>NC_136068.1:919287987-920487987 GCF_964261635.1 Lissotriton helveticus | reverse complement strand
TGCATGTGAATAGGGCAAGTTCCATGTTGTTTTTATGTACCCTTTTCCCAATTTTTCGTACATGCCAGCCTGTATATATTTTTGGCAGTATTGAAACCTGAAGGTTGATATAGGAATATTAATTATCCCATGTATTATCCATTCACTGACAGGTCGTTCTGACATTGTCACTGGTAATCTCTCAAGTTTCTCAATGCTCAGGATTGTATAATCAGCCCCCTTCTGTGCCATACTGATTTGTCTATCAGTAAGGTTAAAGATATAGAATAGTGACGTTGTGTTGATTAAACGCCAAGGCACATAGCCTGAACGCAGATTTTGTAACGTCCAGCCAAGCTGTACAATAGAACGCAATTGGGACTGACCGTGTTGTAATAACAGTAAGTCTTGCGATAATATGTCGATTGCTGAAGACACAATGCTGTCCAAAGAAAAAATTCTGGAGGACAGAGTCATTAACCCATTGTCCACTACAGAAAGTGATTTTTCCAAATTAATACGGTCAATTTCCCGTATCCTTTCTGCTGTCTCAATTTGAGTAACCTTCCAGGCCTCATTGTATGCTGCATATACAGAGGCTGCTATGAAACGCTTTTGACGCTGTTTGCGTGGTCCCATAGTGAAATCACGCAAGTCAGCACCATCAGTAAGTAAAGTTAGGTGTTGCTTAATTTCTGCCAGTGTGGAAGTTTGTAGCCATTGAAGGCATAATTTGCCCACACTGTAGGTGGTTATTATCCCTGGGTGATGTCTTTGAGGATATCTAGGGTCTGGCCTGGTCATTTTGAACCCCTGTGTTTTGTTCAGGAATCTGTCTTGACAGTTATTAGTATCTGTGGGCCAGATCAACCACTGTTTCCAATCAGGATGTGTTCTGTTTTGGTTTAATACATAATTTACGTCTATCTCTTCATCTGTAGAGCTATTGCTGTTCATTGTTGGTTTTGGAATAGACGGTTTATTTAAGTCTTTGATTTTGGCTAGGCCAAGACAGGTGGTTTGTTGAACAGTGTCATTTAAAAATATAATTTGTTCTGGGATCATGCAAGCTCTAAACAAAGATTCTATACCCTGTACTTGCCATTCTTTTGTGCCCCAAACACTTTTCAATTCAACATTTTTGTCCCAATAATCAAAACCAAAAGTATTCATTTGTTCAAAGAATGAGTCTGAATATATCAATTTTGTGTTGGTTATCATGGTCTTTGTCCCTGTCTTATTTGACAATTTGAAATAAAATGTTTCAGCATTACTTATGTTAAAACCTGAAAAGTATGAATATTTGTCGTAAACGGTTCTTGAGCTTCCTTTTGGAGGGGTTGCACAATGTTCCCATTGATTATAATTTAAAACATTTCTAGGTTGTGCAGATCTATGTAAAAAATGGTTACCATAGTGGTTATAACAGTACATACTATCATAATTTGTCGAACCCTGCAAATAATCATGTTTGGTAAATTTAGCAGACATTACTAAGTCAGACATCATATTATTAATGCTTTCGAAGTCCCAATCATCAGCAAATGTGCTTGGTTTTACAAAGTCACTCAATGAGATCTTAATTTGGTGTGGATATTTCAGGATTTCAACCGGACCATAGATTTCGTAGTCTGTGTTGTCCCATGCTACCCCACCCGGTATAGGATTGGCTGTGAAGTTGGCTGAAGAAAGTTCTCTTTTCTCGACGTGTGAAGATGTGTGTGGTTTGAGGATCAAGTTGATTTTCTGACTTGCTGTGTCCATTTTAGCATATTTTCCCTCAATGAAGCGTCCCAATGTTAGTATCATGATGAGCCAAAGTATGAGGATAAATGCACCAAAACCCACCCAAAATTCGATCCATGGAGAAATTAGATATGTTTCTTTCAGTTGTTTCAAAAGTTCTTTAGCTTTATCTTTAAAGGTTTTTGATGATGGCTGTGTCTTTGATTCACTGAAGCCTTCAGAGGAATCATCGAAGTTTATGAAGTAGCCGGATGCAGTTCTGTCAATTGTTCCAATTGCTTCAGGATTAATGTTTCTTGCATTGTCGTTTGTTACTTCATTATAGATTGGTGTGTCTCTGCTAAATGTTTTTATTTGGGTTTTCAGAGGTCTAAGTTCCATTGCATTGTTGCATAGTCCTTGTTGTTCTTCTGTAGGCGTTTCGAATGTGATTAGCCTCTTTGTTAGAACCTCTGTACTGGTAGCAAACCTTGGTGTTCTGCTACTTATTGGGAGTCCACTTGGCCTACTATTTGTTATCGGCCACATGATTGTGGTTTTACCAGGTCGATGGATACAACTCGGTTCTCCTTTTTACCAGCAAGCGGCGGTAGTACAACTGATCTTGTCCCGTTGACAGACAAGACAGGAACTGCTTTTCTGTAAGAAGGCCCAAATTCCTTCTTTACCGCGATCTTTTCTCTGACTAGATCCCCGACTTTTGGAATCCAGACAGGTCTTGCTGGGACAGGTGGTGGTTCTTCAGTGGTTGTTGGCTGTTGTTTCAACTTTATGTTGCTCAGGTCTTTTCTTGTTTCATTTAAGTCCTGCAAAATAGCCAAACGATCTTTGATATCAAAGCTTTTTTCCTTCACCACTGAAGTTTGACTGTCAAGGTCAGAGATCAACATCCTAGTTCCAAATAATAATTCGTACGGACTGAATCCCTTCAGAGAATTTCTTGGCAAGTTATTTAGACTACGTTGGACACTTATTAGATGTTTGACCCACCCAGCTCCCGAACCTAATACCTTTGCCGTTATAGATTGCTTTATGTCACGGTTTTTTCTTTCAACAATTCCGTTCCCCTCAGGGTGAATTGGACAAGAGTACCGCAATGTAACGCCCATGCTGACCATGGCCTCCTTATAAGCTCTAGAGCTAAAAGCAGGACCATGGTCCGAATGCAGCATGCCAATTGCGTATGTGCCGATAAAGACTCGCAAATCTTTTATAACAGTTCTGGCGTCAGCCGTTCGCTGGGGCCACATCCATATGAATCTCGTACATGAGTCCACTGCAACCAAGATATATTTATAGTTACCATCCCTTTGTAAGGGACCACAGTGGTCTAGGTAAACACAGGCTAATGGTTTATCCGAGATTAGAAGGGGCGTCTGCGCTGGACGTCTCACCGTTGATACTTTCATTTTTTGGCATATTTCACATTCTAAAACATAATTCCTTGTTTGTCTTCTCATTTGTGGCCACCAGTATCTCTGTTTTAATAATGATACTGTGGCTGAGACGCCAGCATGTATAGAAGCAAGCCCTTCGTGTGCCGCTATTATCAGTCCTAACCTATGTTCCATGTTTGGAATTGCCCTATCCCCCACTCCAGGGATTCGAGCAAAAGGAACATTGTTTGCATCAGTTATGTATGAGTATTTTACAGGAAAGCCTTTCGGGAGTGTTTCTATCGAATCCTTTTCTGTAGCGCTGACAGCTTGTAATATTTCGCTGTCTATTTTTGTTTTTGACCGTGTGATGGCAGCTACGGAAGCCGTTTGCACAGCTGCCTTCGCGGCCTCATCAGCCAATGAATTCCCTGCAACGTGAACGCCATCACGTTGATGACTCAGTGTATGTATCACGTGAGTCTTTGGTAGTTCTTTTTGTAAAAGAACTACTTGTTCCCAGAGCATTTTATGCTTGATTGTGCCACCTTTCGCATCCTTGAAGCCATTCTGAAGCCAGATCTGCAAGTATTCATTGTAAGACTGAACGCAATAATACGAATCGCACACTATGAGTGTGGGGAATTCTCGATCGGTATTTTCAAGCGCCATCTTGAACGCCAGTAGTTCAGCTCGCTGAGCTGTACAATCTCCTAAAGACTGTGTTTTAGTGATTGCTGGTTTAAATTTTCCTTCGTGCCAGCGACCTTTAACGATCGCTTACCCCCCACTGCGGGTTGTGCTGATCCGTCTGTATATATTATACAGCCGTAGTGTTCTAGAGGCAGAATTTCGGTCGGCGGAGGACATTCAAATTCAAATTGGAGAAATTCTTGTGTTTTTAAGTAAGGATCAAATTCGTACGCCACGTCTGTTGCAGCAAGAGAATTAGCCCATTGTATCCATCTCGGATGGAGCGCTTTAGCATTCGGAATGCTTGCTTTTGTTACAGCCTCTAAGGCTGGTATCGGTGTCACGATTATTATTCGTTTACCTTGTGCCAGGGCTCGTTCTTTTGCTATAGCTGTCTGTGTTGCAGTTAGAATTTTTTCCGTTGGGCTGAATTTTATTTCAGCCTTAGTGTACAAGTGTGATTTGAATGCAATTGGTACCTTTTCTCCCTCATTAGAGGTCAGGTATGTGAATCCGCATCTCCCTGTGATGACTCGAATCACAAGATTGCGTGTGTTATCACGTGTTTCTAATTTTGTTTTAATTAGCATGTCTGTTTGTAAGGATCTCAAAATCTCTGTGTGTATTTGAGTCCAATTGGTTCTTTTAAAATCTGGTTTTATTAGATCATAAAGGGGTTTGACCCTTTCTGCGTAATTTGCAATGTATGTTCTTCCGAAATTTAGGAAGCCTAGAATTGACTGTAGGTTTTTTAGTGTTCTAGGTGCTTGGAGTACGGCACATTTTTCTAGAAAATTGTCAGCCAGGCTTTTGCCTTCACTTGATAATTCATATCCTAAGAACAGGACTGTCAGATGGGCAATTCTGGATTTTTTAAAGTTGAATTTGTGACCCTCTGCTGCGAACCCAAGTATTATGGTGTTCACTCTCTTCAAGTGAGTCTCCAAGTCATCATCTGTTAAGTATATGTCGTCGACATACGATAATGCTTCGTGTCATATATTTGTAGTAATTCTGTTACTCTCGCTGAGAATACTCCCGGGCTGTTCTTGTACCCCTGGGCTAACCGACAGAATTGTTTTTGAGTGCCATTTATTGAGAATGCAGACAAATATCTGCTCTCTGGTGCTATGTTTTGACAAAAGAATCCATTAGAGATGTCTAAGGTTGTTTTGTATTTTTTGCGCACTATGTTATTCATTAATGCAGCACTATGCGAATTTTGCACTGCAAAAGTTTTGCAACATGAGTTAAGGTGTCGGTAATCCAAAACTAGACGATATGAATTGTCTGGTTTGGAGACCGGAAACAAAGGGTTGTTCATTTGTGAGGTGCAAGTTTCAATCACCCCCTGGTATTCTAGCTGATCTAGGATTTCTTTTACCTGTTTTTTAGCTTCTTGCTTAATTGGGTACTGTCTCTGTGCAGTAGGTTGTGATTTTAACTGGATTTTGTGAGGAGGAGAGTCCTCATCCCATCCTACGTGATTTTTATATAAAGCAGGAGCTAGAGCTACTGCCCACTTTCTGGCAAGTGTGTATTTTTTATGAATTGGGATGTGATTTGAGAAGGCAGGCATAATTATTTCTTCGCCATGAGGGCACTCCCTGACAAACTCTGGTGGCCAGTCTTTTTCAGCTAGAAGGATGTCATAGCCCTTGGAGAGATTATCCCAAAATAGTCCCCTTATTTTTCTAGTCTTATCCCCCTTTATACGTAATGTTATTTCGTATATTTTGTGAGGTTTGCTAACTCTGGTGTCTGCAGTTTCCACTTGAAGATATTCATTCGTGTCCACTGTCTCCAGATGATTCATAAGGACTTTGCGAGCTATGCTCACTTCTGCTGCGCTGTCTAGCATTGTCTGAGCCCATTCTCAGTTTTTCAGTTGTGTCCTCAGTATTCTCGGCATTGTTAACTACCTTGATACTGGCTACCTTCTTTTTTGGAAATTGTAATTTCTTTTTTAGATGAGCAGGTTCCTTGTCTTTGGACTTGGCGTGCTCTTCTCTTTGTTCTGATCGTCCTCTTCTTTCCGATTTCTGCGAGGAAGTCTGAAAAGATTGAGAGGGACGTGTATCAATGTCTTGATATCTATCAGGTTTTTTTATATTATCCCTATTTCTAAGGTTATATCTTTTCCCAGAGGGGTCACTCTGGGGTGACCTGTGTCTTTGGTTCGGAGATTTTTCTCTTCGCCTAGGAGACCTTCCTCTGGACTGGAATTTCTTTTCTTTAGGATTGGATTGTTTGTTTCCATCCCAGCTCTTTTTCTGTGATGTTGAATTATTATTAAAAAATATTTTGTCAGGACTTTCAATTAGTTGTGGTTTTACTGGTATTCCACCTAAACTATCTCTACCTAGTTCCTCATAGGATTTTTCTATGATTCTGGCAATTTCAGCTGGTTGGTCTGCTATATCTGTCTCCTTTAACCTCTGGCAGATCGCCACATTTGCTGCTTCTCCCTTTATGTTGGCTAATAATATAGCCGAGACCTGCTTGAAGTCTTTTAGTAATTTCATACCAAGAGTTAAAGCGGGTTCTGGACCGTATTCGTCTTGAATTTGTTTTAGCACATCTGGTATTACCGAAATGGATGGAACACCGTGCGTTTTTGTGTAGATGGAAGCAAAGACTGTACCCCAAGTGTCACAGTCCTCAATGTGTGGTGCGATTCCCATTGGAAGACAGATAGTCAGAATCCTGTGTTTTTCTAACGGGGTGGTGTCAGGAAACACCGCCTCTATTTGGGTGATTTTTTGTGCCAACCAGAATGGTATTTGTTCCCGTTTAGCTGGTACTTTACCTAGGCAGGATTGTATGTTCTGTGGTGTAATTTTATTTGTGTTCCCCTGGTGAGGGGTCAGCTGTGGAATTTTAATCGCTGGCTGAATTGTTGAAGTCCGCATCACATATTGGACTAATTGTCTATGTATTTTTACTAATTGTTTTAGCTGTGTTAACAGCTCTGCTGCAGACATCCCATTGATGTCTGGATGTGGTGTGTATCCGGCTAGGACCGGCCACGTTGCTCCTGGTCTACCTAAAGGACCGAGCCTGGTGATGTGATTATTATGTTTTAGGGCGCCATTAAATAAGAGCAAATGCTCTTGAAATTTAAGTGGTACTTCCACCTCCTCGAAAGGAGTGTACATTTCAGGAGGTTCCTCTATTTTGTAATAGTGGAAGTACTTTGTTACAGCATTTGCTGCTGGAAAATGTATCCATGAATAGTATACCTCTGTCTGCCGATATTCGTGTGCCTCAATTACGAATATGACTGTACCACCTCTAGGTGTCAGTCCATTTTCTATAAGTTTTAAGGTTATAGATTTCCTTTTGATGACCGGGATGAGTATTATCTCCGGGTCTGCATCTTGTAGTGCAGTATCAGCTGCCGCTATTTCAGCTGCTAATCTAACTGCCTCTCTTTCTCCTTCACTGTCTGACATTATACTGTCCAGAAGGTTATTTTGTTTGTTTGCAGATCAGGTTTCTTATGGAAACAAAGATTAGATGCACAATATTTTGGAACAGTGTATCCTTCAACGTTGACTAAACCAAGAACCATACATAGGAGTTCCCTCCTGCGAGGTCTGGCGGATATTTACCTTTCACCCACTCCAGACGTCTTTGGAGTATTATGGGAAAAAGGGGTCTGAGTGAGAAAGCACGACTGAGTTACTCTAAATGTCTTACGTTAGTTTTATCGCCCTTCCAAACGCGTTGGGCGCCATGTAGTGTAGTTCCTATTATCCCAATAGGCTCTGCGCATTGGAATAATACCTTCAATAGTATAGGCCTAGACCAGACGTTAACTAGGTCTACTACTGTATATATTAGACTTAAAGTTTTGGGTTTGCCAGCTAGCTCAGAGTTCACTAGAAACTTTCTCGAATGTTCAGGAAGGAATTAACTTCCCTGATTAGACAAGAAGGGATTTAGTTTCTGACAACCATAGAACATGACAACTTTGCTCTCCCCTAATCAAGAGTGTATCTCGAGAGTCGTGTGAACAAAAGGCAATTTATTTTACTCAGTCAGTACGTGCATTCTTAGTCTCATCAGATTGTAGAGAAAAGGAAGAGACGGGCGTGTTCAATAAAAGATGTTATTTATTGATCAGTCTCTTTTCTCATACAAGAGAAATGGATCGATATTATTGCAATACTTATAGTTAAGTAAAGTACATACATTAAAAGCAGAAGTATAAAATAATTCTGTAAAAACATTGATATGGTTTCTAAGCCATATGAAGGTTTAAAATGATTAAAATATATTACATACACATATACATTTGACTAAACGTACTCAACTGGTGTTTCTAAATACGCCTACCCCGTGTACCTGACCTAAGCCTAATACGTGGGCGGGAATAGAAAGTTACAGTTTAAGTTAAGTTTGTTTTTGCCAAGTGACTGACTAAAGAATTCTCTGCGAGGGGTTATTCAGTTCTGTACCTGGAAGTTTAGGATGAATGAGTGATGGTATCTCTCGTCTCTGGTCTCGATATTCCAGGCTGCCTGCGAGGGCTAGCCGGAAACGCCGGAGCTGGATTTCTCGGCAGGAGAAATAGGCAGCTGCTCGTTCTCAGCGCGTCAAGAAGGCGGGGCTGCGCCAGCGGGGTCTGCTCTGCTCTGGGCTTCGGCAAGTCTGGCTGCTCCGTCCTCGTCACCACCGCGTGTGTTTGCATAGGGCAATATCGGTAATATTTATACCTTTAAGGTGCCGAGATTGACGTAAGGATGGACATAGATACGTCAATAAGGATGTCATACGACCAGGTCGTTAGCACATTCTTTTGCTGAAGTTCTCGGTGAAATCAAAACAATGGCCGCAGGGTTTTTCCCAGGTCTGTCATAGGTTTGATTTGTTATGAGAACTCCGTATGCCTTATCAGGGGCTGGAGGAATATCGCTTGTCTAATTAGATGGCAAGCGTTATGACCTAATCAGATAACACGTTCCTGTGCCGTAGTGTGGCTTTATCAGATAACGGTTCCTGCATCATGGGGGTTTTCTGCCTCATGGGATGGCTGCTAGTTAACTTGTTAGTTTGTTAACCAGAATAGGGTCAGGAATAGGGGGATCGATACAGAACCTATAGGAATACATCACAGTACTGTTGCATTTACAATCTCTTCCAGTACCATATATGAATTTCTCAACTACTGGATATGTCTATATTGGTGAATCAGGCGAGAGATAACATTGATTTGTTAATTGATGATAACTCAACATATATTCTATATATTTACATTCATCTAATGAGTTACCTATTGACCTATCGACTGTGTGAATGCATGCCACTTCACCCTCCTGTGCGAGAGGTGCGTGGCTCTTTTTCGTCATAATATGGGTCCATCTGGAAATATGTGCCTTATGTTTCTGGTTTATGATGCGGTACCAATAATAGCAAAGATGTCGTGCTGGCCAAATTTAATTATTGATATGTCACGAGTCCATCTTAGTTGCTTGCCTATGTTTATAATATTCGCTGGATCAATACCCACATATTCGACTAGTCAGTATGAATGATTTCAATTGCATGGAGTGACTATTCACTGTACCTTTACCATGCTTTGAGGCCCGCGCTAGTCCGTTTTCTACTACTCTAGGACCGCCAATAGAGTTGCCCCTAGAGACGACCCTGAACTTTTTTAGTGGTAGTCCTTTGTTTATATCGTTAGTGGTTTTTCCCCACAGCACGACTACAGAGTGCTTTCTCCCGCGACTGAGAGCGGATCCCGATTTAGAAGGAATACCTCTACCAGGTATGATACGTTTGCGTATGGTTTATGGACCAGGGGAGGCTATAGTATACAGGGTTATTAATGTTTTCTCCGATGTAGGAAACCACCCGTTTCGAATGTGACTGAACACGACGCGGCAACACGCCCTGATTAGGTATGTTTTTCTGACACTGGGTGTGGAGCGGCAGTGGTGATTGGTATTCTTTTGCAATTGGACTTCGTAGAGATTAGTAACTCTCCGCATGTCTGTTTCTCAGGTCTTGTGTTTGTGATAGATCGCATTTCCATAACTACCTAAAGATTCGACGCACTTACGTTCTACCCTTTCCAGGTAGGAATCCTGTCACAATATGATCGAATTTAGGGTTTGAATACACTATAGATCCTTTCCACCGCTGATACAGTGTATTATGGAGTTATCTACAAGAAGATACACTATATTGGTTACATGTCATAGTATGTATGAGATTTCAAAAGTTGGCGTTTAACTTTGAGTGGAATTTCTGATCTACTATTATGTCAGGAGTGACATATGTTTATCAACACGGTTCACTTGTTTTGATAGAGGTTTGGTCTGCCTTGGTCTTTTCTGAAGGTGCTTTTTATGAGTCTTCAAGGTATATACAAGCGGCTTTTTGTAATTAATTGGCAAAAGTCGAGTAGTAATTCATTCATTCAATTTTAAGGATGACGATTGAGTGGCATAATACAGCCAATCTGGAATTTTTCCTTTATTGTTTCAGATATTGACGATTTTGAAAAGAAAGAAAATACTTCAATTTACCACCGTGGGAAATTAATTTCTCCACGCACCATGGTAACATTTTAATTCTTTTGCGGTTTGGATGATGTCGTCTCAATTTCCCCTAATTTGATGGAGAACACTGTACTAATGTAGTTTTATTTATATTCCTATAGAAATCATAGTGCACCCTTGGTTTTATGTTTCTTGTCCTGAAGAAGACCCCGATGTAAGGCCTTAAGTACGCCTACAGTTGTAGCGTGGGGTCGAAACGTCGACGGCTACTTTCTTTTCATCTTAATTGACGCCGCCCCCAATTTTTGGATATAATATGCCAGTGTCAAATACATGATTCTTGATGAATATTTGGAAATCTGTGACTCCATGTTTTGGCTCAGGGATCTGAAGCCAACTTAGTTTGTAAATGGTTAATGATTTGGAAATAATTGTTTGTCACAACTATTATCATTTCTTATTTATTTATTTCTCTCTCACAGCATCACGCTAATTTCCCTCTTTCCCTCTTCTCTTGGGGCACTGTTATTGTATTTCATGTATTGTAGATCTTGCCCATTGTGATTAATTTACAGTGTTTTGCTTTAATGTTTCTATTATTGTTGTTGTAAATAAATATGACTAATGTTTAAACGGTTCACTGGGACCCTTTTCTCATATATCACATAGTGGTAGTGAACCACAAGTCCCAGACTGCTTTGTTCCATCCAGGTAGGTAATGCGGGGGGGATTTTGATTCTAGTGCGACAATCACGACACCACAAAGTCGGTGGTACCAATGTGCTGTACATTTAGTACTCCGATGCCTCCTTGGGCCCCCAGACCGCATCAACTACTGGAGATCGAGAATCCTTTCGGCGGATGCAAGAATAGCAATCAATCTCGCCCAGCGTAGAGTTGTCAGCTCCAACACCGCCCCATCTCCTCTCGAGCCCAGTGGTGGGCCCTGGCGCTTCCGATCCCTCGGAAAGTAGAAAGGCCGCGGCAGCAAAAACCAGATGCAGCCAGGCCAACTTTGCGATGCGGGGGCCTCTGATGCGCGCTTCTGGCTGGCATGCTAAATATCACAAACCACTCCTCACAAAAAAGAGCATAGGCCGCAGTAGGGGAAAACCTTGGAGGCGTCTTTATTCAAACATTCTGTGTGGCGAATGCATTTTGGCATCATAAGCCTTCCTCAGCGCCCAGAATAGACAGGAGGTTAAAACGCCAGCTAGTGTATGATGAGGTGTATCGTCACGTGGATGATGTCATCAGTGATGTCATTTGAGATGTCATGTGGCGGGATGGTTTAGAGCACAATAAAAATACTTATGCACCATTACTGGGTTCGCCTCGTCTCTTCAAGCAGAAAATTTGCTGTAAGACATCTTTTCTACCTTATATATATATATATATATATATATATATATGGAAAGGAAGTTCCTCCTCAGCTTGCTCTGCGCTCGCAGACACCGCCTCCACGCCAGCAAAGAATAAGGACCGGACCAGCAGAGTCAGCAAGATGGTATTTATTTAAAACAAAAACAGAACCAGCGACGCGTTTCGGGCCGAAAGCCCTTGGTCACGCTGCATAAATATATATTCTTCCACCAAACAGTCCATACCCGGCGCACTCAATATAGCGGGTGCAGCTTCCGAGGCCAGACCAAGCCTCGTAATATTGTTTACCAGCGGTACCGTGAGAAAGAATTTTTTTTGTTCGAAACGTTGGTGGGTGATGGTGGCGGTTTCTATCATGGAATAAATACGCTTCAAAACGAGAGACTCTGTGTTCAGGAGTGCATTTTCTACAAGTTTGCTGGTAAATATATAATATATATATATATCCAACGTAATTGAGAGTGCCCCAATGAAAAAGCCACCCAGAGAGAGCTTTTCTCCATATTTATTGCAGGTTGCGAACAGAACCAGCTCTCCACTTCGGTTCCTCAATCTTGCCAAACGCGTTTCGGGCACCACTTTGCCCTTGTTCACTGGCTGATGCAAAGTCACGGCTGCCATGTTTAATTTAATTTATATACACAAGTCCCACCCCAATGGGCATGTGCAAATCACCTCTCGGGAAACTGCCTCTCGGTACTTGTAGTTCATTAATTTCCTCATGTGAGTGCTGCAGATTATTGCTCCATAAAAACAATAGTTCTTACCCATGTGGGTTAACCAAACGTGAAAGCACAGTTTATGTTGCCAATATTGGCTTTTTTTAAAAAAAAAATTTTTTATTATTTTATAAAAATTTCCTACAAGATTCCTGTATATGTTATATGTGGGAGGGTATACTCAGACGTGAGTCCCTTGCTCATTGCACCATCAGGATTCAAGCAAGCCGGGCCGACGAAGGCTGTGATGCCAGAAACCGGTCCCCGGAAGCTTGTCTCCTTCCCAGTATAAGAATTGGCTTGGTAGTTTGGTTTGCCCTGTTCCCATCATGCACTGGGACAGGAACAGACTAATTTGCATATAGCCAGGTTCTGAGCTGGGATGGTGCAATGAGCTAAAAAACAGGTGATGGATTAAAACCACGATCTCTTGACTTGGTAAGAGTATTCTGCATCATTCAGAAACTCTGTCCATCACCACCCCCTTTTTCCAAAATCGATTTTATCCACACTATGTGTGGGAGGGTATACTCAGACGTGAGTCCCTTGCTCATTGCACCATCAGGATTCAAGCAAGCCGGGCCGACGAAGGCTGTGATGCCAGAAACCGGTCCCCGGAAGCTTGTCTCCTTCCCAGTATAAGAATTGGCTTGGTAGTTTGGTTTGCCCTGTTCCCATCATGCACTGGGACAGGAACAGACTAATTTGCATATAGCCAGGTTCTGAGCTGGGATGGTGCAATGAGCTAAAAAACAGGTGATGGATTAAAACCACGATCTCTTGACTTGGTAAGAGTATTCTGCATCATTCAGAAACTCTGTCCATCACCACCCCCTTTTTCCAAAATCGATTTTATCCACACTATGTGTGGGAGGGTATACTCAGACGTGGGTCCCTTGCTCATTGCACCATCAGGATTCAAGCAAGCCGGGCCGACGAAGGCTGTGATGCCAGAAACTGGTCCCCGGAAGCTTGTCTCCTTCCCAGTATAAGAATTGGCTTGGTAGTTTGGTTTGCCCTGTTCCCATCATGCACTGGGACAGGAACAGACTAATTTGCATATAGCCGGGTTCTGAGCTGGGATGGTGCAATGAGCTAAAACACAGGTGATGGATTAAAACCACGATCTCTTGACTTGGTAAGAGTATTCTGCATCATTCAGAAACTCTGTCCATCACCACCCCCTTTTTCCAAAATCGATTTTATCCACACTATGTGTGGGAGGGTATACTCAGACGTGAGTCCCTTGCTCATTGCACCATCAGGATTCAAGCAAGCCGGGCCGACGAAGGCTGTGATGCCAGAAACCGGTCCCCGGAAGCTTGCCTCCTTCCCAGTATAAGAATTGGCTTGGTAGTTTGGTTTGCCCTGTTCCCATCATGCACTGGGACAGGAACAGACTAATTTGCATATAGCCAGGTTCTGAGCTGGGATGGTGCAATGAGCTAAAAAACAGGTGATGGATTAAAACCACGATCTCTTGACTTGGTAAGAGTATTCTGCATCATTCAGAAACTCTGTCCATCACCACCCCCTTTTTCCAAAATCGATTTTATCCACACTATGTGTGGGAGGGTATACTCAGACGTGAGTCCCTTGCTCATTGCACCATCAGGATTCAAGCAAGCCGGGCCGACGAAGGCTGTGATGCCAGAAACCGGTCCCCGGAAGCTTGTCTCCTTCCCAGTATAAGAATTGGCTTGGTAGTTTGGTTTGCCCTGTTCCCATCATGCACTGGGACAGGAACAGACTAATTTGCATATAGCCAGGTTCTGAGCTGGGATGGTGCAATGAGCTAAAAAAACGGGTGATGGATTAAAACCACGATCTCTTGACTTGGTAAGAGTATTCTGCATCATTCAGAAACTCTGTCCATCACCACCCCCTTTTTCCAAAATCGATTTTATCCACACTATGTGTGGGAGGGTATACTCAGACGTGAGTCCCTTGCTCATTGCACCATCAGGATTCAAGCAAGCCGGGCCGACGAAGGCTGTGATGCCAGAAACCGGTCCCCGGAAGCTTGTTTCCTTCCCAGTATAAGAATTGGCTTGGTAGTTTGGTTTGCCCTGTTCCCATCATGCACTGGGACAGGAACAGACTAATTTGCATATAGCCAGGTTCTGAGCTGGGATGGTGCAATGAGCTAAAAAACAGGTGATGGATTAAAACCACGATCTCTTGACTTGGTAAGAGTATTCTGCATCATTCAGAAACTCTGTCCATCACCACCCCCTTTTTCCAAAATCGATTTTATCCACACTATGTGTGGGAGGGTATACTCAGACGTGAGTCCCTTGCTCATTGCACCATCAGGATTCAAGCAAGCCGGGCCGACGAAGGCTGTGATGCCAGAAACCGGTCCCCGGAAGCTTGTCTCCTTCCCAGTATAAGAATTGGCTTGGTAGTTTGGTTTGCCCTGTTCCCATCATGCACTGGGACAGGAACAGACTAATTTGCATATAGCCAGGTTCTGAGCTGGGATGGTGCAATGAGCTAAAAAACAGGTGATGGATTAAAACCACGATCTCTTGACTTGGTAAGAGTATTCTGCATCATTCAGAAACTCTGTCCATCACCACCCCCTTTTTCCAAAATCGATTTTATCCACACTATGTGTGGGAGGGTATACTCAGACGTGAGTCCCTTGCTCATTGCACCATCAGGATTCAAGCAAGCCGGGCCGACGAAGGCTGTGATGCCAGAAACCGGTCCCCGGAAGCTTGTCTCCTTCCCAGTATAAGAATTGGCTTGGTAGTTTGGTTTGCCCTGTTCCCATCATGCACTGGGACAGGAACAGACTAATTTGCATATAGCCAGGTTCTGAGCTGGGATGGTGCAATGAGCTAAAAAACAGGTGATGGATTAAAACCACGATCTCTTGACTTGGTAAGAGTATTCTGCATCATTCAGAAACTCTGTCCATCACCACCCCCTTTTTCCAAAATCGATTTTATCCACACTATGTGTGGGAGGGTATACTCAGACGTGAGTCCCTTGCTCATTGCACCATCAGGATTCAAGCAAGCCGGGCCGACGAAGGCTGTGATGCCAGAAACCGGTCCCCGGAAGCTTGTCTCCTTCCCAGTATAAGAATTGGGTTGGTAGTTTGGTTTGCCCTGTTCCCATCATGCACTGGGACAGGAACAGACTAATTTGCATATAGCCAGGTTCTGAGCTGGGATGGTGCAATGAGCTAAAAAACAGGCGATGGATTAAAACCACGATCTCTTGACTTGGTAAGAGTATTCTGCATCATTCAGAAACTCTGTCCATCACCACCCCCTTTTTCCAAAATCAATTTTATCCACACTATGTGTGGGAGGGTATACTCAGACGTGAGTCCCTTGCTCATTGCACCATCAGGATTCAAGTAAGCCGGGCCGACGAAGGCTGTGATGCCAGAAACCGGTCCCCGGAAGCTTGTCTCCTTCCCAGTTTAAGAATTGGCTTGGTAGTTTGGTTTGCCCTGTTCCCATCATGCACTGGGACAGGAACAGACTAATTTGCATACAGCCAGGTTCTGAGCTGGGATGGTGCAATGAGCTAAAAAACAGGTGATGGATTAAAACCACGATCTCTTGACTTGGTAAGAGTATTCTGCATCATTCAGAAACTCTGTCCATCACCACCCCCTTTTTCCAAAATCGATTTTATCCACACTATGTGTGGGAGGGTATACTCAGACGTGAGTCCCTTGCTCATTGCACCATCAGGATTCAAGCAAGCCGGGCCGACGAAGGCTGTGATGCCAGAAACCGGTCCCCGGAAGCTTGTCTCCTTCCCAGTATAATAATTGGCTTGGTAGTTTGGTTTGCCCTGTTCCCATCATGCACTGGGACAGGAACAGACTAATTTGCATATAGCCAGGTTCTGAGCTGGGATGGTGCAATGAGCTAAAAAACAGGTGATGGATTAAAACCACGATCTCTTGACTTGGTAAGAGTATTCTGCATCATTCAGAAACTCTGTCCATCACCACCCCCTTTTTCCAAAATCGATTTTATCCACACTATGTGTGGGAGGGTATACTCAGACGTGAGTCCCTTGCTCATTGCACCATCAGGATTCAAGCAAGCCGGGCCGACGAAGGCTGTGATGCCAGAAACCGGTCCTCGGAAGCTTGTCTCCTTCCCAGTATAAGAATTGGCTTGGTAGTTTGGTTTGCCCTGTTCCCATCATGCACTGGGACAGGAACAGACTAATTTGCATATAGCCAGGTTCTGAGCTGGGATGGTGCAATGAGCTAAAAAACAGGTGATGGATTAAAACCACGATCTCTTGACTTGGTAAGAGTATTCTGCATCATTCAGAAACTCTGTCCATCACCACCCCCTTTTTCCAAAATCGATTTTATCCACACTATGTGTGGGAGGGTATACTCAGACGTGAGTCCCTTGCTCATTGCACCATCAAGATTCAAGCAAGCCGGGCCGACGAAGGCTGTGATGCCAGAAACCGGTCCCCGGAAGCTTGTCTCCTTCCCAGTATAAGAATTGGCTTGGTAGTTTGGTTTGCCCTGTTCCCATCATGCACTGTGACAGGAACAGACTAATTTGCATATAGCCAGGTTCTGAGCTGGGATGGTGCAATGAGCTAAAAAACAGGTGATGGATTAAAACCACGATCTCTTGACTTAGTAAGAGTATTCTGCATCATTCAGAAACTCTGTCCATCACCACCCCCTTTTTCCAAAATCGATTTTTATCCACACTATGTGTGGGAGGGTATACTCAGACGTGAGTCCCTTGCTCATTGCACCATCAGGATTCAAGCAAGCCGGGCCGACGAAGGCTGTGATGCCAGAAACCGGTCCCCGGAAGCTTGTCTCCTTCCCAGTATAAGAATTGGCTTGGTAGTTTGGTTTGCCCTGTTCCCATCATGCACTGGGACAGGAACAGACTAATTTGCATATAGCCAGGTTCTGAGCTGGGATGGTGCAATGAGCTAAAAAACAGGTGATGGATTAAAACCACGATCTCTTGACTTGGTAAGAGTATTCTGCATCATTCAGAAACTCTGTCCATCACCACCCCCTTTTTCCAAAATCGATTTTATCCACACTATGTGTGGGAGGGTATACTCAGACGTGAGTCCCTTGCTCATTGCACCATCAGGATTCAAGCAAGCCGGGCCGACGAAGGCTGTGATGCCAGAAACCGGTCCCCCGAAGCTTGTCTCCTTCCCAGTATAAGAATTGGCTTGGTAGTTTGGTTTGCCCTGTTCCCATCATGCACTGGGACAGGAACAGACTAATTTGCATATAGCCAGGTTCTGAGCTGGGATGGTGCAATGAGCTAAAAAACAGGTGATGGATTAAAACCACGATCTCTTGACTTGGTAAGAGTATTCTGCATCATTCAGAAACTCTGTCCATCACCACCCCCTTTTTCCAAAATCGATTTTATCCACACTATGTGTGGGAGGGTATACTCAGACGTGAGTCCCTTGCTCATTGCACCATCAGGATTCAAGCAAGCCGGGCCGACGAAGGCTGTGATGCCAGAAACCGGTCCCCGGAAGCTTGTCTCCTTCCCAGTATAAGAATTGGCTTGGTAGTTTGGTTTGCCCTGTTCCCATCATGCACTGGGACAGGAACAGACTAATTTGCATATAGCCAGGTTCTGAGCTGGGATGGTGCAATGAGCTAAAAAACAGGTGATGGATTAAAACCACGATCTCTTGACTTGGTAAGAGTATTCTGCATCATTCAGAAACTCTGTCCATCACCACCCCCTTTTTCCAAAATCGATTTTATCCACACTATGTGTGGGAGGGTATACTCAGACGTGAGTCCCTTGCTCATTGCACCATCAGGATTCAAGCAAGCCGGGCCGACGAAGGCTGTGATGCCAGAAACCGGTCCCCGGAAGCTTGTCTCCTTCCCAGTATAAGAATTGGCTTGGTAGTTTGGTTTGCCCTGTTCCCATCATGCACTGGGACAGGAACAGACTAATTTGCATATAGCCAGGTTCTGAGCTGGGATGGTGCAATGAGCTAAAAAACAGGTGATGGATTAAAACCACGATCTCTTGACTTGGTAAGAGTATTCTGCATCATTCAGAAACTCTGTCCATCACCACCCCCTTTTTCCAAAATCGATTTTTATCCACACTATGTGTGGGAGGGTATACTCAGACGTGAGTCCCTTGCTCATTGCACCATCAGGATTCAAGCAAGCCGGGCCGACGAAGGCTGTGATGCCAGAAACCGGTCCCCGGAAGCTTGTCTCCTTCCCAGTATAAGAATTGGCTTGGTAGTTTGGTTTGCCCTGTTCCCATTATGCACTGGGACAGGAACAGACTAATTTGCATATAGCCAGGTTCTGAGCTGGGATGGTGCAATGAGCTAAAAAACAGGTGATGGATTAAAACCACGATCTCTTGACTTGGTAAGAGTATTCTGCATCATTCAGAAACTCTGTCCATCACAACCCACTTTTTCCAAAATCGATTTTATCCACACTATGTGTGGGAGGGTATACTCAGACGTGATTCCCTTGCTCATTGCACCATCAGGATTCAAGCAAGCCGGGCCGACGAAGGCTGTGATGCCAGAAACCGGTCCCCGGAAGCTTGTCTCCTTCCCAGTATAAGAATTGGCTTGGTAGTTTGGTTTGCCCTGTTCCCATCATGCACTGGGACAGGAACAGACTAATTTGCATATAGCCAGGTTCTGAGCTGGGATGGTGCAATGAGCTAAAAAACAGGTGATGGATTAAAACCACGATCTCTTGACTTGGTAAGAGTATTCTGCATCATTCAGAAACTCTGTCCATCACCACCCCCTTTTTCCAAAATCGATTTTATCCACACTATGTGTGGGAGGGTATACTCAGACGTGAGTCCCTTGCTCATTGCACCATCAGGATTCAAGCAAGCCGGGCCGACGAAGCCTGTGATGCCAGAAACCGGTCCCCGGAAGCTTGTCTCCTTCCCAGTATAAGAATTGGCTTGGTAGTTTGGTTTGCCCTGTTCCCATCATGCACTGGGACAGGAACAGACTAATTTGCATATAGCCAGGTTCTGAGCTGGGATGGTGCAATGAGCTAAAAAACAGGTGATGGATTAAAACCACGATCTCTTGACTTGGTAAGAGTATTCTGCATCATTCAGAAACTCTGTCCATCACCACCCCCTTTTTCCAAAATCGATTTTTATCCACACTATGTGTGGGAGGGTATACTCAGACGTGAGTCCCTTGCTCATTGCACCATCAGGATTCAAGCAAGCCGGGCCGACGAAGGCTGTGATGCCAGAAACCGGTCCCCGGAAGCTTGTCTCCTTCCCAGTATAAGAATTGGCTTGGTAGTTTGGTTTGCCCTGTTCCCATTATGCACTGGGACAGGAACAGACTAATTTGCATATAGCCAGGTTCTGAGCTGGGATGGTGCAATGAGCTAAAAAACAGGTGATGGATTAAAACCACGATCTCTTGACTTGGTAAGAGTATTCTGCATCATTCAGAAACTCTGTCCATCACCACCCCCTTTTTCCAAAATCGATTTTTATCCACACTATGTGTGGGAGGGTATACTCAGACGTGAGTCCCTTGCTCATTGCACCATCAGGATTCAAGCAAGCCGGGCCGACGAAGGCTGTGATGCCAGAAACCGGTCCCCGGAAGCTTGTCTCCTTCCCAGTATAAGAATTGGCTTGGTAGTTTGGTTTGCCCTGTTCCCATCATGCACTGGGACAGGAACAGACTAATTTGCATATAGCCAGGTTCTGAGCTGGGATGGTGCAATGAGCTAAAAAACAGGTGATGGATTAAAACCACGATCTCTTGACTTGGTAAGAGTATTCTGCATCATTCAGAAACTCTGTCCATCACCACCCCCTTTTTCCAAAATCGATTTTATCCACACTATGTGTGGGAGGGTATACTCAGACGTGAGTCCCTTGCTCATTGCACCATCAGGATTCAAGCAAGCCGGGCCGACGAAGGCTGTGATGCCAGAAACCGGTCCCCGGAAGCTTGTCTCCTTCCCAGTATAAGAATTGGCTTGGTAGTTTGGTTTGCCCTGTTCCCATCATGCACTGGGACAGGAACAGACTAATTTGCATATAGCCAGGTTCTGAGCTGGGATGGTGCAATGAGCTAAAAAACAGGTGATGGATTAAAACCACGATCTCTTGACTTGGTAAGAGTATTCTGCATCATTCAGAAACTCTGTCCATCACCACCCCCTTTTTCCAAAATCGATTTTATCCACACTATGTGTGGGAGGGTATACTCAGACGTGAGTCCCTTGCTCATTGCACCATAAGGATTCAAGCAAGCCGGGCCGACGAAGGCTGTGATGCCAGAAACCGGTCCCCGGAAGCTTGTCTCCTTCCCAGTATAAGAATTGGCTTGGTAGTTTGGTTTGCCCTGTTCCCATCATGCACTGGGACAGGAACAGACTAATTTGCATATAGCCAGGTTCTGAGCTGGGATGGTGCAATGAGCTAAAAAACAGGTGATGGATTAAAACCACAATCTCTTGACTTGGTAAGAGTATTCTGCATCATTCAGAAACTCTGTCCATCACCACCCCCTTTTTCCAAAATCTATGTTACAGCACAATACTGCAATACATCAAGTTATTATCTTTCATAACCACATTACAGCATGCTTCTAATACATAACATCATAACATCATAAGAGGGCCCCCAAATAGGCATACAATATATCTCCAAGCAGACAAAGAAGAAAAAAAAAATTTGAGATAAATGAGATAAATAAGTAAGCACACAACCATACAGGACAGGGAAAGATACAAATCTTGCATATTGAGCTAACCTTCATTAAATGCCAGGCCTTATGTAGCAGGTGTCAACACTTCCCCCGCATGTCCCATCCCCACCCTGTGACTTTTCCAGTTTATGATAGACTGCCATATTCTTTGACCTAATAACTTAGCTTTCCTGCCTTTCCTATCATAGATCGCCTTTTCTAGATTATGCATAGCAAGTAAGCTTGCAATCCATACTTGAAACGGGGGGGAGTCTTGTCGAGCCAGGTCCTTGCTATGCATATTCGGAGTACAGCAAGGGATACAAACATAAATTCTATTGGCAATCCATCTGCCATATCCCCAACCCCCAAAATGATTAATTCATCTGTAAGCTTTATCTTAATCTTAAGCGTGGTGTCCATAAACTCCTCAATAGCGTTTTTTAAGGTGTACAATTGAGGACAACGTGCAAACATATGTACGATGTCTGCTTCAGTTGAGTTGCATCGGGGGCATGTTATTCCAGTCGTGCCACCCCATTGGGCAATTCTAGCCGGAGTGTGGTACTGTGAGTATACTGTTTTAAAATGTTGTGATTGTAAAGTAGCTGAGCATAGCACCGTTCTTCCCAGATCCAGAGATGTCTGAAAGCTTGCTGGATCTGCCCCCAGTTTTTCTATCCATTTTAGGGCATATTTCCCCCTGTCATCAATTTTACTTGCTTTCAACTCCGCATACAGCTGCCTAATGGTGCACATGTTAGGGCCTTCTATATACTCCATGATTTTACATTGACCCAGCCCTACAGGCCCACCCTGTTTTTGCAAAAGAAAACTTCTGATTTGCAAGTATTTGTAGAAACTGCGCGGATCTAGCCCGAACTTTGCTTGCAGCTCCCCAAACTGTAATATACTCCCCTGGCTGTCCAATAAGTTACCCACTTTCACGATCCCCTTGCTATTCCAGTCCTTCATTATAGAATCCCTAAAAATATCCCTTGGTAGTGAGCAGTTCCTGTAAATTCGTGTATAGTTATTATACCTTCCTAATCCAATTTTCTTTATAACCCCTTTCCAAACCCTATATGCCGCCATCAGTGTCTTGAATCGTGTGTGCTTAAAATAACTAAAATCAATTGGGTTTAGAAACCCATTCTCTGCCCCCTCACCCAAAAGTGTGATGTAAACTTTAGTGAATCCCGAGCCACCCTCCACTGTATGTCCTGAGCCCCCCCCTATCAGCCCCTGACAGTACTGCAGGGCAGCAGCCCAGTAATAAAGCCTGAAGTCTGGTGCACCCCAGCCACCCCTTTCTCTTGATACCGTTAGGTGTCGATAGGCTCTCCTTGTCTTCCCCTGAGCCCATATAAACTTATTCAAAATTGCTTCCATTTTATTAAACCATATATTGTCAAAGAATAACGGGATGGCTCTAAATAGATAGAGGAGCTTCGGGAATGTTACCATCTTTATTACGTTAATACGCCCCATTAGGGTCAGGTGCAGATTGTTAATCCTTTCAGTATTCTCTTTTACTTTTTCCAGCAGGGGACCCATGTTTATCTCCACTAACCTATCTAGGTCAGTTGTAATCTTTACTCCTAAGTACGTAGCTTCTTTGACCACTCTAATATCCTGAAAATTAACCAAATTGTTCTGTACAATCTGTGTCTTTTCTTTGTTTAGGGAATAGCCCGACACTCCGCCAAAGGCTGCGGCCTCCTGTTCTATTTCTAAAATTGCCGATTCCGGGTCTGGCGTGACCACCGCCACGTCGTCTGCGTAGGCGAGTATTTTATACTCATGCCTATGTAGCTTTACCGGACAGATATTGGTATTCCCTACCAGCCTACGCAGAAGAGGGTCCAGATATAGCGCAAAGAGCAGTGGCGAGGCCGGACAGCCCTGCCGGGTGCCGCGTCTTATACGGATTTCGGCAGTATACCCTCTATTTATCCTCACTTTTGCCATAGGTTCCATATAGAGAGCCTGTATGGCCTTAATAAAACCTACACCCATACCAAACCAACCCAAGACCTTCCAAAGATATCCCCAGGAGACCCTGTCGAAGGCCTTCTCTGCATCTAAAAAAATTGCTGAGACAGGGTCCCCCGTGGCTCCTGCTGCATCCAATATGGTGACCATTTGTCTTGTGTGCTGGGTGGTGCCTTTCCCTGGTATAAAGCCGTGCTGTGTTACATAGACTAAGCCCTCAATCACCTTGCTTAGCCTTTGTGAGAGTGTCTTAGAATAAATTTTTGCGTCAGCATTCATAAGTGTAATTGGTCTATACGACCCTGGCTCCAAATGTGGCTTATTTTTTTTCAAAATTACTATTATGTTTGCTCCGGCCCAGGACCGAGGAATAGCTTCCCCCCTCTGTGCATGCATTAATGTCTCCAGCATATCAATCCCCAGGGTGTCCCAAAAGGTTTTTATAAAATTCTGCTGGGATTTGATCAGGCCCTGCTGCCTTCCCTGACGGAAGTTTGGTTACTGCGTTTTGAACTTCATTCAACGTCAATGGCATCTCCAATGCTTCTCTCCTCTCATCACTCAGCCCCTCATGTGGAATACCTGTTAGATAATCCTCTATCTCAGCCTCTACATTACCCAGATCTTGATCATATAGATCAGAGTAAAATTCCCTAAAGACTTCCCGCACATCCTCTACCTTATTCACCACCCTTCCCCCTCTATCCTTAATTTCTTTTATTTCACCAGCTGCCATATTTTGCCTAATGCGAACTGCTAAGAGATGGCCTACCCTCTCATTAAATTCGTAGCATTTTTCTTTTTTCGTCAAATAATTGCTTGCTGCTTTATTTGCCAAGCTCTCACTAGCCTCAGATTTTTTCAGCTCAATCTCCAGTAAGATCTCCCCCAATGATTCATGCCTGAAAACTGCTTGAATAAGTTGCTCTTCCAATTCCATCAGATCCTTCAGTCTTTCAATTAATGCTGATTTTTCCCTTTTACCCCTATGGAGTGTATAGGCCAGTGTTTCCCCCCTTACCCCTGCTTTAAAAGCATCCCAGACCATCCCCGCAGCTGCCGTACCTCTATTCTCCTCCCAGAACTGCCTAATCCATACCCTCATTTTGTTCACATAATCTTCTTCCCTAAGTAACCCTCTCTCAAACGTCCAGTTATACTCTTTATGTTCTCCCCTAGAGTTCTGGGGGATAGTTACTACTAAAGGATTATGGTCTGAGAAGACGCGAGGGAGTCTCTCTATTTGTATATCAGACACTAATGAACTAGAGACCAAAAAATAATCCAATCTAGCTATCACCCTGTGAGGAGCAGAGTAAAAGGTACTGCCTGTCCCGGTTGGATTATTGGCTGCCCAGACATCTACCAATGCGTTGTGATATATTAAGTTACCAATAGCCTTTCGTGTTTTCTTTTTACGATCCCCCTGAGCCCCCCCACCCGACAGACCCAACCCTAACATGCCATTAACATTAAAATCCCCACAGCAAATCACGGGTTCTGACCAGAGGGCTAGTTCCACATCTATGAAGTCAAATACTTCGGGTTCATCGTCATTGGAACCGTAAATGGAGACAATAGTGTAACACCCCGCAGATGTTTCCCCTTCGATCATGACCCATCTCCCCCCATCATCTTCCTTTTTCTTCTTCACCTGAAAGAGACCCTTTTTAGCGATTATAGCAACGCCTTTTGTTTTGGAATCCTGCTGCGTATGTGCTAAGACCTCATAGCCAAGCTGATCCATGAGGTATTTATCCTTACCCCTCACATGTGTCTCCTGAAAGCATATCACATCCACCTTCAGTAGCCTGAGCATCGCTGCAACCTTCTGCCTTTTCCCGCCTTCATTTAGCCCACAGATATTAATAGAAGCAATTTTTAACGCCATCTAATCTTAAAAGATGAACTATCCAGTCGCCTTTCTCTTGATGTATCTAATACCAGTTTGACCTTATGTATCATCCTCTCTTGTGCTGCACATTTCCATAATTCATTGCCCCCCCTCCCTCCCCCTTTACCCCCCCTCCCTTGCCTATCCCCCCCCCTACTACAGGCAAATAGGTCAATCATGACCTATGTGTGACCGCTTCACTGTTGTAGTGTCGCTTCCCCCTCCTCCCCTTCTTTCCTTTAAGTCATCACCCAGTCTGCTGACATATCCATTGCTATCCTATACTCTCCTATGCATTGCTCTATGCCCCAATGAAAAAGCCACCCAGAGAGAGCTTTTCTCCATATTTATTGCAGGTTGCGAACAGAACCAGCTCTCCACTTCGGTTCCTCAATCTTGCCGAACGCGTTTCGGGCACCACTTTGCCCTTGTTCACTGGCTGATGCAAAGTCACGGCTGCCATGTTTAATTTAATTTATATACACAAGTCCCGCCCCAATGGGCGTGTGCAAATTACCTCTCGGGAAACTGCCTCACGGTACTTGTAGTTCATTAATTTCCTCATGTGAGTGCTGCCGATTATTGCTCCATAAAAACAATAGTTCTTACCCATGTGGGTTAACCAAACGTGAAAGCACAGTTTATGTTGCCAATATTGCCTTAGCGCAATTCAGGACTCTCTCTCCTCTCGGCGTCACGGCAGTCCGGCGTTGCTGGTCCGCTCACAGAGCAGCGGGGCTTTTTCGCGGCTGAGCAAGCCGCTAAATATCCAACGTAATTGAGAGGGCCCCAATGAAAAAGCCACCCAGAGAGAGCTTTTCTCCATATTTATTGCAGGTTGCGAACAGAACCAGCTCTCCACTTCGGTTCCTCAATCTTGCCAAACGCGTTTCGGGCACCACTTTGCCCTTGTTCACTGGCTGATGCAAAGTCACGGCTGCCATGTTTAATTTAATTTATATACACAAGTCCCGCCCCAATGGGCGTGTGCAAATTACCTCTCGGGAAACTGCCTCTCGGTATTTGTAGTTCATTAATTTCCTCATGTGAGTGCTGCCGATTATTGCTCCATAAAAACAATAGTTCTTACCCATGTGGGTTAACCAAACGTGAAAGCACAGTTTATGTTGCCAATATTGCCTTAGCGCAATTCAGGACTCTCTCTCCTCTCTGCGTCACGGCAGTCCGGCGTTGCAGGTCCGCTCACAGAGCAGCGGGGCTTTTTCGCGGCTGAGCAAGCCGCTAAATATCCAACGTAATTGAGAGTGCCCCAATGAAAAAGCCACCCAGAGAGAGATAGGTAGATATATATATATATATATATATATATATATATATATATACATATATACATATTTACATACTTACATACACAGTGGGACAACAGGCATCCCTGCCGGATGCTCCTGTGTATAGATAACATGTCTGAGAAACGGTCATTTACTTTCACAGGGACCGAAGGCTCAAGTATAAAAGGTTTACTAGGCTTAAAAATACTTCCCTCAGCCCATGTGGCTGAGAACATCCTGCATAAACTGCCATTTCAGTGCATTAATACTTTTTAGCTGAAAGTTGATTGGTGTTGCTGTTTGGGCTGCAATCAACACCTAATTCCGAATGAGCAGGTGCACTAAATAATAGTAAACATGAGCATGGTCCATGTGTTTGGGGGCTGAGGGGCATTTTAGACTATAGATAAATATTTTATCAGTAATTTGATATCTATTTTTAATTATTGACTATTCTTTATGATACACTCCCAAATGAAATATTTATTCGCAATTGTATAATACAAAAGTTGAGCTAACACCATTCTGAAAGCAATTTACCCTTTAGTAATGTGTTTCCAATTCTGCCCGTTTATCCTTTGCAGTGCGCCTCACCTGCAGCAGATCCTAGAAAATCAGGACCAAGGTGGGAGTGATGACGTGCTCCTTTCTATTTTAAAGCAGACCTTGCATGGGAACACCCTCTGCCTCCTGCTGTACTGCCTCAACATGGAAGGTACTGCTCCTTTGGGTTCATGATGGCCAGGTACCAGGTCTTTAAGTAGGGTGGGCCTTGCAGGACTCAAACCCAGTAGTAACCAGTGACTGATATTCAAACGGACCCCTACTGGTTCTTATATTCACATCCTTAATTTACGAGTCCTCAGAAATTACTGTAAACTCTTACGGTAATCCATGTCAGCGATTAAGTTCCTATTTACATTTAACATATTTTAATTTATCTTGCATTCGCTAAGAATATTTGCTTATGTCAGGCTTTGAAGTGCAGCCTGTCTCCAGACTTTGTGTGATCAGCCTAAAAAAGAGATTTCAGGAATAGATCAGAGGGGGGTATTTGGCTTCACCCACATTGGTTTCCAGGACTCAGCATTTGAGCAGTTGATTGGACAATATTAGTAGCAGTCCACCTAGGAAATAGTTTAGTTGCAGTTAATAAATGGTACAGTGAACATGACATCTTTGACGGTGCATTATTATGCCCAATTGTCCCACACCAGCACCACCCCTCTGTCCTGGCACCACAAGCTTTACTAACCACAAAGTCGACGTGAAAAAAGCAACAGTGCGTCATGCTACGTATGCCACAGCGGCATCTTAACGATTTCGATGGTTTTGGGCCAGACATATTTTGGGGGCCCGTGCTAGGTACAACGTTGTATATATGATCCGATTTCTGCGTTTTTGTGCCCTCTTTGGCCATGTCACTGACACTGCACGGGCACACTGGTCCACATTCTAAATGTGTTCCATTTAATATTTAGGTATAGTGATGTGTGTTTTCAATTTTGTAATAAAGCAGCACAGCGACTGCCATTTCTCAAATATGAGTCCCTGTTTTGACCTCAAAGGAACTTTTTATGGATGTTAAAAACATAAGCACAACATTTCCCACACATTACCTGTATTAAAAATAAAGGAAATAACATTTTAAAATAATCCATTTTTCGAACATCATTCACGGTCATCAGGGCAGGACTGTGTGGAGAATAGAGACAAATCTACCAGGGGCCCCTGGGCCAGAACCCAATTTGCCCATGATTTAAAACGTCTCTGGCCTGTGTGTATTACTGATACATCTCTATGTACCTGCACAGGAATGTTTGTCTACCAGCATGTGTTAAGGGCTGGACTCTTCTTCATAGCTCTCTCAAGTTTCCTTCTTGGTTGCCTGCTCTCCAAAAAGGTGCCTCCCGCCTCTATCCATGGTGCAACCACACACTTAATATGCCTTTGAAAGGTGTTACGTATAGTCTTAAAATGGTTAGGAGGAAAAATACATGGCCAAAACTATCCCTGGCAACCATGGTGATTCTTGTTTTCAGATGATATAAGATACAAGGGTTGATAAGCAAGGCACCAACCCTATACTGAACCCGGTTGGAGAAATTTCCAGATATACGGTTTTACGAACAAGAGAATCCAACAAAATGATCGAGCTGCAGAAATATTTAGCGACAGTTAGGAGGAAATGGGATTTAAAGGTGTCAATGAATGCAACGAAAACAAGCATTTGCAATGCAATAGGTCTCGTATTAGGAAAGTTTGAGCTATTGGTATTGTAAATGACAAATTTTTTATTTAGGTTTTGTTTTTGAAAATAGCGAAATTAATAGCTTTGTCATTTACCATGCCAATAGTTATAACTTTTGCAAATGTGACACCTATAGCATTTGTAATGCAATATGTGTTGTGCCTGACGCTTGCGGATGTCTGACGCTTGCGGATGTCTGACGCTTGTGGATGTCTGATGCTTGTGGATGTCTGACACTTGCGGATGTTTGACGCTTGGTGATGTCTGACGCTTGGTGATGTCTGACGCTTGTGGATGTCTGACGCTTGTGGATGCCCGACGCTTGTGGATGCCCGACGCTTGTGGATGCCCGACGCTTGTGGATGTCTGACGCTTGTGGATGTCTGACGCTTGTGGCTGTCTGACGCTTGTGGATGTCTGACGCTTGTGGATGCCCGACGCTTGTGGATGCCCGACGCTTGTGGATGTCTGACGCTTGTGGATGTCTGACGCTTGTGGATGTCTGACGCTTGTGGATGGCTGACGTTTGTGCATGCCCGACGCTTGTGGATGCCCGACGCTTGTGGATGCCCGACGCTTGTGGATGTCTGACGCTTGTGGATGCCTGACGCTTGTGGATGCCTGACGCTTGTGGATGCCTGACGCTTGACGCTTGTGGATGCTTGACGCTTGTGGATGCCCGACGCTTGTGGATGCCTGACGCTTGTGGATGCCTGACGCTTGACGCTTGTGGATGCCTGACGTTTGTGGATGCCTGACGCTTGGCGCTTGTGGATGGCTGACGCTTGTGGATGCCTGACGCTTGTGGATGTCTGACGCTTGTGGATGTCTGACGCTTGTGGATGCCTGACGCTTGTGGATGCCTGACGCGTGTGGATGCCTGACGCGTGTGGATGCCTGACGCGTGTGGATTCCTGACGCGTGTGGATGTCTGATGCTTGTGGATGTCTGACGCGTGTGGATGTCTGATGCGTGTGGATGTCTGATGCGGTGCACAGACATAATATCGACTCCACAATATCGAATGGACAAAATATCGAGTAAAAAATATCGAACATAATAAAATATCGAGAACAAAAATATCGTTGTTAAAAATATCGATTACAATAATGATAATAAAATATCGAGTCCAAAAATATCGACTCAAAAATATCGACATGACAAAATATCGAGTAATAGTCAAAGTAAAAAATATCGATATTATGTTGAAAAAAGGTAAAAAATATAAATAAATTGTAATAGTAATATAAATTGTAGTTAATGTTTAGGAGTGGGATGTTGGGTTAATAGGGGATAAGGGTGGGGAGTAATTTAAAATAATTAATTAATTTATATATGTTTGTAAATATTTTTATATTTTAATTAATTGGGAAATAATTAATATTAATTAGTTAATTAATTTATATAAATTTCTATAAAATATTTATTAGTAATTATTTGGTAATTAAATAATATTAATTAGTTAATTGGAAAATAAATCATATTAATTAGTTAATTAATTAATATAATTGGTAATACAATTTTATGTAGTAATTAATTGGTAATTAATTATTATTAATTAGTTAATAGTAAATTGAATATTATTTATTTAATTAATATAATTGGTAATAAAATTTTATGTAGTAATTAATTGGTAATTAATTATTATTAATTAGTTAATTGGAAAATAAATCATATAAATTAGTTAATGAATTAATATAATTGGTAATCAAATTTTATGTAGTAATTAATTGGTAATTAATTATTATTAATTAGTTAATTGCAAATTGAATAATATTTATTTAATTAATATAATTGGCTAATAAAATTTGATGTAGTAATTAATTGGTAATTAATTATTATTAATTAGTAAATTGGAAAATAAATAATATAAATTAGTTAATTAATTAATCTAATTTGGTATAAATTTTGTATTAGTAATTAATTGGTAAATAATTAATATTAATTAGTTAATTACATTATTTAGAGTAATTGTTATATATATAATATTTTGTTATAGTTCATTAAATAATTGGGGAAAAATTTATTAATAATTACATGAAAATAATTACAGCTAATGTGCTAAAATATTTTCATCTTTGTTATTGGTATAAATTGTAGTTAATGTTTAGGAGCGGGATGTTGGGTTAATAGGAGATAAGGGTGGGGAGTAATTAAAAAGAAATAATTAATTATGATATGTTTGTGATTCATTTAAATTATGAATTAATTGGTAAAGAATAAATAATAATTTGTTAATTAATTCATATAATTTGGTACATATTTATCATTAGTAAATAAATAGTAATTAATTAATATTAATTAGTAGATTTAATTATTAATAAATAAAAAAAAATCTTCATATTTTGTTATTATTAAATATTTGTTTGGGAATAAATATTATAAATATTTATATTTAATTAATTACAGCTATTTTGCTAATATATTAACGTATTAATTATAGTTAATTAATCATTAATAGTTAATTAAATAATATTAATTAAATTTGGGTACAGGAGGAATTTTAGTGTTCAGGGTCAGTTTTCTCTCTTTAGGTAAAGGGGTATTTTAATGTTTCAAGGTCAGTTTTCAGTTTTAGGGTAAAGGGGTATTTTTAGAATTCAGGGTCAGTTTTCAGTTTGTGGGTAAAGGTATATTTAAGGTTCAGGGTCAGTTTTCAGTTTTTGGGTAAAGGGGTATATTTAGGGTTCAGGGTCAGTTTTTAGTTTGTGGGTAAAGGGGTATATTTAAGGTTCAGGGTCACTTTTCAGTTTTTGGGGAAAGGGGTATAATTAATGTTCAGGGTCAGTTTTCAGTTTTTGGGTAAAGGGATATTTTTAGGGTTCAGGGTCAGTTTTCAGTTTTTGGGTAAAGGGGTATTTTTAGGGTTCAGGGTCAGTTTTCAGTTTGTGGATAAAGGGGTATATTTAAGGTTCAGGGTCAGTTTTCAGTTTTGGGGTAAAGGGGTTTATTTAAGCTTCAGGGTCAGTTTTAAGTTTGTAGGTAAAAGGGTATATTTTTAGGTTCAGGGTCAGTTTTAAGTTTTTGGGTATAGGGGTATATTTAATGGGCCAGGGTCAGTTTTCAGTTTTTGGGTAAAGGGGTATATTTTTGGGTTCAGGGTCAGTTTTCAGTTCTTGGGTAAAGGGGTATTTTTTGGGTTCAGGGTCAGTTTTTAGTTTTTGGGTAAAGGGGAATTTTTAGGGTTCAGGGTCAGTTTTGGGTTTTTGGATAAAGGGGTATTTTTTAGGGTTCAGGGTCAGTTTTCAATTTTTGGGTAAAGGAGAATTTTTTGGGTTCAGGGTCAGTTTTCAGTTTTTGGGTAAAGGGGTATTTTTTAGGGCTCAGGGTCAGTTTTCAGTTTTTGGGTAAAGGAGAATTTTTTGGGTTCAGGGTCAGTTTTCAGTTTTTGGGTAAAGGGGTATTTTTAGGGCTCAGGGTCAGTTTTCAGTTTTTGGGTAAAGGAGAATTTTTTGGGTTCAGGGTCAGTTTTCAGTTTTTGGGTAAAGGGGTATTTTTAGGGTTCAGGGTCAGTTCCCAGTTCTTGGGTAAAGGAGTATATTTTTGAGTTCATGGACAATTTTCAGTTTTAGGGTAAAGGGGTATTTTTAGGGTTCAGGGTCTGTTTTGTGTATATAAAGTGTGAGAATTTTTTTTATAAATATTACAAATAATTGAAAATTATTTGTGAAAAATAGTTGCTCATTTTTATGCTAATAATATTTTTTTGAACTACTCAGCAAAAAATATACTACTAATATATGTTAATAATATTTATAAAATATATATAAATATTTGACAAATTTTACACTATAACATTATACTAAAGTAGCTATTCTAATTTATACATGGTCAGTCTTCAGCACCTTTCCAGATATTACTTTCACTTGAGTAGGAATAGTAAATAATAATTGGTAAGTGTCCAGCAACTTCTCTGATAATACTTTGACTGGAGTAGGAATAGCAATTATTAATTGGTCAGTGTCCAGCACATTTGCATATAATTTTGCATTAGTGTGTTATTATATTACAAGACAATGCAAAATGGATGTTTTCACAAAACTTTATTACAATTTTCCAATTTTTTCATGTGTAATACAATACAATCACTATCAAATATAACATAAACATTTTTGGAAATGTTGTATTTGCAGAATAACACATTATCATTTATGTACATGTTTTAATTTGTCACACAACATTTTTTCACAACATTTTTTATTTCAAAACAAAATATTATTATCAATCACTTTCTGTAACAAGTATTTATATTGAAATAAATAAAAATCAAGTTATTTTTCTGTTTCTTCCATTTATATTTAATAATGTTAATATTATATATTAATATTATTAAATATTTAATTTTAATATATACATTTTTATAAAGTAACATGACAATTATTATATTTGCTCAAGATATGGAAATACTAATTAAGACATTTTTTTAACATATTTCTGACAATGTTGTTTTTAAATTATACATATAAATATATTATGTTGTTAACTTTATAACTGTAAAGGGGAATAATATGTTTAATAATAATATCTGGTATTGGTAAAAGATTATTTATGCAATTATATACTTTTATAATACTTAGACATTATTATAAAAAAAAATCATTAATAAAAATAATAACAAATATATTTATTATTATTATTAATTAATAAACTTAAACATTTATCTTTTCTTTTCAGAAATACATACATTCAGAGAAATAAAAATACATTATTTAAGGGCATTATTTATATAGTAAATGGTTATAATTGTTATATTAATAATAATAAATAAGTTATATTATTTATTATTATTAATTATTTACAAAACAATAAATAATTTTTTGTTATAAACAAACACAAACGTATTCCTCTAAATGTACACAAAAATAAATTTTTTACATATATTATTTCAAGTGTTACATACTTATTTAATATTATTAATATATATTAATTACTATATATTAATTAATATTAAAGAATTTTTTTTTTTTTACAGTTTAAATTATAATGAGTCTACTGTATTAATTTGTTACAATAACAATGTGTATGTATTATATTTTTATACTATAACATTGTATTTTCTATGATACCTTTTCAAAATTGGTTTAAGGGGACTACTTTTTTACCGCGTAAGGTTATTGCGCTTCATTCAAGACTGGAGAAGCTCGCGGTTGGGAGTTGCTTCGTGTGGAGAGAGGTAAGGTAAATTTTATATACCATTTATGACTGAGTGGTAATGTTTGAGGGTATATTCGAACTGTGTAGTGTTTTTGTGTGTATGTATGATTTGTTAATGTAGCGTTTAGGTGTAATGTCGTCGTTATAGATGCGTCGTATATGTTTTAGTTCTAGTGTTATTTGAATTGTTAGGAAATGTCTTCTTACATGGTTAATGTTAATTGTGAGTGTATTTACAAATTTTATGGGCTATTTGTGGGTGGGTTTCGTTATGTATGTTTTTTTTACAGGTTCCGGTTCCTCGCATGAAAACTACATGGAAGGAAGCGTGTTTTTTTTCGGAGATACTAATGTATGACTTATTATGGTTATATTTTTACGTGTATCTCCTATTTTTCGGGTTTGCCAGGAGCGGATTTTTATAATTTTAACCTTTTATCGGGATTTTTGAGGGTTTCGTATTGGATTGATACATTGGTATGCGTCACCGTTTTTTTAAAATTTGTGTGTATATCACTTTAAATACTAAAGTGTCCACACTACTGTTTTCGGGATTTCCTGGAGCATTTATTTTATTTTTACATATTTTTCGGGTTTTTGATGGTTTCCCATATTGGATTTTTCTTACTTTGTAATGGATTGTATGGATTGTATTTTGCTTCATTACGTCTCTTTCATCTACAGAAATTGTAAGTATTTTTATATTTCTATTTATTGGGTGGGAAATGTCGATCTTTATGTAATGTGTATGTGTGATGTAATTATAAATATTGCATATTTGTTCAGAAATAATGTGCAAAATTTTGATAAGTTTGTAAAACAAATATGTCTTATTTATAATTGTTTAGAAATGTTTATGATTGTTATATGTATCATTATTGTAAGAAGATATTAGTATATTTTGTCGACATTTTTATAGTAGGGTTTTAGCTATTATTGACAGATATTCTAATCCTCTAGTTGTAGGGTATAGTGTGACTTGACTTTGCAGTAGTCGGAACATTTGTTTAGTTTGTTTACTTAGTTTTGGACCAATTTGGGTCACAGATTGTTCCATTCTTAGTTCTTGATAGCTTTGTTCTTTTATCAAAGCTTCTAGTAGGTTATGGAATGTGGGTCTTGTTCTGCTTGTGGTAGCTTGGAAAGCATTATGCCACCCTTCTACACTGTTGTTGGTTTTAGACTCTTGGTTTAAAGTACTAAGATAGACATTCCAACAAGGGATTTGGAATTTGGGTTGGCGTCGATGTCCAGATCTGTGCAACCTTCCCACCCAAGTATCTTCAAAATAATCCAGTAATGGGGTTAGTTTATCTTCATTCCTCTTGTAATATGTGCTGTCAATTAATAAATTATAGTGTTCCGCTACATCGGTAACAGGAACGTAGGCCAGTGCTATCAATTTTTAAATTTGATAGGCAAAGGTGCTATCTGTTGAGTACAAAATACTTAAAGTTGATTTTTGGAGATGTCTCCATATGCTCTGATTGAAATGATAGTAGCAACCCTGGATTGCTGTGTGGGGAAATATTTTCAAAATGCTATTAATCATAGCTAATTCGAAATCAATAATTATTTTTTCTGGAAAATAATTATTGATTTCATTTTTGAGAACATTTAATATTTCTGTGTAAGTGTTTTGCTGTTTGTTTGGTAGCAAACAGTAAATGAAAGGGATGTTATAGTTATGGTATAACCCGTGGATGGAATATAGTTGATAAAAAGGTTTTGGGCATGGTTTAAATGTTCCATCCATCATCCATTGGGGACACTGTTGGATTTTTCTTAAATTACTTGCAGTTGCAAACATTATGATTCTGTTTGTACTGCTTTCATTGTCAAAAAGGATACATTTGTCTTTATTGTGTGTGATGGACATTTCTGGTGAAATAATAATTTCCTCAAAAGTAGTAGGGTTGGGTGGGGTAGTGGAAGTGTGTCTTTTAGTGTATGCAATTGTGCGTTTTAGGGAGTCAATAGAGGGTAGTTGACCTGAAGCATGGGCTGGGACTTTTAACAGTTCCTCTTTAAGGATTTTTGTTGTTGGTCTATCACTTTGTGTGCTAGCAGTCTTTATACTTTCTAAAGCATCTCTTATTTCAATTTCTGTGACATTGGGGGGATGATTGTGTTCCCTGGTAAATAGCACATTAGTTTCCTCTGTAGTAGCCCTTCCATAACATTTGTTTGAGTAATATTTTGTACATTTTCCAAAAACTTTTCTACCACTTTGTCTTTCCTGGCTATAAACATAACCCATATAACATAACAGTAATTTATTTTTCTGTGACATAACAAATTCTGCACCTTCTGTCATTTTGTTTTACTTGTTCTAGGAAAGAGTAGAAAGAAACAAAATCAAATAACATATATTTCACTTAGTGGTGCTAACATAATTAATGTATTTATACTTACGTTTACTAAAAGTAGTAATCACAAATGCAGAACTGTATTTTGAAGGACTTTCTTGTATGTATTTCTTTATTTACTGTTGGTATGAAAATATAGAAATGCTAAGTTAATGTTTATACATAACAAACGTTTTTCCTAGGAAAAAGCAGTTTTTTAATTTGCTTAGTACTACATTTGATGTGAACATTACATATACTTACTTGTTTAAATAGTTGAGTTGTAGTATTTGGTGGAGTACATCAAGGTAGTAAAGTTTAGATCTGTAGAGAAGATAGAATAAATACATGTCACATATGATAAAAATTATTTTGAAGCGTTGGGAAATTGGAAATATTTAAAAGTATACTAACTTCTAAATATGTACTTTTCTTTGCTGTAGGTAGAATAGATGTATGATGTATTCACAATATCTGTAGAGGAAATATAAAATACATAACATGGTGTTAAGAACATAGTTCTTGTTTTTATCGGAAGTTTTAGACAAATTGAAGTATACTTACATTTTTTACAAGGGTAGTCTTGTCTTTTGGTATAGTTGATGTAGGATGTTTTTATTGGATCTGTAGGGAAGATGTAATATGCAAGATATGTTGTTTAGAAAATAGCATTTTAAATATTGGTTGTTTACTAACAAAAACATATATACTTACATGTTTAATTAGTGTAGTTCTATACATTTGTAGTGTTGAAATCGGAAAATCGCTGAATATCTGTGAATAAAATGTTTTAAATTAAGTATGAATCTTGTGAAATAATGTTTAAAAACAGCTGTTGTTGTATAACAGACCATTAATATATACTTACTATCTTATTTTGCAGGGGAAGAAATAGGAGCATGTATTAGGAATTTTTTTGTAGTAGTTTCTATCAGAAAAGTAGGAGGAGATAAAAATTAAATAAGTGGAAGAGTTAGGAGATATAAGTAAAATAATAGACGACTAATTTAGATTTTTAAATAATGGAATGTAACTTACTTGAATGATTAGCTACTGAGCTGGATCTTTAAAGATGTTTGTTCTGGAACAAAATCTTCAGAGTGTTGGCATCTTCTTTCTATGGAGTTAGCAGCAGCAAATGGTAGAATGCATTTATCCCTTTTATAGTATGTGTATTTTGTGTGCTTGGATTTGATTGGTTGTAGGATGAAAGGAAGGATTGTATAGGCTAGTTTGAATTTTTTTATGTTAATTGGTGTGTTTGTTGATGTGAGAATGGTGGTATGTGGTGCTTTCCGCATTAAAGCAGGTTAGTTGTTAAATAAAATACATGTGAAAGTGTAAAAATATTATGAAAATGTTAGTTACATGTAAAGATTCTTTTTCAAATGATAGAACGCATTTAATATAATGTATAGCAAATGATGATAAATAGTAATGTTATAAAAGTAACAGGTATTATATGTAAAATGTTTTTTGTATAGAGCAATGACTTTTATAGACCATTAATATGGTATTTTAGACATGAAAGGGTCCAAAAAATAACTCGATATTTGTTTAGAAACGATATTTTTGTACTCTATATTTTAGTAGTCGATATTTTTGTAGTGTTAGGTGTAATTTCATGAACAACGATATATTAGTAGTCGATATTTAATAAGACGATATTTATGTACTCGATATTCTAAATACTCGATATTTTTTAGTCGATATATTTGTATTTTGTGTAATAAGTATACAAAGTCGATATTTTTGTAGTCGATAATTATTCAACGATATTATTGCTAGTCGATAATGTGACCGTCGATAATATTTCAGTGATCCGTCTGATGCGTGTGGATGTCTGATGCGTGTGGATGTCTGATGTGTGTGGATGTCTGTTGCTTGTGGATGTCTGATGCGTGTGGATGTCTGTTGCTTGTGGATGTCTGATGCGTGTGGATGTCTGATGCGTGTGGATGTCTGTTGCTTGTGGATGTCTGTTGCTTGTGGATGTCTGTTGCTTGTGGATGTCTGTTGCTTGTGGATGTCTGGGATGTCTGTTGCGTGTGGATGTCTGATGTGTGTAGATGTCTGATGCGTGTGGATGTCTGATGCGTGTGGATGCCTGACGCTTGTGGATGCCTGACGCTTGTGGATGTCTGACGCTTGTGGATGTCTGATGCTTGTGGATGGCTGATGCTTGTGAATGCTTGACGCTTGTGCATGCCTGACGCTTGTGGATGCCTGACGCTTGAGGATGCCTGACGCTTGAGGATGCCTTTGGATGTCTGATGCTTGTGAATGCCTGACGTTTGTGGATGTCTGATGCCTGATGTTTGTGGATGTCTGACGCTTGTGGATGCCTGACGCTTGTGGATGCCTGACGCTTGTGGATGCCTGACACCTGATGCTTGTGGATGTCTGATGCTTGTGGATGTCTGATGCTTGTGGATGTCTGATGCTTGTGGATGTCTGATGCTTGTGGATGTCTGTTGCTTGTGGATGTCTGTTGCTTGTGGATGTCTGTTGCTTGTGGATGTCTGTTGTGTGTAAGTGATAGGTAGAGACGTGTTTACCATGCAGAAGCACTGAATGATAGGGAATCTGAAAGGCCTCTATGAACCTGTAAAAAAATCGGTTGCGGTGACGAGAGGTGCTCAGTTACCAGCAATGCAAACAGAATGAACTCTAGGCGCTTGTTTGAACTGGGCGCTGTGCGATAAATCAGATTGTTACCAAGATAATTTGAACGTGCTTCCTAGATCACACAAGGATGACAGGCTGAGGGAACACAACAGTAGCCAAGCCTGTGGCCATGGGGCCACACACGTCCCTGCACTGGGGCAGCAAGTAGTCCGGTCATCTGCCCGACCCAAAGGAATGTGCCTGTGGAGCAGAGGTCTTCATCTGGAGGAGCTGGAGGGGTAACCAAAGAGGAGGGAAAGGGGAGGTGGCAAAGAGGAGGGGCAGGCGGGTGGTATGGTTGGGGTTTCTAATGGCACGGCTTTCGCAGTCACTTAACACCTCTCTCTAAACAAAGAAGTGAGGCAGGGGAGCCCATGTACAAAAGCCTTCAAGGCAGCGCTGGGAGGGGGGCTGGTAATGAGGCAGCAGAAAGGACGGCCGTGGGAGGTGGGAGGAGAAGTAATAGAGTGGTGCAGGCGGGGGGGGGGCGAGGAAGATCGAATGGAAAGGGAGAGACTATGAACGGAGTCAGGGAAGAGACAGAGGGAAGGGGAGGAGGGAGAGGGCATAGATTATAGGGAGAGGGTGGGATATAGAACCAGGGAAGGGATGGAAAGAGGTGAGAGAAAAGGAGGGAAGGCAGGGGAAAGGAGGGTGACTGGGAACGAGTGAGAAAAAAACCAAAGGCAGGGAGGCCGAGGTACGGGTGAGAAGAGTGAAGTGTGAGACGAGGTGGAGACAGTGGGGGAAGAGTAATAGGGTAGGGAAACAAGCTTTTAAAACGCAAGTGTGCATTTAAAACATTTGAAACGATACCGTTTACAACTCTGCGTTATTATTATTAAACTAGAGGAGCTATGGGGAGGGGGAAGGAGAAATGCGAGTCACGGCCGCCAGGCTGTGAAGTGTGAAGCAGTGGGCGGGGAACCAGATCCCTTTGAAGCTGCTGGGCAGAAATGCGAGTCAGGCCGTGAGGTGTGAACCAGTGGGCGTGGAGGCAGGAGCAAATGGTAAGGGGAGTCTTTGAAGAGCAAGGCAGGGGGATAGAAGCGCGGTCACGAGGACGTGCACTTCTTGAAATCCGGATGGTAAAAGTCAGCTTTGTGGTTTGATTGGAATAGGTCTCTCTACGAGACCTAAAAAGGGAACACATTATTGCCATACTTCCATCTCAAATCAAAGCCTTCTTACTTATGGTACAGACAGGACATGACATCACAGAAAAAAAGTTTCACACCATCATGGATTGGGAATTTCAGGCAACAAACACTGGGAAGATGACCCCCCTGGAAAGTGTTACGTCTGAGGCTAAACTGGAATCCAACCAGATAGGCCCGGGTCTCCCTGAAGCCCAAAATTCTTCATACATCTTATAAAACAACATGTTTCTAAAAGTGACATACATAGTGGCATACATTTGGCAACAGATAAAACTGGTAGGGCCACCTAGACAGGTTTTTGGGTCTCGCCTAGCGTTGCAGCGTGCATGCGCAGCACGCTCTGCAAGGCATATTGTAGTAGGGTATGTTTTAGAAGTGGAGTGGAAGCCCCGCCCATCTTTTTCATTGGCTGATGTCATTGTCTCTGGTAAATGCTGGCTTCCAATTGATAATGAGGCTTCTTAGTCTCCTTTTGGGACAGCCCATTAGGCCTGGATCTTTTACGTGCAGTGTTACACTGTCTCCTTCATTAATCTGTAAGCACTTTTTTTTTCATTAGGCAGCTGCTTATTCACCTTTGGATTTCTTTTAAACACTCTCCCTGCACGTAAAGCTGCTTCCTCCTTTGTTTCCCCTCCCTCCCCCTCTAAGTCCTTTGTATGCCTTTGTTTTGTTTTTGTAAACCGAGCATTGCGCTATACATTTTAATTAGCTTAGTTCCAAACCCCACCCCACCCCCTGCAGAAAGGCCAGCAAGGCAGGTGCTGTCTTAATTTAACAAATCTAGTGTCATATTCACATACTTAAATGGCAGCTGTGCGTCTCATTGCTGGCGGCTCACCAAATTCGCAATTGCTCACTTGCCCGTTACTGCTCTTGTTTTGGATATTTCTATGATCTATGTGTCTTTGGTCCCGCCCCCTCCATGGCATGTGAGGGTTGACAACACCCCGCCCAGGTTTGTGTGCATCCAGACAACAGCCAGCTGCGCCTCCCCTGATTGATACTTCTTCCTCAGGAGTTGGAGCCAGTTCGGTGCCTTCAGTCCCACTCCTGACTTCTGGGAGTACAGAGGTGTAGGAGTTCGAGCAGTGTTCCCCGCACGCTCTGGCACTAATCTAGTTTAAGGTGGCCTGGACTTGGCTGGCAGACTTTAGGTGACTGCTGAAGTTAAGGCTTTGTGGCTTGATGCGAGAATGCGCTCTTGTGTGGAATGAGTGGAAGGACGCGTGACGCAGACCCCCAATCATGTTGCTTTAGGATTTCAGAATTGGACTGCACAGGGAGAGAGATGGAATGGCGTGTGCGCATGTTTAGGCGACGTGTGTTGGGGGTAGGATTGAGCACAAAAGCATTTTAAGGTGTGAATTAATTCATGGATGAATGAGTTAAATGAGTGCAATGCGCCTGTGGGAACGGGTATAGTTGGAAGAATGAAAGTAAGCTGGGGTGCCGTTATGAGGGATCACATAGGACCATGTTATGATATTAATTACCGCACTAATACTGTTCCTCCTTCTCACCAAATCCGCAAACATTTATTTTGCACAAGTGCAAGGGAACAACGCGAATGGACAGAATGGGAGAAGCTGCTCTTTGCGGCACTTGTTGAGAGTCTGCCTTCAGTCTCACTCGACTCTAACTATCCTATTTAATGTTCACTGTAATTGTTGTTTTAGGAACCAAAAGTGCTTGGGTCAACCCCTCTAGAAGATGTGATTCCACTAGTCATATGAATATGTATATGCTACAGCCGAAGTCAGGAACAGATTCATATTTGAATCCATGTTTATACCTCACACGCACAAAGTTATTTACTTTTGAAATGTCCTTATCTCTTTGGCACGTTGAAAACTTGGTAACATTCGGACAAAGATCAGAGGGAGATTCAAAAAATCAGAGGAATGTAATATCCCCATCAACTTTCATGGGAGTGCAGTAAGTTTGTACTGGAAGAAAACTAAAATAAAGCTTTTTTATTGCTTTAAAAAATCATGAGGGTCGCGCCTTAATCAGGAGTGGTATTTTTATTGAAGTGAATTAATGTTAAACCACTAAAGCACCGCTTTTTTTTAAATAACTGTTTAGATCCAAGATGATCAACACTATCAATGGTGGGAGTTTTCTTGATTGTATGTGTGGCGATCTTATGGGCACACTAAGCCATATTTACACCCAATTTATCTGCTGTTCATTGTGTTATCGACCTCGACCGGGGAATGACCGAGCAGACTCCATAGGGAAGTGCACCAGTTAAGCTTGTAACTTCATTTCAGAGCGTTTTCTCTAATTTGTTAGCTCATCCTATGTGTCCAGCAGGGATGAATGACTCTGCTCTGTTGTAATTCTGTACATCATTCAATGGACCACTATTATGTTTTCCACTGGGTCAATGTGAATTTCAGAAACAGCTGACCCTTTCAACCCAAAGACTGTGCTAGGGTTTTGTCCTTTCAGTGCTCTTCTTGGATACCTCTCAGATATTTATTAACAGGCCTCTTACAGCAGAGTGGCACTGGCGATTTCATGAAAGCTTGCTGAAGAATCGTTCTGACTCAAATGTTTCAAAATAAATGGTAAAAAATAAAATATATGAAGCCATGAGCTCACAACATTTGGAAGCCATGAACTCTGCATTGTTCTTGAAAGTATGAATCTGAGCAACAGTTAGACATTTAAAAGGCTTGAGTGCTTAATTTGAGCCTGTGGTTTCCGGTGATTAGCACCGTCACTTAGTTATCAACATCGGCAATACTAACAGTCTGCCACATGGTGATGCTGTCTGTCTAATTTACAGATCAGCACAACAACAGTTGTTTATCTACATACCATACCAAACATCTTCTGCCCCACCTAAATTGATGGCCTCAAATGAAAGATGCAAAGAAATTGAAAACCTCTTGTCTGATAAAATCGCCAAAATTGATCAATCCTTCCTTGTAACTAAGATCCCTCCCAACTCTCTTCCTACCGCTGACTCTACCTCTAAATCACCCTCCCTATTAACTCCCCCCCTGACTCCTTCTCTCACCTTCTTGCCTCTATCCTTATGGAATCATGCCTCTCAAAACCACAACTTAAAAATAATGCCTCCCGACATATGTTCCACCCCGTAACTGAGCTTGAAGTCTCTGAAATCATTTCTAAACCCAAACCTTCCTCGCACACTAAAGACCCCCTCCCTTATAACCTTGTCCATGAGCTAAAGCACATCATTACCCCTTATTGGACTAATAACATCAACTCCTCCCTTTCCTCAGGATGCGTCCCTGTCTCCCTCCAACTCGGTCAAATCACTCTCATTCTTAAAAACCCCAATGTTGACCCTAACAACCTGAATAATCCCTGCCCTATCTCCAACCTACCCCTGCCTTCTAAAGCCCTTGAAAAATTTGCCCTACTCCACTGGACAAACACATTGAAACTTTTGACCTACTGGACTCCCTAGAATCCGGCTTCCGCAAATGCTGCAGTACAGAATATGACATCCACCACTCCCTTGACAATGGCGAGACCTGCCTACTTTGACACAGTTAACCATCCTGCCCTACTTAACGCACTCAAAGTACGCTTTGGCCTCAATGGTCCTGTCCTCAAATGGTTCTCCTCCTACCTCCAACACAGAACACAACAAATCAAAAACTTCAACTGCCTCTCTAACCCTACACCTGTCTCCCTAGGTGTCCCCCAGGGATATATTCTTTCTCTCTCTCTCTTTAACCTCTTTATGGAACCCCTCACACTCATTCTTAAACAATCTGTAATCAACTACCGCCTCTATGCAGATGACACACAACTTTATTACAAGATTAAATCCCACTCTGATGTTCTGCATCTTAACAACACCCTCTCTAAGATCCAACCGTGGTTCCACTCCAATCATCTCAAACTTAACCCTAAAAAGCGGAAACCATCCTCTTCTCTCCAAAAAACAATACTCTACGCATCCAAACATGGCATTCCCTACCCATCCTCTCCCAGGCAGGAAACCCAATTTTGTTCCCACCCAGACATTAGCAGAGAAAAAAGCATATCCGCCTAGGTGGGACCCAAGTTAAAGAGCCGGCTCCCGCCAGCACCAGAATGGGTGTTGGCTGGGGACCAGCATTGAACTGTAGGGCTTTATGGCTTCCCCCGTACCACCAATGATTTGCAGACATGTGAGTGCCCTTGGTGGGCACCCACAAAACCAAAAAGTGACTGGCTCCCAACAGGGGAGCCAGCAGAGCCTGTGGAGGCTTTGGGGCTCCTCTCCATGACCCTAAACTACTTGCAGAAATGTGGGGCCACCAGATAGGTACTGGGGCTCCCCCAAAACCAAAAAGTGGCCAGCTGCCACTAGGGGTGCTGGCACAGACAGCGGGGTATTGGGGTTTCCCTCCAGGCCCTAACATTTGCATAAGTTGTGGGTGCCCAGGTGGGCACTGGGTCACCCACTTAAAATAAATGCTTGCTTATGTTGGCACCTAATACATGTACTAGCTGGGGAACTAGCAGGGGCTTGCAGGGGCTCCCCCAGCTGCAGAAGCTGCTCATGTTCAATTCACTGCTCCGGCAAGAAGCTCCTCATCATAACCTGTAAGGGCTTTTTAGCCACATTTTCTGAATGCCGGGGCACCACCAGGCATTATTTTCTTCTTGTGGAGGGAGGCTAGGTGTGTGTTGGCATCCTAGCGATATTTTTAAAAAATTCAGTAGGTCTCTTGAGTTATTGAACCTATCACCCCAGGCGAGCTTACCAAATTTTTTAAAGCACTACAAGCTGGAGCTGTGAGATCTTCAGTTGGAGTGCTGGGACCCTTTATGGTTGGTTGTGTAGCTGCACTTTGTGGTCCGAAAAAAGTTCACAAAAGAGTCAATCATTAATATTAATGACTGCAAAGCGTGAATTTATAAAAAAAACTTCTGATTATAGTTAGTGGTGACTTTTTTCACGCCAATAGGTCTGCTTTATATATTTTGCTGTACTGACCCCTTAACGAAGACAATAAACACCTTGATTTTTATATATCGGTGTTTTGGACCTTTGACAAAGCCAATTGTTCATCCTTACTTACAAATTAGCTACCTGGGAAGGACTAATCCTGGGGTCTAAAATATTGCATTTGAAGTGGGGGCTGAGAAAAAGGGGGGGTCCCAAAATGTGTTTTCCGAATGCAATTTTCCATAGGAACCGTTCATTGCGGCTACAGCCCTCGATGGTATTATACCAAATTTGACAAAGAGGTAGTTCTCAGTTCAGGCTCGTGCCTTTTGCTTAAATGGTGTAAATCCGTTCAGTAGTTTCTGAGAAAATACAATTAAAAGTATATAAATATCTATGGTCTCTGTGGATCTGCACATCTTGCGCGCACTCTAAGCGCACCGTCCCGATCACGTGCTAATTGACTGTCAAGTGGTTGTCAACATTCTAAACCAGGGAGCGTTGGCAGCCATTTTGTGCCTCGGTAGAAGCGAGGATCTAGAAAATAGTGGGACAAGTGTTCAAAACGTATAAAGGGGGCAGGTAAGAAATATTTTGACCCTCTAGACCTGCTTAGGGGGTCCCACAAGGACCCCTAGGGCCCCCAAAAAATTGTTTTTTGTTGTTGAAAAAACTGAGAAATGTGCGCTGGGTGCCGTAATAAAAATAAAAACGAAGCGCTGACTCCTGTGTTTGTTTAAAAATTAGCTACCTGGGAGGGCCAAATCACGGGGGCTAAAATATTACATTTGATGGGGGTTTCGAGGCGCCCTGTAGCCCGTGGACCGCCATTCCTTGGTGCTACAAAATAAATGGGTGAGGGAGCTCAAAGGTCTGTCTAAGCCCCAGGGATTACCACCCTCCGAGGCTTTTTGTATTTTGGGAGGGGGGCCGCGTGGTCTGCATTCTGGAGCAGTCGAAAGCCTTGGGGAACACCACCCCCCAGGAGCGGCTCCTGCTGTGTCTCGGGGTGTCTGCCCCCGGGACACTGCTGTTTGCTATGGCAGGGCGGGAGTCGAGGTTCCCGCTGTGTCATAGCAAATTTGAGGGCATAATAACAAGTGCCATTTTGCCGCAATTTAAAAAAAAAAGCCAAAAATGCTGTGAAAATTATATTGCCCTATTTACTAGGCGACGCTAAGATGCATTAATGCATGTTAGCAGCTGGTTTGCTAAGGGCTCGCCTCGTATCTCTAATGAGTTGCAATGTATGCGTTCTCAGTGGCAAGATAGGTGTTCCTATGACAATATAAAAAGGAAGAGGGAGGCATGACAACAGAGTTGTATTTACAAGGCAGCTCTGGATTTGAGGACCAACAGCAAAATTCTCGCTAATTGTGGTTTATGTCGGATCCTAACATCTGTTCTGAAGTAGACTTAAGCATGTTTAATATCTAAGGTGGATTGATATGTTAAGTCCATAGTCTTATATTAACAAGCTTTTCACTTGCGAACATGAATTTTACTGTAAAAAAAATCACCTACTATTTATTTATTTATTTATTTATTTTTTTAAAGACCTTTATTATACACATCTAAAATGACACAGTATATGGCCTACAACCCCGGGGGCCGGCCACGTTTGTCAACACAATATGTTCAGCGTTGTCTGGTTAACACAGCCATGTAGCCGACATCCCTGGGGGTGAGCAACACTTACAACGCAACTTTTACATCGCAGAGCCTTTACAACGCAACCATTACAACACAAACTATTACAACGCATTGCTCTGAGGGGCGCTCTAGGATAGGGAGTAGGTTAATTTACTATCCAATAACCTTCCCTAGTGTCCACGGGGATTGGAGTTGGAATAGTAAATTAAACTATTCACTATCCAGCACCCCAAAGCACTATGCGTTGTAATGGACTGCGTTGTAATACTTACGTTGTAAAGGCATGCGATGTAAATGCATGCGTTGTAATGTCATACATCCATCCCTGGGGTCCGGCAGCGCGTTGAGATAAGGTGTGCTTAATTCAAATAAATCGTGCATCGGATATTCCCTAGGTGTATGAGTTTTTCAATTTATTTTTTATTTTTCTTAGTTTCCTTTAACCTGAAACAAACCTACACGTTAACAATTCACACGACATTAGGTCCACAAGTGTTCGAATATATCCTTTTCTGGGATCAGAAATCACAAACACTGCCTCCAATGTGAAGTCCCCCCATGCATCCTACTTCGGCCTACAGGGCATCGCCTTCAGTCCCACTCCCCTTCCAGCTCCTCGTCGGAGCTGGCATCGTCGTCCTCCGGTAGTGGATCACACAGGTCCCCCCTATATTTATTCCATGCTGACCAGACCTTGTTCCATTTACGCGGGCAGGCTCTATTTACGTACACTGTCCGCTCTGCAACCATTAGCAGGTCCAGGTTCCTGCTCCATTGTGCTAACCTGGGCAGGTCTGGTGCGCCCCATTTTTGCGCTATGTCTCGTTTTGCCACCATGATTGCCAATGTACCCCATATCAGCCCATATCGAGACAGGTCATTGGGATCCCAAATGTTCAGTAAGCATTTACGTGGTTCAGGAGTCAGGGATACTTTTAATGTTAGTGACAGTGTGCGCATCACCTGGCGCCAGTAGGCAGCTATCAGGGGGCAGTCCCAGAGGGTATGGAATAATGTACCCTCCTCTCCACAGCCTCGAAGACAGTAGGGATGCGGAGCCCTCTATAGCTTATGTAGTGTGGTTCTCGTATATTATATACGGTGGAGGATTTTCAATTGTACAAGCCTGAGCTTGGCAGAAATGCCACATCCCTCGGGGACGCCAGCGCTTCGTTCCACTCAGTCTCATCCATGTCTCCCAGTTCATTCACCCATCTATCGCGCAGTTTCAATGTAGGGTCTGCTTGGTTGTTTAATAGTTTTTTGTAGGTAAGGGAAGTGGCCCTGCATTGCATATAGTCCGTGAGTAGTCTATCTTCTAATGGTGAGGATTCCGGGACTTCCGTGTCTGGTGGTATCGCCTGCAGCAGTGCGTGTCTTATCTGCACATATCTATAGGTTTCGTTGGGCCCTAAGTCATACTGTTGTTGAAGATGGGAGAATGGCACCACCGTTCCCTTGTCCCATAAGTCTTCTACCGTAGATATGCCAATGTTGTCCCACTGTGTAAACCCTTAACTGCATCTCAGCTGTCCTAGTGCCTTAGCGTCCCAGAGCGGGGTAAGCTTAGTAATAATACCCCTCCATCCCAGCTTCGCCTGTGCCGTGTGCCACAGCAAAACCGTGTGCTTCGTGGGGCCTACCAATCGTGCCGTCTGACCTCTGTTGTAGAGCACTGAAAGCATACCATCTGTGCCCAGTTGAGTTCTGTGTGCCCTATATGCTGGGTCATCTCTAGGCGCATGAATCCAGTGGTTGATGATTTTGAGTTGGACGGCCCAGTAATATAATTGTAGGTTTGGTAACGCAATCCCCCCCTCAAACCAACTTCTGTTCAGCTTGACATGTGCAATGCGTGCTGGCTTGTTACTCCATAATAGGTTGGACACCAGCGTTGTGACTTGTTGGAAATATCTCGGTGGGACCGGGTAGGGTGAGTTTTCCAAGGCATAGAGGAACCTCGGGAGAGCCATCATTTTATAGAGCGCCGCTCTTCCGAGGAGCGTCAATGGCAACGAAGCCCAATGTTTGACGTCAGTACGGAGTCGGACCAGGGGTGGAGTCAGGTTTTTGTCAAAGAAGTCTGATGGGTTGTCAGTTATATGGATACCAAGGTATTTGAATGAGGACGTGGTCAGCTGCAGTGGGCAGTTGACATCGAGTTGAGGTGGAGGTCCTCTTAGAACGTAGAGGACTGACTTCGACCAATTGAGAGTGTACCCCGACGATGCCCTGTAGTCGTCGCACAGTGCCAGTAGGGCTGTTACACTCCTGTCCGGGTCCGTCAAATATACCAACATATCGTCGGCATATAAGGACACACGGTTCTCCCATCCCTCCTTCCAGCTAATGCCCTTTAATAACGGTGTAGTTCTAAGCAGTGTCACCAGTGGTTCCAAGACCAGGGAAAACAGCAAGGGGGAGAGGGGGCAGCCCTGTCGAGTCCCTCTCGCTAGATGGAACGTACGCGAAATGTGGCCGTTGGCTGTTACGTGTGCCACCGGGTTTGCATATAAAAGCCGCACCCAAGCTATGAATTTGGGGCCAAAACCCATACGTGTCATGACCGCAAAGAGGTGCCCCCATTCTACCATGTCGAACGCCATTCTGGCGTCCAATGAAAGGATCACTGTTGGTTCTGTTAATTATGTGGCTCGTGCTATCACTCCATGTACCCGTCGGAGATTGAGTGCTGTGCTCCTGTGCAGCATGAAGCCAGATTGATCGGGGTGTATCAGTGAAGGGAGATGGGCCGTCAATCTCGTGGCTAATAGTTTCGCAAGAATCTTGACTTCAGCATTAAGGAGAGAGATTGGGCGACACGATGTGCAAGCCGACGGCGGCTTGCCAGGCTTTGGAATCGCCACTATTGTGGCTGTCTGTTGATCCAGCGGGAGTTCATTCTTCTCCCGACTCTCCATGTACATGGCCAGTAAAGGCGGGCCGAGTGTACCTGACATTATTTTATACCACTCTATGGGGATCCCGTTCGGGTCTACCACTTTCCCCGACTGTATCGCTTGGATCGCGAGTTGAAGTTCCTCAATAGAGAGGTCGGCTTCCAAATCCTGGACCGCATCTTGTGTAAGAGTTTGGATCGCTATGTGATTCAGAGAATCCAAGGCTGCATCCTCTGTGATTTCCGGGTCCGGGGTGTAAACCTTCTCGAAGTGGTCCGCTAGTGTGTTTACAATCTCCTCTGGGTGTGTCTGTAGACCGCCTGCACTAGTGTGTAGTTGTTGAATGCCTCTAGTGCTCCCCCCTTTCTTTTCTAACCAGGCTAGCAATTTCCCTGCCTTATCCCCTACCTCGTAAATTTTGTGGGCTGTAGCTGATATATTGTCAAGTACTGGCAGTCGGAGATGTTCCTTATGTCTCTGCTGGCATAGCTGTAGAGTGTGAGCTGTGTCTATTGTGAGATCTGCCACATGGGACTCATTGGCAGCATGTACTGACCGTTCTAGCTCCGACAGTTCTTGTCTCTGCGCTTTTTTGTGCCCCGTAATGGAGGCCATCGCCTGGCCGCGGAGGACTGTCTTGTAAGCTTCCCATAGGATCGAGGGGGAGCGCACTGATTCTGAGTTTTCAGTAAAGTAGAACTTGCTCGCTGTCTTGAGAGCCTTCCTGACGCCCGGGATTTTCAAAAGTTAGGATATATGGGGTATATCCTTTTGCGAGTCTTTGCTCGACTTAGTAATGTCAGAACTACCGGGGAATGGTCCGATATTCCCCTGGGCTGTATTTCGATGGTATCCACGTCGTGTATACCGTCCCCCAACCCCAAGAAGTAATCTATATGTGATAGGCTATTATGTACGGCTGAATGATAGGTGTATTGTCTCGCGGTTGGGTGCCTGTGGCGCCAGATACCTATCAAACCTTTGGCCTCCAGGAAGCCATGGAGGCTGGTGGGGCTGGGTGCATGCGCCCTCACTGGGAATTTATCCAGCGTCGGATCAACCACGGCGTTGAAATCACCCCCTATAAAGGTTTCTCCCGCCGGGAGGTTGAGTAAAAAGTCTCCCAAAGCCGGCAACGCCACTGTTTGAAGTGCTGGCGGGATATACACTGAGACAAAGGTCAGAGGTCGACCCTCCCACTGTCCGTGTATAGCAGCGAACCTGCCCTGATCATATACTGTGTGATGCAAGAAAATGAAAGGGGAGGTCTTCTTGAACAGTATACCCGTCCCCCTGGAGCCGGAGGTAAATTCTGAGTGTGCCACCATCTTGTAGCCACTACGATCGAACGCCTGGCATGCTCTACCTGTGAGGTGTGTCTCCTGTAGTAGAACCAAATGTGGGCTCTGGCGCTTAAGGGCCTGCATCACCAGACCTCTCTTGATCTTGTCTCCGAGTCCCCGCACGTTCCAGGTCAACACCTTCAGGGGTGGGACTGTTGTATGCTGTAGTATGCCGCTATATGCGATATCCTGTGAGTGTTGTGACATAGGGAGGCAGTTTAAGTGGGAAACTCTGTGTTGTCCCCAATAGTGCTGTGAATCTAGCGCCACAGTGCGTGGTCTGTGGGTTTCCTTTGTCGTGTCGTGTCGCTACGTGCAAAACTTGATTCAGAACAACCAAAACATAGGAACATTCTCCCCCTCCCCCCTCCCTGCTCCCCTGCTCCACGGACATAACACCGCCCGCCACCCCAACCTAGCAGAGTGCTTAACCCCATCCCAAACGTTCGTACTTGCTTGTGGTGGTAAAGAGTCTCGTTACAGCGTCGGCTCCATCCACCTTACTCAGCTTCTCCCTGTTTTGAGTCCAAGGGCAGCCCGCCCAGCACCGGAGAAGATCTTCGCTATAGTTGCGAGATTGCGGTTAGTCAGGAGTCTGGTGGACGCCTACCTTCTTCCGACCCTGCCTCCGACGTCCTGTCCTGAGTATCTGGTCCCGATGTCTGTGTGTCCGTATGTGGTCCTGCATGCTGGTTTCGATGTCCTCTATTGGAGCGGCGCGGTGCCTCCACCTGTCGCCAGCCCGCTAGCCAGTCCTGGGCTGTCTCAGGCTTGTCAAAAAACCATGTCTTACCCTCAGCCACCACACGTAGTTTCGCTGGGAATAACATTGAATAGGGCAGTTCTTTCGCTCTCAGCGCTTTCTTGACTTCCAGAAAGGTCTTCCGACGCCGGGCCACTTCCGCCGTATAATCGGGAAAGAACGCCAGCTTTGAGTTGTGGATCGTGATGGGTGGCGAGACTCTTGCCGCTTGTAATATGATGTCTCTGTCCCTGAAGTTGAACAACCGGGCCAATACCGGACGTGGTGCAGCACCCGGCTTCCGTACTCCGCCGGGCACTCTATGCACTCTCTCGACTGAGAAAAATTGGGACAGACTTTTGGGTTGCAGCTTAGACTTTATGAGATCTTCGACATACAGGTCCATCGCTTTTTTTGCCTTCCGATTCTGGAATACCCAAAATGCGCATGTTGTTTCTCCTCGAGCGCCCCTCCTGATCATCCAGCTTCTCTTGTAGGTGCTTGGTTACTGCCTCTATGCGTTGCATTGCTAGCTGCAATTCTGAGGTGTCTTCCACTAGGGATTTCGTGGCCACTTCTACCTGCGCCACTCGCTCCGACATTTTGTGGAAATCCGCTCGTAGTAAGTTCACATCTGTGGAGATTGTCCCTACCGTCGTTTGTACATTGGAGAGTGTCTTCATGATGTCTTCCAGTGTCACCTTCTTGGCCCCCTCTACGTCTTGACCTTTGCCTGTGGAGGTGCATCCCTCTGTGTGAGGTGGGTTATGCTTTTCGTAGGCATATTTGTATAGTTTAGCTTGTGTCGACATATTTTTAGGTCCTCTGCCTGCCATGATGTCGTTGTGAGCGCGCCACAGGGAGGGAGTTATAGTAGGGCAGTATTTGTGTTAACGTCCGTGTCCCCTATCTCGCTCCGTGGCGGGCAGTACTGCACTGAAGCGGCCTGCAGTGGGGAGACGTCACTCCTGTTCAGGCCCACTGCACTCAGAGACCGGTGGATCGGGGGGTGCGCCAGTGCAGTCGCCGTCAAGGGCTGCGGTCAGTCCACTCTCGCTGGAAATGGCCCTCTATATCAGGATTGTGCTTTCTGCTAACTCACGGTAACAGTTTATGGGTGTGTCAGCTCACGGCTCTTTAGTCTGAGTTCCACATGCTGGCGTGCTGCTAGTCTTTCGGGGTCCCCAGCGTGGCCGCTGTTGACGGGTACCCGATGCACTCCTGCAAATCTGCTGCCTTTATATCGGGGTTCTCTGCACCGCCGCGTGTGTCGGGCCTTCTGTGGGTCACGTTGGGGCACTTATTCCCCTGGCTGTCTGATCTATGTGGTTGGGGGATTCCCAGTGGCGGCCCGTCGTTTGTAGTCCTAATTCTGCCGGTGTGGCTGTGGGCGATTTTATTTGAGGTCTGGCCAACCCCGGTTATCAATCAAGGGGTGGGAGGGGGGCATCCAATGTAACATGCGCCATTCTCTTACCGCCGCCGGAGGGCAGGTATCACGCCTTTGGGCGCTGCTTGTGCGGATCTTCAGGTGTGTTGATTCGCTTCGGCACCTCCGGAGTTCCGGGCACTTCCGGCTGCTTGTAGCCAATCGCCACTCACTTCTGCTGGGGCTTGTGTTCACCTGATGTCGGTGCTGCGTCCACGCTTACAGGCCTCTCTGCCGACCTTTGTCGCCGGGCCGGTTCCCGACTTCGGATTTTCACCGGGGTCGGGTCAGAGTATGCCGGCTGCCTTCAGGTCTCGGGACCCGCCTCTTCGGGTGGATTTAAAACGGAACATATGAACGGATGAGTAGAATATGCGGTACGCTCCGAGAGCTCTTTCGCTACGCAGCCGCCATGCTTGGCTGCTAGCCACGCCCCCCACAATCACCTACTATTAATTTTTATACTTCCTCGGGATCCCATCCCTTGGGATACAACGTTGGGGACTGTGGGTGGAGGCCCAATGTCTCTATGGTCCCAGTTAGCTCCCTGCCTACTTTGGAAGCTGCCATTACTTTTGCACACGGGACCTGTGTTGTAAATTGGCAGCAATGGGTTAGCATTAGCAGAAGCCATCTGTAATTAGAAGTTATCTTATCCGCTTTGTGAAAGCCATTTTGTATTTCTGACAGCCATTTTGTTTGCCATGTGCTCTGTCCTACCTTTCTGTTAACTGCTCTTGTAGTCTGCCTAGAGACAAACTATGTTTAGCATCTTCCACCTTCGCACATACCCAGAAGGGCCTAGCTAGTAGAATGCACCTGCCTCTCTAGTATAACTGTCAGGCTATTTTTGCGGCTGTATGGAGAAGTAACTCTCTTCCCACTTTGTTGAGCAAACAGATACTGCATGCCCATCTTAATAATTTTAGCATGCTTACATGAGCAAGGACTACCCCTTGGTTTTATGCTTACTATGTAACCTTAAGCATAAAAAAAGACCCAGTTTTCTGTACTCCGGAGACTGCCTCATTCAGTTGCTAAGGCTTCTGTGTGACGTAGTCTCACTCATTTGAGGTTATTAAATAATGTATTTTATATTTCAGCTTCTGTGCCAATTTCTTCTTTGTGAGTTTAAAAGAACTAAGTATCAGTGGGAACCCTGAGAAGTGGATGTTGTTCTACACCTGCTAATACGCAGCTCCCCATGGGGGAAAGCATTCTGCTGTGCATTTTTGAAATAGAGAGTAGATTTTCGTGTTCTCTCTTTCAAAATGCAAAGCAAGTTTGCTATGGCAGGGCGGGAGCCTCGGCTCTCACCCTGCCAAAGCAAACAGCAGTGTTGAAAAAATCTTCCGGTAAGATAACAAAAGATTTTGAAGTCCATTATCGCCATTTTAGTTGTAGTTTGCTGCCGTTAAAGCGCCGATAATTTTAACGCCGTCTTTGTAAATATGCCCCTCAGTTTTGTAATGTCGACAATCCCATCTCCCATTTAAATAGGCACGAAGTATTTAGTGAAGTGCATTGTGAATCGTGAAGCAACAACTGTTTAATTCTGACCGTTAAAGCATTTGAAGAGTTGTGTACTTCTTTTGCTCGTAACGTGCTTAGGGGCGGATTTACAAGCCCCTTGTGCCACTATTGCTTCACTTTTAACATGGGAAAAAGTGGTACAAGGGGCTTGTAAATCTGCTCCACAGTGTTCTGTCGTCTCAGTTTGCTTTCCCCTCTGTCATGTAGAGGATCCTGGGTAAATATAACATTTTCTGTACAGCCAGAACCTTTCAACACTACCCCCAAACTGCTTACTGCCTGTTACCATAACGGTTCTTGGAACACTTAAGTGAGCACACAGGTCACAAGTTCACCACACAATGTTGCTAATCCAAACAGTAACTGTGCTGGAGTTTTTAAATATGTTCATAGGAACCGTTAATCGCAGCTACAGACTCTGGTAAAGAGCTGGTAAAAAGTTAGCCTCAGTATTATACTTCTAGTTATAAACATAATTTCTACTTTAATTGTTAAATCTTCTCTAAGCATATGATTATCACACTAAATATTAGTGAAATGTTGTCAGAAAAAGCTCACCTTTCTGTCACCGATGTGTCTTCCACCACATGCCGGGACATAGTGCACCCTGAAGCTCTATATCTAAAACATAGTAAAAGAAAGATGTTATGATTGGTAATTGTCACTATCTTAATGTGGAGTAGAATAACATCACCCTTTCACACACCTTCCCTCCCGCATTTAAAATACAACTATTTGTACAGCTGCCATCACAGCGCTTGCGATGGGAGCAACTCTAAAATGGCGTAGAGCACGTGTGCCCAGTCTTTTATATTGGTATGGTCACATGTGTAGTGACGCGTGTGCTGGATGGGTGTGGTGTGGGTGTATACCAGCCATGAGGAAGTGGGTGTGTGCCGTTCTGACAACTAGAACTGGAAGTAAGAAATCACTACAATGGAAATCTGGGCCATGTAGTGTTGTTGTGTGTTTCTGGTAGCGTAAGCGGAGTGGGCTGGACTGACATATGCTAGTGCTGAGAGAGGCTGTGAACGATGACTCCAGAGCTATGGGCGTGGTTCTATTGTGAGCTATATGAGAAATCAACTGATTCGGGTGTCCGTGTTGTAGTGCTGCCGTCACCCGGGTCTTAAACGCAAATGTGTCATTATGTCTGTAAAGTCCCACAACATGGCAACATGTTGCCATGTTACCCTATATTCATCCATAGTTTCACACATAAAAGATGGTGGACATGTATGTGGTCATTCAGGTATATTGTCGAACTTGGTGCTGGAAATGAGTGTTTAAGGCACGTTCACATCTTGTTATTGTGGAGAAATGACGTTATCTACGCGTGCCTGAAAATGTACTGTAAATACTGTGCTCATGTTAGTTGCTGTTATAGTTTTGGGTCGACTTCGCGCTATATAAATATGCTAAAAAAAAAAGAGAAATAGCACACACTTAAAAATGTACTATACACTTTCTTTGCAGTATTGTAATGATCCACTTCGTACGTTCGTATTTGTTAAATGAGCGAGAGAAAGTTATATAATCGAAGTTTTTGTTACTGGCAGAGGTAAGATGGTTGCATACGCTGTTTACAGCACAATATAATGTGGTAGGGCGCAGGAGCAGCATTGTACAGACATAATAAGTACATAATCAGTACACAGATAGATAGTCGAAGTGGGTACGGGCAAGTGTGCTCGACTCCATTTTATTACGTTGCTGTTGGTAAGAAGTAGAATAATAATCATGATATCATACACAGACATTCAATCATAAACGGTTTATGACTTCTGCTGTACGGCGTCTTAGCTTGAGGGACGGTCGTGCTCTATTTATAGGTACTTAATATATACTTAGTCTTACTTTTACATCCATTGGTCATTATATGTGGACTAAGCACGTGGTTCTTTATGCAGGCATCTACCGGGGCTCAACGCTAAACCCTGTCCTGAGACCAACGTTGTGGTACCTTACTCTATTTGGGTATGTTTGTGAAACATCTGCACCATGTCAATTGCATTGTATATAACTGCCTTATTTTAGGGTGAAAGATTTGTTGTCTTCAGTCATTCTGAAATTAGATGATGACATGCCTCTTTTTATAAATCATAGTTTTGATTCATGGATATGTTATTAGAAGATATGGTTATACTGTTACTCTAGCATACATTCTTCTGACTGACTTCATTGCTAGCATTTCCTTTATTATATATTTTTTGCCTAAAGCGAAGATAGGCCTGAATAATATTGGAATAACCAGTTCTATTATTTTGAAGATAATAGCCAGTGTCAGTGGTCATAAATTTTGAGTAATGTACCTGCCTTTTAGAAACTGTTAGAATGTAGGTATACGTTGATTAATGTGTTCGCATTATGTACTAAGTGTCCGTCTATTTTGAGTAAGTCATGTATCTCTGTAGTTAGGTTTGTCATACAGTAAGTCATGTTTATTTTGAGTAAGTCACGTTTTTCTGTAGTTAGGTCTGTCACATGGGTGTATGGAGTAATTGGTTTTTAACTATGATAGATTTGTAATTGTTAACATTTATGTTACAGATTACAGCGTCACTAGGGTTGGTGTCACCCAGTGCGGTGACTCATGGTGTCACCCCCTCACGACTAGGGAGAGATGATGAGGGGCACTGTTGGAGGGTAGTGGTGAGAGAATCTGCGAAGGAAGTCCGTCATTGGGGGCACCAAAAAAGATTGTGGCACCATCAGCACTAAAGCTGGCCCTGGAATCCCCTCAACTCTTTCTGATCAGGGGGAGTGATTGTGACCTTAATAGGAGGGGAGTGCTTGCACGTCGACATCGCCCATTACAAGGCCTACACCTGTCTCACTCTTAGAGCCTGGGATAGAGGGGAAATCCCAGCACTCCCTGAGCGTCTATGACTGACAATGCGTCAGGTGTGACTTCTTTTTGTCACTTTAAATCCCAACTAGGCAGTGCTTGCACTATCTTGGCTGTAAAGTGCCTGCACTTCTGAAGACATCTTCTGCATCAATCATCCGGGTTTGGGTACTTGACACGTGTATATCGTCCCTTTAGATGAGCTCGGGATAGTGAGGAGTACTCTGCGAACACCCTGGCAGCTGATTTTATGGCAAAAGGGAAAGCTGTGAACTCTGTGTTCTCATATATCATTAACGGCATGACACCTTGACACCCAGTCACACTAATATTATATACATGTATATTCTGGTCTGCAAGAAAAAAAACAAGCCCCTGTAAACAAACTTTTTTTTTCTCCATGGGTGCAAATCTATTTTTACTGTTGAGGCACGCCTCGTGCTCACCGTGAACGTGGATTTACTTAAACCCCTAACAGGCGTAAATACCTATAATTTTCCTAGTGCCGAAGAGGATCAGAAAATGTTTGTGAATACCCACATTTAGGGATTCTCTGTGTGAGTAAATAAATACAGCTGTACCTGCGGGCCCAATCTTCCTGAGTTGTATAAGTGGCTTTGCACTCTGGAATGGCGTATTCGTATAAATGCTTTGTAAATTCGGCCCGGTGTGTTTCCATCCTTGACACACAACTCCTGTCCTAGATTTCCAATACTATGACTCCTATGGAAATGTAACGTCGGAGTAATGAGCGTGCTTTAAATGGGAGGTACTGTCCAGTACGCAGTGCTCCTTATTTGAAAGAGCACCTGCACTTCTCAGCACTGCTGCAAGACATAGAATGGGAGAGTGCCGGGACTTTCTGAACAGTAAACAGCAGGTACTCTGAAGAGTCTAAGCGTCATGCTGCACTACAATGATTTTTATGGTTGTTTCATCCGTTGTTTCTGAGTGCACTTTTCTTAACACGCATCCTCGCGTTTATGACCCTTAGGAGCGTTTGGTGGGTGGCTGCGTTTCTATGAGTGGTCCCTATTCTCTAAAGAGGCTTGTTTCATTTAAACCTTCATGTTTTTTCCGTCATCTCACCACGAGGTGCACTTTCCCCCATACGCGTCTTCGTGTAAATGCCCAGCATAAGTTCACATGTGCACATATGTGGTGTAATATTGCAGAGTCTCACGGTGTCACCCCATGAGGATGGTGTCACCCGGTGCGGTCCGCACCCCCCGCACCCCCCTAGTGACGCCACTGGCTTTCAGCAGTGTTTTAATGACAACAGTCCTGAGGATGGTCTCGATAATTTTGTTGTAAAGAGACCGAAACGTCGACCTTCATCTTATCTCTGCAGTGTTTGATTCACTTTGTTTTTTGAGATAGATGCTCTTTTTAGGTTTTGCTGTGTTATTGATTATTTTGTTATCACGTTACTCATACCAGCATTTCCATACCTGCTTTCTTGATTTATTGCTGATTTAATGAATTTTTGATAAAATTCTTTTCATATACACCCTTGTGTTTTGTTGTTTATATGTCTATATGTTTCAATGTGTTTATTTGTTATATATGGTTTAAACAAATTGATTTTGTGTATTTGATTATATGATTCACACATTAGGTCAATTAACTTTTCCTAGAGTTACATCAAACAATTGATTGTTCTCCTGAATCATATCCCTTGAAGGCCTCTCTACCCTTTCGTACAAAGGTAGGAGCACTATATGTGAAATAATACACAGAAGATTCTATTGTAAAGGGTTCATGAGTTGTGGTGCACTAAGGTAGGGTCGGTTTGTGTGGAGCCTGCGATGATGCCTGCTTCAGGCAGAGCGCACTGGTAAGAATGTCTTTTGGCTACTGAATTTTGCCTTAATAAGGCCACGTGGCAATTATTTATGGTGCACTGAGTTAGTGGTGCATCTGGTGCTCAGCGTGTGCTCACCCTGCAATGATGCGTCGTTCGAGCAGTCTGTACTCAAAGAATTGACTGTTGCATACTGGACTGCATGAACTTTGAGGGGAAAAAAACACTAATGGTTATCAATTGCTCTGCAAACTAGGTCTACTGATTGCTCACCATAACAAATTAAACGATTTCATTTCACGCAGTGCATTCTAACTTTCTCAAAATGGGGATGTATGTCTGGTGGCGATGTTAAAGGTGATGCCCCAGAGGTACTTGGTTTTGCCGGTGGTGGAGGTACATTTTGGCGCAGTGTTCTACATTCTTTGTGAGCATAGTTCACAGGATGCAGGGATTAAAGGTGCTTGCGCATACTAGCAGTGCCAAAGGGGTATTTTTTGTCTCTGCCTTAAATAAATCAAGGCTGAATTCCCTACTGTCTGTAGTGTAGATCCAAAGCTGAATTCAAGTTGTAAACCCTGCTGTCCTCAGTGTAGATCTTAGGTTGGACTGCATTATCTGTAATCACGATTGAAATAAAAGATGAAACATGTATGGAATACATTGTCGAAATATGTATGTTTCAGGGACATTATAGTTCAAGTTGTAACCTGTGCTGTCCGCAGTGTAGACTTCCATTAAGTGTGCCTTTGCACTTGCAGCGTGAATTTTATTATTCAACTAAACCTAGAACTGATTTAAAAGAAGTTTTTGAAGGAAGCATACTAAAGGGATATTGTATGAGGTTTGATAGATGTTTTACTTAGTTTGGTACTGCACTCTGCAAATAATGAATTAAGAGTCAGTTGAATTCTGCATGAATACGGCCACTTGGCGATGAATTATGGTGCATAGTTAGTAGTACCTTTGGGACTGAGCGTGTACGTAATCTGCAATGATGCATGGTCCCGACAGGCCGCACTGGGTTAAGGTTTTTTGACTACAGAATTTTCCCTTAATAAAGACAAATGGTTATGGTTCAAATTTTGATGAGTCAGCCGTGCTAGATTATCTCAATGTTGAATTAGCAATGTGGCCTACACCTGTTATAGTATGTGGGGATTTAAATATTAATCTTCACTCGGGATCATGGCACAATGATGACTTTTTGTATGTGGGTAGGAAACCAAAGGTATATAGATCATTGCGATCATTTCTTATCTCACATGGTTTGATTGATGCGTGGTCTCATCTCAGGGGCCGCAATCCTGGTTACACTTTCTTTTCAGCACCTTATCAAAAGTTAGTGCGTCTTGATTATTTTTTTGTCCCACAGGTTATGCTTTCAGGTGCACAAATACAGGTATTTCCGCGAGTTACGTCAGACCACGGCTCTGTCGTCCTCTCTATTGTATTTAACAGCCTTCCCAGTAAACCGAGGGAATTCACCTTTGATCGTAAATTGCTACTAGATATCAAATTTAAGGAAGATATGATGGATTGGATAGCAGAGTTTTTTAATCATAATAGGGGCAGTGCCGAGATGGGGGTAGTGTGGGACACATTCAAAGCCACCTTTAGAGGGGAGGTCCTCAGTTATGGCTTACATGCGCAGAAGCAAGTATGAGCTCAGCTACATCAATTGTATAGTAATCTAGCCGAGGCAGAGGAACAGCTAGTACAGGATATATGTTCGTGTAGAGATATTCTGAACTCGGCAGCGGAGGTCACCCGGTGGTGTAAGGCACAGGTAAACCACCATTGGAGCAAAGAGGCGGCCAAAACTTACACTATTAAGCGGCAGCTCTTATATGAGTACGGTGAGGCCAGTGGCAGGTGTTTGGCCCAGAAATTGAGGGCGCGAGAAGCCTCACAAAGAATTAGCACCATTAAAGATCTAACTGGGCAAGTGATAGAGAGTGAGACTGGAATAGTCGAAGTGTTTAGACAGTTCTACACTCGATTATACACTAGGGAAGACTATGATAGAAGTAAGGCCGCACCTTTACTCGAGCAATTCTGTGAGCAAGATCTGGATAGCGATATTGCATTAAAGCTTGAGGCCCCAATATTGATGTTTGAACTTGAGGCAGCTATTAAGGCACTCCCAACAGGTAAGGCAGCGGGCCCCGACAAATTTCCGTTAGAGATATACAAAATCTTTTTTCAAGTTCTGAAACATGATATGCTCGCCACATTTCAGCTAGCGCAGACCGGGCTGTACCCCAAGACATGGGACGTGGCCAGTATTGTGGTTTTTAAGAAAAAGGGGAAACCCGCTGATCTGCCAGCCTCATATCAACCCATCTCGCTGTTAAATACTGACGGGAAAATATATTCAAACATTTTGGCGGCAAGGATTTCCGGAGTGATAGCTCCAATGGTCTCTGTGCATCAGCATGGGTTCATCCCTAAACGTAGCACAACTGACCATGTTAACCGGGTGATTTCCCTAATTGATTACGCAAATGGCATGGAAACACCGCTGAGCCTCATACTTTTAGACGCCGAGAAGGCTTTTGATCAAGTATCATGGGCTTTTCTGTGGGACGTGATGAAATCTCGCGGGTTTGGGCCAAAGTATATATAATCCGTGCAAACACTATATCAACAGCCAACCGCTCGGATTTACTCAATGGGGCTTCAATCAGCACATGTTTTAATACAAAGGGGGACAAGGCAAGGCTGCCCTTGTTCCCCTCTTCTGTTCGCCCTTTACATTGATCCGTTTTTAAAGATGTTGGAAAATAGTTTACGGATTCCGCCAGTATTGATACGTCAGCAACAATATCGCGTGCTCGTGTACGCTGATGATGTGGCCGTACTCTCGCCTAAGCCCGCGGTGGCAATGCCTGAGATTGAGTATTTGGCAGCAGTATATGGGTCGGTGTCAGGCTACAAGCTGAATATTGCTAAGACGCAGATTCTATGTGTTAACATCAAGTCTTTTATAGATCACAGGGTCCTCACAGAAGTAACATATTTAGGGGTACAGATTACAGCCTCTGCCACTGCCACTGTACATTCTAATTTGCAAAGGCTGCTCACTGGGGCTCGTAAACAACTAGACCAGGCTGAATGTCTTCATTTAACGTTAGTCGGAAGATGTAACACACTAAAAATGATGGTATTGCCTAAGATTCTCTATCTCTATCGCTGTGTACCATTAGAGATCCCCCTGGCAGACATTATACAACTGCAGTCGGTCTGTATGAAATTTCTGTGGTCTCGAGGAAAGGAAAGGCGTGCAAAAAATACATGGTTTTACCAAGGGCGGTTGGTGGCTGGGCGGTCCCAGATTTTCTTCTATATTACTATGCTTGTATGCTCCAGCACATGAACATCTTGCTTATAGGGGTACGACCTGTGGATCTAGCATTACAACCATCAATATATACCCTACTCCTTGGATCAGAAGCCAGGAATCGTCTTTTTCTTAACTCAGATTGGAACTACTATAAACGCACCAGATTCAAGGTGGTGGCTGCTGTTTTTAAGGTATGGAAGGCAATTAAAAAGCTATATACAATGGAAAAAGTCTCCAGATACACTCCATTGACTGCCCCGATTCTCTCTCCTAGTATTTTCTGGGATCGCATAGTTGTGAGCTGGCGAAAGAGTGGCTTAATTATGGTAGGGGATTTATTTACAGCGGATGGTTTAAAATCTTTTAATCAGCTGAGGGAATAATACCACCTCCCAATTACACACTTTTTCAAGTATCTGCAAATTCGTGATTATTTATCGAAAATTAATATATCCATGTCTATTAATCCTCTTATCGAGGCAAACAAGAAAGGTGCACGGATAGGGGTACTTTATAACTTAATGCTTGGGGCTCTGCCTAATGATATAGAAACCCACATAAGTAAATGGGAAAACAAGGTGCCGCAGGGCCGCCCCAGCACCCCAGCCGCCGCAGGGCCGCCAGCCGAGCCCCCAGCTTTTCCCGCCACAGTTTTTCCCGCCGTAGCAGCCCCGAACACGCCCCCCGCCTGCCGATTGGTCCCCGCGCTACCCGCCCCCCAGCGGACCCTCCCTCACCGCTCCCTTCTTAAGGGGACCCACTCCACTACCCAGGAGCGACCACTGCGCCCACGGCCTGGTCACCCCCACACCCCCCTGCCGCTCCTCCTTACCTGCTGCCAGACGCCGAAGCCAAGCCTACGCCCCAGCCGCCGCAGGGCCGCCAGCCGAGCCCCCAGCTTTTCCCGCCACAGTTTTTCCTGCCGTAGCAGCCCCGAACACGCCCCCCCGCCTGCCGATTGGTCCCCGCGCTACCCGCCCCCCAGCGGACCCTCCCTCACCGCTCCCTTCTTAAGGGGACCCACTCCACTACCCAGGAGCGACCACTGCGCCCACGGCCTGGTCGCCCCCACACCCCCCTGCCGCTCCTCCTTACCTGCTGCCAGACGCCGAAGCCGAGCCTACGCCCCAGCCACCGCAGGGCCGCCCCAGCGCCCCAGCCGCCGCAGGGCCGCCAGCCGAGCCCCCAGCTTTTCCCGCCACAGTTTTTCCCGCCGTAGCAGCCCCGAACACGCCCCCCACCTGCCGATTGGTCCCCGCGCTACCCGCCCCCCAGCGGACCCTCCCTCACCGCTCCCTTCTTATGACGCCCCCAGAGCGACCGCGCAGCGGACGCGCGCAAGCACCGAATGAGAGCCGAAGGTGCGCCAAAGGTAAGCCCGTCTACGCCCGTCCGCGCCTGGACCGCGCCCAGCGCCAGGACCCCTGGCCCCCGCAGACCCCAGCCCACCCGCCGGACGTACGACGCCGCCACCCTCAACGCACTCAACGCCGGCCGAACCCCTGGATGCTACCGAGCCACCCCGAGACGCACCCACGGACCCTTCATCTGCCAGTCCTGCAAGTTCTCCTGCATCCGGACCTGCACTGCACCAGCGTCCACCGAGCAGAACACCAGCAGCAACAACCTGAAGTGCATCCTGCTCAACACCCGCTCCGTCCACAGACACGCCGTCGAGCTCTGGAACCTGCTCGACACCACAGACCCAGACGTCGCCTTCCTCACGGAAACCTGGATGAACGCCTCCTCAGCGCCCGACATCGCCATCGCCATCCCGGACGGCTACAAGATCATCCGGAGAGACCGCGTCAACCAGACAGGAGGACGCATCGCCATCATCCACAGGAACAGCATCCGCATCTCGACCAACACCGACGACACCATCGCACCCGCCGAACACCTGCACTTCCAGATCCACGTCAACCCCAAGACCACCCTCAGAGGCACCCTCATCTGCAGACCCCCGGGACCACGCACACAATTCAGCGAAGACATCGCCGACTTCATCAGCCCACACGCCCTCCTCTCCGCCGACTACATCCTCCTCGGGGACCTCAACTTCCACCTGGAGAACAACGACGACCGCAACACCACCACCCTGCTGGAAAACCTCGCAAACCTGGGACTCAAGCAGCTGGTGACCACCCCCACCCACCTCGCCGGATACACACTCGACCCCGTCTTCTCATCCAGCAAAGACATCGCCTTCAGCCACGCCACAGGACTCCACTGGGCGGACCACAGCTGCGTCCACTTCACCTTCAGAAGAACGACGATCCACCACCACCAGCAACAGGTTGCCCGAAGAAGCTGGAACAAGATCACAGCCGACCAGCTCGCCGCTTCCCTGAGTCAGCACCCTCCCGCCAGCTCAGCGAACCCCAGCCAGGCCGCCGACAACCTCACGAAGTGGATCAGCAACTGCGCGGACGAACTCGCCCCCCTGAGGACCCCGCCCAGCAGACCCGGCAGCAAGAAGGCCCCATGGTTCACCGACGAACTCAAGAGCTCCAAGAAGAACTGCCGAGCCCTCGAGAAAGTCTGGAGAAGGGAACCAACACCGGACAACAGGACCACCCTCAAGCTTGCCACCCGGAAGCACCACCAACTGATCCGCGCCACCAAGAAAACTGCATTCAAGGACCGGCTGGACAACAACGCACACAACTGCAAGGAACTCTTCAACATCGTGAAAGAGCTCTCCAACCCCAACGCCGGAAACAATGACATCACCCCATCGCAAGACCTCTGCAACTCCCTCGCCTCCTACTTCCACAACAAGATCGCGGACATACACAACAGCTTCAGCATTCAACCATCGCACACAATGACCGCAGCAACGCCGCCCACCACCACCCTCCGCGCCTGGACTCCGATCAGCACCGATGACACCATCCGCATGATGAACTCCATCCACTCCGGATCTCCAACCGACCCCTGCTCTCACCACGTCTTCAAGAAGGCCGACACCGTCATCGCACCCCACCTGCGGGACATCATCAACACCTCCTTCGACACCGCCACCTTCCCGGAGAGCTGGAAGCACGCCGAACTCAGCGCTCTACTAAAGAAACCAACAGCGGACCCCACCGAACTCAAAAATTACCGCCCCATCTCGCTCCTCCTGTTTCCAGCCAAAGTCATCGAGAAGACCGTCAACAAACAGCTGGCCGCCTTCCTTGAGACGAATGGATCCCTCGACCCCTCACAGTCTGGCTTCCGAGCCAACCACAGCACCGAGACCGCCCTCATCGCTGCCACCGATGACATCCGAGCCCTGATGGACAACGGAGAAACATCGGCCCTCATCCTCCTAGACCTCTCCGCGGCATTCAACACTGTCTGCCACCGCACCCTAGTGCAGCGCCTCAGCAACGTCGGAATTCAGGAGAAGGCACTGGAATGGATTGTCTCCTTCCTCGACGGAAGAACACAGAGAGTCCGTCTACCACCGTACAAGTCAGAGGCCACCGAAGTCATCTGCGGCGTCCCTCAAGGATCCTCGCTGAGCCCCACCCTCTTCAACGTCTACATGAGCCCCCTCGCACCCATCGCACGCCAACACAACCTGAACATCATCTCCTACGCCGATGACACCCAGCTGATCCTCTCCCTGACCAACGACCCCGCCGCTGCCAGAGCCAACCTTCACGAAGGGATGAAAGATGTAGCCGAGTGGATGACGACCAGCCGCCTGAAACTGAACTCAGACAAGACGGAAGTCCTCATCCTGGGCTCCTCGTCCTCCGCCTGGGACGACTCCTGGTGGCCCCCCGCCCTGGGCACCGCACCCACACCGACAGACCACGCACGAAACCTGGGCTTCATCCTGGACTCCTCCCTCTCCATGACCAGACAAGTCAACGCCGTCTCCTCGTCATGCTTCAACATCCTGCGCATGCTACGGAAGATCTTCCGGTGGATCCCCATCGAGACCAGGAAGACGGTCACCCAGGCCCTCGTCACCAGCCGACTGGACTACGGCAACGCCCTCTACGCCGGAACCACCGCCAAGCTCCAGAAGAGACTCCAGCGGATCCAGAACGCCTCAGCCAGACTCATCCTCGACATCCCCCGACGCAGCCACATCTCCGGACATCTGAGAGACCTGCACTGGCTCCCCGTCAACAAAAGGATCACCTTCCGTCTCCTCACCCACGCACACAAAGCCCTACACGATCAAGGCCCGAGCTACCTCAACAACCGCATCAACTTCTACGCTCCCAAACGCCACCTCCGATCAGCCAGCCACGCCCTCGCCGCCGTCCCCCGCATCCGAAGAACGACAACAGGAGGAAGGTCCTTCTCCCACCTGGCCGCCAAGACCTGGAACTCCCTCCCGACCGACCTGCGCCTGACCCAAGACCACCTCTCCTTCAGGAAGAAGCTCAAGACCTGGCTGTTCGAGCAGTAGCAGCACCCCTCCCCACCCCCCCAAGCGCCTTGAGACCCTCCGGGTAGGTAGTGCGCTCTATAAATGTCCTTGATTGATTGATTGAACAACAGATTAGGTTGTCAAGGGATTCCGTTTGAGAGGTCAATTGAATTAGCAGGGCAAATACTTATGTCAGCCAATCTTATTACGCAACATTACAAAACTCTATTTTATCTTTATCATACACCAGATAAAATATCTAAATGGGGTGGCGACCCAGAGGGGAAATGTTTTAGGTGTAACGTTGTACAGGCAGATTTGACCCATATCTTTGGCACCTGTGCTAAATTAAGGGATCTGTTTGGGCATGTCAATACGTTTTTGTCAGAGATACTGGGTGTTCCTGTCCAGCTGTCACTTATACAGATTCTTCTGGGTCTGGATTCAAATATATCCCCAAGCAACAACGGGTATATGATATTTGTAGCCACAGCGGTTCTAAGGTTGTGCATAGCCACGTGCTGGTTGCAAAATGACCCTCCTGTGTTTGAAGCATGGCGGACCCGCTTCCTTTTGACCTACAATACAGAATATAATCTTTATGTCTTGAAAGGGAGACGGAAAAGGGCATTAGGAAAGCAAATTTGGGGTCCGGTCTGTGCATATATGGCTCCAGATGGTTGATTACTTGGGGAGGGCCCTTCATCGTATTTCACGATATTTTTCTGTACTTTTCTGTACTTTTTTATGGTTTTTCTTACATTAACCCTGCATTTTGATGTATTTGACTTATATCTTTCTCATTTTGTTATTATCGCTTTATTATGTTGTACTGTCGTCTTGTATAAACTATATTAATGTGCAAAAAGGAGGAACTTCTAAAATATTTGTTCCACTGTATGATGTCTGTCATTGATTTTATTCTACTTATACATGATGAGAAGGTTTTTCTCTTTTTTCTTTTTTTTGTTTGTTGTTGGATCATGCGCTCATGTTCTATGTATCTCAATAAAAATATTAAAGTTACAAAAAGAAAGACAAATGGCGATTATTTATTGTGTACTGAGTTAGTGGTACATCTGGTATTTAGCGTGTTCTCACCCTGCGATGATGCGTGGTCTGAACGGGCTGCACTCAAAGCATTGAATGTTGCATACTGGATTGCATATACTTTGAGGGGAAAAAAAAACTACCATCGATGGTTATCAATTGTTCTGCAAACTAGGTCTACTGATTTTTCCCCATAAGAAATTAAACGATTGCACTTCACGCAGTTCATTCTAACTTTCTCAAAATGGGTATGTATGTCTGGTGGCGACGTTGCAGATTGGGAGCGTTTAGTTTTCTTAACCGATTATAGTCTCTTACGCAATTTGCATCTGTACTAATCTTGAATTGTGAGCCCTACTGTTCGCAGTATAGACCAGAGGCAGTCGTCAGGAAGGGCCCACAGCCATGTGGCATTGACTTAAGCTGTATAGAGTTAGTGGTAGGTGTGGCTCTCAGTGTCTACGCAGCTAGCGGTGATACGCGGTGTGGGCCAGCCGCACTGGGAGTAATGTTTTTGCCTAGTGAATTCTCTCTTTATAAGGCCACGGGGAGATGACTTGTGGTGCAGTGAGTTAGTGGTACCTGAAGAACTCAGCGTGTGCACACCCTGCAATGATTCGTGGTTCGGGCGGTTCGCACTAGTACAATGTCTCTTGCCTACTGGAATGCGTCATGTGCAATTGCCATTCCACCTGAATCGTGAGCCCTCACAAAGTGGATCGAAGGCAGTAGTCAGCACAGACATTGAGGAATGTTTTGAGCAAAATCTGAGGACATAGAGTACAAATGTCTTTGCCTTAAAGAAAGCAAGGCTGAATATCATGCTGTCCGTAGTGTAGATGCAAAGCTGAATTCAAGTTGTGAACCCTGCTGTCCGCAGTGTAGCTCGAAGGCAGTAGTCAGCACAGTTATAGACGAATGCTTTTTGTCACATCCTTTTGCAAAATCGGAAGACATAGAGTATAATTGTATCTACCTTAAATAAAGCAAGGCTTGATTCAATGCTGTCCGTAGTGTAGATCCAAAGCTAAATTCAAGTTGTAAACCCTGCTGGCCGCAGTGTAGATCGAAGGCAGTAGTCGGCACAGTTATAGACGAATGCTTTTTGTGACATCTTTTTACAAAATCTGAAGACATATATTACAATTGTCTCTGCCTTAATAAAAGCAAGGCTAAATTCAATGCTGTCCGTTGTGTAGATCCAAAGCTGAATTCAAGTTGTGAACCCTGCTGTCCGCAGTCTAGATCGAAGGTAGTAGTCAGCAAAGTTATGGTCGAATGCTTTTTGTCACATCCTTTTACAAAATTGGAAGACATAGAGTACAATTGTTTCTACCTTAAATAAAGCAAAGTTTGATTCAATGCTGTCCATAGTGTAGATTCAAAGCTGAATTCAAGTTGTGAACCCTGCTGTCCGCAGTGTAGATCGAAGGCAGTAGTCAGCATAGACATCAAGAAATTCTTTTTGTCGTATCCTTTTACAAAATCAGAGGACATAGAGTACAATTATCTCTGCCTTAAATAAAACAAGACTGAATTTCATGCTGTCCGTAGTGTACATGCAAAGCTGAATTCAAGTTGTGAACCGCACTGTAGATGGAAAGCAGTAGGCAGCACAGATAACGACGAAGAATGTTTGTCACTTATTTTAACAAAGTCTGATATTCTCCAGTGTCTGAGGTAATATGGTTGCATCCACTGTGCAGTACACTACAAGTATCAATAGTATATCTACACACGGAAAAGTTTTTGGTGTGTATAGTGAGTTGTGTATAGCATATCACTGGTAGTGTTAGGATTGTGTACATTATTGTTGATGTGCGAGTTCCTTCCCTTATACATAGTTGATTGCCACATCTCTGAACATTGAGCTAGTGTGCTGTTGAAGGGATATATTACTTTGGGAATGTTCGTTGTCCTGTTTTGCGGTGCCTCTGAGGTAGTAGTGATAGAGCGCGCAGGTCACCCAGCTAATAATTTCACCATACTTTGTCAATTTGTCATATACATTAATCGGGTGACCTTACACTCTACTACCAGTAACCCTGGTTCCTTTCCTATTTATTTCTCGTGTACCCGACTTACCAATTCACCGTTACGGGTATCTATGACCACAATGGATCAGGGAGATAGCTGTGAAAGAAAAGCAGAAAATACCAACATATATATTTCTTTGTCTTCGTAAATGACCACAAACTCAGGAAGTTTTAAAAGTTTATATAGAATTCATATTCAGAAAGCATACAGTTTATAACTAATAAGCAATCAATAACCAAGATAACAAAGAGTACATATCCATATAGGAAATATATCAGGGCAACCATTTATAAGTCAAATGAAAGATAAGAACAAGAAACATGCTCATCAAACTTTCAGGGATGAAATGTAAGATTGACTAACTATAGATGGGCAATTTTAGACCCAAAACTAGAATTTCACTACTGGGAAAATACTTCAAGGTTTGGATAAAAGTTTGGGAAATCCTATACATCTATAGGAAAGGGAAAACAGGGTACATGCTATAGTTCTAACAATCTTACTTCAATCAATTTAAAGAAGGAAAATTATAAATCACATCTATATTTTATAATTGGTACGAAGAGTTGTGCTTAAAGGAAGGGCAACATAGGAACATGCTAGGAAACAGCAATAACGTATGAGCTTTCATTCAGTAGCTTTGCGAAAGCATGAAAAATCAATTATGCGCAAAGGTATGTCTTTATTAAAGCAAAAGACAGAAAATAGAAGGTGCAGTATAGAGTTTTCAGCACTATATATTTACCTAGAATGGTGTGAAGACCAACCCTGGCCATGGATCAGTCAAGGACAGGAAAAACCCCAAGGAAGGACAGTCATCAATGGGACAGCAGGAGCAGAATGGACACCCCAGGACAGGACAGGATACCCAGATTAGGATCAGGACAGGACCACCAAGGAACGACCAGCACCCGCAGTTTGGAAGCAACGCCTGTGCTCCACCCTCTCTGCAGCTATCGGCCAGAACCCCGATTGGGTTATCGAACTCCCCAGCAAAGTGCTCCGCCAGCACTTAAGGTTTAGTAAAACCTCTGAGTCTATGGATATTTCGGACAGAGTGCTCCGCAGCGCTCTGTATTCAGTCACCTATTGAGTGCGTTGGGTCAGTGACAGGTCAGCTATTCGGACAAGTCGGACAATTTCTCTAGCTAAACCTAGGCTAGTTATACTGTTTTTGGGTCAGTGTACCACCCCCCAAATGTTGCCAGTGTCAGAATCCCCAATTTCGATTGGTCCCCAAGTAGGATAGGTCAACACACCAATCATATTTCATTTCTACAAGCCTATATTAACATATTCTGGGACCGCCTATTGATTTTGGGGTTCCCATGACCTATTCTACAGAATACAATAGAAAGAATACATTTGTTGCTACTGTAGTACATTTCGACTTCTCCGGCTGGGTGAAGGTGCATCTTCCCAGGCACGACTTGGCAGGGACCTTCAGCTGGCACTCTGTCAATGCCACCGGCAGAAGACTGTCATGCGCAGAACAGCATTTCAATATGGTTTCTCGAGCGTCCCATCAGACCCTCAATATCGCGGTACATGAAAAGTAAGCGAAAACAAATTAAAACATAGAAATAAATTAATACACTGTATACCATGAATTTCTACTCTATACCCCTTTACTTAAAATATACTATGGCGTGAGAGATTAATGCAAACAGACAATAACATAAAACATTAGCGCAGGCTTCACCATGTGAGAACACAGACAGCCATCTTAAAAGCAAGTGCGCAAGCGCAAAGGTTCCCACCAGAACTGCAAGTATGGCACGTCACGTGAGTGTGACTAACGCATGCGCAGAAAGAAACCCCGCCAAGCAGCGGCCATTTTAGATACAAACGTTATTGAGTTAGTAAACACATATGCAAGCGTCACTAGGACACCCCAAATGTCAGAATAAAGGAAAATTAGTAAGACAAACAGGTTGAATTACATTGTTATAAGTTATTCGAGGTTCATGAATCCAAGCAAGTCACGTAATATGCGAATCCTTGCTCCATCAATCCCCTCTTTGATGATATTTACTATCATCATAACTAATGGAATCAGATGCCAACTTTTCACACTTTGTTCATCTCAATCTCTTCCAACATTCGATTCAATTTTTCCTTAACTTCTTTGTTAGGGTGAGAATTTTTCACCCTTTTGTAAATCTGATTATTTAGTTCCTCTAATTCAAGTTCATCCACACTCCGTTTCACACCTCTCTTATTCAGAGTGTATTTCTTTTGGTATTTGCGACATTTGCAACAGACAAATATGAGGAATATGATGAAACCTATTACTCCAATTGGCATCAGTACCTTAAACAACAAACCTCTACCTAACTGTGCAAACCAATGTCCTACAGCGGAGAGACCATCACTAAGTCTTTTCCAGGCACTGTCAACCTCCAGTGGTTTAAGTTCCCTTTCCAAATTTGTAATGTTCCTCACATACCTTTTGATTTGCACACTTTTATCCGGTATGTAAGTGCAACAATGTTGGGCTTTCAACATTCTGCAGACTCCGCCCTCTTTTGCTAATAGAGTATCAAGGGCAAGTCGGTTCTGTAAAACCATTGATCTGATCGCAACCATTTCGGTATTGACCAACAGAAATCCATGAACTGTGTCAGTAGACAACAGACCCGCTATTGTTGACAATTTGCAAATTCTGTGTGTGTTCAGAACCACTCCCACTCGAGGTATCAGTGCACTAAAAATACTAGCAAATCAAAATGGAGAGAGAGGACTAGGTAAGCTAGTCCGGATCCCCCGGTTATATGTAGTTATATCAAGAAAGGACTAGCTTAGTTGTGTTAGCGGGACTCAGAAGGTACGTCTGTAGGCAAACCATTTGGTTTGGTCATGAAGCCCTCACCCACCAACCTAGTTGGTGGCATGCTTCATCATCGGGCCCACCACAGTGACACCATATGTGTCCCGGGTGTGCTGCGACTCCAGATTACTGAGGAGCTGGTATGCTTGCTGAGTGTGCAGTGAATAGTGGGTATGAACGTGATGTTTAAAAGCTATGCAGGTGGTCCCAGTTCCCGAGGGTATAAGGATAATTTTAATTCCTGGGCCCCTGCTAGCAGATAAAAAGGCTTGCGGACGATGTGGAGTGTATTATGAGCTCCTACGTCCTATGTGGTCTACATGTTTCAGCCAGGCCTTTTGTTAAAACTGGCTTTCCTCAGGACCAATGAGTATGTGTGGGTGAAAAATAAACTATATTAAGTGGTTTAGTGTGTGAAAAAAAGTGTCGCACTCGCTAAGGTGCTGTACGTGTAAGAGGGGGGTTCCCTCTGCTTTACTGTACATAAAACACAAAGACATGAACAGACATACAAGGAAGAACCAATGAGAATGGTATTGAGGTAACACAACATAGTGCCGACTTCTATGGTGCGTGAACGACCTAGAGCGGCAGTTTGAACGTGGCCATGAAGGTTTTCATGGCGGATGTGATTTATAGCAGTAATTTTTACAGCGTGGTGGCGGTGGTGGGCTACACAGCGATACGAGCATAGCGTGAGGTACAGGTAAGTGTAATACATAATTCCTCACACTTGCTATTTGCTGTTAAAGCCTCCTGGGTCACCTGGCAGGGAGAGAAGACCCTAGGCATTGTAAAAAGGCATAGGTTAGGACTGAACCTGTGGAAGGAAAATGCTGCTTACCCAGAGCGTCGCGGTGAATCAGCATGGTTACTCACGGTATTTCCGATCAAAGTGCTCCTGCGACCTATCGTCCTGCTCCGGTGTCCCGAGTGAGGCTTCAGAGCTCGGACGCGGGCTTTAAATAGCTCGTTTCATTCGCTGCACCTGGAGCTGAGAGAGGACGGTGTGGTTGCGCAGACCCGTGTCGCGCATGTGTGCTAGACCAGTGCTGGTAGTTACGCGCATGCGCGGGGTGCAGACACAGTCTTAGTGTGCTTGCGCATTGCGTGCTGTGGCGATTCAGTAGTCATGACAGCGCTTGAGTAGGACAGGCCATGGGGTTGGGCCAGGTTGTCAGTGGGGGTAATGGCTAGGGTAGAAGATGGATTAAAATGAATTAAAATTCGATTTGCAACATTATAGATTAAAAATAGCTAACCACAGACATGGGACAGACCACGAGTCAGAGAGGGTACAGGGATAGAACAACGGGCTGGCTAATTTGACAGCGCATTCCACGGAATGCAATCGTTAAGCCCCTGTGTATGGGTGGAAAGGCGGTATATCCAGCGCTGTTCTTTGGTGAGAAGTGTTTTCTCGTTGCAGTCCGATGCTGTGAATTGTTCAATAACTGTCCATGTAAAGTCATTTGGGGTATGGTTCTGGGTGAGAAAGTGTTGTGTAAGTTTACTGATATTTTTACCACAGCGCATGGTGCTTCTGTGTTCAGTCATCCTGGTTCTGACTTTCCGGGTGGTCATGCCAATGTTTCTCAAGCCACACCGGCATGTGATGAGGTATACAAGATTAGATGAGTTACAGTTGGTAAACTGACGTTGTGTCCAGGTTTTGCTGTTTTCCAGGGACAGTGTTTTTGAAGGGGTGGTTAGATGACAGACACTGCAGTTGTAACACGGTTGGTGGCCTGTTTTCTCAGGTAGGCCCCACGCGTTAAAGATCGTGTTACCTGCCGGTCGTGGGTTTTTCTTTGGTCTTGTGGATACCAATTGGTCTCTAAGGTTCTTGGCTCTTTTGTAGGCGAATCGTGGTGGATCCCACTTTCTGGTACCAGAATTGATGATCCTCCAATTTTTGCGGATTATGTTGGATACCTGATTGGAGGCTGTATTGTAGGTAGTGACACACGTCACGGTGGGCGTTTCCGGTGGTTTGACGAAGGTTTCTAGGAGTGCTTCTCTGTTCTGATTGCGTGCTCTTTTGCACGTTTTGGAGATGATTCTGGTTGGGTAGCCTCGGTCTTCAAGCTTGTGGACTGGGGCTTTTGACTGGGATTTGAAATCCTGGATGTTACTGCAGTTCCGCCGTATGTGCAGGAATTGACCGAATGGTAAATTCTCCCTGAGCGGTCTGGGGTGGAAGCTGTCAAATCGCAGTAATGAATTCCGTGATGTAGGTTTATAGTGTGTGGTTGTAGTCAAGCCCATCTGATCAGCTCTGATGTTGAGATCAAGGAAGGCGAGTTCGGTGGAACTGCTGGGGCAGGTGAACTTGAGGAAGGGGTCACGATTGTTGATCCATGTTAAGATGTCCTTCAGTGTGTCCTCATTGCCTTCCCAGATGATGAAAATGTCGTCGATGTAGCGACGCCAGATTGCGATGTTCGCTGAGTAGGGGTTTGTGGGGGCATCGATGTGCGTCTGTTCGAAATGGTGGACGTACAGCCCCGCCACACTGGGGGCAAAAACACTCCCCATAGAGGTTCCGTTAGTCTGGAGGAAGAACCTCCCCTCATATTCGAAGTAGTTCTCCTTCAATGCGAGGGAAGCACAATCCAGGATAAAATGACGCGGAGTGCGGTTTTGCCAAAACTTCAGCTACTCGAAAACCTACCCCTATGCTGATGATGAATACACCGAGCCCACAAAAGGCCAGGGCACAGACAGCTCAGGAGACAGCAGCTCTGTATCTAGTGGTTCCAGTAACGGATCCTACAAAGCCAGAGGGAGGGGTCGCAGAGGTCAACAATGGCAACAACCCTTGCAAGGACCCCCACAACTTCAAAACTTTGGGCCACCACCCTTTGGACCTATGCCACCCCCATACTTTGGATATCCACCACTGTACCCCCCTGGACAGATGCCGTACTACCAAAACAACCAAAACCAAAGATATCCTTTTTCAGGCCAAGGCCGCAGACCTCGCGGCAAGAGAAGGAATCCCCCTCAACAAGTACAGTGGGCACCTCAACCGGTACAGTGGGCAACAGAAGAAGACCCAGTGAGTGCCAATACACGGAACAAATCCAGGGAACAAGCAGGACCCAGCAAATAACCACACCGTTAAACAACAGCCCCTTGGTGTTTAACCTTTCTGATATACCACTGACTAATGAAGAAACCGCCGTCCTCAACAAAGGACTGTCTTTCGTCCCCACCACCAGATTAGATACCTTTAAACTCCATGTCGAATTGGCCGAGTTTTTCAGGAAACTGAAGCTGAAAGCTTTTTTCGAAAATAAGGAGAAACCCAGCGATGACACAGAGAACATTAATGAAACTGGCCTTAGACTAAAGTCCAACTTCACCCCCCCACCAGCCAGCACACCAGTGGAAATCACCACCTTCGAGATTGCAGTATACTCTGAGATAGAGAAATTACAACCTCAAAACACATTTAACAACCTCTCCCACCAGGACAGGGAGATTGTCAAGCGCCTACAAAATGACCCCACCCGCATCATAAAACCTGCGGATAAAGGGGGAGGGATAGTGATCATGAACAAGAGCGACTATGACACTGAATGCCGCAGACTCTTAAGCGACACACGCAATTACAAAAAACTACAAAAAGACCCCACTAAAGATTTACAGAAGAGAATCAATGAACTTGTGAAAGAGGCTTCTGACGCAGACTACATTTCCAAGCAGGAGGCTGACTACCTCTGCACACAAAATGCCAGAGTACCCTATTTTTACACAGTGCCCAAAGTGCACAAAGGGGTCACTCCGCCACCTGGCAGACCTATAGTGTCAGGCATCCAATCCCTTCTAGAACCTCTATCACGGTTCTGCGACTTCTATCTAAACCTGCTGGTTCAAAAAACTCCATCCTATATCCAGGATACAAAGCACCTCCTTAACATCATCAAAGATGTCAGCTTCGACCCAGACAAACAACTCCTTGTCGGATTAGACATAGAGAGCTTGTACACAAGCCTGCCTCAGGATGCCACCCTAAAGGTACTCCATGATGTCCTGATGGAGAATGACTGGCTAAACCGCACTCCGCGTAATTTTATCCGGGATTGTGCTTCCCTCGCATTGAAGGAGAACTACTTCGAATATGAGGGGAGGTTCTTCCTCCAGACTAACGGAACCTCTATGAGGAGTGTTTTTGCCCCCAGTGTGGCGGGGCTGTACGTCCACCATTTCGAACAGACGCACATCGATTCCCCCACAAACCCCTACTCAGCGAACATCGCAATCTGGCGTCGCTACATCGACGACATTTTCATCATCTGGGAAGGCAATGAGGACACACTGAAGGACTTCTTAACATGGATCAACAATCGTGACCCCTTCCTCAAGTTCACCTGCACCAGCAGTTCCACCGAACTCGCCTTCCTTGATCTCAACATCAGAGCTGATCAGATGGGCTTGACTACAACCACACACTATAAACCTACATCACGGAATTCATTACTGCGATTTGACAGCTTCCACCCCAGACCGCTCAGGGAGAATTTACCATTCGGTCAATTCCTGCGCATACGGCGGAACTGCAGTAACATCCAGGATTTCAAATCCCAGTCACAAGCCCTAGTCCACAAGCTTGAAGACCGAGGCTACCTGTGGAAAGGCCACGATACCTGCCTTAACAGAGAGACATCCTCGCGCGGGGATGAGTCCGTATAACCCAGAAGACAACTTGTTCCCTCTCCATAGGACTTCTTCTCTCTCTCTCCCTCTGCAGGCACGCCGAGGTCGGAACCCGGAAGACGGACAACCGGAAGCAATCCTTCCTGAACCCGGAAGTCCCGCCCCCGACTACCTCCCGGAAGATAGAAAATCCGGCGAACCACAACGAAGGGCGTTCCAACCCGCGGACTTGTGGCAGGAGGCAGCAAGGAAGGAACCGGAGCTGAGAGAGAGAGACGGGGTGTCGGAGAACCAAGCGGAAGAAGTGGAGGAGGACGCCGACGGCGACGTGTGGTCTGAGGACTGGTGGAGTCCTCAGGAGGTGGCTGGAGAGCGGCCGCAACTCACCAGGGAGTTGCGGCGGGCCACGTGAGTACCCGTCATCCGTCTCCGTGTGCCTTTTTGTAGATAGTTGTAATTAGTGTAAATAGTAGAGCGCTGCACCTAGCTGAGCACGAGAGCACTGTATATATATATATAGACAGAACCCCCCCCCCCACCACGAGCACCCTGTCGACCCCTTGCCTTCCCTCCTGTTTGTCGGCCTCTTCCACCTCCCCGTTTGCCCCGCCCCTCACTATCCCTTTTCCGTATCCTCACTCCCGGTGGCGGTGGTTGTTACCAATCTTGAGAGGAGCAAAAGACTAACGGCCCTCTGTTTCTTTTCTCGCCCCAACCCTCCGAGGCCCACTGACGGAAGTCAAGGACCCTACGGCACTGCAGAGAAGGAAGACGTACCCCTTCCTGACGACAGCAGCCCAGCGGCCGGACGTCTTCCACTTCCCTCCCGGACCGGACGTCTTCTCTTCCTCGGACTTGACCAAAGGCCTCCATCCGCCCCCCTTTGTTCAGAGACATTTTATCACCACCTACCTGTGTCCACAATAAAACTCGCTAAACATAGCGCACTACATCTGGCCTTCCCGCCTGTTATTCCGGCCCGCTGAAACCCACACCCCACAAGTGGTGTCAGAAGTGGGATTTCCCGGAGGCATGGAGGCCGCAGTCAAGAAGCTGGCCGAAAGCCAGGAACAGCTTGGACAGATGATGGAAAAATTCCTGAAAACCGCGGAGGATGACCGGGGTCAACTCCACGACGTCCTGAAAGGGCAAGGCACAGCCCAGGACCAGGCCCTTGGGAAACTCACGGAGGCGATGGGACAGCAGAGGCCTCTAGCACCCTTACCATCGGTGGTTTTACAAAAGTACGTCGCGGGGGAAGACCCCGACTTCTTTTTCACAAACTTTGAAAGACTGGCTCAAGCGGCGAATTGGCCTGAAAATCGCTGGGGACATTATCTGGGTCCATTGTTGACTGGGGAATTGCAGTCTGCCTATCAACAGGCCAACCTACAGGGGCAGACGCCGTATGCCGACATCAAGACCTGCATCCTCGAGCGTCTGGGGATAGACGAGGAGTCCTATAGGGTCCACCTACGACAAGTCAGAGAGGGGCCCCAAGAAACCCCTCGGGCCCTCTCTTATCGCATCCAGGACCTGACCACCCGGTGGTTGAAACCCGCTACGGCCACGAAAGACGAGATAGTGGCTAAAATCAACCTGGAACAATTCCTCGCCTCTCTTCACCCGGGCACCCAAAAATGGGTGCGGCAACATGCACACCTGACGCTCGACAGGGCGGTGGAGATAGCCAGTGCCTACAGCAAAGCCCAAGAAGTTCAGAAACCCAAAGAAGAACACCTGTCTCGGGGGCCACATGGTGGTCACATCCGTCCACCCAGACCTCCTGTTCCCCGAAAACCAGATCCTGTCCCTTTCGTGCCCTATCCGATGATGCCCCGACCAAACCCACCCGGACCTCAATGCTACCACTGCGGGGGTTTTGGCCACATCGCCCGTCATTGCCCGCAGAAGGAGGAACCCATGGAGGTCGGGGTGACCCGGAATTATGTGTGTCTTACGGCAGGAGTCTCACCCCCACCGTTTCGGTGTTGTGTTAGAATCAATAACCAACCCCTGATGGCACTGGCCGACACCGGGTGCAGACACAGCGTAGTACGACCTCAGGACATGCCGAAACCCGTCGGATCAGTAGCCATCAAATGTGTCCATGGGGACACCAAGAGCTACCCCACAGCACGAGTCACAGTACAAACCAGCACCGACCCCGGAAGGACCCTGAATGTAGGACTAATACCAAACTTGCCAGAGCAAGCAATACTAGGAAGCGATTATAGCGGTCTACCCCTTCTCCTACGAGACACCACCGATTCCCTTGAAAAGGGGTGGAAGGAAGCCCCGTTTTCGCAAAACCAAACCCTGAACCCCTCACCCGAGAAACAGACCAAAACCAAGAGCCAGAAGAAAAAAGAACGAAGGAGGTACGTGGAAGCTTATCCGGTACAAGAGGCCCTGCATCCCTGGAAGACGGATCGCGAATTCAGAGCCTCACAGCAGGAAGATCCCGTACTACAGAATGCATGGGGACAGGCCCATGACGACGAGGACCCGCTGCATGTAGGTCCCTACTTCTTCCGGTCCAGAGGACTGTTGTATCGGAAAGCGGACCCACAGAAACCCCCCCAGTTAGTTATCCCGGGTCCGTTCCGGGACAAGGTGTTGTTCCTCGCACATAGCCATCTCCTGGGCGTCCATTTCGGGGAAGAAAAGACAGGACAGGCAATACTCGAGAAATTTTACTGGCCGGGAGTGTATAGCCAAATCAAACAATATTGTAAGGAATGTGCCATCTGCCAGAAGAATAGCCGCTACCGACCCCCCAAGGCACCCCTCCGCCCTCTGCCGCTCATCGACATACCCTTCAGCCGGGTAGGAATGGACCTCATTGGGCCCATGTTGCCCTCTAGAAGCGGTTGTAGATATGCCTTGGTGGTGGTGGACTATGCTACATGCTTCCCGGAAGCCGTCGCCCTGAAACATCCCACCACCCAGAATATAGCGAAAGCCCTCGATATCCATCTTTTCACGGGTGGGTTTTCCACGGGAGATCTTAACCGACCAAGGGACCCCCTTTGTATCCGCCTTGATGCGTCAGGTATGCTCCCAGTTAGGAATCAAGCAACTAAGAACCTCGGCATACCACCCCCAGACCGACGGGTTAGTAGAACGCTACAATGCTACCCTGAAAGCCACCCTAAAAAAACTATTGGATCTGGAAAGCAAGAGGTGGGAGGAGATGCTGCCTCTGGCTCTGTTCGCCATCCGGTGCAAAACGCAAAGCAGCACCGGATATTCCCCGTATGAACTGTTGTATGGAAGGCCTCCCAGAACACTCTTAGATATGGCTCGCGAAGCTTGGGAGGCGGAACCCGATCGTACCCGACCCCTACCCGAGTATGTTGAGAACCTGAAGACACACCTAACCCAAATCCGAGACATTGTACGACAGCACATGGAAAAGGCCCAGACAACCCAAAAGCAACAGTATGATAAGGGAACCAAGAAGAGGTCCTTGGCTATTGGTGATCTGGTGTTGTTGCTCCTACCTTCCTCTGACCACAAACTTCTAGGGCAGTGGCAGGGACCATTCTCCGTCATCCGACAGGTAACTCCCGTCACCTACGAGATAGAGACCGAGCCTACTCGAGGAGTCCGGCAGATATATCACATCAATCTCTTAAAAAAATGGGAGGGGCCACGACCCGTCCTATCCGGCGAACCAGTGCTTACCCCTATACCCTTTGAAGGGTGCATAGATTCGGATCTACCTCCTTCTATGAAAGAGGAACTAAAAACCATGTTATCCCCGGTACAGAACGTCTTCTCCTCCCTACCCGGACGCACAACCCTAGTAGAACATGCCATCCAGACGGATCCCGGGGTAACCGTGAGACAACGGCCATATCGTGTTCCGGAAGCCCGCAGAAACGTAATAAGGAAGGAAACAGAACAGATGTTGCAGATGGGCATTATCGAGCCGTCGGTTAGCAGCTGGAACTCTCCGATAGTCCTGGTCCCCAAACCCGACGGCTCGGTGCGTTTCTGTATTGACTTTCGAGCTGTAAATAAAGTCTCACGATTTGATACGTACCCCCTGCCACGGGTTGATGAAATGGTGGAAAGGATCGGCACAGCGAAGTACATCAGCACCCTCGATTTATGCAAGGGGTACTGGCAGATACCCCTGAAAGAAGATGACAAACGGAAGACCGCCTTTTCTACCCCTGACGGTCTATTTCAGTTCCGAGTAATGCCTTTTGGCTTACACGGAGCCCCTGCCACTTTTCAGAGGGCCATGAATAGGGTCCTACAGCCCCACTCCCACTATGCTGGGGCTTATTTAGACGATATAGTGATACACAGCACTTCCTGGGACCAACATTTGGGACATCTCAGGGCGGTGGTGTCCGCTCTGGGCAACAGTGGGTTTACGGGTTTACCATAAACCCGGCCAAGACAACCTTAGCCGCTCAAAGCGTCAAATACCTGGGCTATCTGTTAGGGGAAGGCCTCATCCGGCCCCAAGACAACAAGATAGAGGCCATCCGATCAATACCATTCCCTCAGACCAAGACAGAACTTAGGGCCTTCCTGGGACTACTAGGGTATTATAGACGGTTCATACCGAACTTTTCCCAAACAGCCGCCCCCCTGACCGACTTGCTAAAGAAGAGTACCAAAACAGAAGAGGCCCTGAGACATCCCTCTGTTCCTTTAGTGCAGGCATTTGAGGCATTAAAACAGGCCCTACTATCCCGACCCGTCCTTGTTAGCCCTGACTATAGCCAACCGTTCATCCTCCAAACGGATGCCTCCGATCAAGGGTTGGGGGCCGTCCTATCCCAGAGAGACCCCTGTGGGAATGAGAGACCCATTTTATACATAAGCAGGAAGCTCTATCCCAGGGAAATGAACTATGCCTGTGTCGAGAAGGAGGCTCTGGCTATAAAATGGGCAGTGGACAGTCTCCGCTATTACCTAGAAGGGAGGGAATTCGTGCTATATACGGACCATGCCCCTCTGGCGTGGATGGCCCGCAACCGGGGCCACAACGACCGTGTCCTCAGGTGGTTCCTTTCTCTCCAACCCTATAGGTTCACCACCGAACATAGAAAAGGGGCCGATCAGGGAAATGCGGATTACCTATCTCGGTTTCCTTGTTCTCCCACCCCCACAAGAAAGACAGCTAGGGAAAGGGGATGTGGAAAGGCCACGATACCTGCCTTAACAGAGAGACATCCTCGCGCGGGGATGAGTCCGTATAACCCAGAAGACAACTTGTTCCCTCTCCATAGGACTTCTTCTCTCTCTCTCCCTCTGCAAGCACGCCGAGGTCGGAACCCGGAAGACGGACAACCGGAAGCAATCCTTCCTGAACCCGGAAGTCCCGCCCCCGACTACCTCCCGGAAGATAGAAAATCCGGCGAACCACAACGAAGGGCGTTCCAACCCGCGGACTTGTGGCAGGAGGCAGCAAGGAAGGAACCGGAGCTGAGAGAGAGAGACGGGGAGTCGGAGAACCAAGCGGAAGAAGTGGAGGAGGACGCCGACGGCGACGTGTGGTCTGAGGACTGGTGGAGTCCTCAGGAGGTGGCTGGAGAGCGGCCGCAACTCACCAGGGAGTTGCGGCGGGCCACGTGAGTACCCGTCATCCGTCTCCGTGTGCCTTTTTGTAGATAGTTGTAATTAGTGTAAATAGTAGAGCACGAGAGCACTGTATATATATATATATATAGACAGAACCCCCCCCCCTCACCACGAGCACCCTGTCGACCCCTTGCCTTCCCTCCTGTTTGTCGGCCTCTTCCACCTCCCCGTTTACCCCGCCCCTCACTATCCCTTTTCCGTATCCTCACTCCCGGTGGCGGTGGTTGTTACCAATCTTGAGAGGAGCAAAAGACTAACGGCCCTCTGTTTCTTTTCTCGCCCCAACCCTCCGAGGCCCACCGACGGAAGTCAAGGACCCTACGGCACTGCAGAGAAGGAAGACGTACCCCTTCCTGACGACAGCAGCCCAGCGGCCGGACGTCTTCCACTTCCCTCCCGGACCGGACGTCTTCTCTTCCTCGGACTTGACCAAAGGCCTCCATCCGCCCCCCTTTGTTCAGAGACATTTTATCACCACCTACCTGTGTCCACAATAAAACTCGCTAAACATAGCGCACTACATCTGGCCTTCCCGCCTGTTACTCCGGCCCGCTGAAACCCACACCCCACACTACCCAACCAGAATCATCTCCAAAACGTGCAAAAGAGCACGCAATCAGAACAGAGAAGCACTCCTAGAAACCTTCGGCAAACCACCGGAAACGCCCACCGTGACGTGTGTCACTACCTACAATACAGCCTCCAATCAGGTATCCAACATAATCCGCAAAAATTGGAGGATCATCAATTCTGGTACCAGAAAGTGGGATCCACCACGATTCGCCTACAAAAGAGCAAAGAACCTTAGAGACCAATTGGTATCCACAAAACCAAAGAAAAACCCACGATCGGCAGGTAACACGATCTTTAACGCGTGGGGCCTACCTGAGAAAACAGGCCACCAACCGTGTTACAACTGCAGTGTCTGTCATCTAACCACCCCTTCAAAAACACTGTCCCTGGAAAACGGCAAAACCTGGACACAACGTCAGTTTACCAACTGTAACTCATCTAATCTTGTATACCTCATCACATGCCGGTGTGGCTTGAGATACGTTGGCATGACCACCCGGAAAGTCAGAACCAGGATGACTGAACACAGAAGCGCCATGCGCTGTGGTAAAAATATCAGTAAACTTACACAACACTTTCTCACCCAGAACCATACCCCAAATGACTTTACATGGACAGTGATTGAACAATTCACAGTATCGGACTGCAACGAGAAAACACTTCTCACCAAAGAACAGCGCTGGATATACCGCCTTTCCACCCATACACAGGGGCTTAACGATTGCATTCCGTGGAATGCGCTGTCAAATTAGCCAGCCCGTTGTTCTATCCCTGTACCCTCTCTGACTCGTTGTCTGTCCCATGTCTGTGGTTAGCTATTTTTAATCTATAATGTTGCAAATCGAATTTTAATTCATTTTAATCCATCTTCTACCCTAGCCATTACCCCCACTGACAACCTGGCCCAACCCCATGGCCTGTCCTACTCAAGCGCTGTCATGACTACTGAATCGCCACAGCACGCAATGCGCAAGCACACTAAGACTGTGTCTGCACCCCGCGCATGCGCGTAACTACCAGCACTGGTCTAGCACACATGCGCGGCACGGGTCTGCGCAACCACACCCTCCTCTCTCAGCTCCAGGTGCAGCGAATGAAACGAGCTATTTAAAGCCCGCGTCCGAGCTCTGAAGCCTCACTCGGGACACCGGAGCAGGACGATAGGTCGCAGGAGCACTTTGATCGGAAATACCGTGAGTAACCATGCTGATTCACCGCGACGCTCTGGGTAAGCAGCATTTTCCTTCCACAGGTTCAGTCCTAACCTATGCCTTTTTACAATGCCTAGGGTCTTCTCTCCCTGCCAGGTGACCCAGGAGGCTTTAACAGCAAATAGCAAGTGTGAGGAATTATGTATTACACTTACCTGTACCTCACGCTATGCTCGTATCGCTGTGTAGCCCACCACCGCCACCACGCTGTAAAAATTACCGCTATAAATCACATCCGCCATGAAAACCTTCATGGCCACCTTCAAACTGCCGCTCTAGGTCGTTCACGCACCATAGAAGTCGGCACTATGTTGTGTTACCTCAATACCATTCTCATTGGTTCTTCCTTGTATGTCTGTTCATGTCTTTGTGTTTTATGTACAGTAAAGCAGAGGGAACCCCCCTCTTACACATACATCACCTTAGCGAGTGCGACACTTTTTTTCACACACTAAACCACTTAATATAGTTTATTTTTCACCCACACATACTCATTGGTCCTGAGGAAAGCCAGTTTTAACAAAAGGCCTGGCTGAAACATGTAGACCACATAGGACGTAGGAGCTCATAATACACTCCACATCGTCCGCAAGCCTTTTTATCTGCTAGCAGGGGCCCAGGAATTAAAATTATCCTTATACCCTCGGGAACTGGGACCACCTGCATAGCTTTTAAACATCACGTTCATACCCACTATTCACTGCACACTCAGCAAGCATACCAGCTCCTCAGTAATCTGGAGTCGCAGCACACCCGGGACACATTCGGTGTCACTGTGGTGGGCCCGATGATGAAGCATGCCACCAACTAGGTTGGTGGGTGAGGGCTTCATGACCAAACCAAATGGTTTGCCTACAGACGTACCTTCTGAGTCCCGCTAACACAACTAAGCTAGTCCTTTCTTGATATAACCACTAAAAATACTACCCATTATTTCACCTACGCTTTCCCTTTTACTACGCACTAAGCCATTAGTGTTTGCACTGCTTCCAGCAATTTCATTCACATGGTATATTTTCGGGAAGACAATGCCAAAGTAGCAGCTTCCATACCAGTGATCCGGCAATTTGAAATAAGCCTTGTTTCCATATATATAATAAATTCCGGGAAACACAGGTTCTGACCCATTTTTGAAACCCCAACCTCCAATTACCTTGTAATTGTGATCACATTGACTGGAACCAATGAAAATGTTATTATAATAACTAGTCTTTTCGCGGTGCAGACAAAGTTTTCCCTTCCTCTCGAAATCCAGCAACAAAGCAGGACCACTCCCACCATTTGAGGTGCTTTCTATGCTTTCTGCCCATTTAGGAGTTTTCTGTCTTTTATCATTTGCCTTTCTTTGGAAACTTTCCCTTCTTTTCTCTGCCATGTTTAGAAACATTTTCTCTTGTTCATGTTATGAACAGGTCAAATTATCTCTGTGTGCTTCACCTAAATCTATTGTACCTATAGTCAGAAAGTATTCTCCCATATAACGTGTAACGTCACTTTTAGTATGTACAGGATTCAGATTTCCACGTATAGGGAGTTCAGAAAATATCACGTCTGAGTTTGAGTAATAGTACTGTAACGGTCCTCTTTTGTAAAATAAACTAGCTAAAATACTACAGGAAATTCCATAAGTCAAGGGCAGGTGATGACAAGTCACGCCTTCAGCCACAGAAGTAGGTAGCTTCATGCAGACATACCAATCTTCTATTTCCATTGTTTCTACGTAATGCACTAACAGGTTTGCGAATACATTTAAAAGAGTCTGGTTCTTAACTCCGTGATAATGTAGTCCTTCCTCATCTGGTGCTTCTAAGTCTCGTTTTGTTTGTCTGAGGCTAAGTGTTTTCTCACGTCTTTCTACACTCCGTGTTGTCAGTTCTTCAATGTCTTTTGTCACAGTCTGTGTAGGGTCAATATTAGTATTTTTGCTCACCATATAAGGAATAAAAACTGTTAGTCCTATCCAAAATATTAATACTATGGCTACACTACATATGCATACTTTGCAGCATGTTTTACAACAATTACGTCTAGTCCTTCCATTCACATTTGAATCAGACATTTTCGCTCAGAAGAAGTTCTCAACCCCTCTTTGTAACTTTGCACAGGTAGCTTACACTGAACAACTTCAGGTTGGTTCGTCTTCTTCGGCAGACTGATCAGCTGTCTGTCCTTCGTCACTTTCGTCAGTTATATCAAGATCCTCAAACTCCTCCAACACCAAATAAGTCCATTCAGGATCTTGGTAGTTTTCGTTAAGTCTTTTTATTCGATCACTTCTTCGTTTGGAGTTTTCTCTAGTCTGCTCTGCTATACGAGAACTTTGTCTTCTTTGTTCAAGTTTTTCTTCTACTGTTTTTAGTCTCAGTCTCAGTCTTTTAATAAACCTTGGTTCAGTATTTTTCTTTTTCTTGAGTCTTTTAGCTGGCACTGTGGTTTGGCTTTCTTCTAATGCTCTTTTATTCTCACTGGTTTGTGGCACTTCTGCTTCTGCTTCTTCTCTTCCTGTCTGACTAGTCCCAGGTCTTATATCTGTTTCTTCTGCCTGGTTACTAAGCTGGCCTTGTTCAGGTGTATACTGGATTTGACTTTTGGGCGTTTCAATTTCTGTGTCCTGAACACGTTCGTCTATTTCTATCTGTTCCTGTTCAAGCACTTCGAACCTCTGATTTTCTTTCGCTTGAACTTTCGCCCTAATTTCTGTCTGTCCCTTTTCAAGTTCAGGAGTTCTTGGAGGTGTGTCGATCACCTGTTCTGTCTCTATCTGATCTTCTTCTCCTTCAGATTTTACATGGTTTTCGATAATCTGATTGTCTTCTCCTGTTCCTGTCTCGTCCTCACTATTCCACTCTCTATCTGCATAGGTTTGACTTCTTGTTCTGATTGGATCATCAGTCAGGTCGATTATAGGTATCCACTCATCTTGACTGGTGCTCGGTTGTTCGTCATCAGCTACTTCGGAACCCATGTCTGGAGACCCCTCAGCTGGACAACCTTCAGCGTCAGTTTTCTCGTCTCTGATCACCTTCTTGGTATGGCTGGCATGGATCCACTTTCGAACGCCGGCACACTTCACCGCTGTCGTGGTCACCAGTATCACTTGGCATTGTTTTCCCCACTTCGGTGCAAGGCAATTTGAACGAGTATGCTTCTTGAGTACAACCCAATCGCCTGGAACCAATTTATGGACTGGAGTTGTTGGACTGGCGACGGCGTCTTCCCCAATCTGGCGAGAGATAGAACGCACTTGGTCACCCAGTTGCTTGCAGTACTCAAGTACCAAATCATCAGAAATGCTTATCAGTTTGTATCCTGGTACCCATGCTTGTCTCATCACTCTTCCCATCAGGATTTCATGGGGACTCAGGCCTGTTTTTCGGTCTGGAATACTTCGGATTCCCATCAGAACAAGAGGTAAAGCCTCTATCCAGTTCATGCCAGTAGATTCACACATCTTCCCTATTCTTGACTTGATAGTGCCATTTATTTGTTCCACCACTCCAGAAGCTTCTGGACGATATGCACAGTGCAGTTTTTGTGTAATCTTAAATGCTTTACAGAGCTGATCGATTACTTCATTCTGGAAATGCCCACCTCTATCTGATTCAATTGTGACTGGAACCCCGTACCTAGGTATTAGCTCTCGCAGTAACAATTTGGCTATAGTCATGGCGTCATTCTTTTTGGCTGGGTAAGCTTCCACCCATTTTGAAAACAGGCAGACAATGACAAGGGCGTATCTCATTCCTTTACAAAGGGGCAACTGAATGAAGTCTACCTGTAATCTTACAAAGGGACCTCCTGACTTCCCAATTTTTCCCATTTCAACTACTGTTCTCTTCCCAGCGTTGAACTGCTGACATGTCAAACACCTCTGTCAGAGTGACTCTGCTACTTACCTGAACTTCGGATTGTACCATGTCTGTTGGAAAACACGAACCATGGCATCCCTGCCAACGTGTGCATCTCCATGCATCAATCTGGCCATAGAAGCAAGCAAGCGTCTAGGCATTACAGGCATACTGTCGGGGCCACAATGATACCATCCTCACTTCTCTGTCGACAACCAAGCTTTCTCCATTTTTCCTTTTCCTTTGATGGTGCAGCATACTGCCAATCTCTCAATTCCTCCCATGTAGGCACCTCCTCAAACACCATAAGTTGGCAGCTGTTTCCATATCCCCCCAATTTAATATTAACAGACATTCGATGTCTGGCACAATGTTGGGCTACTTGGTCAGCATAGTTATTGCCTACTGTCACATGGTCGTCGCCAGATTTGTGAGCAGCACACTTGACCACTGCCAATTCTTTTGGTAACTGGATTGCTTCCAGTAGTTCTTGTACCACTTTCCCATTTCTGATAGGAGTACCTAAAGAGGTCAGAAACTCCCTTTGTAGCCACAATTGGCCGACGTCATGCACAACTCCATAACCGTACTGACTGTCAGTATATACGGTTATTCTTTTATTCTTCCCAATTTTACAGGCTCTTGTTAATGCAATCAACTCGGCTACTTGTGCAGACTTCACTCCAAATAGACAGGATGCTTCTATAGTGCGTTTTACCGTGACTACAGCATAAGCAGCACTTAGGCCTGCATATTCATGTCTCAGACATGAGCCGTCAACAAACAGTTCGCTATCTTCTACAGGTAGGGGCATTTCTTTGATATCTGGTCGTGGTTTGGTACTAAATTCAGTCAGGTCAATGCAGTCATGCTCGATCTCTCCCTTTGCTTCTGCAATTATTGAGTCTGGCAATAGGGTAGCTGGATTTATTATGTTACACCTAGCAATGACCACATTCGCAGCACCTACAAGAATCCTCTCATACTTAGTCAGCCGACTAGGTGTGAGATACTGAGTCTTTGTTCTGGTCAGCAGGATTACAACTGCATGTGGAACATACACAGTTACAGGATGTCCCGTAACGATGGATTCACTCTGTTCTAGACTCATGCAAGTTGCGGCTACTGCTTTCAGACATCCAGGTAATCCAGCAGCTACTGGATCCAGGGTGGCAGAAAAATATGCTACTGGACGTCTAGTCAGATCATGCTCTTGGGTTAAGACAGACAGTGCACAATTATCTCGTGTATCACAAAACAGTGCAAACTCCTTTGAATAATCCGGCATTCCCAATGCAGGTGCTGTGCACAGACATTCTCGTAATTTTGTAAAGGCTGTCAAGCTCTCCTCATCCCTTTCCACTGGATCCTTTGCTCCTTTCTTTGTCATTTTGATTAATGGTTTTGCTAGGACTGCAAATCCCACAATCCATTGCCTGCAATAGCCTACAACTCCAAGGAACATTCTGACTTCTTTCTGAGTATTGGGTAACTGCATGTTTTGAATTATCCTAATTCTTTCTGAAGTAACTTTCCTGATACCTTTCTCTATCTGGTGCCCCAGATATTTTACTGATTTGGTACAGAACTGTAGTTTGTCAGGTGATACTTTATGTCCTCCTTCACCTAGATGGTTCAGTAAGGCAATGGTGTCAATAACAGTCTTTCTGATTTTTAGACGCCACCAAGAGGTCGTCTATATATTGCACCAAAACTGAGTTTCCAGGTAAGACTAAAGATTCAAGGCACTTTTTCAAAATCTGATTAAAGATTGAGGGGCTTTCTGTATACCCCTGGGGGACGCGATTCCAAACGAACACGTGACTGTCGAAGGCAAATGAGAAAAGAGATTTGCTATCTGGATGCAATGGGATCGAAAAGAATGCGTGACATAGGTCAATCACGGTGAACCACTCAGCATCCCAGGGAATTTGATAAAGAATCACTGCTGGGTTCGGAACAATAGGGCAGCAGGGAACAACAATTTTGTTTACCTTTCTCAGGTCCTGTACTACCCTGCACCTACCACTAGGTTTCTTGATTCCAATTATCGGCGAGTTACATGGACTACTCAACACTTCTTGTATGATGTTTGCTTCAGGTAATCTTTTTATTTCAATGGCAACTCCTGCTCTAACTTCTGCACTCATTTTATACGGTTTTGTATTGGGGTAAGCTGCATTTTCTTTCATGGCTATTTTGATCGGGTCTACATTTGCCATTAGGCCTACATCCTTTCCAGTAAAGTCCCATACTTCTGGTTTCACTGTCTTTTGGAGTTCTTCAGGTAAGTCTTGTATAGTCAATTGTTTAATTTCTGAGTCAGGTTTGATTAACATTAATTTGTATATTCCATCTTCGTCTGGGGTTTGAATTTCGACGGCTTTTGGTGTGCAAAAGATGGTACCGTTCATTTTACACAACAAATCACGTCTCAGTAAGTTTACTGGACTAGTATCACAAACTACAAATCTATGCATTTCTTTGAAGTTCCCTATTGTAATCTCCATGGGCTCAGTAACTGGGGTACTAATCAATTGATTAGATACACCCACTACTTGGATTGCTTCTCCCGAGAGGGGTAGGTTTGGAACGTCCGCTGTTCTCACAGTAGAACGGGTAGCACCAGTGTCCAACAGAAAGGTGACATCCTTGCCTTCAACCTTTCCTTCAATGTATGGCCCTGACTGGTCTACCGGCAAGTAGGCGCCAAGTACGCACTCCTCGTCCTCCCCTCTCAGGCCCCGTCAGTATTGATCGTGACAAAGAAAAGTATCATTCAATAAAAATTGCGAAGTTGCTGCATTTCTCTCCTCCTTTCCCCCCCAGATCTCTATGTCATCACCCTGCGGTGTTTTTCCCTTATAATTCGGTTTAGGTGCACGGGGCAACTGACTTGCCTTTACCTGTTGCTGGGTCTTTCTTGGCCTTTCATTCTTCGTCTGTGGATTTAAATCAGGGTTTTGAGGGTTATTATGCTGTGCATCTGGACACTCGTCTCTCCAGTGCCCTATCTCTCCGCACTGGTGACAGGGAAATTTCTTTTTGGCTTCCTCTCGACTCATTTTCATTCTGGGTTTCCCTCCTCCCCCAGAACCTTGATTTTGGGAATTTTTATTCATTTTACCTAATTGTTTTTCCTGTTGTTCCGCTAGTTTTACTTGTGCCCACATAACCTTTTCCTTCAGAGCCTTTCGCTTGTCTGCCATCTTGTCTTCGCAATACTTTGCGTATCGCAAGACTTCGTCTATTTTCTTAGACTGCCAACAGATTTTATTGTCTTTGATCCACTGACAAATTTCAGGCCTTAAACCGTTTACAAACCTGTAAATGAAGTGGGTCATATCCTTCATCTCGATATTATCTATTCCACTGTACGTTTTAAATACCTGTAACAGTCTTTCATAGAAGGAGAGCACAGTCTCATCCCTTTCCTGCGTGGTTCTATCTATCTTGGTCCAATCAGTTTCCTTTGCAGGCACTTTTTTCTTTAGGTGTAACATAACCTGGTCATATTTTCTCATCACCTCATCAGAGGGAGCTCCTGTAGCAGGGTCCCTTGTATATTCCTTATTAGGCCAATCGACGGCAATTTTACATTCGGTCCATAAATCCACAGGAACCACTATGTCGAAAAACCCATCCAGATCCTTCCATAGGCATTTTTGCACCTTTACAAACCTTTCCACTTGCCTGTACCATTCCACAGGCTTTTCTCGCAATTTTGGGAAGTCATTTGTAAAGGACACAATATCCTGTCTGGACCATGGAACGTGCACATATTTTCCATCTGGCACTTCTCGCATGGGGTATAACTGTTCTGGTTTGTCTTCTTCCTTTAAAACGACCTCAGAAGTCGCCTGTTTAGATCTAACCTCTTCCTTTTTCTTTGCCCATCTTGCTTTCCACTTTTCTACGTCTCCCCATTTTTGCAACACGGTCAACAATTCTTTGATCTGAACCTTCTTTCCTGACACATTCATATTCTCTAGATCTTTGTCTGAGAACTCTGCTCTGTAGGGCTTTTGTAATGGCTTTGATTTGGAAATATCTATTCCCATACTAGCTGCAGGGTCTGTTAATTTCTCATGGAGCACTCGGGTATTACGGGTAAGACTCTTGCAGATAAACAGTAGCTCTTCCTCGGAATAGGTATTTAATCTGTCTAACCCCACATTTCCGTCCGTCAGTTCTTCCATTTCAATTCTCAATTTGTAAATATCCAATGGTTTTGTCTGAGGAGTTTGTTTCTCTAATTCTCGACTCCACCTCTCAATCTCTTCAGGAGTTACCAATGTGACACTCTTGGTACCTGAAGTCGATTCCATTTGAATCTCTCTCTTATTGAAAGGATTATGTCTCTTCTGCAGACTCCTTCCTGAGTTTCTAATTGGTAAATCCATTAAAGAAGCTTCAGATTCGCATTCACTCGTCTGATCATCTACAATTAAGGGCTCTTTTATTTGCTGCACTACAGTTGGGGTAATGATCGGAGTCTTTGGACTCCCTTGTCTATCCCCATACAAAGGAACAACTGGTCCAATAGTTACTGGGATTGTCAAGGCTTCAGGGCTTGTGTTTAACTGGGAGATTTTCTGAATTATTTCGTTTCTTTGTCTAGCTAGAACCTCCCGCTCTTTTTCCTGCAGCATTCTTTCCAAGCTTATTTCAGGTACTATTTGCGGACTTAATGTTGGGGCAGTTGTATGCGTCATACTGGGTCCTTCACCATAATTAGGTTTTGGAAAACAGCTTCCTGTGTTTAAGGATCTCGGTCCTTCCTCATATGGAGGTCTTGGACCAAAGTCCCTTTCTCCTGAATATCTTGATTCTCCACTAAATGGAGGTCTTAGACAAGGGTCTCTGGCACCTATGAGTCCTAGGCCTTCAGTATAAGGAGGTATTTGACAACTGTCTCTTACGTTTACAGTTCTATTTCCTTCCTGACACAGGGGTTGTTGGGAAGTATCCCCTATACTAGAGGATCTGGGTCCTTCATTATAAGGAGGCGGACTTTTCATAAACATGTCATCTAATAAATCATCATCCGAATCCCCATTGGACACCCAATGTTTGCATTTTTCTGTCTTTTTCTCTCCCGCAGGACCACACATTGACATCATTGGAAACAGTCCTTCTACAAACATATTCTGTCTCCACTGTTTCATTTTTTTATCTTGGGTTTCTTGCTTTAATTTCGGATACAATTTTGTTAACCCTTTGTCCAATCGGGGCTTGTCTCTCTCAAAAGCCTCGATTTCCCATTCCTCTAATGCTTCGTACTGCGTTAATCTAGGTCTGGGATGCAAATCATTCATTCGCGTTCTCAAATTAAATAGAATCCTACCATTAAATGTACCTTCTAACGGGAAAGCCAAAATTCCGTCGTCTTTTGTGTATTCCACCCAATTTTCCAACCATACACATGAGTGGTACCCTTTATCAAACATCATGAAAGATGCGGGGGTATTAGGTGGCAGTATGACAACACCTTCTCTGGTTTTAATAGGTTTGTCCTTTTTGAAATAATTCTTCACTTTATTTACAAGGGACAATTTTCTCTTATTTCCGTACATAATGCTGGTGTTATACCCTTTCCACTGATCGTTTTCAAACCCTAAATGTCGTGGATCAGCTCTAGTATTCGGTCTATACGTATGCCACATATACTTTCCTGCGAGCGACTTTGTTTACAAATCACTCCCAATCCAAATGCGTCTTTTATTTTCGTGCAACCAACCAACTGCACGAGTTCAAAAAATTTCGACCAATGGGTGCGCGGCCTTTTCGCGAGACAAGTTCTCACGCTTCGGCACTCACCCCTTCTTTACAATTCCAGCTCCGCTACACACCCGCTGTTTCGACTAATACCAGCGCGGCACAGAGTGACGTCAGAGCAGCTCTGCAACTGACTCCCTCCTTTACAAGGTAACGGAAACTTGATTTCTCTTTTAAAGTGCAAGTGCTTTTAGTTATTTAACAACGAAAACACATTCGCCACTGTACTCGAGTGTTCTAGAAAGGAAAGATACGTTTTACTGCAAGTAAACCTCTTCTGTCTACTTTCAATTACTACGAGTAGAACTCTTCTGCCTACCCTTCACTCAAGCATTAAGGAACCTGTTACTTCTTTGACTCATCCACTTCTTTTCGGGATATATACTAAGTCTAAAGTTTCACCAGCGAACCCCTTTGCTGTCACCCAAGCTCAGATGAACCTGCTACTCCTTCTGTGTGACCCTCACTAGATTATGCCACAATAGAAGTTTTAAACAACAACTAAGGAGTGACTAAGTGCAAATGAATAAAGAATAATTCAAAAAAGAAGGTTTGTAGTGTCTTTTTCTTAATATATATTCCTCTTACTACCCCCCTCATGAACTAAGAGACCCCTTTAGAGAAGTTTTGCCAGCAAACTCTTTGCTATCTTTTATTCAAGCATACGTTTCGGAAAAACCCTAATTAGCGCTTCCAGTTCTGCCTAACCTGCACTAATTTTCCTAGAGTAAGTGACCTCACCACGGCGTGGATTCTTCTTACCACCCGCTATTCAATTCCCCGGGGATTCCAGACAAACACTAAACAATTACTAACGAGTGGGTTAATACATTTATCAATATAACAGTAAGAAAAACTATTTAAAACATTTCATAATTTTCAAAGCAAAAACATTTCACTTGATCGATCAAATTATTATCAACAATATGTTCACAATTTTAGCAGCACAATCTTTATAGCAGCATCCGACCTGCCTAGCTAACTTAACTAATCCTACCTAACTTTAACTAGTCCCTAACCATTTCCTCTGCTACCAGAAAATCACTGATAGAGCGCGCAGGTCACCCAGCTAATAATTTCACCAAAAACGTACCGGGCCCATACACTTTGTCAATTTATCATGTACATTAATCGGGTGACCTTACACTCTACTACCAGTAACCCTGGTTCCTTTCCTATTTATTTCTCGTGTACCCGACTTACCAATTCACCGTTACGGGCATCTATTACCACAATGGATCAGGGAGCTAGCTGTGAAAGAAAGGCAGAAAATACCAACATATATATTTCTTTGTCTTCGTAAATGACCACAAACTCAGGAAGTTTTAAAAGTTTATCTAGAATTCAGATTCAGAAAGCATACAGTTTATAACTAATAAGCAATCAATAACCAAGATAACAAAGAGTACATATCCATATAGGAAATATATCAGAGCAACCATTTATAAGTCAAATGAAAGATAAGAACAAGAAACATGCTCATCAAACTTTCAGGGATGAAATGTAAGATTGACTAACTATAGATGGGCAATTTTAGACCCAAAACTAGAATTTCACTACTGGGAAAATACTTCAAGGTTTGGATAAAAGTTTGGGAAATCCTATACATCTATAGGAAAGGGAAAACAGGGTACATGCTATAGTTCTAACAATCTTACTTCAATCAATTTAAAGAAGGAAAATTATAAATCACATCTATATTTTATAATTGGTATGAAGAGTTGTGCTTAAAGGAAGGGCAACATAGGAACATGCTAGGAAACAGCAATAACGTATGAGCTTTCATTCAGTAGCTTTGCGAAAGCATGGAAAATCAATTATGCGCAAATGTATGTCTTTATTAAAGCAAAAGACAGAAAATAGAAGGTGCAGTATAGAGTTTTCAGCACTATATATTTACCTAGAATGGTGTGAAGACCAACCCTGGCCACGGATCAGTCAAGGACAGGAAAAACCCCAAGGAAGGACAGTCATCAATGGGACAGCAGGAGCAGAATGGACACCCCAGGACAGGACAGGATACCCAGATTAGGATCAGGACAGAACCACCAAGGAACGACCAGCACCCGCAGTTTGGAAGCAACGCCTGCGCTCCACCTTCTCTGCAGCTATCGGCCAGAACCCCGATTGGGTTATCGAACTCCCCAGCAAAGTGCTCCACCAGCACTTAAGGTTTAGTAAAACCTCTGAGTCTATGGATATTTCGGACAGAGTGCTCCGCAGCGCTCTGTATTCAGTCACCTATTGAGTGCGTTGGGTCAGTGACAGGTCAGCTATTCGGACAAGTCGGACAATTTCTCTAGCTAAACCTAGGCTAGTTATACTGTTTTTGGGTCAGTGTACCACCCCCCAAATGTTGCCAGTGTCAGAATCCCCAATTTCGATTGGTCCCCAAGTAGGATAGGTCAACACACCAATCATATTTCATTTCTACAAGCCTATATTAACATATTCTGGGACCGCCTATTGATTTTGGGGTTCCCATGACCTATTCTACAGAATACAATAGAAAGAATACATTTGTTGCTACTGTAGTACATTTCGACTTCTCCGGCTGGGTGAAGGTGCATCTTCCCAGGCACGACTTGGCAGGGACCTTCAGCTGGCACCCTGTCAATGCCACCGGCAGAAGACTGTCATGCGCAGAACAGCATTTCAATATGGTTTCTCGAGCGTCCCATCAGACCCTCAATATAGCGGTACATGAAAAGTAAGCGAAAACAAATTAAAACATAGAAATAAATGAATGCACTGTATACCATGAATTTCTACTCTATACCCCTTTACTTAAAATATACTATGGCGTGAGAGATTAATGCAAACAGACAATAACATAAAACATTAGCGCAAGCTTCACCATGTGAGAACACAGACAGCCATCTTAAAAGCAAGTGCGCAAGCGCAAAGGTTCCCACCAGAACTGCAAGTACGCCACGTCACGTGAGTGTGACTAACGCATGCGCAGAAAGAAACCCCGCCAAGCAGCGGCCATTTTAGATACAAACGTTATTGAGTTAGTAAACACATATGCAAGCATCACTAGGACACCCCAAATGTCAGAATAAAGGGAAATTAGTAAGACAAACAGGTTGAATTACAGTGTTATAAGTTATTTGAGGTTCATGAATCCAAGCAAGTCGCGTAATATGCGAATCCTTGCTCCATCAGTAGAGGGGGAGGGGTCAGGAGGGGTGGTTGTATTGGTGGTGGCGCTAGGTGTTGTAATTTTGTTGGATCTTGGAAGTGCATAATTAGTACCTCTATCATATATTCATCTTTAAATATGGGTGTGAGTTGGGTGTAATTCACGCAGTAGTAAGCCGACTGCTTTACACCAGTTAAATATTGATGTTTATTTGTTACTGGTAAGTGGAGCTATCGCCTGTTTTTTTAGTGGTTTGTAGCGATTTTGTTGGCGGAAGGAATCAATTGAAGAGTGGTGATATTTGCCGTTTTTTCTCGGTTGAGATTGGGATGATAATTAAAAAAGAAAGAAAAAAACAGATATGCTTAATGAACATCATAATTAGGAATTATCATTTAAAAAAACCTTTGAAATTCACAGAAAAAAACATAGGTTTCAGGCAGGTTATAGGTAGGAATTATCATTTAAAAAACCTTTGAAATTCACTGAAAAAACCATAGGTTTCAGGCAGGTTATAGTTAGGAATTATCATTTAATAAACGTTAGAAATTCATTATAGTTTGCTGGACATTTCACTCATACAAAACCATTGAAATTCCTCCGTTATAGTTAGTTGTACTAACTGTAACTCTCGCACCCGCAATCCACTGGTGATGATGTCACATATTACATCATTCATAACATGGTCAGTGACATCACTGATGACATCACTGAGGACATCTCAAATAGTATCACTGATGACATCATCCACATGACAATCAGATACACCTCATCATACACTAGTATAACCTTTCATCACTCACTGTAAAATACAGAGTACCATATTTGAATCTATTGACACAGCAATACAAGTATCTAAAAACCCACTCAGTGATTCGTAGATCTACACACACATCTAATCAATTACCTATAGATTCACTCATAGATGTTGTCAATGATCAATAGAACACTATATAGAGATATAAAGATATAAAGACATTATATCTTTAATAATTCCATTGTCAGACATTACGCTATGGGAATGGTGCAGAGCCTATCAGATTGCTCGTACCTAATAACGTCATATGTCACAGCCAACCAACGCGCAGTATACATAACGCGAGCTAACAGCAGAACCGGCTTAATGTCTGTGCACAATACCATCTATAATGTACTTACAAAGAACTTAAAGACATTTGTGGAGTAACATTGGGAATTATCATTTCCCATTATCGCATTTCTAGTGCATAACGTGATCAGAAATTTCGCCACATATTTGACAGTTTAAATGTGGTATGATTAACAAGAATGAGGAATATGTTGTTTTATATTGAATATTATGAATTACAATAAGGTTTATATTCATTTATATGTCTATTTTGTGATGTGGAATGAGCTACATGTTATTCCAATATGGCCACGTCAGTTGCACATTTGTTTGCACTTGTAGGGTGACAGTCCGTGTTTCAAGGACTAGGAAGTGTAATTAAACATGGTGGACTGTAATGTTTACGAGCGTGATCAAGTCGCAATGGCGAAACACGTTGTTTTTGTAATTGCCGATTACATTTTTCTGCATACCATCTGGGTGTCCGAGTGTTTCCTGTTATTGCGGGGACTTGAGGATTGAATACATAGGAGTTCCGGTATCCTGGCCCGGACCGCCCACGACAGCCCGACATTTCCTTACCAGAGTTTGTGGATTGTGTATATATATATATATATATATATATATATATATATATATACACACACACATATATCTCCTCCCGTACTTCTTTTATCCACATGGACCAGGACCAGGCACAGACTCCAGGATCTTCGAATTTTAAAATTATTTATTGAACCTCTCCACCCTAACACGTTTTAGTCAACGCAGTGATGTGACCTTGCCCACACAAATTGAAGGCGGGGACCACCACCTCCCAGGGCAAATTCAAAGTGAGGAGTGGGCAGCATGGCTTTGGAGACCTCTACCCCCCCAGGGCCGGCTCCTGCTCTGTCCCAGGGTGCACACCACCAGGACATTGCTGTTTGCGATGGCTTGGCGGGAGCTTTACCACTCCCACTAAGCCATAGCAAACGCTGCTCCGCTTTCAGCATGCAAGAGAATTAAAAATGCTCTTGCTTGCTGAAAGTGGAGCAGAATTACTATTGGACAGGGGAAGCTGCATGTTCAGCAGCTCCCCCTGTCCGAAAGCAGTGCCAGCTACCGCAGGAGGCGGGGAGCCGGCAGGGACCGCAGAAGTCTTCAGGCTCCACCTGCGGTCCCTGGGTGGTACTAGGGCAACCACAACAGAGGCCTGAGGTTATGGGGTTCCCAGGGCTGAAATTGCCCCGGGCTGGCCGTGCGGAACCCCCAGCATTATTTAAAAAAAAAATGTTTTTAAAAATGCCTGGTCCCGGGTGATGGGATCTCCAAGGCCAAAATCCACTTGGAAGGGGGGCCGCTCAGCCCCCTCCCTTTAATTTATTTTTAAGAAAGCCCAGGTCCTGTGGCCTAAATCAGCCTGAGGAGGGGGCCACACGGCCCCCTTTCCTAAACAATAAACAAAACGAAAAATGACCCGCAAGTTACCGGAGCTCCATCCCTTTTCTCCACCACTCTGAAAATGTGCCTTCTGGTGCACTGCTGGTTGGGGGATAAAGTTCCCTTGACTCCAGAGGGTCCTTGGTGGCCAACTACCCCTCCTGTTACCTCCAGTAAATCTCACACTGTGGGATTGCTGAGAGGTCTTCAGAAGCCGTGCCCCCTTTCAGGTGGGGAGATGAAGTCCCCTTTGCTGCTGAATGTCCTTGGGGGCCAAATACCTCTTCTATTACCTCCAGTAAGTCCCACACACCTGATTGCTGAGAGGTTGTCAGAGGCCACACCCTCTTTCTCCACCACTCTGAAAGCATGCCTCCTGGCGCACTGCTGGTTAGGGAATGAAGTCTCCTTGGCTCCAGAGGGTGCTTGGGGGCCAACTACCCCTCCTGTTACCGCCAGTAAGTTCCACAGAGCATGATTGCTCTGAGGACTTTGGAGGCCATGCCCCCTTTCTCCACCACTCTGCAAATGCACCTCCTGGTGCAATACTGTTTGGTGGATGAAGTCCTCTTGGATGCTGAGGGACCTTGGGGGCCAAGAAGCCCTCCTGTTACCTCCAGTGAGTCCCTGACAGCAACATTCCTGAGAGCTGGTCAGAGGCCCGTCCCCTTTCTCCACCACTCTGCAATCGTGACTACCAGTTAAGATAGCCAGTAGGTATTTCTAGTTAGGACCAAAGTTTCCATAGGAAAAGTGTTTTTCCTTTCGCCAATAACTTTGGCGCTACTTGCCGACTCATCACAACATTTTCTCAAAACTTGCCCTTTTTTGGTTCAGCTTCGTTTAAAGTTTAGGGGGTGATCTGTGAAGCGGGGGTTGAGAAAAAAAGGGGGGGTCCCAAAACGCATTTTCCCATGTTATGTCTATGGGGATTTTTGATTTTTTTCAACATGACTACAGCCCAAACCGCTGAATAGAATTACATCAAATTTGGAAACATAAATATATATATATATATATATATATATATATATATATATTACCTACTGGCGGTCGCCAGTAGGTATATATAGTTAGGATTTTTTCTCTATGGGTTTTTTGAAAATTCTATGTCTAATAACTTTGGCGTTTGTGGACGGAATTGGCTGAAATTTTCAGGAAAATGGCACATTTTGTTTCTGAGAATTTACAACAAGGGGTGGTGATGGACAGAGTCTCTGAATTAAGCAGAGTACTCTCACCCAGTCAAGAGATCAGGGCTAGATCCAACACCGTTTTTTAGCTCATTGCACCATCCCAGTTTCAGAACCTGGCTGTATGCAAATTAGTCTGTCCCTGGCCCAGTGCATCATGGGAACAGGGCAGACCAGACTACAAAAGCCAATTCTTACACTGGGAAGGAAACAAACTTCCGGGGACCGGTTTCTGCCATTTCAGGCGTCTTCGGCCCGGCTTGCTTGAATCCTGATGGTGCAATGAGCAAGGGACTCACATCTGAGTATACCCTTCCACGCTTAGGGTGGACAAAATTATTTACAACAAGGGGTGGTGATGGACAGAGTCTCTGAATTAAGCAGAGTACTCTCACCCAGTCAAGAGATCAGGGCTAGATCCAACACCGTTTTTTAGCTCATTGCACCATCCCAGTTTCAGAACCTGGCTGTATGCAAATTAGTCTGTCCCTGGCCCAGTGCATCATGGGAACAGGGCAGACCAGACTACAAAAGCCAATTCTTACACTGGGAAGGAAACAAACTTCCGGGGACCGGTTTCTGCCATTTCAGGCGTCTTCGGCCCGGCTTGCTTGAATCCTGATGGTGCAATGAGCAAGGGACTCACATCTGAGTATACCCTTCCACGCTTAGGGTGGACAAAATTATTTACAACAAGGGGTGGTGATGGACAGAGTCTCTGAATTAAGCAGAGTACTCTCACCCAGTCAAGAGATCAGGGCTAGATCCAACACCGTTTTTTAGCTCATTGCACCATCCCAGTTTCAGAACCTGGCTGTATGCAAATTAGTCTGTCCCTGGCCCAGTGCATCATGGGAACAGGGCAGACCAGACTACAAAAGCCAATTCTTACACTGGGAAGGAAACAAACTTCCGGGGACCGGTTTCTGCCATTTCAGGCGTCTTCGGCCCGGCTTGCTTGAATCCTGATGGTGCAATGAGCAAGGGACTCACATCTGAGTATACCCTTCCACGCTTAGGGTGGACAAAATTATTTACAACAAGGGGTGGTGATGGACAGAGTCTCTGAATTAAGCAGAGTACTCTCACCCAGTCAAGAGATCAGGGCTAGATCCAACACCGTTTTTTAGCTCATTGCACCATCCCAGTTTCAGAACCTGGCTGTATGCAAATTAGTCTGTCCCTGGCCCAGTGCATCATGGGAACAGGGCAGACCAGACTACAAAAGCCAATTCTTACACTGGGAAGGAAACAAACTTCCGGGGACCGGTTTCTGCCATTTCAGGCGTCTTCGGCCCGGCTTGCTTGAATCCTGATGGTGCAATGAGCAAGGGACTCACATCTGAGTATATCCTTCCACGCTTAGGGTGGACAAAATTATTTACAACAAGGGGTGGTGATGGACAGAGTCTCTGAATTAAGCAGAGTACTCTCACCCAGTCAAGAGATCAGGGCTAGATCCAACACCGTTTTTTAGCTCATTGCACCATCCCAGTTTCAGAACCTGGCTGTATGCAAATTAGTCTGTCCCTGGCCCAGTGCATCATGGGAACAGGGCAGACCAGACTACAAAAGCCAATTCTTACACTGGGAAGGAAACAAACTTCCGGGGACCGGTTTCTGCCATTTCAGGCGTCTTCGGCCCGGCTTGCTTGAATCCTGATGGTGCAATGAGCAAGGGACTCACATCTGAGTATACCCTTCCACGCTTAGGGTGGACAAAATTATTTACAACAAGGGGTGGTGATGGACAGAGTCTCTGAATTAAGCAGAGTACTCTCACCCAGTCAAGAGATCAGGGCTAGATCCAACACCGTTTTTTAGCTCATTGCACCATCCCAGTTTCAGAACCTGGCTGTATGCAAATTAGTCTGTCCCTGGCCCAGTGCATCATGGGAACAGGGCAGACCAGACTACAAAAGCCAATTCTTACACTGGGAAGGAAACAAACTTCCGGGGACCGGTTTCTGCCATTTCAGGCGTCTTCGGCCCGGCTTGCTTGAATCCTGATGGTGCAATGAGCAAGGGACTCACATCTGAGTATACCCTTCCACGCTTAGGGTGGACAAAATTATTTACAACAAGGGGTGGTGATGGACAGAGTCTCTGAATTAAGCAGAGTACTCTCACCCAGTCAAGAGATCAGGGCTAGATCCAACACCGTTTTTTAGCTCATTGCACCATCCCAGTTTCAGAACCTGGCTGTATGCAAATTAGTCTGTCCCTGGCCCAGTGCATCATGGGAACAGGGCAGACCAGACTACAAAAGCCAATTCTTACACTGGGAAGGAAACAAACTTCCGGGGACCGGTTTCTGCCATTTCAGGCGTCTTCGGCCCGGCTTGCTTGAATCCTGATGGTGCAATGAGCAAGGGACTCACATCTGAGTATACCCTTCCACGCTTAGGGTGGACAAAATTATTTACAACAAGGGGTGGTGATGGACAGAGTCTCTGAATTAAGCAGAGTACTCTCACCCAGTCAAGAGATCAGGGCTAGATCCAACACCGTTTTTTAGCTCATTGCACCATCCCAGTTTCAGAACCTGGCTGTATGCAAATTAGTCTGTCCCTGGCCCAGTGCATCATGGGAACAGGGCAGACCAGACTACAAAAGCCAATTCTTACACTGGGAAGGAAACAAACTTCCGGGGACCGGTTTCTGCCATTTCAGGCGTCTTCGGCCCGGCTTGCTTGAATCCTGATGGTGCAATGAGCAAGGGACTCACATCTGAGTATACCCTTCCACGCTTAGGGTGGACAAAATTATTTACAACAAGGGGTGGTGATGGACAGAGTCTCTGAATTAAGCAGAGTACTCTCACCCAGTCAAGAGATCAGGGCTAGATCCAACACCGTTTTTTAGCTCATTGCACCATCCCAGTTTCAGAACCTGGCTGTATGCAAATTAGTCTGTCCCTGGCCCAGTGCATCATGGGAACAGGGCAGACCAGACTACAAAAGCCAATTCTTACACTGGGAAGGAAACAAACTTCCGGGGACCGGTTTCTGCCATTTCAGGCGTCTTCGGCCCAGCTTGCTTGAATCCTGATGGTGCAATGAGCAAGGGACTCTCATCTGAGTATACCCTTCCACGCTTAGGGTGGACAAAATTATTTACAACAAGGGGTGGTGATGGACAGAGTCTCTGAATTAAGCAGAGTACTCTCACCCAGTCAAGAGATCAGGGCTAGATCCAACACCGTTTTTTAGCTCATTGCACCATCCCAGTTTCAGAACCTGGCTGTATGCAAATTAGTCTGTCCCTGGCCCAGTGCATCATGGGAACAGGGCAGACCAGACTACAAAAGCCAATTCTTACACTGGGAAGGAAGGAGTAGTTTCTGTCCTGTAACTCCAGTTCTGTAGTAGGGGTATCTCTGTTATAGTCATAATCTAGTGAATAGTCCCGCCCATGTGCGTGGACCCCGGAGCAATCAAAAATAATCTCTTACAGTGTCAAAAAATGCAGAAAATGCATAGACACTTAAGAGAGAATTTAAAGACAGATAATGCAGCCAAAAGGCTACACTGTCCAGTACTTCAACTAGAAATTTCCACCATAAAATCCACAAAACAGCAAAGCCTGTACAGATTTCCCTTGCTTAACAGCAAAATCCCTCAGGAATGATAGAGAGAAGAACCTGGACAGACAAGCCCCATAGGCTGCCATTATGTGGCTTAATTAGGATACTGTGCCTTTAAGAGAACCTTCCAGAACCTTCTCTCAGTATCCCAGAATGCATAGCAGGTCCAACTTAGCCTCAGTTCTTTTCGAGGGCGTAGGAAACGCCAGACCTGTAGCATTATGATCATGAACAACACTCCACCGGGGAGGCGGGAGGGCGCTTATGACTATAACAGAGATACCCCTACTACAGAACTGGAGTTACAGGACAGAAACTACTCCTTCTGTAGTAGGGGATCTCTGTGTATAGTCATAATCTAGTGAATAGAATGGCAAGCCCATCCCCACACCAAGCGGCGGTGGAGAATAAAATAACGCCACTACTGTGCGAACAGATTCCGCAGCGAAGCCTGCCCAACCTGAGCGTCTGCCCTGGCATCAGTGTCCAGGCAGTAATGCTTAGCAAAGGTATGGACCGACTTCCAAGTGGCCGCCTTGCAGATCTCTGCAATGGGAACATTACGGAGCATAGCTGTCGTAGCAGCTTTGCCCCTGGTGGAATGAGCCTTAGGCTTACCTCCTAAGGTCTTATTAGCTTTGTAGTAACACAACTGTATGCAGGACACAATCCACCTCGAGATGGACTGTTTAGAGGTAGCAAGACCTGTCCTGACTGAGCCATAATGGACGAACAATTGGTCTGACCTACGAATATCTTTAGTCTTATCAAGATAAAACTTCAGCACCCTCCGCACATCCAGGGAATGTAAAGACCTTTCCGCCGGAGATGAAGGATTCTGAAAGAACGTAGGCAAAGTGATAGTCTGATTGATATGAAAATCAGAAACAACCTTGGGAAGAAACTTAGGGTGAGTACGCATAACAACTTTAGCATTATGAAATACAGTATAAGGTTCTTGGCAACACAATGCCTGAATCTCACTCACCCTGCGGGCCGATGTAATGGCCACGAGGAACGCCGCCTTCCAGGACAGGTGCTGCAACGAAGCCTTATGAATGGGTTCAAAAGGCTCCTTCATCAATCTGGACAGCACCACATTCAAGTCCCATGAAGGCGAAGGAAGCCTGACAGGAGGGAACACTTTCTTCAAGCCTTCCAAAAAATCTTTGATCACAGGGATCTGGAAAAAGGAAGTCTGTGAAGGGCCTTTCCTGTAGGCAGTCAAAGCAGCCAGATGAACCTTAATGGAATGGACATTAAGGCCCGACTGCGCCAGATGAAGCAGATATGGAAGGATGACATCTTCCTTGCATGACGTAGGGTCATAGTTCTTAGACTTGCACCAGATGCAAAACCTCTTCCACTTGTAAGCATAGGAAGTCCTAGTGGAAGGTCGCTTAGCCTCCTTCAGTATGCCCATACAATCCTCTGGGAGATTCAGATGGCCATATTGCACTATTTCAGGAGCCATGCCGCCAAACTCAAAGACGAGAGGTTGGGGTGCACCATCCGCCCCCCGAACTTCGTGAGAAGGTCCGGCCTGCACGGCAGCTTCATGTGAGGAAGGAGAGATCGGTGAAGCAGGTCCGTGAACCACCACTGTCTGGGCCATTCCGGGGCAATCAGAATCATTCTCGCCCTGGATTGAGACAGCTTGATGAGAACCGCCGGAATCAGGGGAATTGGTGGAAAAGCGTACAGAAAGCTGTTCGACCAGTTGATCCATAACGCGTTCCCCAGCGTCCCTGGCTGGTAGTACCTGGAGGCGAAGCCTCGGCATTTGCTGTTTTCGGCGGTGGCAAACAGATCTACGTCTGGAGTTCCCCACCTTGCGAAGACTTCTCCTAGTACTTCGTCGTTTATGACCCATTCGTGGTTTTCCTGCACGATTCTGCTCAGCTCGTCTGCCTGAACATTCTGCACACCTGGCAGATGGGTGGCCGTTATCGACAGTCCTCGAGCCAGAAGCCAGTGCCAGATCGCCTGCGCCTCCTGCGACAGAGTGCGCGATCTCGAGCCCCCCTGCTTGTTGAGGTAATACATCGTAGTCGTGTTGTCCGTCTGAACAAGCAGAGAGTTGGTCTGAAAGGACGGATGAAAGGCCTTCAGTGCCAAGTGAACAGCTCTCAGCTCCAGGAAATTGATGTGGTACGTGGACTCCGTCGGGGACCACGTCCCTTGAATTTGCAGATCTCCGGAATGCGCCCCCCAACCTAGGAGAGACGCATCCGTCACGATGGTCTGTGTGGGAATGTCCTTGTGGAAGGGAACGCCTCTGAGGAGATTCTCCTTCGAGCACCACCACTTCAGAGACTGAAGAGCATGTAGAGACAGTCGTATCCTGTCGTCCCAAGAACCTCTCCTCTGGTCCCACTGATCCTCCAAGCACTCCTGCAGAGGACGCATCTGTAGCCGTGCGTGAGGAGTGAGAAAAATGCAAGAGGCCATCGATCCCAGTAGAGAAGACACGGTCCTCACCGTCGTAGACGGAGTTTTCATGAGAGCCTGAGCCTTCCGAACGAGTGATAAACGTCGCTCTTCCGAAGGAGACACGCTTGCTGACAGCGTATTGATGGAGGCCCCCAAGTACTGGATGCACTGCACCGGAATCGGGACCGACTTGGACATGTTGATGTGCAACCCCAGCCTGTTCAAGAGAACGCACGTCTTCTGGAAGTGTGCTCGAGCTTCCGAGAAGGAGGAGGCTTTGATCAACCAATCGTCCAGGTACGGGTAGACAAACACCTTGTTCTTCCTCAGGTGTGCCGCTACCACTGCCATACATTTTGAGAATGTCCTGGGTGCCGACTTCAGTCCGAAGGGTAGCACCGTGTACTGATAGTGATTGGTGCCGACTTGAAAGCGCAGAAATTTTCTGTGTTTGCATGCAATGGGCACGTGGAAGTATGCGTCCTGTAGATCTATGGCACACATCCAGTCTCCCCGTTGCAGCTGAGGGTAGATCTGATGCAACGACAGCATGCGAAACTTTTCTCTGCGAATCCACTTGTTTGCCTGCCGCAAATCCAGAATGGGCCTGAACTCGTTTTTGTCCTTCTTGCGGACAAGAAAGAACCGAGAGTACAGACCTCTTCCTCTTTGAGACAGAGGTACGTCTTCGATCGCCCTTTTCCTTAGCAGAACGTCCGCCTCCGTCTGAAGCTCGCGCAGTTGATACTGCGAGCTGACGGGAGGAATCGATGGAGGAGGGCTGGTGAAACGTAGACTGTATCCATTGCAAACAATATTCAGCACCCACTTGTCCTGAGTAATTTTTCTCCACTCTGCCAGAAAAAATTAAACGCTTCCCCCCACCGGAGCGGGTAACGGACGAGGGGGAAGTAACAGCTCAGGGACGGGACCCGGCCGGGCCCTTGGTCGCGGTAGAGGACTGTTGACGACCTCTACCACCCTGTCGCTTCTGGAAGGGCTGCCTGTACTGCTGCTGCTGCTGCCGCTGTTGATGTTGACCAGCAGACTGCCCCCTTCCACGACCCTGCGCCCCAAACCGACGCTGGTACTGTCGGAAGGGTTTCTTTTCCTTGGGCTTTTCCAGGCCCACTGCCGTCAGGGTCTCCGCTTCGGCCTTCATCCTGGCCATCTCATCATCCGCGTGCTTCCCGAAGAGGGTATCTCCGGAAAACGGGAGATTCGCCACGCGTTGCTGTGCCTCCGGTTTCAACGATGTCAACCTGAGCCAAGCATGGCGTCTCTGGTGAATCCCGTGGCAATATCCGTGCGCGGACAGCAACGATATGTCTGCTGCAGCGCCGATGGCCTGATTAGAGACCAACATCCCCTCCTTGACGATCTCCACAAAGTCCTCCTTGCGGTCTCGAGGGACGAGGTCTGCGAACTGCTCCATCGAGTCCCAAAGGGACCGGTCGTAACGTCCCAGCAAAGCCGAGTCACTGGCTGCCTTCATGGACGAGGCGGATGTCCCACACGCCTTGCGACCAGCAGAATCGATCCACCGGCTCTCCTTGTCCGGAGGCACCGTGGACGCAGGGGAGGTGGAATGAAGCTTCCGAGCAGCAGTCACGATGACTGAATCCGGTACCGGGTCTTTCCTCAAGAAGGCTGGGTCTGAGTCCGGAGCCCTGTACTTTTTCAGTATCCTGGAAGGGACAGATCTCACCGTCGCCGGCGTCAGGAATAGCTGTTCGGCGGGCTCAAGGAGCCCCGGCACCAGAGGTAACAGGGGGCGAGACAAGTGCCTCTTGTGTAAAGTCTCAAAGATTACCGAGGTAGAAGCCGTAGGCGCTTCAACCTCAATGCCCAACTTCGCCGCACCACGCAGGAGAACCTCCTGAAATGTGCTAATATCGTCTATCGGAGACACCCTAGTCTCCGGCGAATCGGACAGCGTGGGCGAGTAGGAACGGGTCCCAGAAGGAGAACGTGACCTGGACCGACGTCTCTTGTGATGATGCCTGGATCGTGATGAAGATCCGCGGCCACTCCTCGATCTGTCCCGTCTCCCCGAGCGAGACCTCGACCTCTTGGGCCTCGGACGCTCCTTCGGCCTCCCAGGGTCAGGAGCTCCAGGCTTCTTAGGAGTCTTCTTCGGAGGCGTCGGGAACTTAGGCATCGACACCTCCCTCGGTGGGATCGGGGGTGGAGGGGCAACCGGACGCGGGTCCCGCGGAGCCGGCTTCGGAGGCGGGGTAGGGGCCTTCGGAGGAGGACCCTTCGGCACAGCAGGCCGCGGAGGAGGCGTAGACGGCTTCATCGGAGTATCCACCCCGGAATGCGCCGGTCCCGGCGAGCCATCACCTCTACCAGAGAGTGGGGAGCCCCCCACAGTCCTGGGCCTGTCCTTAGGACCTACAGACGCTGAAGACCGGTGTCCAGACGACGACCGATGTCCCCTCGACGTCGAACGGTCCTTCGGCGTCGACCGAATCACACTCCTCGACGTCGAACCGTGTCTTCGTCTCGACGTCGACCCCGACCAGATCGACGAGCCACGAAACCTCGACGACGGGCGATGGTGCCTCGACGGCGACCTCGACCTCTTCGCCGGTCTCGACGTCGACTTCCTGGATCGCTTCGACGGCGACCCTTTGGATCTCCTCGACGTCGACCTCTCCGACCTTCTCGACGTCGATCTTCTCGACCGTCTCGACGTCGGCCTTTTGGAATGCTTCGACGTCGACCTCTTCGGCGCCGGAGATGCCTTTTGTCTCGACGGCGACCTTGACGACGAGGATCCCCTCGACGACGATGTCCTCGACGGCGAACGGCGGTGTCGCCTCGACGGCGAGCGCCGACGCCGGGCCCTCCGATGTCGATCACTCGACGCCGACAGCGACGACGAGGATATCGACACCGGCTTCGACGGCGGCCGGAACACGTTCCTCGACGTCGACGGGCGACGTTTTCTCGACCCAGAGCCCTGGGGAGACCTGGAACTGGCCGTTGACCGTCCCCTCGACGTCGTGGTCAGCGCAACTGACCCAGACGGAGACCTTGGGCGCGGGCTGGTCTTCCTGCCCCTGGGGAGCCCCCCAGAGGCCTCAGCATGGGTAGAAGGAGCCCCTCCTGACCCACCTCGTGCCTTCAGCTTCCTCTCCTCAAGCCCCTGAAGCCTGATCTTCTTCCTCTCCTTCAGGGTCCTTCCAGAGAAGCTTCTGCAGATCCTACACTCCTCAGGGATGTGGGAAGAGGGAAGGCAGAGAATACAGACCTCATGGGAGTCTGTCTTGGCCTTCTTTCTTGAGCACTCAGGGCACTTGTCGAATAATGCAGGCATTATTGGACAAAAAAGAGTGCAGAAACACAGAAAGAAAGTCACCAGAGTACTTTAAAAGTACCAAAAATCGAAATCAGTGTAAAACACCAACAAAAACCCTTGAAAGGGAGAGCTCAATGCTCCAGGGTCCTGCTTGCAGGAGCCGGAAAAAAGAACTGAGGCTAAGTTGGACCTGCTATGCATTCTGGGATACTGAGAGAAGGTTCTGGAAGGTTCTCTTAAAGGCACAGTATCCTAATTAAGCCACATAATGGCAGCCTATGGGGCTTGTCTGTCCAGGTTCTTCTCTCTATCATTCCTGAGGGATTTTGCTGTTAAGCAAGGGAAATCTGTACAGGCTTTGCTGTTTTGTGGATTTTATGGTGGAAATTTCTAGTTGAAGTACTGGACAGTGTAGCCTTTTGGCTGCATTATCTGTCTTTAAATTCTCTCTTAAGTGTCTATGCATTTTCTGCATTTTTTGACACTGTAAGAGATTATTTTTGATTGCTCCGGGGTCCACGCACATGGGCGGGACTATTCACTAGATTATGACTATACACAGAGATCCCCTACTACAGAAACAAACTTCCGGGGACCGGTTTCTGCCATTTCAGGCGTCTTCGGCCCGGCTTGCTTGAATCCTGATGGTGCAATGAGCAAGGGACTCACATCTGAGTATATCCTTCCACGCTTAGGGTGGACAAAATTATTTACAACAAGGGGTGGTGATGGACAGAGTCTCTGAATTAAGCAGAGTACTCTCACCCAGTCAAGAGATCAGGGCTAGATCCAACACCGTTTTTTAGCTCATTGCACCATCCCAGTTTCAGAACCTGGCTGTATGCAAATTAGTCTGTCCCTGGCCCAGTGCATCATGGGAACAGGGCAGACCAGACTACAAAAGCCAATTCTTACACTGGGAAGGAAACAAACTTCCGGGGACCGGTTTCTGCCATTTCAGGCGTCTTCGGCCCGGCTTGCTTGAATCCTGATGGTGCAATGAGCAAGGGACTCACATCTGAGTATACCCTTCCACGCTTAGGGTGGACAAAATTATTTACAACAAGGGGTGGTGATGGACAGAGTCTCTGAATTAAGCAGAGTACTCTCACCCAGTCAAGAGATCAGGGCTAGATCCAACACCGTTTTTTAGCTCATTGCACCATCCCAGTTTCAGAACCTGGCTGTATGCAAATTAGTCTGTCCCTGGCCCAGTGCATCATGGGAAGAGGGCAGACCAGACTACAAAAGCCAATTCTTACACTGGGAAGGAAACAAACTTCCGGGGACCGGTTTCTGCCATTTCAGGCGTCTTCGGCCCGGCTTGCTTGAATCCTGATGGTGCAATGAGCAAGGGACTCACATCTGAGTATACCCTTCCACGCTTAGGGTGGACAAAATTATTTACAACAAGGGGTGGTGATGGACAGAGTCTCTGAATTAAGCAGAGTACTCTCACCCAGTCAAGAGATCAGGGCTAGATCCAACACCGTTTTTTAGCTCATTGCACCATCCCAGTTTCAGAACCTGGCTGTATGCAAATTAGTCTGTCCCTGGCCCAGTGCATCATGGGAACAGGGCAGACCAGACTACGGTCGCCAGTAGGTATATATAGTTAGGATTTTTTCTCTATGGGTTTTTTGAAAATTCTATGTCTAATAACTTTGGCGTTTGTGGACGGAATTGGCTGAAATTTTCAGGAAAATGGCACATTTTGTTTCTGAGCAGCCTTTGAAAATTTGGGGGGGGTTCGTCAAGGGGGGGCCGAGAAAAAAGGGGGGTCCCAAAACGTGTTTTTAACATTGAGTTTTCCATAGGGCGGTTGGCCTCACTTTTAGCCCGAACGGCTGAATGGATTTGCACGAAACTTGGCAAAATTGTAGGGACTGGTAGCCCGATGTGCCTTTTGTAGGTCTCAATATATGTGCTCCAGTGGATTTTGAGAAATTAACGTTTAAAAAAAGATATATATCTGTAACAGCGGACCGGGCAGCGCACTGGTTCGCGGACTTTTCGCGCAACGGAGCTTTGTGAAGCGAAGCTGATTGGTTCTCCGGCGTCTGTCAACATTCCAAACAGTCCGTAGCGGCCGCCATCTTGTCTCTCGGTAGGATCGAGAGACAAGAGGAGGTCAAAACAAAGGGGGAAATAACTATAAGGGGGCATAGTAGATCCTCGCTGACCCCCTAGGTTTGATGTGGAGGTTTTAAAAGGGCCCCGCGGGGCAAAAAAAAAAAATAATAATAATAATTGAACGGCTGAATGGATTTGCACGAAACTTGGCAAAATATTAGGGACTGGTAGCCCGATGTGCCTTTGCTAGGTCTCAATATATGTGCTCCAGTGGATTTTGAGAAATTAACGTTCAAAAAAAGATATATATCTGTAACAGCGCTCCGCTTCGCGTAACGGAGGTTTGCGAAGCTGATTGGTCATTCTGTCACTGGGCTATAGTTGGGCTACATCTGTTTTTTTGTGTGTCTGGCGGCCATCTTTGGGCTACATTGGGCTACATTGGGCTTCATTGGGCTACATTCGGCTAATTAGCAAATAGCTCATCGCAAACTAGGAATGGTAAAGAATCGCTATTTATTCCTTAAAGTTCGCTATTTAGGAAATGCAAATAACTTTGATGATACATATGGCGGTTCATCTCTAACAAGATAAGAAGCATAGGGATACATTTATGATGACTGGCGCATCACCAGGGATGTGTTAGTCATTCTGTGCCGCTGTTCCGTCACCTATGGTGTGCTGCATTTACAATGCGGCGCATCATGGGGCAAAAACAGCACAGATGCGTGATGTATCTGTGCCGTAAAGGTGGCGCATTGCTGGAGTTGTATCGCAAGTGTGATGAAGCTCCAGCAAGGGGGAGAAGCAGGGTGGAGAATACAAGTACACATATTATCAGTAGCAAAATTACCAGCATAGTTACTAGTACATAAAAAGCGAATGGTGACAGTATGTTAACATGCTGTAAATGAATAAGAGTTAGCAACACTTATAAGCAGCCGCGGGCCGTGGAGGGAGTTACGGTGGGGCAGGGAGGCGGGGAGGGGGAGGGGCAAGGTAGAGAGGGCTCCACCCTGCTTCTCCCCCTCCCCGCCTCCCTGCCCCATCGTAACTCCCTCCACGGCCCGCGGCTGCTTATATCTCACCCTCCCTAATACACATATTATATTATTTGCTAAGAAGGTCTCTTTGTGTTGGTTTAGGGCGTGCCCATACTTTAGTGTCTTAGATTTGAAGGAATCACATCAGCATACACCAGCTCTCTCTTCATGTGAACCGCATCAACTGTTGTGTATGTGTGTTCGGCAAAGCAATATAAAACCCGCCTCATGCCCAGAATTGGCAGAAGTTGCACTTATGTTATGAGTATGAAGTCGTGGAGATCAGACCTCATAATAATTCTGTATCATGTTGTTCTTGAAACTTTAGCACTCGCTGTACAGATATAGTTTAACAAGTAAAGCAGATAGTAGACCAATAACATATTATTCTCATGTAAACCACGATGAACTACTAGGTGGAAAGCTAAAGCAACAACTAAGTGTCGTGTGCAGAAGTTGCAAAAAAGGAAAAATGGCGTTTAAACCGGTAATGAGCCCATGCTAACTTAACACGGTGTAAAGATATCCAGGACCTAGATGACACCTCCTCATGATCCGGAAACGAACTGAATAAGATAATAGAAGTGCCATCTCATGAGAGCAGATTGCAAGTTTATATGTGGACGGTCCGCAAGGTAAAGCATTAAAAACTAGGAAAATTTAATGCTAAAGAAAAATAAAACAGCCAAGTACTTTATCGAGTCTTAAGCCAATAGGCAAGGTAAATAATAAAAACTTGACAAATAAGTCAATGAATTGTCAATGAAATGCTAGTACTCAGCATATCAAACATGAAAAAGGTCTATGACATAACTGTGTATGCAAAATAAGCTGCAACAGCCTCCAATAGGAAGTCACCGTCTTCATCCGAAAACAGTTCAGCCATCCAATTTAAAAGCGGAAAAGAACATACGTGCTCTCCCAGCACCGGATCCTCTATCACCATCAGAGGACAGCTCGGTGGGTTTTCAAGAAAGCTCTGTTCCAAGAAAGACTGTGCTGCCGCCAGTAAATTCCAGGGACCAAGTAGTCCATGCATCAATGCCACAGCCATAATCCTTTCGCCAGGACAAACCAACTCGTGAGTAATGATAGGAGTCATCAGCTGATTAAAGTCGACGTCAGGAGAAACCGGTCCGCAGAGACACAAATCAATGGCCCAATCGAAATCACAGGTCAGACAGTGAAATACAGGCTGGACACAGGTGAAGTAGGAGAACCGAAAAGATAATCCATATGCCGTGCTTAATATCGCCAACGGCATTGTGCCATAATATTCTAGCATGCGATTGCGGAACAGTGTCAGCAGCTGCAGGGTCGGAGGTTGCATAGGAGGGACATCCATATTTAAAAATGTAAAAAAGCACAAGATCGTCCGCTGGTAATGCAAGTAAAAATGCCAATCTACGAACCAGAGTGCAGAAAATACAATGAAAGGAAGCAGGGATGACTCCAAAGATTTTCTCAAATGAAGTCACGAGACCACTGGTAACAACTTTAAAAAAGTGTGCCAGGGACTTTGTGGAGGATGCGTTAAAGATAGTCGGAAACATGTTGCTGAAATTGAAAGGCAAATCTTAATTGAAAAGGGTGTGCACCTCTGTATGGGTGTTCGCTATGTGAAGTACGAAAGTTTCACGGGCCGAACTCAAGGCCACCTCTCTCTGAGACAAAAGAGCTCTTATTCTTGCCATGCCGTTGAAACGTGTCCCAAGGTTGGTATTTGTGGCCAGATTGAAAACTCCCTATGTTCATGTGTGGGAGGAAATAGAACATTTCTGCAGCAAATAACCCGTTCACTTACTGTTACGATAAAAGGAATACTTTTAATTAACTCAGAACAATCTTCATTATTGAGCATCAAATAACTACCATTTTCCAACAACTTGAACGTGGGGATGATAGCAGGAACTGGCGTGCCTTGCAACACGCAAGCCATATTTGGTCGGTGTTTGTTGCATGAACCGTGTAACTGTATGTGCCTACACATTAGTGAATGATCTGGCGTCTCAGTGCATTCCTCTCCATTCAGATAAACTTCTTGATCATCTTTGAAACATCTGTATGTGTATGGAAGCGACCAGACCTCATGAAGAAAAGCACTACCTAAAGGTTCATAACGACCTATTGGTATATATTTCATACAATTTGAAAACTTATATAAAGCAAAAGGCAGCGTTATTAAACCGTGGATAAGGCATGTTGCCAAAAAACCCGCAATCCTCTGCTGATGATGTCACTGAGCATGTCATGAATGATGTAATATGTGACATCATCAGCAGTGGATTACGGGTAATGGTATCTCTAGTTTACTCCCTTATAGCTGTGTTTCTTTTAACATAAGTGTCTGTTTCCTTCCCTTATACTTACTGTTTTTGGTTCGCTTCCGGTTCGCGTACCGGCGAGCGAACTAGGAAGCGAACTAAGAGAAATAGAGGTTGGCACAGTTCCAAATATTGTACCAACTTTTTAATAACGGGGAGGTAGTTCTGAAAAGAACTTTTTTTTTTATTTTTCTGAACATTTTTTTACTGTTTTTGAATTTTTCGGAACAGTTTTATATTTTTTTGGGTTTTTCTTGGAGGGGGCAATGAAAACGATTCATTGTAAAGGGCTCAACAGGAGCAACAAAACAAAAAAAAGAAGTATTTATTATTTTGGGCGTTTCGGACAAACTTGCATATGATAGTCAATAGCTCTGTTGATCAGAGTGATGCTTTTTTCTCCGTAGGAAATGAATCCATCGCAAAATGCGCAGATGTGTTTTACATCACCAAATCTCATTTGTATATTTGGCACCATCTCCCTGCCCTCTGGTCCCGTTACTTCCGGTACAACAGATCTTCTGGTCATAATAGGGAGATTATCTAGGTCGTTCCGAAACTGTGCAGCACTGTAGTTGTTAGGATGCCACCTAGTCATATGGCGATGCATTGTGTAGTTTCCGAAACTGTATTTTTTGTCGGTCCCTCTGGACAGTCTATCTTGACATATAAGGCAAGTTACGTATCTTGCATTTACTTTTTTCTGACCTTTGGGAATTTTAAAAAATTGCCAAATGAAGTTTTCTTTCCGGTGAGACGTCCTGGGCTGCTCAGGCAAAAACTGCCTCTCTTCGTGCTCGTCCTCCTGTTCCTCTTCTTCTTCTTCTTGTTGAATTACAACTTGAGCAGGTGGTCCACTCTTCCTTGGATGTGGTGGAGGTGGTGGGGAAGCACCAGCTGAAGCTACTAAAGAAGCCATTGCTCAGTGATCACAAAGGGTCTTTCTCTCACAATGATGAAAGTCAGAGTGAGGAAAGAAGGAGGGATTTTCATCATTTGGGAAAAACAAGAGTTCTCAACCAATCAAAAGTGTTCATTTTAGATTATATGACCTAGTCTTACATCATTAGGAAACCAAAAGTGAAATGAACCAATGAAAAGTGTTATTACCAAGTCACATGACTTGCTGTGTTTACGTTAAGCGCTTTGCAGGGCCTCCCGGTTTGCTTCCAGAAACCTGCGCTTTGCGACTCGCTTCGCGTACCAGTTCGCTAACGTAGCACGTCATATGACGTATCACGCGACAACGTGAAACGTCATGCGGACGGGAGGCGTCACGATGTTGTTTTCTAACGCGGCACTTGCGGTAAAGAAACGTTTACCGGCTCGCGGTCTATTTCGCGGCATCAAGGTCAGCTAACGGGAAGCTTCCCGATTCGCGAAGCGGGAACGAAGAAAAAAAAATATTTAAAAAAAAAATTATTCATAAACATATAAAATATATTTTTGGATTTAAAGAAGAATACATTTTACAGCTACAGATATTAGCTGTTAAAAAACCAATGAAATTCACAGAAAAAACCATAGGTTATAGACCATATATAGTTAGGAATTAGCATTTACAAAACCTTGAAAATTCACTGAAAAAACCATAGGTTATAGACCATATATAGTTAGGAATTAGCATTTAGAAAACCTTATTTTACTCACACAAAACCATTGAAATTCCATATATAGTTAGTTGCACTAACTATATATCGCGCACCCGCAATCCACTGCTGATGATGTCACATATTACATCATTCATGACATGGTCAGTGACATCACTGATGACATCACTGATGACATATCAAATGACATCACTGATGACATCACTGATGACGTCTCATTTGGCATCATTCTTGTGCTAATACGATAAACCTCTTCAGACTCTAATATAACCTTAGATACACTCAGTGTATACAGACACTCACACACTGCCACTCATCCATGGAGTTACTCACACACCCAGTCAGTCATGCAAAGAAACAATCTCACCTCCATTTCTTCAACTATACAGTTATACACACCTTACTTATTGAAACATATACTAACACATATTTACTCTCTTATACAATCCCTGATACAAGTTCACAATGATCGATACAACCACTCACTCAGTGGCTCTCATGCACAGTTATTTATATATGCCAACTCTCACATGTACTGTGTTTTACATATGTACTTACTATGACATGTAGCATTGAGATATCCATTCACTCATCAATACACTCATGCACACAGTCAACTGCCCATGTAGCTGTTTCCACATGCACTCTTGAACTCATACACCTAGTGAATAAACTGCTCACACATCTATGCACAGAGTCACACACCTTCCAGCCACCCCCACACAAACTCAATCTCCCATAGAAATACTTGGGCAACCAATTAATAACACATATAGCCTCTCGTATAGCTAATGATCAACACATGCAGCAGTTTACATCACAACAGACATAATGATGCACAAATTAAGACAGTTTAGTCACTAACCCATGCATTCAGTGAGACACATTTAATCACTCACTCATACAGTCAGTCACGCACCTACTAAATCCTTCATCCAGACACTTATACATCCACTCATTCTTCAATATCTAAGACATATTTTAACTTTACAGAAACATACAGTCACTGGATGTTGTCATCAGTGATGTCATTTGAGATGTCATCAGTGATGTCATCAGTGATGTCACTGACCATGTCATGAATGATGTAATATGTGACATCATCAGCAGTGGATTGCGGGTGCGCGATATATAGTTAGTGCAACTAACTATATATGGAATTTCAATGGTTTTGTGTGAGTAAAATAAGGTTTTCTAAATGCTAATTCCTAACTATATATGGTCTATAACCTATGGTTTTTTCAGTGAATATATATATATATATGTATATATATATATATGTATATATATATGACACTCTGAATCCTCACACATCAGGAAAGGATGACAGCACTCCGGTAGCGGCAGTCAGCAGCGGTTTATTTTTAGCAACAAACAAACGTTTCGGCGTTAGCCTTCGTCAGTGTTTCGGACCAACAATGCATAGTTCCGGTTAAATAAAGTTTTGTTGCAGGGGTAAACATCAAAAAGGGAACAACCCAACAAACACCAAAATAGGTGCCATCTTGGAACAGGTTCCTAAACTAGGAAACACAATTGACTACTACAGTGTATCGGTATTTACACAAGAGAGGTGGGCATATAAACAATAAAATATACAAATACATTTCATAAAGCCGTGGATCGGCATATGTCCCTTTATATAGATGCGTGCCCTGCAAAAAATATATGTATATCTCAACATGCATTTCCATGCTCGGAATTATATAGAGATATTCACCGCATTTCATTTATCAGTAATCGACTGCAGTACATGATTGTATAGATATAAGCAGGCAATTACAGAGAATAAAATAACCATCATAAAGTGAAAACAACCAAGCCCCAGCCACTGGGAAAGGAAAAATTCTTAATCAAAAAAGTAAGAAGAGATTTAAATTCATAGTGTAACATCATAGGCAATTTCTGAAAGCAATAATTCATTATCCATAATTGATACGCCGGTTCAATCAGATAAATTGAAATAATACTTAATCAGGACACCAAGATAATTTCAGCAGATCAAAACTTCAGAACATAGTCCTAGATAAAGACATACAGTTACAACCATGGCCATTAGCAGTAGAATCAGGGCTGGCTAATATAAGCGTTCACCCCTGTCTGGTACAATAGATGAAAATGATTCAAAATTATTCTAGTTTACCATTATTTGCCAAGGTGAACTGCCATGCCTTCCCCGCTATTCATACCTTTCGGGTACTTAGTGGACAAGTCGATGATATACCTTGATTCAAGGCTTCGCAGCCTTCTCAGTCTGTCCCCACCCCGTGGATTGTACGGAACATGATCTAGCCCAAAGAAGCGTAATTTATTTCTATCTTTGTTGTGGTATTCCGCAAAGTGCCGGGCTACTGGATAGGAGGGGTCTACTCTATCTATGACCCTTAAGTGCTCAAGCACTCTTAGCTTAAGTTGGTTAATAGTGCTGCCAACGTAGCGCAAGCCACATGGGCATATTAGACAATACACGGCGTAGACAGTGCTGCATGTAATGAATTTCGAGATCTTATTAGTTCTGCCTGCATCCGGGATATCATAGTGAAGCACCCTCCGGCTATTGGCACACGCCTTGCACTTTCTGCAGGGAAAGAACCCGCTCATTTGTTTAAGGGTATTGGGCTGGGTAGTTAAAGCTTCCAAATGGCTATGCACCAGCATATCCCCCAGGGATCTAGCCTTGCTAAAGGTCACTAGCGGATATGGTGGCAGGTCTTCTCTCAACACCTCATCAGTAAGCAGGATGTGCCAATTCTTGCGCATCATTGCTTCGAGGTTATCAGCCCCCGTGGAATAAGGTGTTATCATCCTAAATATACCCTTCTCGTTCTTATTTATCCCACCTAGTTTCTTTTTTAGCAGATCTTCCCTGGGAATCCTCTTAACTCTTCTCAGTGTGGTCTGCAACAGTGGTTCATCATACCCTCTTAAGTGGAAGCGGGCCAGGCAGTCTGAGGCAGCCGCCTCAAATTCCCGATCTTGGGTACTATTCTCCTTAATTCTCAAGAGTCCCACATAGGGGATACTCTTGATGAGTTTTGGTGGATGTCCGCTTTTGGCACAAAGGATCGAATTCCCTGCTGTCTCCTTACGGTACAGCGAGGTATGGACATGGCCATTCTCAACGTATACCCGTAGGTCCAAGTAGTTGGCTGCCACCCCACTAATTGTCTCAGACAGGTGCACGTTGTAGCTGTTATCATTGAGAGATTTAATGTATTTCTCTGCAGTGTCCCTAGTCCCCTGCCACACGATGAACAAGCCATCAATGTAGCGATACCAGTGTACCACCTTCCCACTTTCCTGGCCTTCCTTCTAGTTTCTGGGCACCCGCTCCTCCCACCAGTCAACGAACAAGTTCGCATAGCTGGGGGCGAAGCAGGTGCCCATCTCCGTACCAGAGATTTGCCTACAGAACCTATCCTCAAACTAAAATATGTTATGAGTTAAGCAAAACTGCACAAATTCGATGATCATAGTGTTGTGTTGTGCAAAGCGGATTTGACGCTTGACCTAATAATGTTCAATGTATATATATATATATATATATGGTTGCAGCAAATGTCCCAATATGAGAGGAGCAAACAAAAGCTGGTGCTGGCGGCGAGGTTCGGGACACCCTCGCAAAACAATGGTTACAGCAAAGATTCTTCAAAAGAAGACGCTGCACACTACCTCGATTATGTGACTTATTCGTTTATTTCTTGTAGGTTCCCCACCTACAAGAACCTACAAGAAATAAACAAATAAGTCACATAATCGAGGTAGTGTGCGGCGTCTTCTTTTGAAGAATCTTTGCTGTAACCATATATATATATATATATATATATATACATACGTGTATATATATATATATATATATATATATATATATATATATATATATATATAGATTGATAGATAGATAGATAGATAGATAGATAGATAGATAGATAGATAGATATAGATATAGATATAGATGCACACATATACACAGACATGGCACAACATAAGTATCATTTGTACCGCCATAGATTTCAGACGTTCTCAGTGATGTAATCTGTGAGGTCATAAGCAGTGCATCATGAGGGTGCAAGCTATCCTTATGTCAGTTATGTATATTGGGCAAGTTTCAGTCCTTTTTTGATTATAAAATGTTAGTGAATTTTTACGTTTTTATTAACATATGTTAAAATCCTAGTGCCTTACTAACATATAACTCCACTTTACATTTGTTTTTTCAGTGAATTTCTCTGTTTTTTGCAATGTAAATATTATTATCTTTTTATAATATGTTTGTGGCCAACCCCTCACTGAGCACGGCCTGTGGCCTAGGGCCCAACCCATTGCCCTACAAGATGGAGTTCAAGAAACATTTTCCTTTTTCCATCTAATTAATGAGTAGGAGACTACATAGTAGGGGTGGATATCTATATATGGTAGGGAACATTATAAAGGTTTATTCATGTTGAAAACATTATTAAGAATATGTTACGTTAAATATTCATGTAAACTATTTTAAATTATTTCTTTTAAGTGCAGTACAAAATGTAACATCAATATTAACTTAATTTCGGATTATCGCTGATTAAAGTAATAGTATTAAATGTAATGAAATTACTTTTTTTCTGAAGTTTAAATTAAATATTACATTCTCAACTAAAGAAAATAATATTTTATTATGCTTCAATAATTATTAAAAGTGGTATACATAATTAATTAAAATTAATCTAATTACACTCAAACAAAAACTGTTACATTTGTGTTTGAATTAAGAAAACGTTGATAAATTGTTATAAAATTGAATAAAAATACAAACTATTTGTAGATGTTTTAAAATCAATTTATATATACTAACTATTTCAAATAACTTAATTCAAATTAACATTATTTACTAAAGGGTTTTATTTAAAGTCCCTACCTCCATTATTTTCTATCGGAGGGAGTTGCAGTACCAGTAGTTGGCCGAGTGTGATGCTAGACTCACTACTGTTTTTTAGCAGTAGAATTTTAGAAGTGCAGTTTGTGAATATAATTTTGTAGTATGTTTGGTAGTACTACTGTAGTGCTACCAAACGGAATACAAAATGCAGTTTGTAAATCAGGCCCTACATAATGATGATGATGATGTAGTCCTATGCAATGACAATATTTACTTCTTATTTTTTTGTACTCTAGATCTCTCTGGAGAAGAGATATTTTCTGCCCTGTCTGTAGCCAGCCACCTGCGAGAAATGAGCAATACAGTGTCACCAACGCATTGGGACCCCGAAGAGTCTGCTCGGAAGCTGAGGGGCGAGGTGAAAGAAATGAGGTCAAAGCTCCTGTGCAGCGACCAGTCAGAAGGCATTATAGGCCAACTGGGGCAATCACTGAAGGAACTCCAGGTAACCTAAAAAAGCAGAGGTAAGATAGCACAGTGGATAAATGCAACTCCTGGAGAGCTTTGTGCTTGGATTGAAAGAAATACAGTCAAGATGCACAATAGGGATTAGGAAGAGATTATGGATATATAATAACAATTCCCACATATTCTCTAAACGGTATTGATTCAAAATAATTTTTATTCTAGCCTGGCTAACTGAAATGGTCCTGGATGGCTTAACCCCCAGATGATATACAACATAAAATCACTGGAATTCAGAATCAATACCAACCTCTTCTTTAAAAAAAACGAAGAAAACCAAGAAAGTTTACTGCCACCTCTCCCGCCTGGAAATGGAAATGAGAACAGCACTCTAAGCACTTAAGCATACTTTTTCATAAATGTGAAGCATTTTGTAATTTGAGCCTGTAGTTTTAGATGCTGTCCACCAGCACTCAATTTTGGGGGGCCAGCACTTTTTTTTCAGCATCCGACTTTGACCCAGAGCAAGACAAAGAAAAAGACAAAGGGGGAAAGAAGGAGGAAGAGATAGACGGAACAGTGGCAGTGACAAAGGGAGAATGCAGGGATGAAAAGAGAACATGTAAGAGTGAGATAAAGGGGCAGGAAGTTCAAGTGATGGATAAAAGAGGCAAGGTGGAATCAAGACTTAACAGCTTTGGTGTTTGGCACCCTGACATTCAGTTGTACCAGCCTCAGGCTTCTAAACAAAACTTTGGACCCACGCTTAATCTTTTAGAAATCAAGCACTGATGTGGAGATTATCGCATTCTGCAAGCGCGCCATACTGCAGGTGCATTATCACCTGTGGTCCTAGTATTACAATGGATGGGATAGCCGCCATGTTTGTGATGAAGTAATTCATCTGCCAAACTTTAAAAATGGCCCTTAGTCATTGCGCCCCTGATGAAACATCGTGCCTTTATTCCACAGACACCGCAACACTAACCCACTTAAAAGTATTATGCAGGCTCTTGTTTCAGGAAGTGCTGAAGATGTTTGACTATATCACCACAAACCTGAAGTCACTGCAGAATCTCGGCCCCAAGGCCGACATCATATTCAAGGTCAGATGCATCACAAAAAAGGCCACCAGAAACAGCACAAGTGCCTGAGAAATAACCACCTCCTCTGGACAGTGCCACACTGAAAGCCAAGATATCACCAGACTGGAAACTAAAACTGCAAAAAAGAGAAAACCAGAAAAAAAGACCATCTCCCTTCAAGCTACCAGCATCAGTGTCAAAATCCAAATCAACATAATTCAGGAATGATCTGAAGACTCGTCACATCAGAAAACACTAAGGGGCTCATTAATGGAGAATTGGCATGGGGCAGCGCCTCAAGTCTTGTTGCTGCACTGCCCTATGCAAATGGTAAAGGTCAGGAATCTACCGTATTTACGCAATATGGTGCATTCCTGTCCTTTCCCCCAGCACTCGCACACAGTAGCCTGCCTACCGCCAATGCAGGCACCCTTGTACTATGGTGCAAATGTGTCTGTGTTGCATGCAGGATTGTTTTTGTGCAGGAAGAGCCACCTTCCTGCACAAAAACAATTCCAAGAGGGGTTTTCCCCTTTCTATATGGGCTGGTGGCCTTGTCTGTGATGCAGCACACATGGAAAGAGGGAACAATGACAGCACACATGGAAAGAGAAATACAAATATTTCTCTTCGTTATGCCTGCTCTGGTGAAGTGTAAAGTTTTGGTGCTGCCCTGGTTGACGTGATTAAGTAAATCTTGGGCAGCATCAAAACCTATGGATGTTGCATGGTAAAACCCATGGAACGCCTCATTGGCGCAGATTAAGGCAACGCAGTGACTCGCGCTTCCTTGCCTTAATCCAGAGCTATGAGGTTATTCAAAGCCATGCAAAGCGTGGCTTTTGCATGGCCTCATAGATATGGTTGAGATGTCTGCAGCGCTGGAGTGTGAGAAAACAATAGGACTCTCCCTCCTTCTAAAACTATTTCTCCATGTAAATGATCCCTGACTCGAAGTCTTAGCCTCACACCTTGTTCAGTGCTCAGAGGCTCTCTAGCTAGGTTTGTGCTGTATACGTTAAACCCTACATACATTTTAGACAATAAGGGCCGGATTATGAGTTTGGCAGTGTGGCAGCAGGGTGGCATATTATGTAAAATAACAGGAGCCCCCTGGTGCGAATAGCAATCCTGGGTCAGGGTAGAGAATATACGTGAACAAAAAATTCCCAGGCATGCACGAACGTAACTAGCAAGGACACATGTAGATGGAATTATCTACAGCAACATAAGACAACTGCTTTCTCCAATAAAATTGGTTTTAATTTCTTTCGAATATTCATAAGAAGTTCATATGATAAAAATGCATTACAATGTTCAGAGTCAATGCAAACTTCATTGTAACTATACATGATTTGTCATGGTTAAAATTTCAATAGACATTATAAAAACTGATGGTTTCCTGTCGACGCGTTTCGACACGTGAGTTGTGTCTTCTTCAGGACTGTACCATCGATATTCTGTAAAAATAATAATTATGGACATTTTTTACTTTATAGTTCTTTTCCTGGTAAAGCAGTTGTTCAATCATTTCTAACATGTTCATTGTAATCCTGATTATATATGAGATATGCCAACAATGTGAAGAACTATGAAGCATATTCACGCTTTATTTTGATGATGTTGAGTAACAAATGCTGACACTGTTACTAACTTTAAAGCATGTCTATGTCCTATCTTGAAGATGCCTATGTGTATAGAGACAATAGACAGAGTTAATGGGTTCACCATAGATATTTAGAGCAGCAATGCGGTATATCAATATGTATGAAAGAATGACTAGCGGTACAATGAACATGTTAGAAATGATTGAACAACTGCTTTACCAGGAAAAGAACTATAAAGTAAAAAATGTCCATAATTATTATTTTTACAGAATATCGATGGTACAGTCCTGAAGAAGACACAACTCACGTGTCGAAACGCGTCGACAGGAAACCATCAGTTTTTATAATGTCTATTGAAATTTTAACCATGACAAATCATGTATAGTTACAATGAAGTTTGCATTGACTCTGAACATTGTAATGCATTTTTATCATATGAACTTCTTATGAATATTCGAAAGAAATTAAAACCAATTTTATTGGAGAAAGCAGTTGTCTTATGTTGCTGCAGATAATTCCATCTACATGTGTCCTTGCTAGTTACGTTCGTAGCAGGGTGGCATATCACAGCCCTGCTCCCACACCGCCACACTCCACTGCCGCCTGACGGCAGGATTGAAAATTGTAATCCGGGTGGGCGGGCCTTCCGGTGCTGGCTCACGGCGCTGCCTTTCAAAGGCTCATAGGAGAGTTTTAGAAAGGCATTGACTATAAAGGAGTGGCAGGATTAATCTGCTGCTAAAGTTAATAGAAATAAAAACATATTACTCCGCTAGGGAAAAAAACTTTGTGGTAAAGGAATTGAGAAGCCACAAATTAACAAGTACTTTCAGAGACTGATACTGTTATTCAGCCGCAATGCAGTGTTAACTTTTCAAAAAAGATGTAAGCATTTCACAAAACACTCAGACTCAGCATTGTAATTCTGCAGCAAAAAGTGAAGTAATTGTAGAAAGGGGGAACAGTGGTCTGTTTACTGTGAGAAAGGGCACAAGTATGGGCAATCCTACGCATCTTGAAAACCTTGCTTGGAATATCCATGCATGGTTGAAACACGATGACATATCTTCTCAGCACAATAGAGAATGTGTCCTATGATAAACAGTCATGAAGTGACAACTATTGGAGCTGAAGAAAGTGATAGGAGCTTGCCTTTATATGTAAAAGAAAGTTCAATTGTTGGGCAACCATATTATTTTACCAACAGTTTGAAGCGAACAATATCATACACATAGAATAAAAGTCCCTTGCTGTTAAAAATAAATAATATATGCAGGAGTAAATTAGTGTCTAAAAGTGTTTCATTCAATGACGGTTACAAAAATTGGCATAAGATTATATTGGCTATTGTGCCATGTTTGAGCAGATGCACTTCACTGCCCTTCTGGAACACATACATTTAATTATTAATAACCAACCACAAAGACCTGTTACATCCTAAAATAGACTGAGGCTGTAGCTGGACCTAACTCAGCCGCAGACTGCCCCAAAAGTCAAATGAGTTTGTGGTTTGTGCTGCATGAGTGTTATTGACATTATTTTAAAATGGCAGCAAACGATAGACTAGTGCATGTGCTTTGATGCATCATCCATTTTCCTTTGTATTTGGCAGGTGGTGAAAAACCAACGTTGGGAAAAGAAGAAAACAACATCAGTATTACTGAAAGAAAAAATAACTCGCCGGCTTAAGGTGAGGACTTGAAAACATCAGTTGCGATTGTTTCAGGGAATACAAGACACTGGAACAAATAATGGGAAAGCGGTGTAGATATGCCATCTTACAGAAACTGATCTCAGAGAAGCCTGCTCCAGAATCTACTGGCACCATCACTAATTGCACAACAGACCTATGTGGGCTTTGCTTCTTTCGAAATTGGGCGAATTGTTAGATAATGTGTTGATTGTGAATGCACATCAATTAGGAGTAGCCCTGGCTCACACTTTTGAACTCCCTTACAACCGTTCCTACCGTTGTTGCCAGGAGTAATGAATGCAGTGGCAAGAACAGAGAGTAAGCAGGGCTCTGTGAATTTTGCTTACATTCCATAATTCCCTTTGCCTGTTTTTCCTTCAACCATCAGAACTAAACAGGAGTCTGCGGAGGAGCTAAAGCTTTGTGACTTTTGCTTCCTTTGAATGCTGATCTCCTTAAGTAATCTTTTGATACGTTTTTGTGAGTGAACATCAGTTAGGGGTCCCCATGGAAAGCTACTGGTACCCCTTTCTCACTCTTTGGTACACTTCAACCCTTGTGTCTGGTGCCATGAAAGGGAGCCAATGGACCAGATGGTAAACAGGGCTCTAATGTGTTTTCTTATGATCTATAATTTCGACTGCTGGCTCTTCCCTTAGCCGATCAGTAGTAAGTAGAAGGTATAAAGGCAAGGGGCAAGGGTTCACCCCATGCCTACAAAGTGACCGATGTTCACTGTGTCACTTTTGTCTTATCTGGAAGCACCCTGATCAGTGTATTTGCAAAGATAGCATGAGACCACAGACAGTTACATTTTATTTAGAGAGGCACTGCATGTACATTTTACAGTTTTATGCAGAAAGCTTACAGAGATTTCCTCATCCATGACCTGCACAAAATGTCCCTCTAACCACCCCATAAGATTCCAACGCACACCCCAAACTTTCACTGTACAGGTAACACTGCTTCCAAACAACAATAGCGCACACACACACACACCCACGCACACATACGCGCAGAAAGTAAAAAGCATGTCCACCAAATTAAAATTCATATTTAGATGTTGATCCAACAAAATATGCATATGTTCATTGACAGCACTCAAGTTGACACTCAAGTTGAGACCCATTCTAACGATTCCATTTATTCACTCATATAACATATATCACTGAATATGAACATTTAATTTTGAACGCAACCCATATCTCTATAAGGAGTTGGTGCAGCTTTAAAAAAGTCATAATTCTTAAAAGTGAGTGCGCGTTTGGAGGTCTTTGCATTGCATCCATGAAGGTCCATTGCAGTATTGTGTGTCCATACATTTGCAGCTATTTGCAGTGAGATATAAAAGTACTCCTACCTCAAAAATATTAACGAGGTAGGAGTGTTTTTTGATCGTCATTGAATGTATATTTTGAGAAGCAGCTGATTAGTACATCAGACACATTCCAGAATGAAGGCGATTTCACAGGAAAAAAAAACTCACAATGATATATCGGGTTTTTGGTTATTTCATGGACACCAGGCTCACTTGCAGAGATCCAACAAGCTCCTCTGATAGATATTTAACACTTCCTTCCAGTTTTAGACCACTTGTGAGGTTGAGCCTTTCTTTTTCGCTTCTCAAACATGCCTCTCGGATTTCCATAGTATCTTTCTTGGAGCCTTGCTAGAATACCCTCTAAACACTGTGGGACAGATTTATCACTCATTTATGCAGCACACAGTGCAGCAGCCGCAAATGCTGTGCTGCTTGAAAAGGAGAGAGGAGGAGAGCACATCATTTACAGAAATATAGCACTCTCCTACCCTCTCCCTAGCACCGGTGCGGATGTCAGGTGCTGTGCATCACGGAGACACAATTGCACCAAAGTGCAAGGGTGTCTCCCTGAGTCTAGCATATGCTTGGTACTAGAAGGGTACCCTTCCAGTACAAATTATTTTGCATAGACTGACTTTCACTCTGTTCCCTATTTGTATGTGTGCTGTAAAGTGCAGCACACGTACAAAGTCGGAAAAGGAAGGAAAAATTAAAGCATTTCTCCTTGGATGCGCCTACTTCAAAAGGGCACTATTTTCTGACGCTTAACCCGGTCTACTTTATTTAGTAAATTGGGTTTAGTGCCAGAACCCTTGGGGGGTTTTTAAAAGGAAAGCCCATGCTCCACCCATGGTACGCACCCTTGGTGCTAAGTAATGCAAGAAGCGCTATTCACTGCTTTGCTTTGCTTTCACGTTGTTTCCAGTGCTAAACAAGTTCAGGGCTCGAAAGTAAATCGGAAAAAAAAGATTTTGCACCGATTTGCGTCACTTTTTGACGCAAACACGGCATGAAATCCTAGTAAACCTCCTCCCCCGTGTGTTTTCCTTTGGAGACTTTAACAAAATCTCCCTTCAGAAACTATTTCATTTGAATCATGAAGGGATCAATAGCAATAGAAGATCAGCACAACAGAGCATTCGACTCGCACAGCCTTTAGGCATATTCTGGTAAAACACATGCAATGTGATTAGATGTCAAAGAGAATGAAAACTGGAAATGAACTCTTGCTGATAAGTTGTTTATTTTTATGATCCTTGTGTGCTTTTCATAATATTTAAGGAGCACCAGCAGTCCGCAGCAGTGCAGAGCCTGGCAGCTCCTGCGCCTGAGAGAGTACTGAGGGGAAATAAACAACTTCCATTGGCAGACAAGAAGAAAGGCGGCCAAAGGCTTCCGGGTGACTTCTACCAAGACGATGCTGTGAATGGCAAAGGTAGTCATGACTAGTGAAAGGGTCATCCACAACATTACATGCCTTTTAAACCATTTAAAATGATACGTTTCTTGAAGGCTGGGAACCTCAGTACAGACAGACTTGTCTTTTTGAATTACTCTAATACTGTTATATAGCTGTTTCAATAAGAAAAACACTGTCTAATTCAACACCCAAGCTGAAGCCAAGCCTTTGCGAATGCCCCCGTTCACCTTGTATGATGTAGACACTTTGTAATGTTGACCATTTGCTATGTGTAGTTTTAAAAGTGTATTTTAAAAATCTTTAAAGGCAATTGTTTCAAAATGTACACTCCTGCTTATGTCAGAAATTAGGAAAAATACTTAATGATCAACTGGGTCTGCTCCAGGCTGTGATTTCATTTAAGAATTACTTTTTCTAGCTAAGCAATTAACTGCTAAATGATTTCTCCAAATTTAGAGATGGAACCGTCCCACGATTACCCCTGTGGTTGCAGTAAGATATATCAGCAGAAAGCAGGGGAAGATATCACAAATCAAATGAAAATGAGGCTCAAAGAAATGGCGGCAAAGTCTAGTACGGTGAGTGTGTGGTTTGTGAGTTTACGAAGAAAAAAAATAGAGATAGATTTTTACTTGCTAACGGGCAAAGTAGGATGCTGAGTGAAACTCTCCCTTAGCATTGCTCTTTTGCTGACGTTCACTCATCCTCTGCCTGAAAAGTTGCATTGCCGGAGTTTCCTGTTTACTGAGAATTTTTTTAATCGGGTTAATAACAGTAGCTGCCCCTATTATCATCAATACCCAGTCAATTGTAAATCAGACTGGAATACTAAACGCATTGAATTCCCCTTTTGAAGAAACAAGCTCCCTTTCTCACTCGGAGCAAAGCATGTTGGGACTTTCTGCCCAAATACTATCAGATTTCCCCAGCTGCCTCTGCTCTGGACAATACACTGCAGGAGGGTATCTCTGGTTAATGCTCAGGGTTGGACAGTGCATGTAAGCACCGAGATTATCTGTCTCTGTAGAAAGCTCACCTGTAACGAATGTCAGAAATACCAGGAATCTCCGAGCACCTCTGAGACCGTGATTGACCAGGAGCAGACAGAGGACAACAAAACTGTTTAAATAACTGCACCAAAAAAAGCAATATGGAGTTCAGAAACAGCTGCGGAGGAGTCGTGAACCAGGGGACTGGAAAAGGGGAAACAAAGGTGACGGGGACAAATGTCAGCTAGAATCATCAATGGGAAAGCCAGTGCACCCAAACAACATGTTGCCAGGCACTGAACAATCTTTAGTGCTGAAGCTGCCTGCATAGCCCCAGAAGTTATGCATAACCTGGAACTGTACTGTATGTGTGATCGATGCAAGTGCTCTAGTTCTGAGTATTCTCCCTAACTCACCCCCTCCCTCTTCTACTGTACTTCCAACACATCTCTCTCTCTCCCGCTCGCTCTGTCTGTCTCTCTCTATCTTCCTCTCCGTGCCTTTCTATGGAAAACTATGTCTTGGGTGTGACTGTGCCAGATTAGTGTTGTGCTTTTTCCTGAAACCTCACATCTTACATCTAGTGAGAGAATGTAATGCAAATAGCTTTTTTTGTTGAAAAACTATTCCTGCTGGCATAGTTGTACACAATTCTCAAACTTTACAACTGCACATAAGGTGGAATTGCAGCTGTAGGGCCTAGACAGCCATCTGAGAACCAGAACAGAAAAGAGTTCATGTTGGTGGGGCTGCACACAATAGGTGAGGGAGGCAATGCCGGTAGGAGCAGTGGCAGATATGTAGGAGTGTAATTGATGTGAGAAAGACTCCGAGGAGAAGAGGCAGCCAGTACACCGCCACAGAGTTAAACTGGGAGGGCTTGGTACACTTTTCAGGGTGATGGAAGTGTGAGAAGGGAATGCTTGTGCACCACCACTCATTTGCAAGTCTCAAGGTGACAAACAGATGACAGAAATATAAGCAATGGAAGATGAGACAGAAAGGGCAGCTGTAGGAGGATGTCATGCCATTACTTCAACCCCATTGATCCATCTGACTATTACTACCCACAATCTCTTCGGCACCACCATAACTTTGACTGCCATTACTGAGACCTTCCACCACTTCTATCAGTACAACACAACTTACACTTTAAGGTAAGTGTAAATTACCACTATGCTTAATTAATGTAAATGTAGTGTAAGTGATACTTTTTAAGAGTCAGAGTTATGTATTGGGCAACACAGGGGTTCGAATACAGCTACTTATTTTGTGGTTTTAATGTGATTCAATGTCGTTTTTTACAGTTATTAATTAATTTAAATGAAAGTATTTTAATTTAACTTAGATAATCCCCAAGCAACATTATGAATATGGGCAACCAAGATGGGTGTGCAGCCCGCAGTAGGAGTAGCAGGCAGAGACAGGCAGAAAGGAGCGTTCAGCCCGCTAAAGGAGCAAACTAAATGGAGAACCATTTGTTCATCGAGATAAGGAAAGAGAAGGAAACCGTAAAGCTATGGTGTGTGTGCCAGAGATCAAATAACACAAAGCCAGTGCGTGTCTCCAGAATAGGATAACTGATAAGGAGGACAAAGCCAGGGGCAAACAAATCTCTGGAAAATATAAACTTGAGATAGCTCAAGATGGTAGAAGGCTAAGAAGTACCTTGCACACAGTAGATGCGTCCAAAAACAGGGAAGGATCCAAAGGTAGGTGGAAACTAGCATACAGTAGAAGTGTTAAGGAGAATACAGGAGCAAAAATCAATGACAAGAACGTACTATTGTGAAGGGCAGAAATGCCAAAGCCAAAAAGAAAGAGCCTGCATCTCAATGTCTCAAATATTAAAATAGGACAATGAATAACAAACATAAAAGAAGAACATGGTGGCCTTTTTGGATTGGGAAAGCTTCATAGTTTTCTATGAACTTGCTTCTATAAGAGTTTGAGCTTTATAATACTGAGCTCTTCCCCCTGTATGAAGGACAACTATCGGGATCACAAATAGGAAGAAAAGAGGCAAAGCGAGCAAGATAAAAGGTATGTGAAGGCTCATTAATTGAGGAGGTTCTGAGGGGAGAACATACACTCCTGCACCATAGACCAGTAAACGGAAAGGTTTGGTCAGATTAGAAGGGTGTATGAAGGGAAAGGGGTGCAAATTTAAAAACAGAGGCTGCTATGTATTGGATTATGAAGTTTCTGCTATAAAAGAGGTGAGCTTGGCAGGGGAATCTGTTAAAATTGTATTTGTGCACGAAGATCAGAGACGAAGAGGTTTGCCAAATGGAAAATATATCATCGGTTTGTAATATTAGGGTGGTGGCTGACAATGAAAATATAAAATCATAACACTAGCCTTCAAAATATATACTAGGTGTGCTGTGACCCCCCCCCCCCCGCCCCAGCCCCCCCATGCACAATATGATTGCTGGAAAATAATGGAAACAAGGGAGGGAATAGCCTCATAGCTAGATACATATTTACAAATACGTTTTTGTTGAGGTTTTCTAAAATTTGTGATGGCAGGGAGCAACAGAATACCAAGGATGCTGAGGTGGAATATGTGCATAGTCATGGAGGACTGTATAGATGGGTAAGAAAATGAAAGACAGATCAGCACCACTGAGGCGCTAAAACTGAAGAATTCAAGGCAGGTGCCCCATTGGATAAAAGAAGAGTATGGTAGAGGAAGTGCTAAAGAAGCAGGCATGTTCTCTACAACGCCAATGGGAAAAAGTTAGTTAGCCGGCAGGTCTTGAAAGTGATGGGAAAAACTTTGATCAACAGGGGGGGTCGGGGTTGAGGGAAGCAACAAAAGGGTCAATGTTGGATGGGCAAGAATGAATTGGCAGATTAGGCTGGTGGCCTTCTGAAAGTCTGAGATTTTATGGTCCTGGTCCATTGTCAATGAAAAGGGCCAATGAGTATTTTTTGACCATTGTTCTTTGCATCATTCTATGGGACTTCCGGGTGGCATTTTACACCCCAACAATTTAAAAGTAGATCTTTTAAACAGGTCTTTGGGCATTGCAGATCCCTTTGTTGAACACCTTTGAATATGTTTCTGTCCTTGACAACCAAAGTTACATTTTAGAATATGATATTATTCGGATAGTTTTCTTAGGATTCCCGAAACTATGTAGAGTGTGTTTCATAGTAACTATATAATTTAGGAGTAAATTCACTGAGGCTGGGTCTGTGTATGCGCCTCCAGTAACTACTAATGGATGCACTCATCTGTCACCTACCTCTTCTGCCAACCCACTGCCTTCACAGCATCTCTGCACTCAGGGACCAGTATCCCAACAGAGGATGTGTGTGCAATTTATTGACTTCGACATCGATGAACCTGAATCAGCTTTTCATCCTCTTGTGGTTTGTAAAATAACGTGGGAAGTAAATGGGAGTCATTGCATATTATTTCCTGCAGAATATCAAGTGTGTGGTTAGCTGTGTCTTAAAAGATGACATAAAAATCAAGCAGGACTAGAGAGTTACTGAAGCACAGCACCATCTGCTAGTACCATCTACTCTCCTTCCTTGAAGAAGGGAAGTCCCAACACCCAAAAAGTTACAACGAAGCTCCTCTACATAGAGTTTATAACTGATGGATTATCTGTGTGGTTATTTCAGAGTGGCAGCTCCCAGCACCTGGATATGGACTTGGCTTTTTCACTGGCACAGGCAAGGAGGCACTGGCTTAAGGAACAGCACCGAACCTTAATCCAGAGAGAGCTAATCAAGCTGGAGCAGGAGACACACAGAGCCGAGGTGAGAGCAGAAGTGAAGGATGAGTTTTAGGTTGCTATAGATACGAATATTATTATTTTCTCTTCAAAAGGTTCTGCACCTGTTACATGACAGATTTTACCAGTTACAGAAAATCCACCCCGACACCGATTTAGATTGTGCAAAGCCTCTTGTGGTTTTTTAACTCGTGGATCCAACAGGCCATCACCATAATCGTTTCCTGTGTCCCAACCCAAACTGTTTCTGTGTACATGAGTGTTTTCCACATTTACAGGCATTTACCTCTCTTTAACAATCCCCATGTCCATTTTCCTTGTTTTCTCCAACGCAAATACCAATACATTTGGTTAAAAAAAAACTATTGGTTATACCAACCAATATTTGCCATGCATTATTTTAAAAAAATCGAATTGGATTTATAACACTTTCCATAATCTGCAAATAAAACAATAAACATCACACTATAAATGGACATTTGAAAATATCTGCATTATACAACCTTAAAACCGGTTGTTAAATTACGTCTGCATACCCTTATTACCAAGGGTCTAACAACACTACCAGGCAACAGAAAAACTCAACCTTAGATTCTCCTCGGTCAGTCATTTTTTGACCTGAGAGACAGAGCGCTTCCTCTGTGCATGTGGGGAACTTGAAGGACCCTTCCTGGCAGGTCCCAGAGCGTAATAGAACATGCTCTGCTCCCATGAACTTAAATTCACAAAGAAGCAGGAGGTAGCGGAAGTGACATCATACACCATTTGACCTTTACATTCACTCACACACAGATGCTTACACATGTACACAGAATAACACATACACACTCTCTCCCATTTAAACACACTTACCTGCATGCATGCACACAACATACATTTTAAAGCATTTTTTACTTACCTTTGCCGCCAGGAAGGGTCACATTCCAGCTAATTGTACTGACATTTTTTAATTACACTAATAATAAATAATATATCAACATTCACTATTAATTAATGAGATTGGAGCATTAACCGGTGTCCATAAGGACTAGCTGCCCATGTGTTCCTGGCACTGACTTTGCTACCTCTGAGGCCAGGGGTCTCAAATGATGGGATAGCAAGGAGCAAACCGGGGGTCGCAGCTGCAACCCCTTGTGACGGCTACATGACGTCCATGTGTGCTAATCCTGCCTTTCTGGGTGCACAAAAAGGACAATTATGCCCATTTTAAGGCTGCAAAGGCCTTATGCGGTGCTACTTTCTCCTCATGCAGTTTTCTTTCCAATATCCTTGGTAGGGCTGATCTGCATTTGTGAATATACCAAACTTCCCCTCTTCCAATTGTGGCATATAAAAAATACTTTATTACTTGGATCTTGTATAATCACAGGTTTCGTAGTAAGATAAGATCCTAGCAATGGCAGAGCATAATAAATATATTTATGCTTGGCAAAAGCCTTTTGACAGCTCACTCCAAATATATTTCCGATTTGTCCTTATCGAGTGAGAGAGAGAGAGAGAGAGAGAGCGAGAGATACAGTGAGCGAGTGAGTGTGCGTTCGTGTGTGTGTGTGTGAGAGAGAGAGAGAGGGAGAGAGAGAGAGAGAGGGAGGGAGAAAGAGTGAGAGACACCTTTTATGAGCAAAATTGAACTAATCCCAAGAAAGAACTAATACTTGTGGTATTTGGCACCTTAATCACTACCACTGGGATTTTCTGCATGACAAGCGAGAACCTGTACAGACAGATCACTGAAATATCTAATTCTTGACATTTTAATTTTAACTTGCTACACACACTGTGCATGCAGCTCAATTGCGGGTGCCCCCGTAAAGAGGCACATTACAGAGATTGCAAAGTGGCTCCTCAGGGATGCGGTCTAGGCCATCTCACTGCCCACTTCAGCACTCTACTTGTTGTGCCAGGTGGGAAGCCAGTTGTTGCTGCTGTTCCCCCCCCCCGCCTGCGGTCAGGGGTTGGAGCTAAGAAAAGAGCACTGTTCCCCTCAGTGGGACTAGGGAGTTCCATTCTGCTGGTTCTGGAGAGGCCCATGGGGCGTCCTGCGCCGGATTTAGACTTGATAAGGTCCTAAGCTATTTGAAATATGGGGCCCTTTATAAGTCCAGATATTCTATGTGACTATGTCAGTGACAAATATGATTTTCGGATACCTAGAGGGTTAAACTGAAATACAATTAAGAAGTATATTGATAGTGAAATAATAAATCTTTAACTTAAAATCATTTTTATTCATAACAAACTTAAAAATGCAAACTCTGGTAAAAAGAAACAAAAGTTCTTTTAAAAGGCACAATTTACAAAGGCTTATTATCTAATCTCTTGAAACATGTTATAAGGATTAAGGAATTATATTAAACTAAAATATTTTCTTTCTTGCCTTTGCCAGAGCAAAGTCACTGATGACATGCACATGAGACTGAGGGAACATAATTTATCTTCAGTCATTGTTGTTCTAAATTCATTTTTTATCCTCTTCAGCTGAGAAAAAGATCTTTCTCCAGAGCTATTTGCAACAATCACACTAAGAAACAATCTCAAAATTGTTTCTACATTAGGGAATGCTGATAGGACACGATCGTTAAATATTACCCTCTACAGATCCTGATGTGTCAGACTATCTTGTTCCGCTGAACCATGGGCTTGACTATGTCTAACATATTGATGAAAATGCTTGACTTCTCCTTCAAGATTCATGTCCACATCTTCAGGATATGTTTGGCATAAAGCACTAACTCCTGCATGAATCTCTACTTCTGTAGCTTCTAGTTTTGTTAAGAATGAAAACTTTTTTGCAGCATCATTGTATACTGAGGCCCTCTGTGCCAGACTTGACTCTAATGCATTCATCACAGGTATAAATGAACGTGTCTCTTGGCTCAAGGTTCTCTAAAGCATCATCTTCATTATCATTGATATGCCTTCTTCTATATCTTCTTTTCTTGTAATCAACATCAGGCAATTTTTTCTTTGCTTCTTCTTCAAAATGATCGAAAAGATCCCTGGAACCTTTAACAAAATCCGAAAGTGAAGCATACAATTTCCTACATACATCTAGACTAATTTGGGGGTCTTGCAGTGATTGACTAGTCTTGTGAAATTCATCCAGCAAGTAACTCCACAAATATAACAATACCATAAATTCAAACTCCTCTATTTTATTCAAAATGTTTATGGCTTGATTTCTTGTTTCGCCTTTCTCTGTAGTATCAATATGCAGCTGATGCAATGCAGAAGTTATTCCATCATAACTATCAAGTATTGCACTTGTGGCCATTGAATGTGCTTCCCATCTAGTCTTTGACAAGGACTTTGGAACTTTTGAATCATCTTTGAAGAATGACAACAGTACTGCCCATCTATGTGTAGATGATGAAAAGAAATTATATATTTCTTGAACAATTCCAAAAAAGTTTACTGCATCTAAACAACAGTCAGCTGCTGCTCTACCAACAAGATTCAGGGAATGACCAGCACATGGAATATACATAGCATACTTGTTAATCTTCAATATTATTTCTTGCATACCCTTGTATTTGCCAGACATATTGGCAGCATTATCATATGACTGGCCTCGACACTTACTAAAATCTATTTTGCACTCCTTTGTAAGGTAGTTGTGCACCATCTTAGCCATACTTTCCCCTGTGTGGCTACCGGTAGCTCGCGATCGACTGGTTGGAGTTGGAGACCCTGCCCTGCCCTAGGCAAATAGCGCTTTGTTCTTCGAAAAGACGCGCTAAAAAAATTGGGTGAAGAGTATGGGACATCCCGGACGTGCAGCATTGGAACTAATAATAATATTGGGACTAATAATATCGCTTGGGGCCCCCAAGAAAGTGGGGGCCCCAAGTGATAGCTTGTGTAGCTTATACGTAAATCCAGCACTGCCTGGGGTTGGTTGTTGCACAGTCCTCTATTTCCAAGCAAGAAGGCACATACAAAGATAGAGCAATGGTGCTCAGTTCTCCCCGAAGGACCCATCACCTCGCATACTCCCTGAAAATATAAGCTGAATTCCACTTGGGATTTCATGACGTGACGGGTGTTCCATCTTTTCAGGAAAATGTTTAATGTTCTAACTGACGAAAACGTCATTCATTTGGTCTGATTTAAATTGTACTCCATTGCCATTTGAAAGTAAGTGCTACTAATACTCATTCTCTTTTATAAACCTCACTCATAAACTTGAATGCCCCATTGTGCCCACGGCCAACTATAGCCTTTCTGGGCACTTACTCAAGTGATACACTTCAAATTTAATGCATTTATCCATACATTCAACAATATGAATTGGGCCCATAAAGCCTAATCCTAGAGTTTAAAATACCTAAACGCTCCTCCTGTGAAAATCCATTATCTTGTTTATGAATCCAATTGGAGGTATAATTTTATCTTTTCGTAACAGAAATACTACCTCCACAGATAATTCTTAAATATGTCTCCCTTTAACACACTTTCCTATACTGTAAGCCCTTGTTGCCTAGGCCAAGCTTCAAAAACCCACATCCTCATTTTCCTAATAATGTACGCCTTAATCCTTCTTATATTTCAAAATACTTTTTTTTCATGGCAGCTCAGTACAGCCACATTGCAGACTGGATTTTAAGATGGTCACATCCTGTTCTTAAATCTACAATAAAATCTTCCTTGACATTCTTCACACTCATCATGTGCTTGCGCTGGTAACTGTGTTCTTGCTACGGCATTGATGACCTTTCCACTCTAGGTGAAGGTTGCAGCATTCCCTCTATTGTTACCAACAGTCTGGGATCACTTCTAAGAATAGAAAGTGTGCCCACATTTAATCCCTGAAATAAGTCATTCCCAGTGGCAGAGACAACAGGAAGCCTGTGCTGTCTCTGGAGAGAAGCAGCAGGCTGAACACAGTTGTGCTCCAGCAGGTAGTTGGTCTGGGTCAACACTGCTCCTCTCACATGGCCTTCAGAAGGGCGGTAGTGAAGTTGTGTGAGAGAAAGGTAATACAGTGGAATAATGTCATGAGCACCATATGACGATTTTTGAGAAGCTGCAGCAATGTCATGTTAGGGATGTGACCTGCTCATTTAAAGAAGGTACCTTACCTACTGAATGATAATGACCCTTCCGCAAACCAAGTAATGCTTACTGTGTGATTTTTACTGTTTCCTCTAATTTGACATCGATTAATCACGTTTTACACTTTTGTCCCTGACATGTTTTTTGAGGTTCTTAAGTGGATCCCGCTGTCTGTAGTTTAGTCTTTAGTTCTGGCTTCAGAGTGGCAGTTCTAATATCTGATTGGGTAGCTTTGTCTCTAACTACTTGTTCATACATAATACCTTACATGATTTTATGCCTTTAGCTTTGCCTTCCATTATTTCTAATTATTTTTGGGAAAATTCCTTAGATCAATGTATATTTTATCACTGACTAGAAAAGTGGTTACTGCAAGAGATCACTCTTACTTCCACCACTAGAAGACCAGGATACGGGATCATTAATTGCATTCCACACTCAGCACAATTTTTTATAATCTCCTTCTCCAATACATAATATATTTTATCGGCATTTGTGAATATACCAAACTTCCCCTCTTCCAATTGTGGCATATAAAAAATACTTTATTACTTGGATCTTGTATAATCACAGGTTTCATAGTAAGATTAAATCTTAGCAATGGAAGAGCATAATAAATATCATATTTATGCTTGGCAAAAGCCTTTTGACAGCTCACTCCAAATATATTTCCCATTTGTCTTTATCGAGAGAGAGAGAGATACAGTGGGTGCGTGAGTGAGTGTGCGTGCGTGTGTATGTTTGTGTGTGAGAGAGAGAGAGAGAGAGAGAGAGGGCGAGAGAGAGGGAGAGAGAGTGAGAGCCACCTTTTATGAGCAACATTGAACTAATCCCAAGAAAGTACTAATACTTGTGGTACCTGGCACCTTGATCACTGCCACTGGGATTTTTTGCATGACAAGCGAGAATCTGTACAGAGGATTCTACTGGCTCAATAATATCCCAATTTCCCAGCGTTTTTCATCTAAAATTTAACAGTGTATTCGCTCTAATTTCATGTATTCTATGTTCTGTGTAGTTGTCCACAACTCATTTAGGTCTCTGATTTTACATTTAAATACTTCTGGAACTGACAGAGCTGTATGTTCAAACAGAACTTATCCAAACTATTTCTCCCCTTGAATTAAAGTTCATACACAGCCAAGTTGAACAAAGTCCATTGTAACCGCTGGGGTACGCACTCGCCATGTTTCTCTGCAAAATGTGCTTTCCACAGCTCCCACTGCACTTTGGCATATGACCCTACATTTAGTACACTTATTTTTTTTTTTTTTATTTAAATCTTTGTTACTTTTGTAGTTTTTACATGCGTAGTCATTCACAAAGTTTCAATGACACATATCTCTTCATGAAAGTAATGCCATAATATGCCAGAATAATTATCTGGAAATGTCAACATATTGCTGAAAAAGAAACCATAACCTTCGAACTGTGTAACAAGTCCGCGCCATTATATTTTAGAGGTAAAAGAAGAAGCATTAGTATAGAGTACTGACGTTTTGAAAAAATATACGAATGTAAGGAGAGGAGGAAAGCATTCAGGGCAGAGCAACAGATGTGCTCAGTGGGGAACTAGCGCCTTGCATACACTACACTGATAAAAACTCCATCTGCACTCTGGTGTCCCTTGTTCTTACTCTCCATTCCCAGTCAAGTCTTGGTATCACTTTCCTCTGAAGTGATTTCTTCCACATATCCCGGTATTTCTTAGTTTTGTTTACTATTGCAAGTGCTGCAAACTCTCTCTAGATATCCCTACATTTGATACCTTTTGCACTCTTGCCCAATAGTTGGACTTCTGCATATTGACCACATTGTTGCTGTTATAATAGTGCTAACAAGTTATGTATATTATAGTCACTTTATCACTTTCACTGGTTGTCTTACTCTTACTTTTTTCAGACTAAAATCTAAACTTCCAACTATTCTTCCACGCATCCCTCTTCTTTTTCCCTTCAGAGCTTTAGCAGCTTTCAACACATCTCACAGAAAGCGATTTAAAGTGCCTCTTTCAACCAAGTTTCCTATTTCAACCACAGACTCATCCTGAACTTCTTAACTATTATTATGCACCACAATCGGATCCCCTATCAACTCTTCTTAAATTACAAAACCTACAATTAGCTCCCATGTTTGTTGAAATACAAAACATATTAATCTATTCTCTTACGTTTCTGCCTGGAATCTGTTGATGGATACACTGATGTAAGGATAATAAAATGCATCCGAAGTAACAATACGCATTTCCATTTCTACTTCTAATTTAGGAGTGTGCCCATAAATCTGTTGACTTGGCATTACCAAAAATTAAGTAAACAACTTTATTTTATTTTCTGCACAAAACGTTTAAGCTTTCATTGCAGGCAAATTGTTAAGAAAAATATTCCTTGCTTTACCTCCCATCCAATAATTGCTCTACATGAACAAAAATGTTACAGTTAAGTAGGCACTAAACTGTTCACTCATGATATTGTTGATTAGTTTCAAGTTCATAATTCACAGAATCATCCTTAGAACCAATAGCTTATGGATCTGTTCTCTCTTAAAAAGGTATATTTACATATATATTTTCTATTTTTTAAAACAACATTTGGTATACAAGTGTCAATGAAAACCAGTGGTTGTATAACCAGAAATAGCACGTGGATCCCGCAGATGTTGCAGAAGCAGAAGCAGAGCAAAGACCCTGCAATTCAAGGAATGTGAGCAGAGGAGGCTCTTTTCCCACCCTTTTGACATCACTCCCTTTACTTTCTGCTTCCCTACTAGCAGTAAAAACCAGCATGGGAAATTGTGGCCTGTTTCAATACCTTTTGTGGCGTTAAACAAGGATGTCACCTGACCCACCACTCTCTAGTTAAATTAGCGAGGTAACATGGCAGTAAATTATCTGAACAACTAAATATAATCTTTCAAGCCAAAATGTGTGAGGCACTATTGTACGGCACAGAAAACTGAACCAACCTGTCACTAACAGTTTTGGAAACCAAACGTTGGAAGGCCCTCCTTTTTGTTACAGTTGATATCCCTCTGCATCATTAGCTTGTGTCATCTGCTACACATCATTATAAGATAAAGCAGTTTTATGCCACATCGTAAAGAGAGCTATGTCATCAACCAAGTATTTGTTCGACAGTACCTGAGAAGAGCACTTGATGATGTCTTGTCAAATGAAAGGTGTTGCAGACATTCTGGAATGGTTGGAACCAATGGGCTTATCTAGTTCAATTGAAGCAGAAGGCAATGTAAGTTCACTGCCATCTGGAAAAAAGGGCAAAGAACATATGTGGTTACAGTAAGCTGAGGAGACAAAATGTTTGCAAAACATAAGGGGATGATGGACAGAGTGCTGAACATTGCAAGCACTCAGCCCCAGTCAACTGATCAAGGTTTAATCCATCATCATTCTTTAGCTCACTCCGCCACCCCAGTTCAGACATGGTCATATGCAAATCAGTCTGACCTTGTGCCTCTTGGGAACAGTCCAGCCCGAAATGCCATGCCATGTCTTCCCTAGACCGGAAAAAAGCATCCTGGGACCTGTTTCTGGCTAATCCACCGTCATCTGCCAGGCTAGCTTGAATCCAGTGGCAAAGTGAAAAAGGGACCCAAGTCTGGGCATACCCTGCCAACTTAGGGCGAACAAAGCAAAACCAAAGGGGATGATGGACGGAGTGTTGAACATTGCAAGCACTCACCCCCAGTCAACTGATCTGGGTTTAATGCATCATCATTCTTTAGCTCACTCCGCCACCCCAGTTCAGGAAGACATGGCTTGGCAGTTCATGCTGGACTGTTCCCATGAGGCACAGGGTCAGACTGATTTGCATATGGCCATGTCTGAACTGGGGTGGCGGAGTGAGCTAAAGAATGATGATGGATTAAACCCAGATCAGTTGACTGGGGGTGAGTGCTTGCAATGTTCAACACTCCTTTCATCATCCTCTTTGGTTTTGCCGAGACAAAATGTTTATCATCTCATCGGATGGAAACTATCACGTAGGTCTCAAAATAGCCAATATCAGGGTAGTATCACTGATACCCATATAAGAAGGATGTTCCCCATGACCAGAGCTGCAGCCTCCAGCTGTCAATGGCCAGATGCAAGAAAATCTCATGTGATTTTCTTCTACCTTGCAAAGGAATTGTTGCCTCAACATTCCCACACAGTCTATACTTTTAAGAAACAAAAGCCTGCAGAGACGGGTCGCAGAATAGAGGAGGAGAAGACCAGAGGCAAACAAACCTCCTGAACGCAAGCAGACCTGATGCAGGAGTTCCAAACACCTAGCTCAAGAAGAAACAGGTTGAACAGATCACAAACAGAGCTGGGGACTAGCATCAATGATGCAAAAGGGGAAAACTGCAGAAATCTTCAACTGCTTTGCCGCACAAGGCAGCCAAATAAGATGATTGTTCAGAAGGCAAAAGTGTCTGCCATGATGGATTGGAAATTTCAGGTAGCAGGAACAAGAAGAAGTCATATTGGAACAGTAAACAGAATCTTAACTATTAATTGGTAGAGCCCAGCCCCTAAAGATGAGTGTTTATGGCTCTGTGGCACACAGTCAAGGCTCGAGACACTTGTGGGCATCATCAGAGAAACCTCTGACAACAAGAAAGAAACTGTTATGCTTTGTGCATACAGGATATGGAATGCATAATGACGCCTTGCCGAGAGATGTCAGCTGAAAACCCCACGATGTTGTGCACCGGGAAGAAAAAACACATCTGCCCCTCGTCTGTGCGGCGAGACTCCAGACTGACAGTGCACCCATAAGATTGGACTCACAATACCCCTCTGTATACGAGAGGGGAAAATCCATGCTCACCACCTTGCAAGGTAAACCTCCTCCATGTCTTACAGCATGATGCAGTCCTAACACCAACTTAGAGCTAAATTGACTAACTGTGAGACAAAACTGGTGGCTCTCAATATTTTGAGAAATGTTCTACTTCTGTGTCCGGCATATAAAACCAGCGATATGTAACGTTTACAACAAAATTTTTACAACGCACTACCATTACAACGCAGGCATTACCACGCATACCATTACAACGCATTGCGCTGGGGGGCGCTCTAGGATAGGTAATAAGTTTAATTTTCTATCCAAACCTTCCCTAGTGTCCACGGGGACTGGAGTTGGAATAGAAAATTATACTTACCACTATCCAGCACCTCTAAGCGCTATGCGTTGTAATGGTATGCGTGGTAAAAACCGCGTTGTAAAGGTATGCGTGGTAAAAGTATGCGTTGTAACGTCATACATCCAAAACCAGCAAATGGCGACCGGCTAGGACTTTAGCATCCACTAGAATTCTGGACACAAAAAAATACACTTAACTTTATTTTGGCAGCTTTTGATTCAGAGTCACACAGAGGAGAGCAGAGTTTTTTTTTGCAAAAACATGGAGGATGAGGTGGAATGTTGATCAAACCTCTAGAATCAAGTTAAACTCTGCAGGACGATCGCAGTCCTTTTTCTTTCAACAAAGTTTGTACTTCACATTTTATATTTCTTGAATGCTTTTTACCTTTTCATATATCATTTCCTATTTTATCATTTTTATTTAGAAATATTTTTATACAAAAAAAGTTTCTCTGAATCAAAAGCGTTAAGAAGAACATTTACGCCAGACCTACAAATTATATGGAAACTGCTACTAGGCATAGACAGAGCCTCAGTTGGGGAAAACGATGCTGTGCAATTGGCACGGTGCTGTTGGAGACGATGTCTCCGAAACACGCATACCCAATTTCCATACTCACCTGATTTACCGGTAACAATATTATGGGCCGAGCAACTGGGAGAGCCTTGGAAACTGGGAGCTAGCAGAGGCGACAAGACTAGAAAACCTGTACAGCGATGGGTATCTCATCCCCTTTGAAGACTTTAGAGAGAGATATGCCGTAGGGGCATTTCTTATTATATGCGGGGATCGTAGCAGCGATTTGTGCGCACTGGGGACCAGGAACAGCTGAACCTCGGCATCACGCAACCTGAGGCTATATGGGCACATGAGGAGGCAGAATTTAAGCAGTCACATGCCTATATGGGGCCCTGAGGAATCTATGACATATTATCGAAAGACACAATATCGTAGTACAAAATTATCGACACAAATAAATCGAAATCAAAAATATCGACATCCTATACTTATTTAATCACATACACAAATATCGAAAATTAAATATCGCAATACATAAACATCGATATCAATTATATCGACCACATATATATCGCAATATTTAAATATCGATAATTAAAATTTATAAACAGTACGTTAAAAATATCGAGAGTAAAAATATCGACTACAATAATATCGTTATTTAAGCAATATCAAACAATTTTATTATTATTCTATAACACTTTTAAACATTAAAAAATTACTATTAGCACTACAAAAAATAACATTTTACAACTATTTATAAATAAAAATATTTTCACATTTAAAAATAAATGATTTACACATTTATAAATTATTTCTTTAACATATTATATAAAGGTATGTATGCTCAACATTAATTAGCGTTTACCATATATGGTAATTAATTACACCAACAATTTTTCGAAAATACAAACCAACGAATCAAAACAGTACAAACATAAACTCACCAATAGCTAACTAATTAGTAACTCCAAAACACTATATAAACAATTACATCCAACAAACAAATTACCTGAGAAAAGTAGAAGACAGGAAATAATACTGTGGATACATTTGACGACGCCTACAAGAAAACTAAGATTCAACCTACCATTAAGAGGATTGAAAGTAAGTAACGAAATGTAACTTAATTAAAGGAACTGCTAAAATTACACAGTTAGTAAAAAGGACAAATTACTCATACATATGTATTGTATATTATCTCCTACCAGTACAGAAAACTTCACTGCTAAAGAAAAGAAAAACCTAAGAAGAAAACGACGAAACTACTAACAAAGTAATCATTTTCTATTTTTTCTCGAACAACATTAATTAATTGAAGCTTTAACATTAAAACAGCAAACAGACCTGCTACCAAAAATATGTTTCTAAATATGGATTGTAATGATTAATATTCTTTTTACAGATAAAGACATCAAAGAAAATACAGGCCACAACAGAAAATTGAACAGATTGCCTTACACTTACAACAGCATTAAAACTCTGCATAACAAGCAACTAATACAAAGTAAGTCAATTAAATGATGTGACAAACAGTAACTCCTAAAGAATTAAAAATTGCTAACATATTGTAAAAATGTATGCATATATCCTTCTTTTTTTCTAGCACCACTACAACATCCACTAACAACAAATATCAAAGAACATAATTCAACAAACAAAGATACAACTACCAAAGTAAGTATATCCAAACACTTTTCCAAAAGATAAAATAAGTAAAAGCTTTAACTTATAGGAAAACATGTAAAAGCTACCCAACAAAATATAAGTAAACAATTAACACAAATAAATGTTTTTTTTCAAGCAAAGAAACACCAGAAAAGACAGACCACAAGGAAAAGAGTAAAGAACATCAAAATCACAGACTAAACTTCAACCAAAGGTAAGCATGCACAATATAAATATTTATAATTCCCACTTAAAATACATATAACTATAACTATAATAACTATACCATATATTTCTTATAGATTTAAAAAGGAGAAAATGACAGAAGGAGCTGAATTTGTTACCAGTCAAAAAGGGAAACTATTACTCTGCTACATGGGTTATACTTATACCCAAGAGAAACAATTTGGGATGAAAGTAAATTGGAAATGTTGCAAATATTACTCTAACAAATGTTATGGAAGAGCAACAACTAGAGAAGCAACTGTCCTTTACACCAGGGAACACAACCACCCTCCAAATGTTACAGAAATAGAAGTCAAAACAGCATTAGAAAACATTAAAGAAGCTAGTACAGGTTCCCAAAAACCTACAAGCCTAATTTTAAAATAACAAATTCCACAAATCCCCAAAACAGCCACTACCCAAATGCCTAATATAATTTCTCTCAAAAGAACAATATCACGTACCAAAAAAGCAACTACTACTACCACTCCACCACCTAAAACATATAGTGATATAAATTTAACTCATAACCAAACTATAACTTTAAACAAAATACCTTTTATAATTTACGACAATAAAAACAATGAGAAAAGAATAATAATCTTTGGTACTGCTATAAATTTAATAAAACTCCAACAATGCCAAATTTGGATGATGGACGGTACTTTTAACATCTGTCCCAGACCTTTCTAGCAACTTTACACAATACATGGCTTATATCAAAACTGTAACATACCTCTACTATATGCACTGCTTCCAAATAAAACTAATTCAACATATATGGATTTATTAAACATTATCAAACAAAAAACAAATGACTATTCCCCAGAAAAAATTATACTGGATTTTGAACAAGCAATGCTCTCAGCTATTTTAAAAATACACCCCCATACTTGTATCCAAGGATGCTATTATCATTTTAATCAGTGTCTTTGGAGGCATTTACAAAAAACTACTCTAAGCATAGAATATGCTACAAGCTCATCTTTTGCATATCAAATAAAAAAACTGATAGCACTAGCTTACGTCCCTGAAACAGATGTGGCCGAACACTACAACCTTTTAATAGACAGCCAATTTTACAAACAAAATGAAGCAAAGTTAAGTCCTCTCTTAGACTACTTTGAGGACACTTGGATAGGTAGACTCCATAGATCTGGCCACAGGAGAAATCCTAAAATCCTAATACCCTGGTGGAATGTTTACAGAAGCACCTTAAATGGAGAATCTAAAACAAACAACGCAGTTGAAGGTTGGCACAATGCCTTCCTCCAATCAACAGGCCGAACTAAACCAACATTAGAAAAATTCATTACATGCCTCCAAAAAGAGCAAAGTTATCAGGAATTAAGAATGGAGCAATCCATTACACAACTAACTCCAAAAACATCCAAACAAACAAAACAAATGCACAAATACCTAGAGCAACAAGTAAAGCTGTACCCTAGCACAACAGGCATGGAATACCTCAATATAATAGCCAAAACACTACTGTAAACTACTGTAAGCCACAAACAATCTCAGTAGAAAAATGTTGTAATACAATAATATTACATTCATATAATTTATTTCGAAAAAAAATAATGTATGGAATATATATTATATAATTAAATATATATACACACATTAATTATGTTTGAAATAAATAAAACTAAACAATAAACATTAAAACATTACCCACCCACAATTATAAAAATTTAAAATAACTTACCAAAGATATTCCAAATGATGTAGAATCCATTTCCACCAAAATAATCCAGTTTCGAATTCCAGTTACCCAAAAAAAATGAAAAAATACAAGTGTCCCAAAATAGATAAACCCATTTCACGAAGCTCTTTCGAAATACCATAAAAAACCCGAAAAATTTAAAAATGTAGAAAAAAGGCTCCAGGAAAACAGAAAAAATTGAAGAAGTGTCTACAAACTATTAGTTAATAAAACTAACGAACACTTCTCCCCCCCAAAAAAACGCTTCCTTCGGACATCAGGAACTCCTGCAAGTGAAAGACATAAAAGAAATATTCCCACCCACATAAAATAACACATACAGTCCTACTAAAAGTAATAGCAACATAATATTTCGAATAATAAACTTAAACATCAAAACACTAACTCTACACACAAGCCAATACAACACTAAAAAGTACGTTAAATGTACATCCGCAAACACAACATATCATAATCTCCAATACAACACATTTACTTCTAACAACACTAAATACGACCAAACTACTCTCAAAATTAATTTAAAACACAGTTAAAACATATTAAAAATACCTTACCTTCAGAGACGTGAAGTGTTTCCCAACCGCTAGCTGAACTTCCTCAAAATGACACAAAACGACCTAAAGCGGTTACAAAATAAAGGACCCAAAACTAAAGAAAAAGTTAGAAATTACACACTAAGGGGTCCATTAGGATGTCGGGCGGTGGCACTACCGCAACGATGGCGGGGCGGAAAAACAGCTTTTTCCGCCCGCTAGCAGTGGAAATCACGTCCGCCACATTAGGATATGTAAACACAGGTCATTTCCCGTCCGCCGCGGAGCGCCGCGCTCCGCCATCAAGGTGCGCCCGCCACCGCGCCGGCTGCAGCCAATCGAGACCCTCCGCCGCGGCCGATGACGTCCGCCCCGCTCGACAAATTAGGATGGCCCAAACAAGCTGACGCACCGCACCGGAGACACCGCACAGCTCTAGCAGGCGGAAAGTCTACAGCGGAGCACGCACGCCGAGACCCGACATGAACCCCATGGACCCAGCCCTCCACATGCATCCGGTCATGTACCTGCTGCAACACTATCGCCAGATGGGCCGCCGCGGACGCCGCCGCAGGTACGTCACTACACATATACACCACACAACACACATGCCGACACAGGTCCCAAGCACCACACTGGCATCCTGCTGGGGGGCACAACACATCCACATGGGCACCCACACATCACCCACCTCAGAACAAGGCACCCCACGGCATCCGGAACAAACAACGTCGGCCAACCTGCAGCAACGTCACGGTCACGGACACGTCACCGCCGCGGTCAACACATGCGCACTATGCAGAAGGCAGGGCAACACCAAGGCATGGACACTTTCCAAACATCACAGCGACACACCACCCCGACCAACACTGCACACCACCCGAAGTAGTCACAGGCCAGGTGCCAATCCCGTGCACCCCCTTGCACATCAACAAGCACTGTAACAACAAGCACAATACACACACACTGCGACACACAACCAGGGACAAAGGCACAGCAGGATTGCCTGACAACGGACACACAACACCAGTGCACTCCCCACAGCCCACACAATTGCATACAAACATCCACACAGGGCAAGACAAAACATACAACAGGCATACAACTCCTGCCTGACACATGTGTGTCTCACACCATACAGGGGCACATATACATACACTACAAACTAACACCCTTCACACTGCACACCTCTGCCACACACATGCCATGTAAGCCATGCCACCAGGACCAAGGGCCAACACCAGACGACCATACACATACACCCCAGGGCACACAGAAAGGGAAACACACACCTCATCACATCATAAACATCGACTACACCACAGCACAGCTGCACACCCTGTGCTGCCAGTGTCCCCCAAGGTGACCTGTGAACAGTGTATGCAGCAATAGCAAATCACCAACACGAAAACTGCATGGCCTGCCAAATAACCATCACAGAGTACAACATCAGCAGGGCCACAATGGACTGAAGACCCTGTCCCCCTGTCTAAAAATCATATGGGCACATAGAACCTTGCAATGGTGATGTACAAAATAGACCATGGAACTCAGTCAAACTAGAAAATGACTTTAATCAGTAAGGAGACAGAGAAAACACACCATAATGTACTGTATTTATTCACATATTGCACAGATGTAGCTACACAACATAAGTAGACACCAGCAAGTCTCAAAATCATGTGCAAATGCCATAGACTATGCACTGGTGAATCACAATCGGGAAGTGCAAAGTCCTTGGCAGGGCAGGGTACAGCACATCAGAGCAACAGGCCCAGTGTCCTTGGCAGGGGAGAGCACATCAGAGCAACAGGCCCAGAGTCCTTGGCAGGGTACAGCACATCAGAGCAACAGGCCCAGTGTCCTTGGCAGGGCAGGGGAGAGCACATCAGAGCAACAGGCCCAGTGTCCTTGGCAGGGCAGGGGAGAGCACATCAGAGCAACAGGCCCAGAGTCCTTGGCAGGGGAGAGCACATCAGAGCAACAGGCCCAGAGTCCTTGGCAGGGGAGAGCACATCAGAGCAACAGGCCCAGAATCCTTGGCAGGGGAGAGCACATCAGAGCAACAGGCCCAGAGTCCTTGGCAGGGTACAGCACATCAGAGCAACAGGCCCAGAGTCCTTGGCAGGGGAGAGCACATCAGAGCAACAGGCCCAGAGTCCTTGGCAGGGTACAGCACATCAGAGCAACAGGCCCAGTGTCCTTGGCAGGGCAGGGGAGAGCACATCAGAGCAACAGGCCCAGTGTCCTTGGCAGGGCAGGGGAGAGCACATCAGAGCAACAGGCCCAGAGTCCTTGGCAGGGGAGAGCACATCAGAGCAACAGGCCCAGAGTCCTTGGCAGGGTACAGCACATCAGAGCAACAGGCCCAGTGTCCTTGGCAGGGCAGGGGAGAGCACATCAGAGCAACAGGCCCAGTGTCCTTGGCAGGGCAGGGGAGAGCACATCAGAGCAACAGGCCCAGAGTCCTTGGCAGGGGAGAGCACATCAGAGCAACAGGCCCAGGAACACACCCACATCGCTAACAATGGTGTACTGTAGCACACCTATGTGTGGCACAGGCGTCTGAGGGTGTTGACAACTCACTCCTGGCTGTCATGTGGAGTGGAACCTGGCTGTGTGTCAGGGACTGCAGGTCGACTTGACTGGTGTGACAGAGGGACATGTGGTGTGGCTATAACAGAGGGCCTGCAAGGTGGAGGGCTGTGCGGACCAGGTGGCACCGTGGCACGTGGAGGTGGAGTCATGCACGCCCTTGACACAGTGTGGGTGGGAGAGGTTGGAGGGGTGCCCTTCCACTTCTTTGGAATATGAATTTGCTTCCCTGTCATGGGGTTGATGGGAAGTGGCGTTGACACCACCTGCACACCCCCCAACTGTTCCACTTCAGGGGCAGACACTGCCACTCCCTCTGGAGAAGTGCTTGATCCTGCAGTACGCTTGTGCTGGCTACGCCTCCGGACCACTTTAGCCTCTCTGGAAGGTGTACCCCCCACAGTGACCACCTTCCCACTTACCCCAGGGGTGGTGTCTACACTGCCCTCCTGTCCCTTCTTGCCAGGGATGGCCACTACACTGCCCTCCTGTCCCTTCTTGCCAGGGGTGGTGTCTAGACTGCCCTCCTGTCCCTTCTTGCCAGGAATGGCCACTACACTGCCCTTCTGTCCCTTCTTGCCAGGGATGGCCACTACACTGCCCTCCTGTCCCTTCTTGCCAGGGATGGCCACTACACTGCCCTCCTGTCCCTTCTTGCCAGGGGTGGTGTCTACACTGCCCTCCTGTCCCTTCTTGCCAGGGATGGCCACTACACTGCCCTCCTGTCCCTTCTTGCCAGGGATGGCCACTACACTGCCCTCCTGTCCCTTCTTGCCAGGGGTGGTGTCTACACTGCCCTCCTGTCCCTTCTTGCCAGGGATGGCCACTACACTGCCCTTCTTTGCCACAATGACTGGGTTGGTCACGACAGGGGTCTCCACTGCCACAATGACTGGGCTGGTCACGACAGGGGTCTCCACTGCCACAATGACTGGGCTGGTCACAACAGGGCTTCCCTCCACCTGCCTCGATGTACTTTGTTCTGGGGTTGATGTGGTAGGTGGGTGTGTCCCTGTGTTGTCCCCAGGTGTAGTCATGACATCCCACACATCCTCTGTGGGCATAGCAGAGTCAATATCTGGTGATGGCTCAGCAGCATGTGAGCCTGATGTCTGACACAATGCTCTTCTGGCCTTGCTCTTCTGTGACTTCACCTTGTCTGTGCATATTGGGGGGTCCCTGCCCTTCTTTGGGGATGGAGTCTGTGGACGGGATTGTTTGCTTTGGGTCTGAGCTGTGCTCCTAGTGTTGTAACGTTTACTTGATGTATGTCCCAAGTGCTCACTGTCATCTGATGTGGCCACTGACTGGGTGGACGTCACAGGCACCTGAGCTGCAAAGGGGGCATGTTGGAGGGCTGACGTCACTGTACCTGACAATGACAGGAGTGTACGATGTAGGCCACCCACGTCAGAGTGTATGCCCTCCATGAATGCCAGAACCTGCCCTATTTTGTAATCGTGGGCACTGAAGGCATTGAGCAGGGCGGTCTGGCCCACGCAAAGTTGCCGCAGGAGCTCTACGCACTCTGCACTGAGGGCAGCAGGGGGGACAGGTGCAGGTGCTGCGGTGCCATGTGTGAATGTCACACGTCCCCTCTTAGTGACACGGATACGGCCAGCCCCAGAGGAAGTGGATGGGAGGGTGGGCAGTGGCCGTTGGTAGTCAGATGCAGCAGCAGAGTCCCCATCCCCTGTGGCTGCTAACAGGGACTCATCCCCCCTGCCATCAGATGAAGTGGTACTCTGTGTCTCAGCCACAGATTCCTCATGCATACTCCTGTCACCCTCATCAGCGCTGGTGTGGTCAGTGTCACTTTGCTCCGTCTCACCCTGCTCTGCTGCCGCTGTCGTGCTGGTCTCGCCACCACTTTCAGGATCATGTTCCGCCGTGGTGTCTTCTGAATCTGCATTAGCGACAGAAACATGGTTGTATAAGTGTCATAGTCTGGTCACACGATATCAGAGCAATGCAGCACATGAGAGCCCTAGAGCTACATGGTAACCACCACACCCTCAAATCATTGTGCTGCTACACACCAGTTACACCACAACTGTGCCTGTCATGCGGACAAACAGGCAGGAGTGGACCAATGTCGATGACACACAGCACTACACCCTGCCCATGGATGGTGTTCCCCTAGCCCACATGGACCTGCCCCACGGACATGATGTAGCCACAACTAACATCACCACTTCCAGAGCCTAAAGGGATCCAGAGGGGAATACACACACCTGTTTTGTCTACACATGCCACATTGTCAAATAGGCCATTACAATCACCATGTGCCAATGTGGGTTCACATTGTTGTCAGATGTGTGGGCCACTACCATGCAGGTGCATGCAAAGTAGACTGACATGGTGTAACACTCATTAAGGGGACACAGCTGTACTGCATAATAGGGACTACACCCACCATCACAAAGAAGAGTGACCATGTGGACAACAAAATATATGTCAAGGACAGAAAACTGCAGCCAGGAGCTGCAGAGTAAGGCCATGGTGGGCCAATGCCTCATACAGACACACATCACAGTTGCCACTCACATCACATATCACAGCATGGCAGCACAGGCACATCACATGTGTCACCGCAGACACAGGCACTCTACACATGCATCCACTCCCAGACAAACTATCCCTCCCCGGATACTCACCATCTCTGTCTTGCTGCTGAAGCCCCTTCAGACGTGCATCCAGGTCTGGATAGGTCACTGCCAGTATGCGTGCCATCAGCGGAGTCATGGTGCGGCGTGGTACCATCCCCAAGTTCATCTCTGCCACTTGCTTAGCCAGCCGGCTGATGTCGTCCCACCTCTTGTGACAGTGTGTGTGTCGTCTGTTTGATACCCCCAGGGCTCGCACCTTTGCTGCTATGGCCCTCCAGACAGCCTTACGTTGGTGTACTTTGAGCTGCAGGTATGAGAGTAAAGAAGGACTAATGAACATTTACACATTGTCATATGTCAGCATCTATCAGTACAGCAGCCAGACACTGAATCTGGACGCACAGTGACCTCCCTCCCTCCAGAACTGGGGGTACCCTCACAAGGCCACTCTGCATGGCATAAACATTAGTGAATGCATGCACACATTGAGCTTCGTAGTCTCCATGATTATCACACAGAAGAATGATGATTCAACACAAATGCATCGACAGCACTGTGTAAATCATAAATTGTACAGGGCATTGATGTGGCATATCCACTAATCAGTGTGCAGCAACTGTAGCATGTAAGTTGGCTGATGGACAAACTTTGGAAGGGCAGCCACTGAACCTACTCTGTGGGGCACACTGACTATGACTACAGGGGCACCCTGAAATTACATCACAAGCGGACACTGTCCAACCAGCTACAAGGCAAACAACCGTTGGTCATGTCTGCCCCAAAAAGTAGCACATCCCACTCACACATACAAGTATAGGCCTAGGACTGAGTCATAATGCAAAACACACACTCCCACCACCTGCAAACATCTTGTCTGTCAGTGTTTGTCTGCACCACACATCCAAAATAACATACAGCTGCATCATGAATACACGTCTGACACCACCCTGCCCTACTGCTCCCTACATGGTGACTTACCACGACATTGGGGCCACCAAACAGCCGTGGGTACTGTGCCAGCACCTCGTTCACAAGGACATCCAGCTCCTCACTCGTGAATGGACTGGCACGGATCTTATCTGTTCTTGACATCCCTGTGGATATGGCAGACCTGTGGCGGAAGTGAGTTGTGAGGTGTCCCAGGCAGCAGGCTCTGTGAGCAGCAGGAGAGGGTCCCAGGCAGCAGGCTCTGTGAGCAGCAGGAGAGGGTCCCAGGCAGCAGGCTCTGTGAGCAGCAGGAGAGGGTCCCAGGCAGCAGGCTCTGTGAGCAGCAGGAGAGGGTCTCAGGCAGCAGCAGGAGAGGGTCCCAGGCAGCAGGCTCTGTGAGCAGCAGGAGAGGGTCTCAGGCAGCAGGCTCTGTGAGCAGCAGGAGAGGGTCCCAGGCAGCAGGCTCTGTGAGCAGCAGGAGAGGGTCCCAGGCAGCAGGCTCTGTGAGCAGCAGGAGAGGGTCTCAGGCAGCAGCAGGAGAGGGTCTCAGGCAGCAGGCTCTGTGAGCAGCAGGAGAGGGTCCCAGGCAGCAGGCTCTGTGAGCAGTGGGAATGTGTGGCTCACTCCCACAGATTTATAGGCCCATGGGGTCGTTAGGAAGCTGATAAGGTGCTACAATTGGTTGTCTGGGTCAGCCTTATTCAAAAGCATCCAATGACCGGCTCCGCGGCGGCGGCGCGCCGCTTCCGCATTATTCAAATCTGCATCATGCCACATTGAACACCCATGCCATTGGCTGTATGCAATGCACCATGGCGGTGACGCACCGCGGGTGTCCGGGGTGCGCTACCGCGATGGTGCATCATTCAAAAGCATCCAATGACCGGCTCCGCGGCGGCGGCGCGCCGCTTCCGCATTATTCAAATCTGCATCATGCCACATTGAACACCCATGCCATTGGCTGTATGCAATGCACCATGGCGGTGACGCACCGCGGGTGTCCGGGGTGCGCTACCGCGATGGTGCATCATTCAAAAGCATCCAATGACCGGCTCCGCGGCGGCGGCGCGCCGCTTCCGCATTATTCAAATCTGCATCATGCCACATTGAACACCCATGCCATTGGCTGTATGCAATGCACCATGGCGGTGACGCACCGCGGGTGTCCGGGGTGTGCTACCGCGATGGTGCATCATTCAAAAGCATCCAATGACCGGCTCCACGGCGGCGGCGCGCCGCTTCTGCATTATTCAAATCTGCATCATGCCACATTGAACACCCATGCCATTGGCTGTATGCAATGCACCATGGCGGTGACGCACCGCGGGTGTCCGGGGTGCGCTACCGCGATGGTGCATCATTCAAAAGCATCCAATGACCGGCTCCGCGGCGGCGGCGCGCCGCTTCCGCATTATTCAAATCTGCATCATGCCACATTGAACACCCATGCCATTGGCTGTATGCAATGCACCACGGCGGTGACGCTCCGCTGGGGACCGGCGGTAGGTACCGCGACTGATGCGGCGGAGCCTAGCCAGCGGCATGGACACCAGTCCATGTGCCAATGGCTACCTTGGCTGGGTAGATGGTGGTGCTGGGGTCACACCGCCGGGGACCGGCGGTAGGTACCGCGACTGATGCGGCGGAGCCTAGCCAGCGGCATGGACACCAGTCCATGTGCCAATGGCTACCTTGGCTGGGTAGATGGTGGTGCTGGGGTCACACCGCCGGGGACTGGCGCTAGGTTATGGCATTTTCGTACACATTGCTGTGTATGTCAATCATGGACAATGTATAAGTGCCATGCAGCTACATGGTGTAGGGCACATCATTGTACACACGATGCCACAGAGCCATTGCATCCACAGGAGGACGCACGTTCAGTCTGAGCCACTTTAGCATGTGTTTGTGCCATTTTAGTAAGGCTTTTGATGGGTGATGATTGCCAGACGTCATGCTCTACATAGATGTAGTGAGGTTTAATGTGTTGTTGCTCAGTGCAGACCTTGACCGGGCTGGGGGCACTGCATTGTATCGTACCTGACTTGTGCATTCAGAACTGATCATGCACACAACCAGAAGTGTCCCTGCTATTGTGATCATTGTGTTGATGAATGCTTCCACAATGTACATGATGCATTGAGGTCTGGCAGGTACGGCAGATGGGTATGACAGACATGTTAAGTCACATTAGATTTGTGGCTCTTGTAGCTCCATGTCTGCGCATGTCACTAGTTCAATCATTGTATCCACATTATTGTCACTTGAGTATTGTCACTGGAGAGGCCTGCCCTCTGTGTGTAGCTATTGGGCAGCCATGTCACCAGATGTGCCATGCATCTTTCTGGCCATTGTTTTTTACCCATTACATCATTGATGTTTTGTGCTATGGCCATCTCATGATGCTTGTCATTGACCTATTGTTTTTAATCCTAAACTAGGAGGAGGCCAAATCTCCTACGTCAGGTGATTGTGCTTGAGGACATGGAGAATGAGGCAATCATCAGGAAATTCCGGTTGGACAGACCGACATTGAAGATCTTGTGTGATCTATTGGAGCCCCACCTGCAGCCTCGCCGTCACTATCCTACGGCATTCACACCCGCCCACAAGGTAATGGCAGCACTACACTTCTTTGCGACTGGTTCCTTCCAGGAGACCGTGGCTAACGCTGGGGGAATGTCGCAGCCCATGTTCAGCATGGTGCTGAGGGATGTACTCGAGGCCATGATGATCTATCGGAATCGCTACATCCATTTCCCCCGGGGACGTGAATTGGCTGCCGTTAAGGGGGACTTCTATCCACTTGGGCACATCCCACATGTAGTCGGTGCGATCGATTGCACCCATGTGGCTCTGGTGGCACCGCAGGCGACGGAGCACATTTATCGAAACCGGAAACACTACCACTCCATGAATGTGCAGGTGGTGTGCCTTGCAGACAATTTCACATGTGTGTGCTAAGTATCCCGGTTCGGCACATGACTCTTTCATCATGAGGAACAGCATGGTGCCACGGATGATGGAGAATCTGCATCCCGAACATGCCTGGATTGTGGGTGAGTTACACAACTGCTATCACGTGCTGTGTGTCACTGCCTTTACAACATTGCAATGTGTGTTTTTTATTCGCAGGGGACTCTGCTTATCCCAGTAGGCCATGGCTGTTGAGCCCACTCCGTAATCCCCAGACACCTGCAGAGATCCGCTACAATGAGGCCCATGGCAGGACACGACGGGTAATTGAACGTACTTTTGGGCTGCTGAAGGCAAGGTTCCGGTGCCTTGACAGGACTGGAGGCACACTTGCATACTCGCCTGGGAAGGTGTGCAAGATCGTTGTGGCATGCTGTATGCTACACAACCTGGCCATCCACAAGGGGGTCCCCCTGCTCCTGGACGACGGTGAGGAACCAAGGCCACAACCTGCTCAGGGACCTGAATCCAGTGATGAGGAGAGTGGAGAGGAGGAAGGAGTTGACCAACGGCAGCAGCTAATCCAACGCTACTTCACTTGAAGGTGTGTGACGAGTTACAACGTCTACATAGTCTAGTGTGTTAGCTTATGTTGTGAATGGTTATGCGCAGATGTTCCCAATAGCCACATGTTCTGTCACCTATGTATGGTATTGTTGGAATGGACGTTACGTCCGGAGATGTATTATGGACGGCATTACAGCATTTCAGATAGACACTGTGTAGGGTACCTGTGATAATTAGGATATTTGTGGATCAGTGATCTGTGTGTGTTGCCACGATGAGACCAGTGACTGTAGTTCTGTTGTGTCTCCCTAGGTTCTCCAGCGTGTTCCTGCCCTGCATACTGTACATCATGTTTACATATCATGGACATTATCATCATTGTAAATAATGCACTAAAGAATTCACTACACAAAATCTGGATTGTAAGGTATTTTATTTACGGGGGGGACATGTGAATTGTGCGTGAATATTTACAGGAAGGTGGGGAATGAGCAGTGAGTTGACAGTCATGGTCGCTGAGATGCAAGAGTAGACACCACATGAATGTGGTGACCCAGTCCAACAGACAGGTGCCATTGCCAAGGCAATGTGGGGAAAGATAGTCCAAAAGAGTCAATGCAGTTGGGGAGAGGGTTGTCTTCAAGGCTGGCTCCGTGACTGGCGTGTGGCAGGTGCTTGGCTTCCAGAGACTCCCAGGCTCTTCTTCGGACGCCCCCTAGATCTTTTTGGCGGTGGGGGGCCTGCTGAATGGCCAGCGGCGTCAGAGGACTCGCCCCTCTCTGTTGGCGCAGGGGAGGATGGTGGACTGTCATCCTGCTGCACAACAGGAGGGGATGGCGGTGATGGTTGGGACACAGGCCTGTCCCTCTGCAACGCCACTTGCTGGCCCATGAGGTCCACCATCTGTCCCAGGTGGTTATTGATGGACCTCATCAGCAGGATGAGCTCCCTGAAAAATTCATCCGACCGGCCACTTTGTCCCTGGACCTCTTGGTAGGCATCCACAACTCTGGTGAAGTGGTCCAGGGATGGTGTCCACTCCTCCCGAGGTCTGGTGTTGGCCCTGGCCCTCCCACCTGCTCTGCTGCCACGGACCTCTTCCCTCGCCACTGGTGCGCCACGCACTGGCTCCCTGCCCTCCACAGTTGTTGGTGTGGGCTGGTCATCCCTAGGGACAGGGAGGGTGCTGCAGGTGGTACTGGTGGTAGTGGTGGTGTTGGTGGCAGTGGCTGCGGTGGTGGTTGCGGTGGAGGCAGAGGCCGTGACAGCAGGGGTCTGCTGCGTTGTCGTTGCAGCAGAGGTGGTGGTGGGGAGGATGGGGGCCTGGGACCTCTGGGTGTGTGGAACACCGGATGGGCCGGCCTGGAGCTCATCGTCCAAACTGTCCTGGGAGTCTGCATCTGTGAGTCCATGTGCCGGAGGTGGAGACTGGCTCTGCAGGTCGTTGGTGTTGTCCCCAGCAGTGAGTTCTTCATCACCTGTGGAGTAGATGGGGAGTGGTCAGTGTTTGTGTCATCTGTGTATCATCAGCTGTGTGTACACTAGTGCATTGTGCTGTCATCAGTTGTACAAATCATGGCAACATCGTGTTACATTACATAGTGGATAGTTAGATCATGGTGTCCTAAAGGTTGATTGTCTATGCATTTTGTACAATAGTAAATAGATTAATACACACACACTTCATGAAGATAAACGGTAGTTACATACCTGTAAGGTGAGCGTGCAGGGTATAATGGCTGACACTTTCTCCTGGGTGGGGGAGGCCTCCATGCTGCTGGGCTGTGGGCCAGGGGGCATGCTGGGAGTAGTGGTACATGCCTCACCCCCACAAACACCCTCCAAGTGAAGATGGCTACCTACCTGTAAGTTTGTTTGTTAAACAGTGCAATGGCTGACACTTGCTCCTGGGTGGGTGAGGCCTCCATGCTGCTGGGCTGTGGGCCAGGGGGCATGCTGGGAGTAGTGGTACAGGCCTCACCCCCACAAACACCCTCCAAGTGAAGATGGCTACCTACCTGTAAGTTTGTTTGTTAAACAGTGCAATGGCTGACACTTGCTCCTGGGTGGGGGAGGCCTCCATGCTGCTGGGCTGTGGGCCAGGGGGCATGCTGGGAGTAGTGGTACAGGCCTCACCCCCACAAACACCCTCCAAGTGAAGATGGCTACCTACCTGTAAGTTTGTTTGTTAAACAGTGCAATGGCTGACACTTGCTCCTGGGTGGGGGAGGCCTCCATGCTGCTGGGCTGTGGGCCAGGGGGCATGCTGGGAGTAGTGGTACAGGCCTCACCCCCACAAACACCCTCCAAGTGAAGATGGCTACCTACCTGTAAGTTTGTTTGTTAAACAGTGCAATGGCTGACACTTGCTCCTGGGTGGGGGAGGCCTCCATGCAGCTGGGCTGTGGGCCAGGGGGCATGCTGGGAGTAGTGGTACAGGCCTCACCCCCACAAACACCCTCCAAGTGAAGATGGCTACCTACCTGTAAGTTTGTTTGTTAAACAGTGCAATGGCTGACACTTGTTCCTGGGTGGGGGAGGCCTCCATGCTGCTGGGCTGTGGGCCAGGGGGCATGCTGGGAGTAGTGGTACAGGCCTCACCCCCACAAACACCCTCCAAGTGAAGATGGCTACCTACCTGTAAGTTTGTTTGTTAAACAGTGCAATGGCTGACACTTGCTCCTGGGTGGGGGAGGCCTCCATGCTGCTGGGCTGTGGGCCAGGGGGCATGCTGGGAGTAGTGGTACAGGCCTCACCCCCACAAACACCCTCCAAGTGAAGATGGCTACCTACCTGTAAGTTTGTTTGTTAAACAGTGCAATGGCTGACACTTGCTCCTGGGTGGGGGAGGCCTCCATGCTGCTGGGCTGTGGGCCAGGGGGCATGCTGGGAGTAGTGGTACAGGCCTCACCCCCACAAACACCCTCCAAGTGAAGATGGCTACCTACCTGTAAGTTTGTTTGTTAAACAGTGCAATGGCTGACACTTGCTCCTGGGTGGGGGAGGCCTCCATGCTGCTGGGCTGTGGGCCAGGGGGCATGCTGGGAGTAGTGGTACAGGCCTCACCCCCACAAACACCCTCCAAGTGAAGATGGCTACCTACCTGTAAGTTTGTTTGTTAAACAGTGCAATGGCTGACACTTGCTCCTGGGTGGGGGAGGCCTCCATGCTGCTGGGCTGTGGGCCAGGGGGCATGCTGGGAGTAGTGGTACAGGCCTCACCCCCACAAACACCCTCCAAGTGAAGATGGCTACCTACCTGTAAGTTTTTTTGTTAAACAGTGCAATGGCTGACACTTGCTCCTGGGTGGGTGAGGCCTCCATGCTGCTGGGCTGTGGGCCAGGGGGCATGCTGGGAGTAGTGGTACAGGCCTCACCCCCACAAACACCCTCCAAGTGAAGATGGCTACCTACCTGTAAGTTTGTTTGTTAAACAGTGCAATGGCTGACACTTGCTCCTGGGTGGGGGGGGCCTCCATGCTGCTGGGCTGTGGGCCAGGGGGAATGCTGGGAGTAGTGGTACAGGCCTCACCCCCACAAACACCCTCCAAGTGAAGATGGCTACCTACCTGTAAGTTTGTTTGTTAAACAGTGCAATGGCTGACACTTGCTCCTGGGTGGGGGAGGCCTCCATGCTGCTGGGCTGTGGGACAGGGGCTATGGTGGGAGTTGTTGTACTGACATTCCGGCCCCATACAGGCATCCTCAGCAGCATGGGTGGCTACATGTTGGTTAGGGATGGACAGTGTATTGGTGGTTGGGTATTGCAAGGAGGTAAAAGTCAATGTGGTGTTTAACATATGTCTGTACTTACCAGCCTCCGCTCCCCCGGCTACTCCTGTGTAACTCTCAGGTAGCAGGATAGCAAGCACCTTCTCCTCCCATGGTGTGAATGTCTTCAGTGGGATGGGAGGGCCACTGCCAGTCACGTTTGCCAGATTCCAGTTCTTGCTCCTCTTCTCCTTGACAACCCTCTTGAGATCATGCCACCGCTTCATGATCTCCTTCTTGGATCTTGGGGTGGCCCCAACTGCATTCACCCTTTGGACAATCCTTTCCCACATTTGTGTCCTGGTGGCTAATGGTGTCTGTTGGACTAGGTTCCCAAATAGTTGTGGTTCTACTCTCACAATCTCGTTGACCATGACTGTCAACTCACTCTCTGTGAATTTTGGAATTTTTTGTGATGTCATGGTGTGGGGGTGTTGAGGTGTTTGTGGGTGCAGGGGTGTGTGGGTGCAAGGGTGTGGTGATGAGGTGTGTTCTGTGCTGGGGGTTTGATTGTGATGGTGTGATGGTGGTGTTGATGGTGGTGGTGGGTGGGTGGGTGTTGTGTGCGATTTTGCCTCTCCTCTCAGATGTGGTGTGTGGCCTTCTGTTCTGGGAAGATGCAAAGGATTGTGGTGAGTGGAGGGTGTGGATTTGTACTCAGCTGTGTGGGTGTGTCCAATTGGATAGTCGTTGTCAGGTGTGTTGTGGGTGTGGTTATGTAGTATTGTGTATTTATTTGCCATTTCTGTATCTGTGTGTGTGTGTTGTATGTATTTGTGGCTGGGCTACTTTGTTTATGCAGTATTTTGCATTGCTGCGGTGCTTTGACATCGACCGCCATGGATTTCGTGTTCGTCCGCTGCGGTGACTTTGCTGGTGCTTGTCCGTCATTTATCCCATGCAATCCTGCCTTCGACCGCGGCGGTCGGTGCCTGCCGTTCCGCCCGCGCCACCCTCGGGGATATCGTAATTTCCTGTGCGGTGTCTCCGCTTTCCCTGTGGGCGGTTTTGTATTTCCAGCTGCTTTTCCGACCGCCGCGGTCGGAGTTTTGTCATCACCGCACATGTCGGGCGGTTTCTTTTTCACCGCTACCGCCGCGGTCGGTCTCCAGTGGCGTCGATCCTAATTTGTCTGCCGGATGCACCGCCTCCATGGCGGGCGGTTGTTTCCCGCATCCATGGCGGGCGGGGTGGTTTTCCGCCCGCTATCCTAATGGGGCCCTTATTATTTAATGCAAGCAAAGTATTTGTGAATTTAATAAACCAAGGAATACTATGAAAAAATAGTAATTTATAATTTGTATTAAATTACTTGGAAAAATGTACACAATTTGTAAAATTATAAAAATAAATATTATAAAATACATAATATGTATGATTATAATTGTAAAAATGTTGAAATGGTGTTAAAAAATTTAACAAAATGTTTAACAAAATGTATATAAATAAATGTAATCTACAATATTTTCTTCAATTAAAAATTTTGTTACAAAATGTAATATTAATATATTAATATTAATATAAATACTAAACTATTGTTTATTAACAACATGTATTTGAATATAATCATTGTATATGTATTTTTCAAACAGTATATTTTATTTGGATGTATGACGTTACAACTCATACTTTTACAACGCATACCATTACAACGATAATTTTACAACGCACAAACTATAACAATGCATGTATTTAAAACGCATGTTTTTACAGCGCAGGTACCTTTACAACGCATACCATTACAACGTAAGTATTGGTAAGTATATAATAATTTTTTTTAATTAAATTAATAGAAAATAATATAATTTAATTTAATTTAATGTAATTTAATTTCATTTAATTAAATTAATTTAAATTTAATTTTATTTTAACCCTGTACCCCTGTACCCCAAAAACCCAAAACTGACCCTAAACCCTAAAAATACCCTTTTACCCAAAAACCCAAAACCCAAAACTGACCCAGAACTCTAAAAATACCCCTTTACCCAAAAACCCAAAACTGACCCTGAACCCTAAAAATACCCCTTTACCCAAAAACCCAAAACTGACCCTGAACCCTAAAAATACCCCTTTACCCAAAAACTGAAAACTGATCCTGAACCCTCAAAATACCCCTTTACCCAAAAACTGACCCTGAACCCTAAAAATACCCCTTTACCCAAAAACTGAAAACTGACCCTGAACCCTAAAAATACCCCTTTACCCAAAAACTGAAAACTGACCCTGAACCCTAAAAATACCCCTTTACCCAAAAACTGAAAACTGACCCTGAACCCTAAAAATACCCCTTTACCCAAAAACCCAAAACTGACCCTGAACCCTAAAAATACCCCTTTACCCAAAAACCCAAAACTGACCCTGAACCCAAAAAATACCCCTTTACCCAAAAACGGAAAACTGGCCCTGAACCCAAAAAATACCCCTTTACCCAAAAACTGAAAACTGACCCTGAACCCAAAAAATACCCCTTTACCCAAAAACTGAAAACTGACCCTGAACCCTCAAAATACCCCTTTACCCAAAAACTGAAAACTGACCCTGAACCCAAAAAATACCCCTTTACCCAAAAACTGAAAACTGACCCTGAACCCTCAAAATACCCCTTTACCCAAAAACTGAAAACTGACCCTGAACCCAAAAAATACCCCTTTACCCAAAAACTGAAAACTGACCCAGAACCCTACAAATACCCCTTTACCCCAAAACTGAAAACTGACCCTGGACCCTTAAAAATATCCCTTAAAAAAAACCAAACATATAAAATGTAATTTTTAATTATATACTTACCAATACTTACGTTGTAATGGTATGCGTTGTAAAAGTACCTGCGTTGGTAAAAAATGCGTTGTAAATACATGCGTTGTAATAGTTTTACCGTTGTAAAAATTTCATTGTAATGGTAGTGCGTTGTAAAAGTTGCATTGTAATGGTTGTTTCCCATTTTATTTACTTCTAACAATACTTATGTTTATTAAATATGTATTCTTTGAATTAAGTTATATTACCAATATTGTTTGAAATGTTTAATAAAATTTACACAAATTACACAAATATATGAATAAATATAAATGTAAAAAATATATGTTATTGTAATGTTTATTGTTGTTCTTTCTCATGTGAATAAAAAAATTCATTTGTTCAAAAAAACACTACAGTATTTAATATTTTACTTCACTACAAGATTTATTTAATGACATTTCAATCTACATAACTTTACTATTACCACTCCAGTCTACATTAAATTGGTGTAGGTGCTGGACACTAATTAAATATAATTTACTATTCCCACTGCAGTCACCATTAAATTTGGGTAGGTGGTGGACACTAATTAATTATAATTTAATATTCCCACTCCAATCTACATTAATTTGGGGTAGGTGCTGGACACTAATTAAATAGATATTACAATTCCCACTCCAGTCTACATTAATTTGGGGTAGGTGCTGGACACAAATTAAATATAATTTAATATTCTCACTCCAGTCTACATTAATTAGAGATAGATGGTGGACACTAATTATATATAATTTACTATTCCTACTCCATTCTACATTAATTAGGAATACTTTAGTACACTATTTACATATACATTTAAATTCCCACTCCAATGTACATAAAATGCATGTATATATATATGTTTAGTTAAATAAAAATAGATACCTTAAACACTATATACAATAATAATGTATAAAAATAAAATATTTTCTAATTAATAATGTTTTTTTCACTATTCAAATGTAGTATAATATACAAAACTGTACAGCAATATAGATTGTAAACAATTTTACTCACTCCATACACTCAACAAACAAATATACTTAAACCAAATGTTTAAATATGAATTAAATGTTAAAAAGTATTCCAAATATTTATATCAAACAAATAGTTAAACATATTAGAAAGTAGAACATTATTGTAAATTTTTATAGAAAAAATTTCGCAATTTATTTCAATTTTTTTTCGAAATTCGAAATTTTAAATTTGTATTTAATGTACATATTGGTTTAATAAATGTTTTGACATATTAAAAAAAACAATTTAAAAATATATATTAAAATTAAAAAATATTTTGATTTATTTATTAAATTTTTTCCAAATAAATTTAAAATTTAAAACACTTTTTTTAATGCATAATTATTTAACCATTTTAATATTTTTCTCCAATTTAAATATATTTATTTATAAACATTTTTTATATAATATTAATTTAAAAAAATTAATATAAAATAACATCTATTTCAAATATCAATTTTTTTTAAATTTAATGTGATAACATAATTTTAAAATTATTTGTTATTTTTTAAATTATAAATTTTTAAGTTTTAAATGTTTTTTTAATTTTATTATATTTTTTAAATAAAAAAAATAAATAAAAAAAAATTAAAACACTCCCCACCCTTATCCCCTATAAACCCAACATCCCGCTCCTAAATTTATATATAAATTAATTAATTTTTATATAAAATTTATTGTTTATAATATTTTTTTTTTTACATTTCAAAATAAAATAAAAAATCTACAATTTTATATTTATAATATATACATTTTTAATACACTCCCCACCCTTATCCCCTATAAACCCAACATCCCGCTCCTAAATTTATATATCAATTAATTAATTTTTATATAAAAAAATTTTAAATATATTTTTTTGTAATATTTTCTAATTAAAATAAAAATTATGGAATTTTATATTTATAATATATACATTTTTAATACACTCCCCACCCTTATCCCCTATTAACCCAACATCCCGCTCCTAAATTTATATATGTTTTTTTATTTTTTATTATATTTTATAGGTACACATTACTATTAATAAATTCTAATTATTATTAATTATTACACAACAATAACACATATTACTACATAATTATTACAATATATTTTATTTCGATATTTTTACTATTTATCGATATTTCTTTACAACGATATTTTTACTTAGATATTTTTGTTATCGATATTTCAGCACACATACTTATTACGATATTTTTGTAATCGATATTGGTGATTCCGATATTTTTCATCATCGATATTTTAACTTCGATATTATGTCACTTCGATATTAAAAGTTCGATATTATGTCTGCGTACCGGCCCTGAGTAGGGACTTTGTCCAACCGCTGACTACACTATGGAACAGATTGGTAGAGGTATTTGAATGTTCCGCCTGAAGGCAAACCATATGAGAATATACTAATAGGGATTACTACGACCTCGAGAAATGCCAGATTCCAGCTCATTAACTTTTTCAATTTGCACAGGGCATACCTCACTCCGGGGCGGATTAATAAATTCTCCCAGAGAGATGATGCGAAATGGCCAAGATGCAGAGAGGTGGAGGCGGAACTCGTGCACATGTTATGGACATGCCCAGAATTGCAGAATTACTGGAATGCAGTCTCTGCCACCATAGGGGAAGTAATAGAGCGACCAGTCCCATGCACCCCAGCACATTGTTTTCTGGGATTATTTCCATTTAACTCCAAGTTGAGGGTTATCAGCAGGTTCCAAGACCTAGCCTTGACTATAGCTAAGCGTGAGATCAAGCAGCACTGTAAATCTAGTGTAGGACCCAGAATCACCAGCATGGAAGAATGAACTAGAGAACTGGGCAGCCTGCGAGGGGAGAGTACTTCACAGAAATGGCAAAAGGGTTCACTGGCGCAAGCTAGATCCTGGGAGGTGTTGATTGAGAATTTAACCCCTCCCACGCTGGTGACGGAACCGCTCCGTCAGGCCCCTCGGGTGGGCTGTGCTGGTGATGGAGCGGTTCCGTCACGGCCCGCTCGCCGCGCCTGCGCGGCGCTGATTTTGTGCCTGCGCGGCGCGTTCTATTGAGCGGGCGGGGCCGTGACGGAACTGCTCCGTCACAAGCACAGCCCACCCGAGGGCCGTAACGGAGCGGTTCCGTCACCAGCGTCGGAGCGCCGCGCGGCCCCCCCGCCCCTTAGCGCTGCGGCGGAATTGCCGCCGCAGCGAAAGGGTTAAAGAGGGCAGAACCAGCTCCGGAGTATCCCTGCAAAGAAGCCCAGAACATCAGGTCAGGGGAGGGGAGGATGCAGTACATGACTGAGGTATCAATAACCAACCTTAATTCTAGACCGATGCTGAAGGGTGAGATCCATGGGAGCACAGGCAGAGGGCGGCGGGACTAATGGCAAATCTATGAATATTGATGAAGTCTGGACTGGCGGAGGTCTGCGAAAGTGGGAGGGAGGATGGGATTTGGGAATCTGAGTAACTAGGGGGGAAATGTTCTATTACTGCAGTCGCATGGACTTCACAACTTTTGAATGGACTCAAGAAGTTGTAGAAGGAGCATAGTACGAGGTTGATCCTGAAAATGTAACCAAAATGTGATGAATATTTCATGCTTTTCAAAACCCCAATAAAATAAGTTTTTAAAAAAAGTGTTAGAAAGTACATTTCAAAGTTGCAAGCAGCAGCCACTGCACACAGGTACTAGTTATATTGTTAAAGATCAACTGTATTCCTGTATGTGCTCTCACAATCGGATTTGATTGTTGACTTGATTGATGACTCCCAGTGCTCCTCCTTGCATAGGCAACAGAACACATACAGGGCTGAGGTGGACACCACTTATCCTAACAACGAGAACATCCTTCCTGATTGCACCAGCACTGTTTATTTTTTACTTACATTAAACTCCACTCACGCCTAATGTCACAGCTACTTCACATACCCGAACAGATGCATTACATTTTTGCCCTCTCTTGGCCATAGTTCTCTGATATGTGACAGAAAAACAATTTCCTGGCTTCCATCACACCTTTGACTCTAAAGCTGATGTGCTGCTGTCCTCCATCTTTCTGCATTTTCTTCTTCTTGAATATGTTATGTTATGTTATAGAGACTTGTAGAGCGCATGGCTGCCCCAGCAATAGGGCGTCCCAGCGCTAGCAAAGCGAAAGGTAGGAAGGCAAGAAGCTAGATGGATGTAAAAAGCCAGGTTTTAATCAGCTTACTAAATGGCCAATAGTCGTTGGTGCTGCGCACAGTCAGGGGGATGGAATTCCAGAGTGCAGGTGCCTGAGCTTTAAAGGAACGGCCACCAGCTCTACAGCGGCGGACTCGTGGAGTGCACAGCAGATGTAAATCGGTAGAGCTCAGTGCCCACCTAGGAACATAGGCTGTGCAAAGCTCCTGCAAAATTAGGGGACTCTGGCTATGCATGATCTTACGAGCTATACATAGGGTCTTAAATTGAATTCTTTGCCTTATGGGCAGCCAATGAAGACGGCGAAAAAGATTGGAGGTGCGACATAACCTGGGTACAGCAAAAAGAATGCGTGCTGCTGCATTTTGTACACGCTGGAGTCTGGCCGTGACAGTTTTATTAGTGCCCAGCAGTATACCATTGCAATAGTCCAGACGAGATAGCACCACCAACTGCACTATCAGTTGACAGGTAGAGGCGTCAAAGAAGCCTAGAATAGATTTGAGGCTACGCAGGAGGCCGAAGCAAGTGCCCGCCACCTTCTTTGCATGAGGCTCAAAAGTAAGGGCAGTATCCATCAAGACCTCTAGATCTTTCACAGTGTTATTAAGTTGTGGGGGGAGCCTAATGCCGTGGGCCACCATTGGGAGTCCTATTTATGGGTGTCGCGGCCTACCAAGAGCAGTTCTGTTTTAGGAGAATTCAACTGCAGGTAGTTATTAGTCTTACAGTCAGAGATGGCCATGACATCCTCACGGAATTTCAGTTGGTCAGTAACCGGGTTGTTAGTAAAAGTGAACACCAGCTGGGTGTCGTCCGCATAAGATGTCATTTTGATTTTACGTTCTTTGGCTAACAAAGCCAAAGGGCGGACGTACACATTGAACAGCATAGGGCTCAAAGCCGAGTCCTGGGGGACACCGCACTTTAGAGGGTAGATATTGGAAAAATAAGGGGGGGAGTGAACCTGGAAAGAGCGTTCTGACAGGAATGCCGTGAACCAGGCCAGGGCCCCGCCTTTGACTCCGATCTCTTCCAAACGTTGGAGAAGAATTTTATGGAAGACCGTGTCAAAGGCGGCACTAAGATCGAGTAAAACCAGTGCCCATGTACTACCCTCGTCTTGTGCTGCCCGGAGCTGTTCAGTAACAGCCAAAAGCGCTGATTCCGTGCTGTGTTTTGAGCGGAACACGTTCTGAGAGCTGTCCAGAATAGAATTGGACTCTAGATAGTTAGTCAGGATGGTGTTGCCATGGGATTCCATAATCTTGGCCAAATATGGAAGCAGAGATATAAGTCTGACATTCTCTGGTAAGGATGAATCAAGAGTGGGCTTTTTAAGTAGCGGTACAACTTTTGCATGCTTCCAGGAATTGGGAATCACAGCTGATTGGAGGGAGTTGTTAATAAAAGTCCTACCCTCCGACAGCAAGCAGTTGTAGAGTTTTTTAAAGGTCTCAGGCTTTACAGGGTCGTCAGAGGAGCCGGATTTAACTTTTGCTGTCAAAATAACTAAGGGGTCCATTAGGATGTCGGGCGGTGGCACCACCGCGGTGGTGGCGGGGCGGAAAAACTGCTTTTTCCGCCCGCGAGCAGTGGAATTCATGTCCGCCACATTAGGATAGGTAAACACAGGTCATTTCCCGTCCGCCGCGGAGCGCCGCGCACCGCCATCAAAGTGCGCCCGCCACCGCGGCGGCTGCAGCCAATCGACGCCCTCCGCCGCGGCCGATGACGTCCGCCCCGCTCGACAAATTAGGATGGCACAAACAAGCAGACGCACCGCAGCGGAGACACCGCACAGCTCTAGCAGGCGGAAAGTCGACAGCGGAGCACGCACGCCGAGACCCGACATGAACCCCATGGACCCAGCCCTCCACGTGCATCCGGTCATGTACCTGCTGCAACACTATCGCCAGATGGGCCGCCGCGGACGCCGTCGCAGGTACGCCACTACACATATGCACCACACATCTCACATGCCGACACAGGGCCCAAACTAAACACTGGCATCCTGCTGGGGGCACACCACATCCACATGGGCACCCACACATCACCCACCTCACAACAAGGCACCCCACGGCATCCAGAACACACTACGTCGGCCAACCTGCAGCAACGTCACGGTCACGGACACGTCACCGCCGCGGTAAACACATGCGCACTATGCAGAAGGCAGGGCAACACCAAGGCATGGGCAGTTCCCAAACATCACTGCGACACACCACCCCGACCAACACTGCACACCACCCTAACTAGTCACAGGCCAGGTGCCCATCCCGTGCACCCCCATGCACATCAACAAGCACTGTAACAACAAGCACAACACACACACACTGCGACACACAACCAGGGACACAGGCACTGCAGGATTGGCTGACAACGAACACACAACACCAGTGCACTCCCCACAGCCCACACAATTGCATACAATCATCCACACAGGGCAAGACAAAACATACAACAGGCATACAACTCCTGGCTGACACATGTGTGTCTCACACCATACAGGGGCACACATACATACACTACAAACTAACGCCCTTCACACTGCACACCTCTGCCACACCCAACACCACACATGCCATGTAAGCCATGCCACCAGGACTAAGGGCCAACACAAGACGAACATACACATACACGCCTGGGCACACAGAAAGGAAAACACACACCTCATCACATCATAGACATCGACTACACCACAGCACAGCTGCACACCCTGTGCTGCCAGTGTCCCCCAAGGTGACCTGTGAACAGTGTATGCAGCAATAGCAAATCACCAACACGAAAACTGCATGGCCTGCCAAATAACCATCACAGAGTACAACATCAGCAGGGCCACAATGGACTGAAGACCCTGTCCCCCTGTCTAAAAATCATATGGCCACATAGAGCCTTGCAATGGTGATGTACAAAATAGACCATGGTACTCAGTCAAGCATATGCAAACAAGAAAATGACTTTATTCAGTAAGGAGACAGAGAAAAAACACCATAATGTACTGTATTTATTCACATATTGCACAGATGTAGGTACACAACATTAGTAGACACCAGCAAGTCTCAAAATCATGTACTAATGGCACAGACTATGCACTGGTGAATCACAATCGGGAAGTACAAAGTCCTTTGCAGGGCAGGGTACAGCACATCAGAGCAACAGGCCCAGAGTCCTTGGCAGGGGAGAGCACATCAGAGCAACAGGCCCAGAGTCCTTGGCAGGGCAGGGTACAGCACATCAGAGCAACAGGCCCAGAGTCCTTGGCAGGGGAGAGCACATCAGAGCAACAGGCCCAGAGTCCTTGGCAGGGGAGAGCACATCAGAGCAACAGGCCCAGAGTCTTTGGCAGGGGAGAGCACATCAGAGCAACAGGCCCAGAGTCCTTGGCAGGGCAGGGGAGAGCACATCAGAGCAACAGGCCCAGAGTCCTTGGCAGGGCAGGGGAGAGCACATCAGAGCAACAGGCCCAGAGTCCTTGGCAGGGGAGAGCACATCAGAGCAACAGGCCCAGAGTCCTTGGCAGGGGAGAGCACATCAGAGCAACAGGCCCAGAGTCCTTGGCAGGGCAGGGGAGAGCACATCAGAGCAACAGGCCCAGAGTCCTTGGCAGGGCAGGGGAGAGCACATCAGAGCAACAGGCCCAGACTCCTTGGCAGGGCAGGGGAGAGCACATCAGAGCAACAGGCCCAGAGTCCTTGGCAGGGGAGAGCACATCAGAGCAACAGGCCCAGAGTCCTTGGCAGGGCAGGGGAGAGCACATCAGAGCAACAGGCCCAGAGTCCTTGGCAGGGCAGGGTACAGCACTTCAGAGCAACAGGCCCAGAGTCCTTGGCAGGGGAGAGCACATCAGAGCAACAGGCCCAGAGTCCTTGGCACGGCAGGGGAGAGCACTTCAGAGCAACAGGCCCAGGAACACACCCACGTCGCTAACAATGGTCTAGTGTAGCACACCTATGTATGCCACAGGCGTCTGAGGGTGTTGACAACTCACTCCTGGCTGTCATGTGGAGTGGGACCTGGCTGTGTGTCAGGGACTGCAGGGCCACTTGACTGGTGTGACAGAGGGACATGTGATGTGGCTATAACAGAGGGCCTGCAAGGTGGAGGGCTGTGCGGACCAGGTGGCACTGTGGCACGTGGAGGTGGAGTCATGCACGCCCTTGACACAGTGTGGGTGGGAGAGGTAGGAGGGGTGCCCTTCCACTTCTTTGGAATATGAATTTGCTTCCCTGTCATGGGGTTGATGGGAAGTGGCGTTGACACCACCGGCACACACCCCAACTGTCCCACATCAGGGGCAGACACTGGCACTCCCTCTGGAGAAGTGCTTGATCCTGCAGTACGCTTGGGCTGGCTACGCCTCCGGACCACTTTACCCTCTCTGGATGTTGTACCCCCCACAGTGACCACCTTCCCACTTACCCCAGGGGTGGTGTCTACAGTGCCCTCCTGTCCCTTCTTGGCAGGGATGGCCACTACACTGCCCTCCTTTGCCACAATGACTGGGTTGGTCACGACAGGGGTCTCCACTGCCACAATGACCGGGCTGGTCACAACAGGGCTTCCCTCCACCTGCCTCGATGTACTTTGTTTTGGGGTTGATGTGGTAGGTGGGTCTGTCCCTGTGTTCTCCCCAGGTGTAGCCATTACATCCCACACATCCTCTGTGGGCATAGCAGAGTCAATTGCTGGTGATGGCTCTGCAGCATGTGAGCCTGTTGTCTGAGACAATGCTCTTCTGGCCTTGCTCTTCTGTGACTTCACCTTGTCTGTGCATATTGGGGGGTCCCTGCTCTTCTTTGGGGATGGAGTCTGTGGACGGGATTGTTTGCTTTGGGTCTGACCTGTGCTCCTAGTGTTGTAACGTTTACTTGATGTATGTCCCAAGTGCTCACTGTCATCTGATGTGGCCACTGACTGGGTGGACGTCACAGGCACCTGAGCTGCAAAGGGGGCATGTGCTTGTTGGAGGGCTGACGTCACTGTACCTGACAATGACAGGAGTGTACGATGTAGGCCACCCACGTCAGAGTGTATGCCCTCCATGAATGCCAGAACCTGGCCTAATTTGTTATCGTGTGCACTGAAGGCATTGAGCAGGGCGGTCTGGCCCACGCAAAGTTGCCGCAGGAGCTCTACACACTCTGCACTGAGGGCAGCAGGGGGGACAGGTGCAGGTGCAGCGGTGCCATGTGTGAATGTCACACGTCCCCTCTTAGTGACACGGATACGGCCAGCCCCAGAGGAAGTGGATGGGAGGGTGGGCAGTGGCCGTTGGTAGTCAGATGCAGCAGCAGACTCCCCATCTCCTGTGGTTGCTAACAGGGACGCATCCCCCCTGCCCTCAGATGAAGTGGTACTCTGTGTCTCAGCCACAGATTCCTCATGCATACTCCTGTCACCCTCATCAGCGCTGGTGTGGTCAGTGTCACTTTGCTCCGTCGCACTCTGCTCTGCTGCCGCTGTCGTGCTGGTCTCACCACCACTTTCAGGATCATGTTCCGCCGTGGTTTCTTGCGAATCTGCATAAGTGACAGAAACATGGTTGTATAAGTGTCATTGTCTGGTCACACGATATCAGAGCAATGCAGCACATGAGAGGCCTACAGCTACATGGTAACCACCACACCCTCAAATCAATGTGCAGCTACACACCATATAGACCACAACAGTGCCTGTCATGCGGACAAACAGGCAGGAGTGGACCAATGTCGTTGACACACAGCACTACACCCTGCCCATGGATGGTGTTCCCCCAGCCCACATTGACCTGCCCCATGGACATGATGTAGCCACAACTAACATCACCACTTACAGACCCTAAAGGGATCCAGAGGGGAATACACACACCTGTATTGTCTACACATGCCACATTGTCAAATAGGCCATTACAATCACCATGTGCCAATCTGGGTTCACATTGTTGTCAGATGTGTGGGCCACTACCATGCAGGTGCATGCAAAGTAGACAGACATAGTGTCACACTCATTAAGTGGACACAGCTGTACGGCATAATAGGGACTCCACCCACCATCACAAAGAAGAGTGACCATGTGGACAACAAAATATATGTCAAGGACAGAAAACTGCAGGCAGGAGCTGCAGAGTAAGGCCATGGTGTGCCAATGCCTCATACAGACACACATCACAGTTGCCACTCACATCACATATCACAGCATGGCAGCACACGCACATCACATGTGTCACCGCAGGCACAGGCACTCTACACATGCATCCACTCCCAGACAAACTCTCCCTCCCCGGATACTCACCATCTCTGTCTTGCTGCTGAAGCCCCTTCAGACGTGCATCCAGGTCTGGATAGGTCACTGCCAGTATGCGTGCCATCAGCGGAGTCATGGTGCGCCGTGCCACACGCCCTGTGCGTGGTACCATCCCCAAGGTCATCTCTGCCACTTGCTTAGCCAGCCGGCTGATGTCGTCCCACCTCTTGTGACAGTGTGTGTGTCGTCTGTTTGATACCCCCAGGGCTCGCACCTTTGCTGCTATGGCCCTCCAGACAGCCTTATGTTGGTGTACTTTGAGCTGCAGGTATGAGAGTAAAGAAGGCCAAATTAACATTTACACATTGTCATATGTCAGCATCTTTCAGTACAGCAGCCAGACACAGATTCTGGACTCACAGTGACCAATCTCCCTCCAGAACTGGGGGTACCCTCACAAGGCCACTCTGCATGGCATAAACATTAGTGAATGCATGCACACATTGAGCTTCGTAGTCTCCATGATGATCACGCTAAACGATGATGCTTCAACACTAATGCATCGACAGCACTGTGTAAATCAGAAATTGTACAGGGCATTGATGGGGCATATCCACTAATCAGTGTGCAGCAACTGTAGCATGTAAGTTGGCTGATGGACAAAGTTTGGCTGTGCAGCCACTGAACCTACTCTGTGGGCCACACTGACGATGACTACAGGAGCACCCTGAAATTACATCACAAGCGGACACTGTCCAACCAGCTACAAGGCAAACAACCGTTGGTCATGTCTGCCCCAAAAATTAGCAAATCCCACTCACACATACAAGTATAGGCCTAGGACAGAGTCACAATGCTAAACACACACTCCCACCACCTGGAAACATCTTGTCTGTCAGTGTTTGTCAGCACCCCACATCCAAAATAACATACTGCAGCATCATGAATACACGTCTGACACCACCCTGCCCTACTGCTCCCTACATGGTGACTTACCACGACATTGGGGCCACCAAACAGGCGTGGGTACTGTGCCAGCACCTCATTCACAAGGACATCCAGCTCCTCACTCGTGAATGGACTGGCATGGATCTTATCTGTTCTTGACATCCCTGTGGATATGGCAGACCTGTGGCGGAAGTGTGTTCTGAGGTGTCCCAGGCAGCAGGCTCTGTGAGCAGCAGGAGAGGGTCCCAGGCAGCAGCAGGAGAGGGTCCCAGGCAGCAGCAGGAGAGGGTCCCAGGCAGCAGCAGGAGAGGGTCCCAGGCAGCAGCAGGAGAGGGTCCCAGGCAGCAGCAGGAGAGGGTCCCAGGCAGCAGGCTCTGTGAGCAGTGGGAATGTGTGGCTCACTCCCACAGATTTATAGGCCCCTGGGGTCGTTAGGAAGCTGATAAGATGCTACAATTGGTTGTCTGGGTCTGCCTTATTCAAAAGCATCCAATGACCGCCTCCGCGGCGGTGACGCACCGCTTCCGCATTTTACAAATCTGCATCATGCCACATAGAACACCCATGCCATTGGCTGTATGCAATGCTCCACGGCAGTGACGCACCACGGGTGTCCGGGGTGCGCTACCGCGATGGTGCATCATTCAAAAGCATCCAATGACCGCCTCCGCGGTGGTGACGCACCGCTGGGGACCGGCGGTAGGTCCCGCGACTCATGCGGCAGAGCATAGCCAGCGGCATGTCCACAAGTCCATGTGCCAATGGCTACCTTGGCTGGGTACATGGTGGTGCTGGGGTCACACCGCTGGGGACCGGCGGTAGGTACCGCGACTCATGCGGCGGAGCATAGCCAGCGGCATGTCCACAAGTCCATGTGCCAATGGCTACCTTGGCTGGGTAGATGGTGGTGCTGGGGTCACACCGCTGGGGACCGGCGGTAGGTACCGCGACTCATGCGGCGAGGCATAGCCAGCGGCATGTCCACAAGTCCATGTGCCAATGGCTACCTTGGCTGGGTAGATGGTGGTGCTGGGGTCACACCGCTGGGGACCGGCGGTAGGTCCCGCGACTCATGCGGCGGAGCATAGCCAGCGGCATGTCCACAAGTCCATGTGCCAATGGCTACCTTGGCTGGGTAGATGGTGGTGCTGGGGTCACACCGCTGGGGACCGGCGGTAGGTACCGCGACTCATGCGGCAGAGCATAGCCAGCGGCATGTCCACAAGTCCTCCATGTGCCAATGGCTACCTTGGCTGGGTAGATGGTGGTGCTGGGGTCACACCGCTGGGGACCGGCGGTAGGTTCTGGCATTTTCGGACACAGTGCTGTGTATGTCAATCCTGGACAATGTATAAGTACCATGCAGCTACATGGTGTAGGGCACATCATTGTACACACGATGCCACAGAGCCATTGCATCCACAGGAGGACGCACGTTCAGTGTGAGCCACTTTAGCATGTGTTTGTGCCATTTTAGTAAGGGTTCTGATGGGTGATGATGATTGACAGACGTCAGGTGCTCTACATAGATGTCGTGAGGTTTAATGTGTTGTTGGTCAGTGCAGACCTTAACCGGGCTGGCGCCACTGCATTGTATCGTACCTGACTTGTGCATTCAGAACTGATCATGCACACAACCAGAAGTGTCCCTGCTATTGTGATCATTGTGTTAATGAATGCTTGCAAAATGTACATGATGCATTGAGGTGTGGCAGGTACGGCAGATGGGTATGACAGACATGTTAAGTCACATTAGATTTGTGGCTCTAGTAGCTCCATGTCTGCGCATGTCACAAGTTCAATCATTCTATCCACTTTCACAGTCCCCGATGTGTTGCTGTCACTTGGGTATTGTCACTGGAGAGGCCTGCCCTCTGTGTGTAGCTATTGGGCAGCCATGTAACCAGATGTGCCATGCATCTCTCTGGCGCTTGTTGTTTCCCCATTACATCATTGATGCTTTGTGCTATGGCCATCTCATGATACTTGTCATTGACCTATTCTTTTTAATCCTAAACTAGGAGGAGGCCAAATCTCCTACGTCAGTTGATTGTGCTTGAGGACATGGAGAATGAGGCAATCATCAGGAAATTCAGGCTGGACAGACAGACATTGAAGATCGTTTGTGATCTATTGGAGCCCCACCTGCAGCCTCGCCGTCACTATCCTACGGCATTCACACCCACCTACAAGGTAATGGCAGCACTACACTTCTTTGCGACTGGTTCCTTCCAGGAGACCGTGGCTAACGCTGGGGGAATGTCGCAGCCCATGTTCAGCATGGTGCTGAGGGATGTACTTGAGGCCATGATGATTTATCGGAATCGCTACATCCATTTCCCCCGGGGACGTGAATTGGCTGCCGTTAAGGGGGACTTCTATCCACTTGGGCACATCCCACATGTAGTCGGTGCAATAGATTGCACCCATGTGGCTCTGGTGGCACCGCAGGCGACGGAGCACATTTATCGGAACCGCAAACACTACCACTCCATGAATGTGCAGGTGGTGTGCCGTGCAGACATGACAATTTCACATGTGTGTGCTAAGTATCCCGGTTCCGCACATGACTCTTTCATTATGAGGAACAGCATGGTGCCACGGATGATGGAGAATCTGCATCCTGAACGTGCCTGGATTGTGGGTGAGTTACACTACTGCTATCACGTGCTATGTTTCACTGGCTTTACTGTGGTCGTACAACATTGCTATGGGTCTTTTTTATTCACAGGGGACTCTGCATATCCCAGTAGGCCATGGCTGTTGAGCCCACTCCGGAATCCCCAGACACCAGCAGAGATCCGCTACAATGAGGCCCATGGCAGGACACGACGGGTAATTGAACGGACTTTTGGGCTGCTGAAGTCAAGGTTCCGGTGCCTTGACAGGACTGGAGGCGCACTCGCATACTCGCCTGGGAAGGTGTGCAAGATCGTTGTGGCATGCTGTATGCTACACAACCTGGAACACGTGTGATCAATGAGCCATTGATGACATCCCTAAGGCACTCTTTCTGGTGTATTCCTCCTGATAATTCACATGAAAAGTTAGTAACTGTATTTCAATCTGTATTTAATTTTTTCCAAACATGGTATTCATTTATTTTCCAAACACGGTATTCATTTCATATCCATGTATTATGTCTCTGAGAAACATTCCAAGTTCAAAATGCATTCCAAGTTCAAAAATGCAAATTATTGGACCCCGCTCCAATGCATTTCGGGCCACCGCCCTTCATCGGGGAGCATCTAAAATGAAGACAATATCGCATTGTAACATTCTTACCATAAACGTCTAATACGAAATAAATGAAGATTCCTTAATCCCTTAGAAACACCGGTGTGAATATGTGAACGTCAACTGTTCAGGTAAATTGTGATCATGGTCCGTTAAAAACTAACCAAGGGGTGATGTAGTGTGAGTTTAAACCAAAATACCTAAGTCACTTCGTGTTATTAAAGTGCAAACAAACGCGCTTAAAAATGGGAGTCGGGTCGGGTGAGGACCTCGCGTCTAAATAACGTGCAAGGTTTAATTCAGATAACCGCGCGCCTAAAGCGATGCTTAGATATCAGCATTACTTACATTTCTCAATATATCGTGATGTTCTAACGCCGTTGCGGATGAGTTTAACCGGAAAGGTATCCTCGGCTTTCGGAAATAGAAGCCGGGAAAAAGTCTCAATCATGTGATGTAGGATGTGAAGCTAAAAAACGGACTAGGGTGTGTAAAAGAGGTGAAACTAAAAAGCGGACTATTGCGAAGTGTTGATAGGGTGAAAATAGTGAAGTGCTTTCGTAACAATATGTGAAGGCATACTGTAAAACAATAAACTGACAAAAGTTCACATTACAATATTCAAATAATATGCGTGATCCACATGCAGGTTTCAGATCAGAACAATGTAGCACGTGCAGTGCTACCGTGCAGGCATTATAGATAACAAGAAAATTCCACTCGTTCATTTAAGCCAAATGGCTTTATCGAATTAAGTTTGTAAATCCAATGGTTTTCACGTTGTAACAGCATCCTGTTGTTGTCTCTCTCCTCTGCTTTTTGAATGATTTCCAATGCCATGAATTTTAATTGGGATATATTATGGTTCATTTCCAAAAAGTGTGATGCCACTGATGATTTTAAATTCTTTGTGCGAATGCTAGACTTGTGTTCATTTAACCGAGTCTTTAACTTGCGTTCAGTCTTGCCGACATAGGCCTTTCCACACGGACATTTGAGAAGATAAATAAGATTGTTAGAATCGCATGTGGCTGTAACTTTAAGGTTGATCTTAAACCCTTTCATTGGATGTGTCATTGTATTTCCTAAAATGACGTTATGGCAGTTGTTACAATTGTTACATGGTCTGGTTCCTTTTGAAATGAATTGTGGTTCCGTCGGTTGTTTTAAGATCTCACCCAAGTTTTTGCCCCTAGTGTGGGCGAATATTGGTCTCGCTTTGAACATGTCTTTAAAGTCTGTCTCTAACTCTAGCATTGGCCAATGTTTGAGTATGATGTTTTTATATGTAGTGCTGACATTAGAATATTTTGAAACTATGACCATCCGATCACCATCCTTTTTCTTATTGGATTGTAATAACAAGGTATGTCTTTCCAGTTTGTCCACCTCATTTTTGGCTTGTATTAGTAATTCCTCTGGATACTTTCTCTCTTTGAAACGATCGATCATTTCATCCATTCTTATTTTGGTCTTAGTGGGGTCAGAAGTGATTCGTTTGACTCTCAACAACTGTGATTTTGGTAGATGCTTTTTCAACGAATTCTGATGAAAACTACTATAATGTAACATGTTGTTACGATCAGTTGACTTGCGAAAGATATCCGTGGTTATTTGATTATTTTGGAGGGTGACTACAGTTACTAACTTTTCATGTGAATTATCAGGAGGAATACACCAGAAAGAGTGCCTTAGGGATGTCATCAATGGCTCATTGATCACACGTGTTCCTGTTTGTCAATTACTCGCCCGAGGGTGATGGGCGATGCCTAAGAGCACCTAAAAACTATTTACCTTCCCCGTGATACCTTAAAAAGAGCAGTGCACGGTCCTACACACTTTAACTCATCAATTTTGCTACACAACCTGGCCATCCACAAGGGGGTCCCCCTGCTCCTGGACGACGGTGAGGAACCAAGGCCACAACCTGCTCAGGGACCTGAATCCAGTGATGAGGACAGTGGAGAGGAGGAAGAAGTTGACCAACCGCAGCAGCTAATCCAACGCTACTTCACTTGAAGGTGTGTGACGAGTTACAACATCTACATAGTCTAGTGTGGTAGCTTATGTTGTGAATGGATATGCGCAGATGTTCACAATGCCACATGTTCTGTCACCTATGTATGGTATTGTTGGAATGGACGTTACATACGGAGATGTATTCTGGACGGTATTTGTGCATATCAGCTAGACAATGTGTAGTGTACCTGTGATAATTTGGATATTTGTGGAGCTGTGATTTGTGTCTGTTGCCACGATGAGACCAGTGACTGTAGTTCTGTTGTGTCTCCCTAGGTGCTCCAGAGTGTTCCTGCCTGCATACTGTACTTCATGTTTACATATCATGGACATTATCATCATTGTAAATACTGCACTAAAGAATTCAATACACAAAATCTAGATTGTAAGGTATTTTATTTACGGGGTGGACATGTGAATTGTGCGGGAATATTTACAGGAAGGTGGGGAATGAGCAGTGAGTTGACAGTCATGGTCGCAGAGATGCAAGAGTAGACACCACATGAATGTGGTGACCCAGTCCAACAGACAGGTGCCATTGCCAAGGCAATGTGGGGAAAGATAGTCCAAAAGAGTCAATGCAGTTGGGGAGAGGGTTGTCTTCAAGGCTGGCTCCGTGACTGGCGTGTGGCAGGTGCTTGGCTTCCAGAGACTCCCAGGCTCTTCTTCGGACGCCCCCTAGATCTTTTTGGCGGTGGGGGGCCTGCTGAATGGCCAGCGGCGTCAGAGGACTCGCCCCTCTCTGTTGGCGCAGGGGAGGATGGTGGACTGTCATCCTGCTGCACAACAGGAGGGGACGGCGGTGATGGTTGGGACACAGGCCTGTCCCTCTGCAACGCCACTTGCTGGCCCATGAGGTCCACCATCTGTCCCAGGCGGTTATCGATGGACCTCATCAGCAGGATGAGCTCCCTTAATAGTTCATCCGACCGGCCACTTTGTCCCTGGACCTCTTGGTAGGCGTCCACAACTCTGGTGAAGTGGTCCAGGGATGGTGTCCACTCCTCCCGAGGTCTGGTGTTGACCCTAGCCCTCCCACCTGCTCTGCTGCCACGGACCTCTTCCCTCGCCACTGGTGCGCCACGCACTGGCTCCCTGCCCTCCACAGTTGTTGGTGTGGGCTGGTCATCCCTAGGAACACGGAGGGTGCTGCAGGTGGTACTGGTGGTAGTGGTGGTGTTGGTGCCAGTGGCTGCGGTGGTGGTTGCGGTGGTGGTTGCGGTGGAGGCAGAGGCCGTGACAGCAGGGGTCTGCTGCGTTGTTGTTGCAGCAGAGGTGGTGGTGGGGAGGATGGGGGCCTGGGACCTCTGGGTCTGTGGAACACCGGATGGGCCGGCCTGGAGCTCATCATCCAAACTGTCCTGGGAGTCTGCATCTGTGAGTCCATGTGCCGGAGTTGGAGACTGGCTCTGCTGGTCGTTGGTGTTGTCCCCAGCAGTGAGTTGTTAATCACCTGTGGAGTAGATGGGGAGTGGTCAGTGTTTGTGTCATCTGCGTATCATCAGCTGTCTGTACACTAGTGCATTTTGCTGTCCTCAGTTGTACAAATCATGGCAACACCGTGTTACATTACATAGTGGAGAGTTACATCATGGTGTCCTAAAGGTTGATTGTCTATGCATTTTGTACAATAGTAAATTGATTAATACACACACACACTTCATGAAGATATACGGTAGTTACATACCTGTAAGGTGAGTGTGCAGGGTACAATGGCTGACACTTTCTCCTGGGTGGGGCAGGCCTCCATGCTGCTGGGCTGTGGGACAGGGGGGCATGCTGGGAGTAGTGAGACAGGCCTCCCTCCACACTCCCACCCACAAACAGGCTCCAAGTGAAGATGGCTACCAACCTGTAAGTTTGTTTGTTCAACAGTGCAATGGCTGACACTTTCTCCTGGGTGGGGCAGGCCTCCATGCTGCTGGGCTGTGGGACAGGGGGGCATGCTGGGAGTAGTGAGACAGGCCTCCCTCCACACTCCCACCCACAAACAGGCTCCAAGTGCAGATGGCTACCAACCTGTGAGTTTGTTTGTTCAACGTTTTTAAAACTTACTTATTGTATGCTGTTATTTTAGAAAACTTGATTTGCGCCTGTGATTATTGTGACTTTTTAAAATACACTTTCCCCCTGCACCACACGCCTTACTGACAGTTGCTGGAGCCGCCTCCCTGCATCTCCTCGTAGGGGCACTTCCGGTTGCCCTGCAGGAAGAGCGGTTAGCGCTCTAGTGTTGTACTTCCTGGAGGCTACTTAGGCTGAGCAGGGCTGCAGCGCGCTGCGGGAAGGAGGCAGTGGCAGTGTCCCCGACCCGTTTTGTGTTCAGACCTTGGGCAGTAAGATAAAGAAAGCGCTCGTTTTTAAAACTTACTTATTGTATGCTGTTATTTTAGAAAACTTGATTTGCGCCTGTGATTATTGTGACTTTTTAAAATACACTTTCCCCCTGCACCACACGCCTTACTGACAGTTGCTGGAGCCGCCTCCCTGCATCTCCTCGTAGGGGCACTTCCGGTTGCCCTGCAGGAAGAGCGGTTAGCGCTCTAGTGTTGTACTTCCTGGAGGCTACTTAGCCCTCGCAGCTCTTCGGGCGCGCAGCGATCGCGCGCAGCCCGCCGAAGACCCGCCAAAGAGCTGCCCGTCAGCGCCCGTCCGCGCTAAGGCAGCGCCAGGCGCCAGTCATCCTGGTCTTTCCCTCTGCTGGTGTAGCGGTAAGATGTGCTATTCCAAAGCTGAGCTCTTGGGTCTTCAGCACCCTACTTGTTCCTGTGCTAGACGCAACCCGGCCCATATACGACATCCCCTATTAAATCCCTCTCAATTATGCTCCACTATAAAAACTAAACCCAAACTTCCCAAGATCCACACTTTCAGGATAGGTCATCTTAATGTTAGATCTATGCATAAGCATCATTCCGAAATTTCTGACCTTCTTACTGACCACTCTCTTGATGCCCTGTTCATGACTGAGACGTGGCTTCTCGATGAAATGGACTCGGTCTGCAACTTAGCGACCCCCACGGGATATACCATTCACACGGTGAATAGGAGCACGAGGGGGGGGGGGTGGCGCTTATAATCAGATCCCCTTCTTGATTGCCAGCTTAGCAAAGTGGACATTAAAGGCAGTGAAAGCGCACGGTTCTCGATCAAAGTTAACCCACAGTTCTGCACAACGGGCCTCTTGATCTATAGACCCCCTGGCACTGATACTCCTTTTATTAATTCACTTTTACAGTTTTTGGACACTAACATTCTTAAAACAGCTAATTTTACGATCATAGGTGATCTCAATCTTCATCTTGACGGGGAATCCGAGCCCAAGATTACCACTTTTCTTGCTGATCTTGCGGCCTTTCAACTTAATCAATTTGTGACTGGCCCCACCCATAGAGCGGGACACCTTCTTGACCCCATATTTTCCAACATCACTAGCTGTTCCGTAGGATTGCCAATCCCTATGACCTGGACTGATCACCATCTAGTTACTCTGTCCATTTCTTGTAACCTGAGACCTGTAGCGGTGCCTACCCCATTAGTCCAGAAACGGCCATGGAGAAAACTTCGTCTTGAAGATCTACACAATCTCCTGGTATTAAATCCCCCGCCCCCTAGTGAAGATCTGGACGTAGGTTATGATCAGTTCTGCCTCTGGATCACCCAGACACTGGATACCTTGATCCCGGCTAGATGTACCAAGGTCCGCACCCATACAACCAGCCCTTGGTATAATATCGAATTAGCAACTCTGAAAAAGGAATGCAAAAAGGCAGAGAGGTGCTGGAGAAAAAACTACGATGTTAACCTCAAACAGGATTATGTCCTGCTCCAAAAAACTTACCATCGTAAGGTTTGCAGAACTAGGGCGGCATATTATGCCAATGAAATCAGTAACAGCTCCAACACCTCGAAAGCTGTATTTAAAATCCTGAAAGACCTTACTGCAAAAAAAAACGTTAACACCACTATCATTTCTCCTGACCTTTGTAATAATATGGCTAATTTCTTCACTAATAAAATCAAGAAAATGTATGACACCTTTCCTAAATATCCGCAGACATTGGCTAGCTTTGACCCTACCAGGCCCTCTCTCTCCTCTCTACCTACGCTCGAGCGAGAGAGTTTCCTCAAAATCTGCAAAAAGATTAAATCTGGCTCCCCGGCCGATCCCCTAAAACCGGATACCTTTTGTGAAGCCCACGAATTTATCATCGAACACATCCGTGACATCATCAATATGTCCCTTTCGACCGCTAAAGTTCCCTCCAAATGGAAGCAGGCTTGGGTTTCCCCCATTCTAAAAAAACCCACTTTAGATCCCTTGCTTCCTGAGAACTTCAGACCCATCTCCTTGCTTCCCTGGCCTGCCAAAATCATCGAGGCACATGTCAACAACATTTTATCCGACTTCCTCCTCACCAATAACATCTTGGATGACTTCCAACACGGGTTTAGAGCGGGTCATAGCACCGAGACCACCTTGCTCAGTGTTTCAGAGGATCTCCGTACCATTCTCGACACCGGCGGTACGGCAGCACTGGTCCTGCTGGACCTTAGTGCTGCCTTCGATACGGTGTCGCACGAGGTCCTCTTTGCGAGATTGGAGGAAGTCGGTATTACAGGGACAGCTCTGAGATGGTTTAGAGACTTCCTCGCCAACAGGTCTTTCAGAGTCTCTACCCCCCCCTACATCTCTGAGGAACATAGCATTGGACAGGGAGTGCCGCAAGGCTCTTCCCTGAGCCCCACCCTGTTCAATGTATATGTCCGCCCTTTGGCGGAGGTGGCTAAAAGAAACGGTCTGGCACTTGTATCCTATGCAGATGATACCCAGTTGGTGGTGTCACTTAATGACAGCAGTGGTCTGGAGGCTCATCACTTTAAACAGACACTTACTGACATCACCGACTGGATGACGGCGAATTTCCTTCAATTAAACGCCGGGAAAACGGAGATATTGCTCCTGGGTAAAAACACTTCGACCTGGGGTGACAACTGGTGGCCTGATGTCTTAGGCCCACCCCCTATGCCGAAGGAATGCGTCAAAAATTTGGGAGTCTGGGTGGACTGTGCTTTAAAGTTCACTCACCACACTAAAAAAGTAGCTGCCACGTGCTTTGGCATTTTGCGTAACATCAGGCCCATTCTGAAGTTCTTTGACTGCCGCACCCGCCAATTAATTGTCCAGGCGACCATCCTTTCCAGACTGGACTATGCCAGCTCTCTTTTATTGGGGGCAAATCTAGCTGAAATCACTAGATTGCAGAGAGTTCAGAATGCGGCAGCCAGGGCTCTGGTAGGTCTCCCGCGCTATTCTTCGGTATCTGGAGCCTTGAGAAAACTGCACTGGCTCCCGTTGGGCAAAAGGGTCCAGTTTAAGGCATTGTGCCTAGCTTTTAAAATTCTTAAAACCTCCTCTCCCCCAATGCTTTGCCCGCTCTTGTCAGAATACATCCCTAGAAGATCGCTCCGTTCAGAGGGGCAGCATCTTGCAATCATTCCCCGCACCAGACTGGCCAGAGTGGGCGGTCGTTCCTTTAGCTTTCTGGCGGCCAAGTTATGGAATAGCCTGCCTGAAGCTATCCGTGGGATACAGGATCTCTTAGCCTTCAGAAAGGCTGTCAAAACCCATCTTTTTCAATAACTTTTCCATTTTATAACTCATCTCTTCTTTAACTGTTCCATTTCTGCGCCTCTCTTCTTCTGTAAACTGTTTGTTCACAGCGCCGGGACGCCCCTTGGCTGAGGCAGCCGTGCGCTATACAAATCACCATAACATTAACATTAACATTAACAGTGCAATGGCTGACACTTTCTCCTGGGTGGGGCAGGCCTCCATGCTGCTGGGCTGTGGGACAGGGGGGCATGCTGGGAGTAGTGAGACAGGCCTCCCTCCACACTCCCACCCACAAACAGGCTCCAAGTGCAGATGGCTACCAACCTGTGAGTTTGTTTGTTCAACAGTGCAATGGCTGACACTTTCTCCTGGGTGGGGCAGGCCTCCATGCTGCTGGGCTGTGGGACAGGGGGGCATGCTGGGAGTAGTGAGACAGGCCTCCCTCCACACTCCCACCCACAAACAGGCTCCAAGTGCAGATGGCTACCAACCTGTGAGTTTGTTTGTTCAACAGTGCAATGGCTGACACTTTCTCCTGGGTGGGGCAGGCCTCCATGCTGCTGGGCTGTGGGACAGGGGGGCATGCTGGGAGTAGTGAGACAGGCCTCCCTCCACACTCCCACCCACAAACAGGCTCCAAGTGCAGATGGCTACCAAACTGTGAGTTTGTTTGTTCAACAGTGCAATGGCTGACACTTTCTCCTGGGTGGGGCAGGCCTCCATGCTGCTGGGCTGTGGGACAGGGGGGCATGCTGGGAGTAGTGAGACAGGCCTCCCTCCACACTCCCACCCACAAACAGGCTCCAAGTGCAGATGGCTACCAACCTGTGAGCTTGTTTGTTCAACAGTGCAATGGCTGACACTTTCTCCTGGGTGGGGCAGGCCTCCATGCTGCTGGGCTGTGGGACAGGGGGGCATGCTGGGAGTTGTTGTACTGACATTCCGGACCCATACAGGCCTCCTCAGTAGAATGGCTGGCTACATGTTGGTTAGGGATGGACAGTGTATTGGTGGTTGGGTATTGCAAGGAGGTAAATGTCAATGTGGTCTTAAACATTTGTCTGTACTTACCAGCCTCCGCTCCCCCGGCTACTCCTGTGTAACTCTCAGGTAGCAGGATAGCAAGCACCTTCTCCTCCCATGGTGTGAATGTCTTCATTGGGATGGGAGGGCCACTGCCAGTCACGTTTGCCAGATTCCAGTTCTTGCTCCTCTTCTCCTTGACAACCCTCTTGAGATCATGCCACCGCTTCTGGATCTCCTTCTTGGATCTTGGGGTGGCCCCAACTGCATTCACCCTTTGGACAATTCTTTCCCACATTTGTGTCCTGGTGGCTAATGGTGTCTGTTGGACCAGGTTCCCAAATAGTTGTGGTTCTACTCTCACAATCTCGTTGACCATGACTGTCAACTCACTCTCTGTGAATTTTGGCATTTTTAGTGATGTCATGGTGTGGGGGGGTTGAGGTGTTTGTGGGTGCAGGGGGGTGTGGGTGCAGGGGTGTGGTGATGAGGTGTGTTATGTGCTGGGGGTTTGATTGTGATGGTGTGATGGTGGTGTTGATGGTGGTTTTGGGTGGGTGGGTGTGGTGTGCGATTTTGCCTCTCCTCTCAGATGTGGTGTGTGGCCTTCTGTTCTGGAAAGATGCAAAGGATTGTGGTGAGTGGAGGGGGTGGCTTTGTACTCAGCTGTGTGGGTGTGTCCAATTGGATAGTGGTTGTCAGGTGTGTTGTGGGTGTTGTTATGTAGTATTGTATATTTTTTTCCCATTTCTGTATCTGTGTGTGTGTGTTGTATCTATTGGAGGCTGGGCTACTTTGTTTATGCAGTATTTGGCATCACTGCGGTGCTTTGACATCGACCGCCATGGATTTCATGTTCGTCCGCTGCGGTGACTTTGCTGGTGCTTGTCCGCCATTTATCCCATGCAATCCTGCCTTCGACCGCGGCGGTCGGTGCCTATGGTTCCGCCCGCGCCACCCTCGGGGATATCGTAATTTCCTGTGCGGTGTCTCCGCTTTCCCTGTGGGCGGTTTTGTATTTTCCGCTGCTTTTCCGACCGCCGCGGTCGGAGTTTTGTCATGACCGCACACGTCGGGCGGTTTTATTTTCACCGCTACCGCCGCGGTCGGTCTCTAGTGGCGGTCGATCCTAATTTGTCTGCCGGTTGCACCGCCTCCATGGCGGGCGGTTGTTTTCCGCCTCCATGGCGGGCGGGGTGGTTTTCCGCCCGCTATCCTAATGGGGCCCTAAGTCTTCAGAGGACACAGGTGACAAGGTCTCTAAGGGGTCAGAGGCTACCCAGGTAATGGGGATTGCCGTGGGTTTGGACGGGCATTGCTTAGCGTCTAAGGCGCTAAAAATAAGGTCCACCTTATTAATAAAGAATTTTGCCAGGGAGTCGCATTGGGTGTTGGAGGAGATGGTATCATTGGAGCCTATTGCAGGTTGCAGCATATCTTTCACGAAGAATAAGATGGAATTCTTGACGTCTTTTACGAATCTATAGTGCACCTCAGGGTTCCACTGGGGTAAGTGACATCACTCATACTCAAACGAAAGATCCTGAACATAGTTCTTCTTTTAGCATTTTGAGATTACAGCATAACAATAAAAAAAAAATTAAAACCTTGTTCACGAATTCACAGACAAAAATACAAGACTACACCCATCCTCACCCCAGTGTAAATATCTATGATCTTTACTTTACGTTATGAATCAGGAAATACACTCATAGATAAAACTGGTAAATTTTGCTTATTTAGAAATAGTGATAAGTATGGAAAGTTGTGCTACCGATAGCAGGATCTGTCTATGCCATTGTCACCTTTGGGTCACAAGAAGGGAATGAGCCAATACTGGAGGGCGATGTTTTAGCTCTTGTTATTGAGTTGTTCAAAAACAAAGTACTTTGTAACACAAAAGAATAAGGGTCCAGGATCCTTTTTCTGGGTTCTTCAGGTTCCGTCCCTTGGGTTGGGTTCCAGGTTTTCCAGCGCATAAAAAAAAGAAAACAACGAGGCTTTAGTGGGCTGGTTGCTTTTTAGAGGGTTGCAAGGAAGGGGAGTGTGAGGGAATAGCCAGAACCACCACCAGCAGTAACACGGCAGCTATAAGAGAAAGACTCATGTATAGTGCATAGAAAACACGGTGCCCAGGCGGTCCCTCCTGATTCCTACCCTGTCCCTCCCTTCTTGAATCTTAACAGTGAACTTAAACGAGCACGCACCTGGATAAGCCACGCGTTCTCCTTCGCGTGGCTGGGCGATACACGGTAACGTTGGCCTCCTGGCTTTTCAGCTACTGCTGTTTCCGGCATCTGGTTCTCCTCCGGTCCACTCCTGGCGCCTTCTCCACACCCGGTGTCGGTTCTCGGGAAAGGCTCCACCGCGTTGGTCTCGACTCCCGGTCCCGTCGTGTTGGTCTCGGCTTCTTCGGTTCTGCTTGCGTTGTTCTCCTGGCGCTTCACGTCCTCCTCCCACGCAGAGTCCTTCTGGGTCACACGAGCGCTGGCGTCTTCCAGGTCTTCCCTCATATCACGAGAGGTTGATCCTGATAGGCCCACAAAGTCAGGTGGTCCAAGGGCGAGGCCATCCTTACGAAAACAAAGGCTGTTCTTAAAGGGCCCGTAGCAGTCCGCCTGTTGGTGAGACGGAGAATCGGTTAGCTCAGCCTGGGCCGAGCAGGGGACCCCCTGACAGCCATGTTACTTTAAATTGTGCTCAATATCACACATATGTAGTGCCATTTTCCTGAGGCACGTCAGTGCACTGATACTGATCAACTTCCAGGACAGCCCATATGGTGAGATCTCTCCCCCGCCTTTCCCCTGCCCTCGTTATCAAATACTCTTGATGTGCCAGAGCTCCTTCTAAGTTGCCTGATCAGCTGCTGTGTTGGCATCCAGTGACCTTGCATTCAGATTGTTGGAGACTCTACAACAAAGTAAGCACATCCCCCGGCTGTCAGTCCCCCAATGTGTAAGGCTCAATAACATAACTGTGTTATGCGCTGGTTATGACCCTGCATGATTATCTTAAATATGCAGACCTCATTATTAGACATGATAAGCTTGGTTTATCTAAAAATGTGCATGCTGTATAGACATATTTCCTTAACATTAAGAAACATGCCCCGGTAACTCTATTGGCCATGTCTGTTTTGTAGTCAATAGTTTCATGAAGCCCAAGACGTTTTGGCAATATCAACTGTGTCATTGCTGAAAGAGCGCTGTGGATAAGACTAACCCTCCCTGCATTGTGCAATCCCTTGCAGATCCCGATCACTGAGCAGGAGGCTGTAATACGCTTGCAGAGAGAAAGGTCAGTCATGGTCCTCCAGCTGGAAGCTTTGAGGAGGGAACGCACCGAGGCAGAAAGAGATGTGGAGACGCTGTACCAACACCACAAACAGGAGGCAGGATCTCAAAAACGCCATGTTCTGCAGGTATAGCGTGCAAGCAAAGCTTACAAATGAGTAAACCACTTTACACAATCTCTTATGTGTCAAAAGCGAACACTATTCGCAATCAAAAATTTAGTTTAACAAAGAGAATGCTACAGGAAAGTCCTATTGTGTATTATGAACTTCTTTTCAAACAAGACCCTCCCATGCCCCCATTCCTACTTCTGTGGAGAACAGCTTCAGGCCAATAGCCAACTGCCTGTTCCATCATAAATCAATAACTGAGTAACGAAAACTGTTGAAAACTGTTGAAAATAGCTATTCTTCAAGGCAAAGTGTGTGCTTTGGGATAACATTGTAAAGGCTTTCTCTTGGTAGGTTTTCCAGGCTTATCGAGGGTTGTTGGAAGAACAGATGGATGCGTTAGAAAGACGATACAGAAAACTTCTTAAAGACTCCATCCAGGATGCCGTCTGCCTGTCCACTCGCAACCAGCAGCTGCAGGCCGAGAACTGCCAGCTCAATGATGGTGAGACCACAAACAAAAGTTCAGAAGGAAGAGGCAAGCTCACTATGCTAAGTTTTCCATGGGTATGAGGAGCAAGGTTAAAGAGTTAGGATCAGCAGAACAACAGCCAGCCAGTTAGGTAAGAAAAGCAGCAACACAGCCCTCTCCTCTCAAATAAGAAACAGCAACACGACGACTCTTAATTATTCTAACACTAGTAATTATACCCTTTTTCACTAAAGGTCCAGCCCCCGATGTATCAAAACACAAAATTGTAATAGTCTGATTGGGCTAAAGCAAGGGATGTCTGATCACTCCACTTCCAGTGCACCTAACTTTCAACAATTCCTTTGTCTTTAGGAAACATCATCATCGTCCTCAGCTTGCACATAGCTCTTAGCAAAATTGTTGCTAGTTCCTTCAGGACGATTGTCCACAAAAACATCTTCTCCAGTCGGCAAGGAAATTCCATTACTAATGCTTTGAATTTCTCTACTCATTATGTGCACAGTTTTAAACAGTTATTAGAATGAGAAAATGTCTCTTTTTAGAACTCATGGCTTCTATCATTATTTTCTTTTTACTGTTATTTCTTTATTAATCATTCACATTTGCGGTCTAGTTATTTCTGCATTAATCATTCATCTTTGCGGCCTACTAGAAAAGCACTGAAATACTAATCTCCTTTCAGCACGCATTTGTGCAATTTTCAGGTTCTTCCTGTTTTTAGTCGTTCATTGTTAATTATCACACAACTTTTGGTAATAATCCACACAATGAGAAGTTTGATACGAGCAGATTTTATTTCACAAAACACTGCTCCATCACTTGTGAGCACCAGTATGACAATAATCAAATATCTTTTTCAACAACATAAATTGTAAAAGCAGGCCTTCGATAGATCTTTTCACCACCACTGCAGTGCTTTTCTAGAAAGAGGGTAAACTGAATAAACTGGTGTGGAGAAAAATAATATTTCAATTTTCTATCTGAAATTAGTTTGAAACATTTTTGTCATTTCATTTTTCACAGCAGTCAAGAAGCTCCGAGAGGAAAATAATATAGAGAATCCCCAACTGTAAAATGCTGATCAGCTAATTAAAAAAAAAAGCTTGTTGCAAAAGACCACCTGACCTCGGACACCTAATCCAACTCAGAAAGATGAAAGTCTCTCAGAACCTTGTGCCTGCGCTTTGCCATCTTCACGATGTAAGAAACACCACACTCAATGCGGAATGGGTTTCGTATTAGGATGCCAGCATGGCTTCTCATTGTGTCAGGTTCCAAACAAAATGAAGCCGAGTGAACAGGAGAACACAGAACAAAACACAAAAGCAGCCATTTTCGTTTATCAGCCTAGACACTGCAGTGGTTTTTCCAATGTTGCTAGCTGCATTTAGTCCCTGACCATGCAGGAGTACTGAGGCCAGTTTTTTTTTTGCAGATTTATATAGTGCGAACTCGACCTGAAGGTATTGGAGTGCTTGAGCACCAGTTACTTACACAATGACACATTCATTTTTGGTAGGCGCAGGGAGATTAAGAGATTTGCCCAGAATCACAGGATGCTGTGCCGGTTCCCCATCGCCATAGACGGCAGCTCTAGCCATAAGGCTACACATCCTCTCCCTATCAGGTTTCTACCCTGATAACGGAGTGACAGCTGGAGGGACAGCCCTCTTACCGGAAGTACACAGATTGATGCAGCAGTGATAAATGGTTTTGAATCCACGTATGTGTCAGCATTAGTACAGTAACAATGAGGAGTGAGACTACGGGAAGACCAGGTCCTTTACAAACACAACTGCGAAGAATACTATGGAGCTTGAGGAAACTTGAAGCAGAAAGCTGATATAGCAATGCTGAGGATCTAGCAGACTGAGAAATAGGACTGGGGTAACTTTATGTGAAGGCGAGACACGCCATGACTTGTAAAGCTTTAGGCAAAGTCTTCACACCAATACTGTGTGCATTTAGTTAAAAAAATAAAGGGGAAAAAACAGAAGTGGACAGTAATGCAAGCTTTTTTACAAGGCATACCGCACACTAAAGTATACAAAAAAGTAATAGATGGAACGCTTGAATTAATTTCAGGCACTGGTAATTTCTCAACAGTGGAGTCAATATTAAATAATTATCTAAAAATAATGATCTGTGAGAAGTGGAAAAATTATTAGATGATTGATAAAATGATAAAATCGTGTGATGTGCTGAAAAAGCGAACACTGAGAAAAATATGAGACTATTGCCTCCTATTTATATATGTTTTGCCTTATTTCCTATTTCTTTCTATTTCGTCCTTTCCCCATTCCCTTCAATTTCGTTCTTATTTTACCTCCAGCTGTAAAGCTATTTGATTGACATGAGTAAATATGTTTTAATAATCTTTCTGTAGCAAACAACGAGAGTGAGGAAAAAATTACGGGAGAGCGTCCTCTTCCCCAGAAATATTAGTAGAAACAACGTGGACGAACCCAGAGAGCGTTACCACTTCGGGCGACTCAATATCCAGGGGCAGAGTACAGACATCCAGTGGATTTGTAAGAAGAGGGTCTTCCGAAACGAAGGAAACTGAAAATCCTCGAAATATGAATATGAACTGCAGTTCTATCCATAAATAATTAGCATTGTTTGTAAGAGGGTCTTCTTACAAATCCGCTGATGTCTGTACTCTGCTACTGGATATTGAGTCGCCCGAAGTGGTAACGCTCTTTGTTGGTTCGTCCACGTTGTTTCTACTATTAATAATCTTTCTTTCAGAGTCAAAAGACCAGTTGAATGAATACTAATAAAAAACGTCAAACAATGCTAATCATTTTACGAATAGAACTGCAATTCAGGTTCTTATTTCGAGGATTTTCAGTTTCATTCGTTTCGGAACTTAAAGAAATTATAACATAATAAAATAGAATAAAACTCAAGATTGCTGTTCCTTACAAGATGTCCTAATTACTTTGATTTATTCTTATTAATTGCGTATACAGGTTCATCAAATGGTATTTGATAGGCAGGCTTAATACTGCCAGTTATGAATCCCCAGTCAGAGAACAGTGCGTTTAAATCTTTTATTTGCCTGTTTTTGTTTTGTTTTTACACCTTCCTTGGCGAACTTTTGTGGGGACATCGGCTGTCCCTCCTTGAGCGGCCCAGCATCTGCACATGGCATCCATGACCAGTTGCACCAGCCTTAGCAGTGGGATAGTAAAGCCAGCGTTATTCTCCTTCCAGCATTGATTAATACAAACTATTGATCTGCATGCTAAACATACACCATCTTATCGACTTGTAAAACAAAATGAGGATAATTCGACAGTCAGGCCTGCAGATTGACAGAATGTTAATTAATAGGTCATATTCACCCTGGTCAATTAGACTTCCGAACTGCTTCCTCCTTCACCTTCTATTGAATATCACCCTCCTAACTCCTCAGAGGAAATACTTGACTTGAGCTGACAGCTCACTTATGGATTCACTGCAGCGGGTTTGCAGTAATGGATGACATTTTGTCTGGTACACGAGCAAAAACATCCCGGGCAGTCCTTTGCAGCCCTGTGCAACTGGCCGCTGTATTCATTGTACATCTTCAAAGGACATGATAGGCGTGATATCAAAGGCAGATCATCTTTCTCTATCATATTTTTCTTGGACTGGTCATGTTGGTATGGCATTTGAAATCATATTGTCTTCATTAATAACCAAGACCATTTTGAAACAAGAACGAGTTATGGAAATATGATGTTTCTTGAAACATCCTGAAAAATGCTAGGTTTTATTATAATGTTAACTTGGTATCCTAAGGTAACTTCAAGATCATGTGTGCAATTTCTGACTCTTGTAATTAGGACAGTCACAACACAAATAAGAAATATAATAAGTGGTACACTACAGAATGAATTGCTCCTAAAAATAATACTCATAACAATAGAATGTATTTGGAAATACATTCTGCATTCAAAGTGACAGCCCTGATAATACATGTCTCTTCTAAATTATGCAAAATCTGCCGTTCATCATAACCTGGGAAACATTGTAAGTTTCTTGTCAACATCGGTAACAATTCCAGATTGCCCTTAAAGAGCTGTAGCTATTCACTTGATAACCAAACCCATCTTTGTGGTCACACCTATTAGCTCATTACTAATAGTCCATGTAGTTGTAAACTCCTGTACTTTATTGAGAGCAAAACCAGACATCATCAAACCACTTTCTGCCAAAAGTTGGTGGCGGTGGCTGTCATGAATTCTCTGACAATAAAAGTGGGTAGAGCTGGTGTTGCACTCGTTTTGTTTGGTGTGCCAACACCGCACGTTTGTTGGTTGATTGTCAAATTATTCTAGCTCGCCTGTACCAGGCTGATACCTGTGAGAATGTTTTGAAATGGATAGCCTAATTCCTTCAGGATAATTGGCAAGGGACTGCTATTCTTCTCTAAGAATCTTCACCTAAAGCCATACCAATAAGTACGACATAGATTGACTCTTTCCTTTTCAATGTCCCTTCTGACCCACCTTGTGGCATCTTTTACTTTTTGCATGTATGCAGATGATCATCAGTTTAATACTTAAGGTGGCAAGAAATATGATTGTCCCTACTGAAAATTTTAAAGCATGTACACAGTCAACACCTGTATGTCAATACCCGCTAAAACTAACAGCCCACAAACTGAGATTCTTGGACCTTCAAAGATTTGCCAGTTTGGTCAAGCACTACTGGCACAACTTGTGAATTTGATCCCGAATCCCACTTAAGTGCTAATTAATCATGTGACACTATTTGGTTCCCAAGATTAAAGCTTCACTGATCTCATTGTTTCCATCTCAAATTGCTCAAAAGATTTCTCCAGCGTTTTCCCTTTACCTTGTAAGTTGCACATAGTAAATGCATGCATAGTGTAATTTAAATAGACCTTATGAATTTAGAATGCAATAAATTCAGACCAAGGATGAACACTACTATTAAATTTAAAGCAGGAGGCCATTTTTCTCCTACTTCTGCAGCTGTGCATTAGACGAACGATTGACATTTAAAGAGCATGTTTATTCCATAAAACAAATAATGCCTGAAGTTCTTGTCAGGTAAAGTATTGATTTACCAACCCCGTCTTATACTTCAGTTAGACAAGACAACGACTTTTGGTATAACACAGAAGCTGGGCCAGCAGTACCGATTTGGGATTTTTTGGGAAGATGTGCCTCTTTTAACATATACACCGTGGTGGTAACCAACAATATTGTCAGTAATGTAATACCTCTATATTTTTCCCTGTTTGTTTTTTCACTGTTGAAGTGGGTACGGGCCAGTAGGTAAGCAGAATTTATTGACAATAAAAGGTCCCCAATAGACAGCTCAGTGTTGGTGAGAGGGTGAATGTGCGCCTTCTGGATTCCAGGTGTATATACAAATACAAACCAACAGAACTGTCTCGTGGCGAGCATGGACGATTTGCAAATAGCATCAGTAAACAGAGGAGTGCTCTGAAAGGAAACAATGTAAAATCACAACTAAAAGAACAACATGCCAATACTGGCGTATTCCCACACACCTTCCCCTTTTACAACAAAACACATTGCAAAACTTCACTACTTCCGTAAAGGCGATAGGGAGGGGAAAGCCTCATTCAAAATAAAAGTCTTCTAAGTTCTTCGCTATATTCTTTTTTCTCAAAGGTTTTGTCAGGGTCAGACTGGCCTGTAGACAAGGCCACTGGAATTATGTGGCAGGAAAGCACTAAATTATGCGGCAAGAAAAGCCAAATTATGAAGAATATTTTTTGACAGCATTAATTATTATTTAGTCATTGTTTACACATGGTAATACTGCCTGGGCAAAGATTTCACCTCAGTTTAAGAACTAAATACAAAAATAAGCAAATGAAAGATGACTAGCTAACTGTTGCGAAGGGCATTCCACTGCATTTTTTTTACCAACTTTTGATCCGTTTGAGCTAGAAAGATATATATATATATATATATATATATATATTTTTGTGTTTAAATCTGCAGTTTATGCAACAGATGATGGATTGTGTGGCAAATGCGGCAAATCCATAATTATCCAAAAAAGCGCCCACAGAATTGCATAATACCAGTGGCCCTTCCTATATCAATCAGACAGTGTCCAATGGGCTGGTTACACAGATCAGTGTGTGGGCCGTTCTTTTAGCAGTTTGTGGCCCATTTTTACAGTCAGGTGGGCCATTTGTTCATATTGATTTTACTGATATTGCCACAAACATCGTCTACAGCAAACACAAATGCAGACTGCCGTACCTTGCAAAATACCCACCCATTGTGTCTCTACACATTCAAAACTGCCCTGGCTTGAACATGTGGCCCACTTTTTCAGCTATATGGTTCACTAATTGGGACCACTTTGATTTTGGTACACAAGCCCATTTTTTGTCCAAGTCCATCCCTGGGTCTGGTGTATTATCAGTAGAAATATTTGGAACAACGTCTTCAGTACCATAAAATAACAGATCACGAGAAGTAAAAAAAAACTCTGCTCCGTCCAACTGAGGTAGCAAATCTTCAATTTTGGGTAGGTGATGACAATTAACCAGTGCTTAATTTGTAAAATATGAAGTGCAGGTGCTTAAATGTTTGTCGGAGGCCACACCTACTTTTCTATGGCTCCACCCACTTCCTCCACTGGCTCCACCCACTTATTAAATTAGCTCCACCCACATTTTCAACTGGCACTGCTAAAAGTCAGAGGTAATATATACCTGGCTGATCCGAATTTCAGCAAGGGAGCCTTCCTCATAGTATGGTTGCGATAGGAGGTTCCCTTGACCTGTGAACATTTTGAAAAAGATTAACTCAAAAGTGCATTTAAAGCACAATTTTGGAATAAATTAGCTAAAGTCACTAATGCATTGAAAAGGGACAATTTCAGAGCTGTATGTGCTGATTTGGTGAAAAGACAATACTGGGGTAGGGTATGCCATTTTTAACAGTCTATAAGTTCTACGGTACAACTTTTACATAGCTTATGTGCCAAAATAAACCAAAATGTTGTTAAAACACTCTAAACAGAGAAACTGAATAACATCATGCAATATACTTGAATGAGTCAGTCATGGCACTTCCAGTGGCCAAAGGGGTATGTGGTTATTAAGTATAGTAGAGTATTCTGTTAGAGAAACAATTGAAAAAAGATGATTACCAAGTGGGCTTGTTACTATAACTTAGTCCCATGGAGCTATATGTGCATTTATAAGACACAGAATAGTTAAATAAAACATGGAACTATGCAGTTCTGTATCACACAGACAAGACAGATTAGATAAGAGGCATATATTCCAAATATGACTTTTTAATTAAAGATGTGTATCTTTCCATAAAGCTCATAAAAAATGTAATCTCCACCAAAAAGTCCTAGAGCTACCTAGGCCAAAGGAATAGGTTATGGCGAGGCAGTTTGAATTTCACAGTATTGCAAGTAAGTCATACTTATCAGTGCAAAATGGCCATAGTGCCATACATAATAATAAACATATAAAGACAAAATAATGTAACATAAAATACATAAATACAAATAAATATGTTCTAAAATGAAAAACGAAAAAGAAAGTTAAGTCTTATAAAAATAAAATAAATTATATAAAATAGAATAAATATAACATCCAAACCAAGAGACAACTGTAAGAAAATATTAAATAAAACGACACTGTCAATCAATGTAAATAAATAACCTATATAAAGTACACAACAATAATTAAATATAAAACAAAATCCATTAAAGCCTAACTTTTTTAAAACATTGCAATGACCCGTTTTGTCATTTGGACTGGGCTAGCATCTATTTTTCTAGAAAAGCCCACAAACAGTCTAAATCGCTTGTGCATTCCAAGTCCTCCTCTTTCCTTGCTTTACTCCTAGTGTCATCAGCTGCTCTCCGTCCTTTTGCAAGCCATGACTGAATATAGGGGATTGGATTGAATCTCTTAAATGGTGGTCCAACAAGATTTAAAAACATTAAAGAAGATATTGTTTCAGTCAGCAATGATGCTCTTGTAGATGTGCAAATAGGATTCATTTGAGAAAAGCCCCGCTCACATTCTGCAGTACTGATAGCAATACTGTGCAAGGCCATCAAAAGCTCCTTGAACTGCCTTTTAATTTCTTTTCCTCCAGATTCTTGATACTCTCTGTACGCACGTATGGTTTCTCGACTGGCAATGTTGAATCTTTTACACAGAGACTCAATATCACTTTCACCATAAACAACAGGTAGGTCATCAGACCAGTACTGTTTGTATAAAACGTTCACTTCGCTAATCAGTGTATCATAGTCAGCCTTTTTGTCAGCAGAATTAGTACCGCCTGTAGAAAACAAATGATGTCTTAGATTTTCTGCAAGGCTACGAAAAAACTGCCCCTATTCAATGATTTTGTCAGTGGTCTTTCCTTTGTGCAGCATCACACCCTGGAATATATTTTCTACCATTGCCTTTTTACACTTTGAGAAATGGTCCCTTGCAAACGCAGAATTTAAAACATAACAGCATTGTTAGGGGTTCTCTTCAATAAGAATTGATTTCTACCCACATTAGACCCTTTTTGCAAGATTAGGATAATTAAAGATTAGCCCAAAAAACATATAGTTCTAATATATAACTTGCCGTTTGCATGCAGCTCTTTGATGACAGACAGACTAGTTAATAGCTTGCTGTTCTATGATAGGATTTTAACTTACAAACTGCAAGTAACAAAAGGATCTCTCCGACAGAAGCAGTAACACACTGATTGATTTGACATTATATGCACTTTTTGATCTGCAAGGTAAACATTCTTTTCAGCAGGTATATAACCCTGTACTACCTTTCAAGCAGTCACAGCTTCCCCTAGTCAAAGCTCCTGGCTCTCTCCAGGTAGACGATTAATCACCAGAGTATCTTGACATTTTAATGTATGCCTGAATATTACTGGAGCCCAGGAACTCAGCGCCAGCTGCTTTTAAAACAAGAATATACTGGCAAACTGACCCCCCCACCTCACCCCCATAGTGTTACATGAAAGAATGAAACAGATCTTCGCTGAGGGGTCTGCGTTACACCTCACCCCATCGTACCTATGTCTCTCCCTTCCTACCCCTCACCACGCACGCCCTTCACATTCACAAAGTGTATGCTGCTGCCTCGCTTCTCTTTTATGTAGATTCACTTCCTTCTACCTCAATCACATATCGCATAAGTGCCTCATACCTCTCATTCTCCCTCTCATCTCAGCCTCAATCGCCCCCAATCTCGACTCTGCCTCAATCTCCCTCTCACCTCTGGCTAATTCTACCTCACACTTCTGCCCCATCACTGCTCAGCTGTCCACCTCCCTCAGGAAGAATCGCAGCCACGTTATTTCCCCCTCCCCTCTGCCTCATAAAGCACCCACCCTCTCCCCTGCAAACCCACCCCCTGCTTCATGTGTTCCCCACTGCCTCTTCCCTCATCGCTCCCCTCTCATTGCAGCCCGCTCTGACTCATCCCTGCCTTTCTCTCACCTCTAATTGCATTTCCCTCCCTTTCCAAAATCGCTCTGCATCGTTTTCATTGCCCTGACATCCCTTCTTGTTCGTGTTTCCATTTCCACATAACTGCGCCTCCCTTATCTCTCCCCTCCATCTAGTGTGTCGATATATCCCTCCCCTCCCCCCACGGCTCTCACCTCTTTGGTCTCCTTCCTTGTTACTCTAACTTAAGTAGTAAGTCTCTTTTTTGTGTGATTTTAAAATGGATGTGTTTGTGTTTTCTGAAAGATGGATAACGTTATGGTGTGGCAATGTGTGCATTGGATACCAAATCTGTTGAATTTCAGTGATTTAGCATGTTTGAGCCATAAGTATTAATCAGTTTTTAAATTAGTTTATTCAGTGAGTTACTATAACACACTTTTCCCCTAACCCTGCTGCACTTAGATATCTGCAGTTAGGAGGGATTGGCCATACCACCTGGCCTGCCCTGGGCCCTGTACCTGACTCAGTGCCAGGGGTCAACATTTATTTCAATAGCAGAAAGGGCAGATCAGAGATGCAAGTTTATATGCAGTCTAGAACGAACATAGGAAAAACACTGCCTCATATATTGCATACACTACCAATCACTATATTTGAGGGTGCAACACTTCTTATAGCCAAGAAGCCTTTTCATTGTGGCTTTACCGAACTGCAACATTTAACCTCTTGTTTAATATGTGACAGACAGTGGCTTTAGTGTTATGCAGTATTACTTGGACTGCACTTTCCAATTTATATCATGCCGCATCGATCTTGTGCACTAGCCTGGCCCCTGACCATGTGAACATACTGTGTGCACTGCACAAGTGACAAAATCATCCATCATCGCCAGATTGCCGCACATGGTTGTCAGATTTCGCTGTGATGAAGGTCGGTGTTCTATTTGGGGGCGACCTCAGAGCTATGATTCTGCCTTATGCTTTCTGCCTGAGAGCCTAGGCAGCATACATTGGCCTTACTGAGCTGGTGTCAGTTTTAAGGCCAGCTCAGTGACAACATTGTGCTGGCTTCAAGGTTAATTAGTTTTAAGGTTGTTTATTAGTTGGGTTGTAGGTTTTCTGTTGTAGCACAAAAAGGTGGCTTTGCATCTGGGTCATTGCAAGACGAGCCCCTGACAAGTTAATTGGCTCCCATGCCCTCAAGCACATCTCATATGCCAACATCACTTCTTGGTGCTGAGCCAGCTCAGGTGACGGATTGCCATTGGTTTCTTAGCAAGCAAGATCATCACCCTCTATTACTTACCCTTAACCCCAAACTCTATTACTTCCCCTTAATACCAACACCTCTTAATGTTTGATGATGAGGCTCTTATGTGACTTGCAGCTCTTCCAGGTAATCCCATACATCTGGCTTTAGCAGGCAATTTTGGCTCCACTCCTTTATAAAAGGCACCTGTATTGACAGGACGTTGGAGGGAGTCATCGGGGTTATTTGCACCAAAATCGCTTAAACTGAAAGGACACTTTCTCTCAATTCTGGTGTGTCCCTAGTTGTTGATGCATTGACTACACCTTGCAATATAACACCGCTATCGCTCACCTTTGTTCCTTCTGTGTGTACTAAGTTTGTGTTTCACGCCGTATCCATTGCTTCAGAAAACCCCAGCCCTCTGCAAATGTTAACAGCATAACTGGCACCTCGAAATTAAACCGTGGAGGAAGCTAGCCAAACTTGTTCATCCATCTGGCCTCCAAGCCAGGTGCAACCGCCATCATTGCACATGGAAGGCAAAGAGGGCACACCTGCATATAAACCCATTAGGATATCACAATTATTGAAGCCAAGGACTGTATCACCAAAATTAAGGAACTCCTTCTATCGGAGCTTTCTACTTTATCGACCGTCTAAATGCAATTGAGCATGAACTGACCGTCGTTATCGCTGGGGTGGGGTGTGGTGGCAAAGCAGTGAATGCGCGCGCATTTCAATGTGAAAAAATGTGCGCACGCTGCTTGCCGCGCACAGCCCCAACCCCCACAGATTTGATGAGCGTGCCCTGCCCTGAAAAGAAACTGATTCCATTCTGTGGTACTTTTCTATCCAGGCAACCCGGGCCAGCTCGCAACTGCGCAACAAATAGCCACTGCCCTGCCCCACAGTGCAGTGCTCTACTGGCAACAAAACATGATCGTGATGATCAAACCAGGCGATCAAAAACAACCTCATCATACATCAACATAAAAAAGTAAACCAGTAGGCCTCTCCTGCACAGCTTTATTTATTTTTTAATTCATGATTTGGCCGCCGGCCTACGCCGCCTATCCCAGGTCATAATGATCAAACCAGTCACCAATCAACAATTATGATTTAAAAAAAACAGTAATCCTGCGCCTGCGGCCTGCCCAGCCTCACCTGCGCAGCATGATGTATTTAAATCAGGCCAAGCTCCCGACTCCTGCTACTTTGAAAGGCGGCGTGCGTTGGTTACTCGGTGGCTGGTGAGGAGAGGTGGGTGTATGCTGGGGTGGGTAGCGCGCACAGCCCCAACCCCCTCAGATAAAGACCAGCCCAGGGCAGCGAAGCCCTGCCCAACAACAACTACTATACAGTGTGCAGTGTCCCGCCCACTGGGCCTGATCCACGGCCGGAAGTCTTGAAGAGAGTGAGGAGGAGGAAATTGAGAATCCAATCGGAGTCGGTGTCAGTCACATCACCTACAGCAGTAAGTGTTTACAATTTACTGCATGCATCGAGTGAGTCAACAACCAGTACAACGCGTCGGTAACTTAAACTAAGTGACAGGCAGCAGCACAGCACTTACAGCACCACAGCAGTAGCACGGCACACGCTCTCTGTGTGTGCCAGTGCTACACACGACTCATAAATCCATTACTGACGGCAGGACAGGTGCACCTAATAATGCAGCGTGCATGATTGTAAACCCGGCCCTCATAATTAGTTGCACCGTCAAGCTCCGGCTCAATTAAGCCCTGCAATTAACCAAGATTTGTTTTTTGAGCGGCCTCAAATCTGCACACAATCTTAATGAGACTTCTATTTTTTTTAGAACTAAATCTAAATCTAAAGACACCAACTCTCATGAATCTTCTTGCTCAATAACACCCTCATCCTGCAATTCTATGAGAAATAGTGATAGCTCTTAATGAGTATTAAGGCGTACGTCCCTTAATTTAAGTTTTATTGGAACTGCATGACCTTTCAATTTCATCTGTGTCAAAATCCCTTACATTTGCGAAAACTTTTTGTACATTTTTGTATACTGAATTATGATAGCTTCAATACCTATTCCCATTGTCATTGAAAATATAGGTAAATCTGAAGCAGGGTCCAACACCATTCCTAGGTTTCCTTGGAGTTGTCACCCTAAAAAGTGTTTCTAATTTTCGGAAACATAAATCTTACCAAGAATAGTGTGAGAGAGTAAAGTGGTTGTCGTCATGAAATACTCTGCAATTTAAATGCAGGATTTCCCATATAGATAAGCCTTCATATCATTCTTCACTAGGTTTCTGTCAAAATATTTTCTTTAAAAAATGTCTCTGAAACAAGGGCAAATGGAGATCCAGAGTAAATTAACATGGTGGTTTTAGCTCCAGCAAAATAAAATTTACAATTAGGTGACTTGCACGTATCGTTGACCTTTGACACACACATTTCCTGAATTGCATAAGGAAAGAATATCATCTACTTCTTGCATAACTAGAACATTATTCCTATCCACCCGACTTTTGGAATCCTGAACAGACTGTTCAACGACATTTATATGTATTTTTCCACTACATTTAATGAATTTTCATTTTTAGTTATTTTAGTTATTTGAAACTTAGTTTTTTTGTTGTTGAAAATATCTTTATTGGCATTTTAAAATCATGCATGAGATCGTGCAGTAGATATTAAACAACATATAATACAAGTTGAACACTGCTTTCCAAATTCTTCCCGCAAGAACGTTTACTGTAGATGACTAATTATTATTGCATCACATTTATTAAGTAAATGGCACGTAACATATGCAGTTAAGGAATTACCTGATAATCGACTGCACACCCCTATCTATCACATGGGAGCTCTGGTCTGTTATAGCCTACCTATTTCTTGTGATAGAGATGTGCCTGCTCGTACAGTTTTTCCTTATTATTCTCTGGGGCCTACTGACTGGTGGGGAGTGCTGCATGATTCACTGTCAACTTCATACAACAAGTGTGCCAAAGAAATCACTAATTAACAAAATACTAAAAAGAGAAAAGAGGAACAGCCTCAAACAGTGCTTGCGGTTGCTCAGAAGTCAGGCAGGGTTTATAGCAAGGGTGGTTATGTTATAGTCCACTCTTCCTGGTAAGACAAATGTAACCTTTATACCTGTTGGTCGGACAATTATACCCGTATTATTATTATTATTATTATTATATAAATTTGTATCGCGCAACTAAGCCGCAGGGGCATCAAGGCGCCTAATCAAAAATCTAGCGAGGGCAAGTATGCGTTATTACAAGTAGGCCTTGATGAACAGCCACGTCTTGAGCGCTTTTTTAAAAAGCAACAAGGATGGTTGGGCTTTAATCATCAGTGGGAGGGAATTCCACAGTCTCGGGGCAACACTAGAGAATGCTCTACTGCCCCAGCGGACCTTCCTAATTCTAGGAACCACCAACAAATCAAGTTCCGATGATCTAAGAGTTCTGCAGGGTTTATGACGAGTTAACAGGGAGCCAAGGGGACTTGAAGAATCATCCGAAAGAGCTCTAAAAGCCAAGCACAAGATCTTAAAAGAGATCCTTTGTTGTATCGGAAGCCAATGGAGGCTTTTTCTGGCCATCGTGGCCAGGATGCATTGGATAGGGCTAAAACAAAGCGCGCAGCAGCGTTCTGAACCACCTGAAGGCGCTGCGTGAGTCCCTTGTTGACATCTGCATACAAAGCGTTGCAGTAGTCCAACCTGGAACCCACTAACGTGACCGCTATCTGGTTACGTGCTTGAGGAGAAAGATAGTGCAAGATTTTTTTCAGAATCTTAATGACTCCCCAGCAAGTGGCCACTGTTCGGTTGACCTGAAGAGTCATGGACAGGGATGTGTCAAACATAACGCTGAGGTTTCTGGCCGATTGGGAGGGAGATGGACACGTTCCCAGAGATGGAGGCCACCACTCACTCGACCAGATATCCTGGTCCTTGCCAAAGACCAGGATCTCGGTCTTGTCGCCGTTCAACTTTAGGGAGTTTTGAATCATCCACTCTGAGACTGTCTGCATACAGGACCTAAAGTTGGCGGCGGAAGTGGCAGCAGAGTTGGCCAGGGACACCATAATTTGCGTGTCATCGGCGTATGAAACAACCTCCATCCCCTGCGATTTTACTAGTCTAGCTAGGGGAGCCACGTAGATGTTGAATAGGGTCGGACTCAATGCCGACCCTTGTGGCACCCCATACTGCAGGGATTTAGCAGGGGAGAGGAACTCTCCAAGCATGACTCTCTGCTCTCTCAGATGTAAAAAAGAGTGCAGACGGCTCAATGCCGGCCCTGCAATCCCCGCCTCCCTCAAACGAGATGTTAACGTAGAGGGAGACAGGGTATCAAACGCTGCTGTGAGGTCAAGTAATACCAACACAGTGGTTTGGCCCGAATCCACCTTCATCCTGATGTTATTCACAACCATAGTCAGTGCAGATTCTGTACTATGAGCCTTTCTGAATCCATGCTGGGAACTATCTAAGAACCCAGAAGAATCAATGAAGGCAGATAAATGTGCATTCAGGTGCGACTCGAGCATTTTTGCAGGGGCAGGCAACAGGGATATAGGCCTGAAATTCTTGAGCTGTTCTGGGTCCAGAGTGGGTTTCTTCAGGAGGGGCTTCACTATTGCTTTTTTCCACACCAAGGGAAAAATACCTTGGGCCATGGCCCCGTTCATCACTTCAAGAAGCGGCGGCAAGAGTGTGAGCCTACAATCTTTCAGAGTCTTCAGGGGGCATGGGTCCAGGGGAGAGGCTGATTTTGTCCTCTCCAACAGGAGATCAAGCTTCTCAAGAGAGAGTGGGGGGAACTGAGAGAAGATCCGAGTCGGATCTCTTGACCAGACTTCTAAATTAGCTAGGGTTTGGACAGAAGGATCCCCTAACGTATTCCTCTGTACCTCCAAGGCGACATAAATATCCTCGATCTTTTTATGAAAAAACTCGGAGATATTGTTGCACAGTTCATGCGAGCCCACAACCGGATCAGGCATTTGGAGGGAGCAGAGAGAATCCACGATTTTAAAAAGTTCTCTAGCCGAGGATAGGGAGGTAGTAAGGTTTGAGAAAAACTCCTGTTTTTTCTTAATTATACTAGCCTTGTATTCTTTCAGCAGGCGCTTATGTGTGTCTCTTTCTAAAGGGTCCCCAGTCTTCCTCCATCTCCTCTCCTGTCTTCTGCAACTCTGTCTCAAGAGTCTCAACAGCTCTGAGAACCAGGGGGCAGAGGGTTTACGCCTTGCTGAATACCTAAAAGATAGGGGAGCTAGTTCATCAACGGCCTTAGCGATGGAGTGAACAAGCTCATGAGCGGCCTCATTAACTTCACTCGAAGGAGAGTGATCGTAGGACTTTATATAAGGGGCAAGGGCTTCATTAGTGATATTCTTATAGCACCTTTTTGGGCCTCCAATATGGACCGACCGATCCCGCAGATCCATAGCACCAGATGCCAGTTCAAGGGGTACTGCCAGATGGTCTGACCAAACCAAGGGCACAGCAGAACCCACAGAGAGTCTAGAATCATTAGAGAACACACCGTCTAAAATGTGACCAGCCCTATGGGTGGAACTATTGACCAGTTGGATACAATCACATGCTCCAAGTGCATCAATCAGCGTAACAGTGTCAGAGTCCCCCAAATTTTCCAGATGAAAATTCATGTCCCCTAATATGGTCAGATGGGATTTACCAAAATAGGGTTCAAGAATCCTCAACAGGTCCCCACTAAAATTGGCCCTTGGGCCAGGTGGCCGGTAAATGAGGATACCCGTGAAGGAAACCGAGGGCGCGCACAGAATAGAGAAGTACAATGCCTCGAAAGGATCCGAGGCGGTAGAGAGGGCTGTGATGGTACAGGGTAGCGCGACTTTACATAATATAGCTAACCCCCCCCTCTGCGTTTAAATCTATCCTGCCTCAACAGTTTAAAGCCCTCAGGAATGGTAAGAAGCAGATCATAACCTGACAACTCAGTGGCCCATGTTTCCGTCACGAACACCCAATCGGGTTGTCTACTAGCCACGAATTCGTGAAAGGCAATATTATTTTTAATAAGGGACCTAGCATTAATCAGGAAACACTTTCTGGCTGGAGAGGGCGTAAGTGGAGTTGGCAAACTCTGAGAATGACTCTCACTAGTGGATAGGGGCAGAAGAGCCAATTTGCAGGTCTGACAAATTGAAGAATGTAATATTCCCTCAGGAGAGAATCTATGATGACAAGGCAAGGAAGGAGGTCTATAGGCCAATAACTCCCGGAGAGTATAACTACAGGATACCTGCAAAAGTTGACACGGGGGTCCAGCGTCCAGCCCGTCCTCAGCGCGGACGGGCGCAGACGGGCTGAACTCTGACATAACTCCGGCGGAAGTCCGGCGTCCCCGCTGCGTGTAACCGCTGCGCGTCAGCATGACCTGCTTTTAAAGGAGACTAGCGTCCTTATGACGACTAGACCGTCCGATCTCGTGAATGGCGCCGGCAGGCGTGCAAAACTACGCCCAATATGGCCGCCACGAAAATAATCCTGACCGGGAAGAGGGCCCGCCCAACAGCGGTGAGTATCAGCCAAGTTATGGTGCAAGTGGGGGGCAGCGTTTTAAAAACAAGGAATAATACCAAAAGGAAAAATAACTCAAATACAAAACTGGAGGTTAAAATAGCACAAATGGCCGCTTGTCAGTCAGGGACCACTCGTATCTCGCATGTAGCGTTCTATGTCCGCTAGAAGGAATGAGCGCCTGATTTTTCCTGCTTTTAAAGGCGACTAGCGTCCTTATGACGACTAGACCGTCCGATCTCGTGAATGGCGCCGGCAGGCGTGCAAAACTACGCCCAATATGGCCGCCACGAAAAGAATCCTGACCGGGAAGAGGGCCCGCCCAACAGCGGTGAGTACCAGCCAAGTTATGGTGCAAGTGGGGGGCAGCGTTTTAAAAACAAGGAATAATACCAAAAGGAAAAATAACTCAAATACAAAACTGGAGGTTAAAATAGCACAAATGGCCGCTTGTCAATCAGGGACCACTCGTATCTCGCATGTAGCGTTCTATGTCCGCTAGTATACTACTATGTTTATTGTTGGGGGGGTAGAGAAATTAGGGGGGCTTAGCCCCTACGCAGCACTTGGAGTGTCCCTTGTCGCGTCATTGGTCAAGCCTCATCCACTCGTCCCCTCAGTGTACGCACTACCAAATCCGTGGAAGACTCACTTCCCACGTTTTCACAACTAGGGTGGCTCGGGTGGTCCCAGTTAAACAGTATGTCCTCCATGCTTCAGCAATTGGGCGCTGGCGCAGCCCTCTCAGTTCCTCCCTACCCAGCGCTCTACCTTCCGCAGCAGCCCACCTGGACACATCTTGTATCCACTGGTCCATGTTGAGTTTACAACGCCGGTGCTGAACGGATGCGAAGACCAGACTGCAGCTGGTTTTCAGATGGACGCGTGATCAATTGACACAGTGTTCCTAACCAAGAGGGTTGCAGGTACGCTGGCAGGACGCAACCTTCAGGTGTAAATAAGGAAGTGGAATTATGAGAAGATAACCCCTGTTTGCCCTGAAGAAGTTGCACAAATTAGATCAACGAAACATGTTGGCAACATCAAATAACATTGGGATTGGTTTAGTGTGAACCATTTTCTACATTTAGAGAGCATGCAGCCCAGAATAAAAGTATGAGTGGCCAGCTAGCTCTTTAATTTTAATGGTGAGAAACACATTTTATTCTCTCACTGGGGTTGTTTAGGTATATGTTTATACACATTAGTAAGTGTTGTCTGTTCTACCGCACTACTACACGAGTAACCAGTACTTTCGGTGGTTTCCGTGGAGAAAGAGCACTGTTAATTGTTGTCCAGTCTCTTTTCTTTTTCTCACTTTTTTCCACTATAAGAGAGAGAGCTACCTATGATGATAATTGGGTCTACTGGTAATTGCTAATCAGCAACCCTATTGGCGGTTCTACCATGAGGGACTCTCTCTCTTCCCACATACTTTTCACTATATGTATTGTGGGTTTCTGGATGGTAGTTGATTTGTTCATGTTTTACATACTTTTTAAAGGACACTGTGATTGTAGCATATAAGTGTACTACACAAGAGTTGGGTATTGGATAAACTTGAACAATCCCACATTTTTGTTATAATAAGACAAGATATCCAGTGGCTTGAGGGTGAGGCCATATTTTGTGTATTGCACTTTGAGTGGGGGGGCGGCCTCTTTCCCTTTTCTCCCCCTGGGCTCCTAGTAGATTGACATGATTTAGTGTGTCATTGATCTTAGCTAGTACTGTTACCCAGAATCCCGGCAGCAATGCACAGCTCCAGGTCACATGGATAAAGTCTGCATCCAATTGGCCACACCTCCGGCGCCCTCTTGGCTCTCCTCCAAAGGTGGCCTGGATGCGATGGTGGGTCATATATGTCATATGTACATAATTGAATTGAAGGTATTTGAGACCGGCACTACGGAAGATCTTTTTGGGAGACTCCAATACTTAACTCCATTCTGGGTCAGTAATCGTCCTATTCAGGGACCTTTCCCACCTACCCTTCAATTTCTGCATCGGGACAGAGAAGCCTATAGAAGCGATACATAGAACCACTTTATTTGGTGCCCTGCTGTGCCCAATGTAAATAATGAGTGGAGAACCAAGTGCGTGTCAGGTTCATCTCTTTCTGTTCCCCATAGTCTCCCGAACGTCCGCACCATCGCCTCATATAGAAGGAACTGGCCTGGGGGAAGTTCGCACCAACCCACTAGTTTAGCAAAAGGAATCAAACATTTATCTAGATAACAATTTCCCGTTATCTCTATCCCAGCTTCTATCCAGGGCGCCAGTTGTTCTGCCCCCAGGATGGCCTGCGGTTCACCATAGGGCAGTCCCACCAGTGGCAATGGCGGGGAGTATCTCAGGGTTGCTGGCAGTTTTGCCATGCATCTTTTCCAGCACTGTAGTGTCGTGGACTGCAGCGCTGAGGTATATGGGACCCTCGCGCCCTGGTTTAGCAATTTCGACAGTAGCCAGCGTGGGCATTGCCCTAGTTCCGCCAGGTAGGTCCCCTCCTGGTTCTACCCCTCCAGCCACTGGGCCACCCGTTGCAGCTGTGCGGATATGCTGTTAACATTAAAAATCAGGCACAACCAATCCCCCCTCTCTCATGGGGCGTTGCAGGATCCGCAGTAATACTCTGCGTCTTCCGTCCGCCCTGATGAGTTCTCGTACCAGCGGCTTGAACCACCCTGCTGGCATCAGCACCGGTAGATTAGTGAAGAAGTACAGTAGGAGGTACAGCATGACCATTTTGGTCAGAGACACTCTGGCCATCAATGGTAGTCGCAATGAATTACAAAAGGCCACACTAGAGCAGTGAGAATGGAGGGCCCCACCCACATTACCCTCCATCATATCTTACAGTAAGTGGAAGATCTGGATACCCAAATATTTAAACGTGCTGGGGGCCCAATTATATTTCGCAGGGCGCTCCCCTGGTCTAGGGGAGGGCTCAGCCACAGGGAACAGATGTGTTTTGTACCTGTTAACTTGGAGGACCGACAGAGACCCAAAGTTTTCCAACAGTTTTCTGAAGGCAGTTCCTGCCCCCCTCACGGCACCCCCGAAATATATCAGCAGATTGTCTGCGTGTAAGGAGATCATGTATGTTCTATTTTGAAACTTAGTTTTGTTTATTATGGGTCTCTAGTTCTCTTTCATCATGCCAAGTTCCAAGTGGTTGTCTTAACATATGTTTAAAAGCGTAAACGATCTTGTAGATCTTTATATACCTTTAGCTACTTTGATAACTTCTGACAAAGAGCGATTTTTGTGTCTGAGGAGCTGCTCTTGTATTAGTTTGCTGTAGCAGTGCATTATTACTTGATAGTGAATATACTGTGCAATTACACTCCAAAACTCAAAGTTAGCTCACAATGAAGAGATATAGTTATCAATAGATAGGTTGATTCATAAATTGCATTCTAGAACAAAAACTGAACTGCTCCATCACAATATGCAGTTAAATCAATACAGTGCAATCTTAATCTGTCAAGTGCTTCAGACAAAACAGCATAGTCTTGTCAGGGGTCCATGCTGGGTGTGCTGGGTGTGCTGGTGCTGCTGGCTGTGGTTGCCGGCTCCTATGCAGACTCTGTGCTGGCTTTGCTGGCTGCCTCCAGGACTGGCCATGAAGAGGACGGCTCTGCATGCGGCTGGTTCATGGCGTTAGGCCCAGGTGGAGGCTACACTGACCATCTGGCAGTGTGCTGCTGGGGAGGGGGCACAGTGGCCCCACCTGTCATCTCAAGAAACATAACTGTGGGAGCACTGAGAGGAAAGATCAAAATGATATTACTCCTCAATAGTCCACTTAAAGTGACTCAGACTCACTGAATCTGTACAACATGAACACTATTGCTCTGAACAGTATAAGTAGAAAAAATAATAGGAGGCCCCCTCTTTGTAGGTTGTGTGGGACCAAGGGGAATTCAACAGAAAGATATGGGGTGTCCCTTCTATTGGCAAGCCTAAAAAGGCCTGTCTCTCAGTTTGAGTGTTCTGTATATCTCCGAGTACTCCTGGTCTAGATTCAATGACCTTACACAATTGAAGTCACATTGGTCTATATATGGTACATAAGCAAGCTATCAGTAGTATTTTTTGGGTGACAAGTATTCAAATTGAAATTAAAATTAAAACAACTAGTTTCTGATGTATAGTATCTGTATTTAGTCTTATTTAGTACAAAAAGGGACATGTCAAACAGTTAAAAATACATCTGTATTTGGTCAACATAATATTATACATGGTTCATAATTTTAAAATCACATTTAATGCACAATTGAAAAAGTTAAAAACAAAATCACAGTTTTCAAATCAAACACAAGAATCACTATTCAAGTCGACGCAGCGTTTCGGTTTTCCTTATTTCACACCTTCTTCAGGACTGATTCTAGAAAGATTTTTATTAAAAACACAATGGGGTTACCATCTGTTGACTGGTACAGTATCATTAAAAACATAACACAATTGTCCCTGATTCTAAGTCACACCAACAAGCTTTGTTATATCACATTTCAGTGAGGTTTTAATTTTAGATGACAGTTTATCTGGAATTTTTCTTTTTTCAAACAAAGAAACAAAGAAACAGATTCTCTATGACAGGTCTGTTTTGTCTTGCTCTCGTTATCCATACAATACTAGAGTTCGCTCGCATTATCCATTTAACATTTATTGAGTACTCCTCAAAAGTCATTGAACATTTTCAACCACTCCTAAATTTACTCAGAGATATACAGACATCCATGTACCTCAGGATACCCAAATGGTTGTCTGGCACATGCTTCAATTCTATATTGGTGTCTTTACTTGTTGGTGACCTATGCCCAGTATGGGGGTTTTCAATTACCAAAAAGGGGCCCACTTCAGTCACCTTACCTTTGTCATTGCTCTTTATATATGTGTCTGTATATCTCTGAGTAAATTTAGGAGTGGTTGAAAATGTTCAATGACTTTTGAGGAGTACTCAATAAATGTTAAATGGATAATGCGAGCGAACTCTAGTATTGTATGGATAACGAGAGCAAGACAAAACAGACCTGTCATAGAGAATCTGTTTCTTTGTTTCTTTGTTTGAAAAAAGAAAAATTCCAGATAAACTGTCATCTAAAATTAAAACCTCACTGAAATGTGATATAACAAAGCTTGTTGGTGTGACTTAGAATCAGGGACAATTGTGTTATGTTTTTAATGATACTGTACCAGTCAACAGATGGTAACCCCATTGTGTTTTTAATAAAAATCTTTCTAGAATCAGTCCTGAAGAAGGTGTGAAATAAGGAAAACCGAAACGCTGCGTCGACTTGAATAGTGATTCTTGTGTTTGATTTGAAAACTGTGATTTTGTTTTTAACTTTTTCAATTGTGCATTAAATGTGATTTTAAAATTATGAACCATGTATAATATTATGTTGACCAAATACAGATGTATTTTTAACTGTTTGACATGTCCCTTTTTGTACTAAATAAGAATAAATACAGATACTATACATCAGAAACTAGTTGTTTTAATTTTAATTTTAATTTGAATACTTGTCACCCAAAAAATACTACTGATAGCTTGCTTATGTACCATATATAGACCAATGTGACTTCAATTGTGTAAGGTCATTGAATCTAGACCAGGAGTACTCGGAGATATACAGAACACTCAAACTGAGAGACAGGCCTTTTTAGGCTTGCCAATAGAAGGGACACCCCATATCTTTCTTCTGAACAGTATAACACAGCATTTACCTTTCTCAAAGAATAAGTGCCATTGAAACCTAAAATTTTGCCTGGCCCAAACCGCCCTTTTTAATACATATGCCACCCCTAAAGTAAGTCCTGGGCAGCCCAGAGGGCTGGGTGCACGGTATTTAAAAAGTGGGACATGGACGTTTTAGTTTTACATATCCTGGTAGTGAAAAACATTTGTTTTTGACTACTGCAAGGCTTAACTCTCAAATAGGCTAATATTGGAGTTACCTCATTACATCTAATAAGTAATTATTTGCACATTGGAGCAGGTATCCAGTTCATGTTTGGTGTCTTTCGAATTGTAGTGCAGAACAAAATGCTCTAACATGGTGGGGTCGGATTTTAAATTACAATTTTTCAAAATGCCACAGGACTGGGTGTGGTTGGCAGTTGGGCTTTGTGTATTCATAGTAAACAGCCATATACAGTAGAGTGCTTAGGTGTGTCTAGTTGGCCCATCACTGGCAGGATGGCAGAGCTGGGCACAGCCCAACTTACACTTGAATAGGATATGTCCTGCCTCTATACAAAGGGCTGCATACACCTTATAGTTAGTCTGGAGCCGGTACAGAGTAGGGAGTATGCCTGTGGACTTCAAATGGAATCCTCTTGAAGCTTCACCCACTTCAAAGGAAGGCCCAGGCATAAATATTGGACCCCAGACACCAACTCTTCAGTACACTTCTGGACCTGTGCATACTCTGGCAGTAAGTATGATTGCTGTGCTGCTGAAAGGAGTGCCCATCTGCTGGATTGCTGCTCTGAAGGTGCTGACCTGCTTCCCTCCTGCTTGGGTAAGAAAAACTGGACCTGCATCTGTTGAACATAGGACTCGAGTGACTCCAAGGGCTAGTTCGCTGGCCTCCTGTCTATAGCCTCAGGGACAAAACACCCCAACAACCTTGAACACAGCACCTGGACTCAGCAACCAGGACTCAAGTTACTCTTGTTCAGTGGGCATAACTAGGTCCTTGTAGCCAGCCTGCTCTTCATCATGGTTGGCCTGAACTTGTGACTTTGTCCAGCACAGCCAGATATCCACAGTTGGCACTTTGAGCTTTTTGGCACTATTTTCACTTAAATCTTTCAAATTGCATATCTCCAGTTCTACTGATTTGATTTGTTTTGGTCTTGATTTATTAAAATGTACTCTTTAACCAAAATCGGTGTGGGATTTTTCTTGCGGTGTGTTTTCACTTTATTACTGTTTGAAATACTGCATAAATACTTTACACATTGCCTCTAAATTAAACCTGACTGTCCTTTGCCAAGCTATCAGAGGGTTGAGCACAGGTCAATTTGGGGTTTGTTTGTGACTCACCCTGACAATGATTTTGGCTTTCTTAGGGCGTCGGGCGATGCCCTTCCCATTTTCTTCATCATTGTACTAGTCATTGTATTGCTCCCCTTAACACTAATTTTTATTGGTGCACTATTAAAATTAGTATTAAAAATGGCGATACATTATCAGTTCCTGGCTGGTTGTTGCTCTATGACCCTTGCTTTAGCAAGGACCAGGCAGTCACAAACTATTTTCAAGCACATGCACTAGTGCGCATGTGCTTGGCTCCGTGTACGTAATTTTAGCAAGCTAAGGGCTTACATGCAACCCGCCCGGGCCTGCCGTTTTAAGGGTCTTCAGGGACCCTTGATGACACACAAGAGTGTCACTTTTTTACGGCACCCCTGGGTGCTTTGAGCTTAAGCCCTGTACAGCTCAGGCGCCGGTGTTCCATAATCCGCAGTGCCCCCCCCTGTTTTGCGCATGCATACGCATGCGCACATTACGGCCGATGACGTGGTACCACGCCCACCATCATTCCGTGTCATCATCATTGCGCATGCTCTGTTCGAACATGGCTCGCTTCTCGGGCAGACAGCGCCCGCGGGGTCCTTGTGCCGACACAGACCGTCTCTGTACAAGCAGGACCCCCCACCTGCAGGCCGGTATTGCCCCGCATTAAAGCTGCTACATATTTATTTAAAATTATAAACCGTGTACCCGGGAAGCGTGTTAAACAAATTATAATACGAATGATAACAGTGCATGTTGCGATGCTAAGCTGCCTGCATTACAACAACATCAGCGTGCCTCTTCCCAGACCCCTCTCCCTTTCCTGCTGTAATCAAATCTCCATCATAGATGGTGATTAACATGACATTCATTAACATGAATTTAGAACTGTTCCAGCCTCGTACACCGCCTCGGGCTGCTGGCGGCTCGAGGCTGTGAACAATGTTGGCACAAGGACCCCGCGGCGCTCTCTGCCCTTCTCCACCCCGTGACGTAGGGGGTGCAGCCACACACGGGGATACAGTGAATATCGGAACACCGGCGGTATGACAATCATGCTGCTTCTGTGACGTAAACTGCTTCACTACGCATGATCGAGGTCTGTTGGAGCGTATTTTTTAAACTCCTAAAGCGACTGCATCTGCACATAGTTTACTGTTTGCCGACTTGTCCAATACCCAAAAATATGATTTCTTGGAGACTTGGACGCTGTTGCACAACTCTTTGATTCAGAAACTAACCTCCTTCGCAACTTCAGTTCTTGATGCTAGCTGTTCCCTATTTCGGAGTCTTCGTTAATCACTTTGAATGTCTAGGTCTGAAGCAGACCAGCTAAAAGCGAGGAAGTATTGTTACCTGACACGGTCTGAGCACCAAGCCCTTAGAACGCGCTGTGTGTCCTGCATATAGGTAAGCAGTTCTGCTCCCCTAACAGTTTTCCTGGCAGCGCTCATGGATAGTTTGCTCCAAGAAAAGCACATCCATTACTGCCTACAGGTTCCCGTTTGATGACAGATTCTAGCAGGTAGTTGGTGGCGGGGACGGGCGCCCGTAACTTAAGGGGTCTGAGAAAGGTGCGATGTAGGCTGTGTCACAATCGTAAAGCACAGGTACACAGCTCAAGGTGATGATCCCTCCCCCCAAAGGTCTGAATATGTCAGTAATTGTTGAAGGATGTTGAGAGGCACATGTTTTAACTGGCAGAGTAGTCTTGAAAGGGGCGCTGACTTCCAATCATAAAAAATATAGTATTTATTTAACATTCTGAAGCAGTGTAACAATGTAATGCATTAAAGTGAAATGCTTCTGCGTTTTAAATACTGTATTTATTTAACATGCAAAAGCATTTAATTTAAGTGCATTAGAGTGACATTTATGAGAAGTGATCGCTTCTAAGTTATTTTTACCCTGAACCACACTTTCAGGATGACATGCCTGTGAAGAGCGAGAGAGAGGATTTATCATTTTCACCTTATATGTGGCCCCAGTTGCGATCAGAGATGGGACAACATTGTGGTTTATTAGAAACTGCTATAACAGTTTTAGTACAGCTAGAAATATTTCTTTTTTTAAGTTCAAAAAGAAATTTATTGACAATAAATGAAATAGCAGTACAGAATATATAAATAATACAAGGTTAATACAAAAAAGGGGGGAAGGGGCAGAGGGAACAAGAACAAACAGGATAAGCAATGCAAAGGATTCATGAGCAAGGAAAACAAATTATCAAAAGCAGTACATTAAAGTGGGAGGGATACAATGATTAAAAACAAACTCAGGTGCGGAAAAATACATAGCAAATTAATATTGAAGCAAAAGGGAATGCAAAAGGGCAATCATGGGGGTTTAGAGACCTCCTGCTGGGCAGGTTGCAAACCAAAGGAACGGGCAGCACAATTGTCTAAGTATAAAGTAAGAGGAAGCCATAAGGCCTTACGTTTCATTGCCATATGTAAGGGGAATACCAAAGCAGTGTCCAATCTGTGGTTATGGCAAACGTTATACCACCATGCTTTGAATGAAATGCTAGAAGAGGTTTTCCAATTGACAGTGATCTGTTGATATGCAACAGCTAACAACAAGTCAACAATACGAACATCGAGATCAACAACTTCCCAACAGGGCGATAGGCTCCCTAGAAAGAGATGAACAAGTGAGAAGGGAACACAAGTATGAAAAATGACGTTGATTTGGGCCCATACCTGAACCCAAAAATCATGTACTGGTTTACAAAGAAATAGCATGTGAAACAAAGTGGCTTGTGGGGAGGAGCAAGACCAACAAATATCAGGGATAGTAGAAAAACGTTTGTTAAGGGTGGAGGGTGTATGGAGCAACCTATTAAAAAAGAAAAACATGGTTTGTGTGAGAATTGCTGACCTAGATGTTTTGCGTACCTTAGCCACAGCTTGTCCCACAAGATTGTTGGCCATTACGTGACAAAATCATGTTCCCACTGCTCCTCTACCTTGGATTTATCTCTAATGGATGCGACAGCATGAAGATGCTTGTAAATAGCCGCAGCTTTGGGAATAGTGCGTAATAAGGTGTGAAGGAGTAGAGTAGGGGTAGGAGAAGAGGGAAGGGGCAGCACGTCAGGTCTCACTTGCAAAAGCCGCGTATAAGTGGCCATCACCGCATCTTTAAGCAATGGCGCTGAAGTGGAAGCGAGCCATGGTTCGGCCTATCCTTAAGAAACCCAGCCTGGACGGCAGCAAGCCGGAGAGTTATCGGCCGATTTCACTCTTGCCGTGGCCGGCCAAGGTTACGGAGGCACACGTAAACGCTGTCCTCTCGGAACATCTCCGCCGTGCAGATATCCTCGACGCAACGCAGAATGGGTTTAGGGCTGGTCACAGGACGGAGACGGCTCTGCTCTACATGGTGGAGCACCTTCGCTCCGTGCTTGACGCGGGACAAACGGCAGCGCTTGTGCTATTAGATCTGAGCGCTGCCTTCGACACCGTCTCGCACCCAATCCTTCTGCTGCGCCTAGAGGAGGCTGGTGTGACCGGTATCGCTCTCCAGTGGTTCCGGTCGTTTTTAGCCAACCGGGCCTTTAGCGTGACCGTCCCACCTTACCAGTCCAAATTCCATCCGTTGAACCTGGGGGTTCCCCAAGGCTCCTCGCTGAGTCCTACGTTGTTTAATCTATAAGGCCGCTGGCTGAGGTTGTCAGGAAATGGGGTATGACGATGGTGTCATATGCCGATGACACCCAGCTAGCGGTTACGATCAGCGGGGACGCCGAAGTAGATGCCCCCAGGTTTCAACAAGGACTGCGGGCGGTCGCCAGCTGGATGACGTCCAACTGCCTCCAGCTGAACGCTAGTAAGACCGAGGTCATGGTTTTTGGCAGACAGCCGGATCTTTGGGGAGAGAGATGGTGGCCTGGGGATTTGGGTCCTGCTCCCATCCCAGTCGCCGAGCGTAAGAACCTCGGGGTCTGGCTGGACCCTTCCCTTACGTTTGTGTGTCATACCAAACGCACGGCGGCCTGCTGCTTTGGCATCCTGCGCGGGCTCCGTCCAGTGCTGAAGTTCTTCGATGCTCCCACTAGGCAACTCATGATCCAAGCCACAGTCATCTCGAGGCTGGATTATGCGAGTTCCTTACTAGTTGGTCTGAACAAAGCGGAGATCGGGCGCCTACAACGGATCCAGAACGCCGCTGCAAGAGCGGTGGTAGGCCTCCCTAGATTCTGTCCCACCTCCAGTACCCTGCGGTCATTGCATTGGCTACCGGTGGCCCAGCGGATCCAGTTTAAGGTCCTCTGTGTCGCCTACAAAATTCTGAAGGGGTCCCCAGCAACGATTCTTGTGGCTCTTCTTGCCCACTACACCCCAGCTCGACTCTTAAGATCTGCCGACCTAGAACTAGCTGTCGTGCCGCGCTTCAAGCGGAGTCGAGCTGGAGGACGCTCGTTTCGAGTGCGCGCGGCGGTTTTGTGGAACTCCCTGCCCCCGGCGATCCGCGCTATGAGGGATCTGCTTTCCTTTCGCCGTGCGGTGAAAACTTTTTTATTCCCTTAGTTTGTCTACACTGTTTGTTTATTGTTTCAGTTGTGTTGTGCAGCTGCCTTGTCGGGCGCCAGGACGCTCCTTATCTGGAGCATCTGTGCGCCAAATAAAAACGCATAACATAACATAACATAACATGAGTATTTGGGGGCAAAGGATGCAGGTAAAGCAAAGGAGGAGCGTAAAGCTGGAAATGAGAGAAAGGTATTGAATTAAAATGGAGGAGTTGTGCCAAATGGTGGAAGAAAGGAAATCAGCAATGGTTGCAGGAGGAGGAGGACTAACAGTGAGAAGAAGTCTGGTGGTGAATTTGTGAATAGGAGTGGAGACTGAAGGAGGCTTTCGTGAAAAGGAAATGTATTCCGCAAAGGAAAAAGGAGAAAGGAAAATGCGCTCAAGTTTTGCCCACAGAGGACATGGGACTGTGGGATCTTGTAGCCAAAAAGAGGCTTGGCGTAGCAAAAAGGCTTTTTGGTAGGCTGGAAAATCTGGGAAGTTAACTCCACCTGCTGAGGGGGGACGAATCAATCTGGCAAGGGACATTCTCGATTTTTTATTATGCCAAAGAAAGGAAGACAAGACAGAATTAATTTTCTTTAAAAATTTAGATGGGATGGACACAGGGATATTGGAAATTGTGTAAAGGATTATGGGGGATAACATCATCTTAATAGTATCAAGACGACCCCCCCCAGGACAGATAAAGAGGGTGCCATCTAGCCGTTAAGTCAGAAATTGTTTGAATGCATTTATTTAAACAGAGAGAGACAGTATCTGAGATGGAGGGAGTGATGTGCAACCCCAAGTATTTGATATGTGAGGGGTTCCAGGTGAAATTGGAGGTACTAAAATCAGGTTTAAAGGTGAACTTAGTCAGAGGCAATATCTCACACTTATCGTTATTTAATTTGTAGCCAGAGATTAAGGAATATTTCCGTACTTCTTCCAGAAAAGCCGGAATGGATTCTGTAGGATTGGAGACGAAGAGTAAGATATCATCTGCATAAGCAGCAAGTTTAACATGAGAATCTGCAAATTGAAAGCCATGAATGTTGGGATTTTGTCTAAGTTTGGACAGGAAGGGTTCGAGTGCCAGGTTGAAAAGGAAAGGAGAAAGAGGACAGCCCTGACGAACACCTCTTCCAAGATCAAAGAAGGAGGAAAGCTGACCATTTGCACAAACTGCTGCCCGCGGATGAGAGTACAGCAAGGAGACTAGAGTAATACATTTTGGGCCAAAACCAAACCATTGGAGAGTATGGAAGAGATAAGACCATTCTACTCTATCGAACGCCTTTTCGGCATCCAAGGCGATTGCCGTAAGGAAGTGCTGTGAGCGCGCCGACTTCGAGAGGATATTAAACAGAAGTCTGGTATTATCAGTAATGAAGCGCCCTTTCACAAAACCAGACTGCTCCTTGCCTGAGTTCAGGGAGCAGGTGATCTAGTTGTGCCGCCAAAGCTTTACCAAGAATCTTGTAATCAATATTTACAAGGGAAATAGGTCTGTAATTTTTGCAATACTTAACATCCTTCCCTTCTTTATGTATCAAACAAATATGCGCATCAGAAAAGGACCCCGAGTAACATCCCAAAGCAGTAAACGTGGCTGTGAGATTGTGTAGTTTTGGGAGGAGTAGTTTAGAAAAGTGAAGGTAAAATTCAACAGTAAAACCGTCTGGCCCTGGAGCCTTATTCAGTTTGAGGTGCTGAAGTGCAGTGAGCAACTCCTTCTGAGAAATATCAGATTCTAAGTGTGATAGATCAAGAGGAAAGTGTTCAGGTTTGTGAATGTCGGAAAAGAAATGTGTGAGGGATTGGGAAGTTGGTTGTGCTTCAGAGGAATAGAGATTTTCGTAAAAGAGGGAAAATTCAGTGAGTATATCAGTATCTTTGTGTTTAAGAACAGAATTAGCATCATAAATGGATTCAATGTTAAGTTTGTTGTGTTTGATCTTCAGGTAATTGGCGAGGATCTTCCCAGCCTTATTTCTACCTCCATAAAATTTGGCACTGGATTTCAACAAGTATAACGATGCGTCCTCAGTGGATTTTTCATTGTACTTTATCTTGGCAGCAACAAGAGCAGTCAGACTTTCTTGGGAATGCGAGGTGAAATAGGCGTGTTCCAATCTCTTAATGGTACAAAGGAGCTCCTTAGTATGTTTGCGAGCAATTCTGCATTTGCGTGCCACATAATTGATAATGAAATCACGAGTCGCAGCCTTAAAGGCGTCCCAAATAGTGTGACTCGGAATAGAGGGGGTATCGTTAAATAAAAAGAACTCATCAAAAAAGTCAGTAAAAGAGGCTGTGAATTTGAGGTCCAAGAGAAGGGTGTTATTAAAGCGCCATCTCTTGGGACCAACGACCTTAGGAAGGACATCTATGGTAATCAAAACAGGGGCATGATCCGATAATAAAATAGGGCCAATTTCGGTATTGGTGAGGGACTGAGCGATATTGTGGGAAACAAAGATATAATCAATCCGTGACTGGGAGTGGTGAGAAGGGGAATAAAAAGTGAACTCTCTCAAAGATGGATTGCATAGTCGCCAGGTATCAATAAGCTTATGTTGGGAAATAGCTTGAGTAAAAAGCCGATGAGATTTGTTAGGGATATAAGGAGCCTCAGATTTCCTGTCAACAAACGGGTCCATGGGCTGGTTACAATCACCCGCGAGGATAAAATTGTCATCCATAAATCGGGTAATATGCTGAGAAAGCTCCGTCCAAAAAAGGGGTTCGCCACTTGTAGGAGCATAGATGTTGAGGAGAGAGATTGGAACACCTCTAAGAGAAAGTCTGACATGTGTCCATCTACCATGAGTATCTGATTCTTGAGAAACTATAACAAGGGGGAGAGACCTACGACATTGGATTGCTACACCATTCTGCTTACCATCACATGGCGAATAAAAAACCTCACCCACCCAACCTCTCAAGTTTTGCGGACTCCACATCAGAAAGATGAGTTTCCTGAAGAAATGCTACATCTACATTTAATTTAGCCAGGTGGGACAGAATTCTCTGACGTTTGATTGGAGAGTTAACACCCTTAACATTCCATGAAACTATGTTTAACGATATGGCATACACAGCAACCTAGATGAAACACAATAGATACAGAGTACAAAGAAAGAAGAGAAGAATTCCATGATCTGAAATGAGAAACAAAGAAAAGAGCACTCTCGAGGAATAAAGTAAAGCAGGAAGTATATAAAGATAAGGAAGGCAAAGTGCTGAAAGACAGGAGAAAGATGAAGAGGAATAGGAAAGAAAAGAATAAAAGGCAACGAAATGAGAAGATTGAAAGAAGAGAGATAGACAGAACCAGAGTTAGAAAAATCACTACCCATATATGAACAAGAAATGTGAATCCTTAGAAGAGGAGTACAAACCAAAAAGAGGAAAACAAGAAGAAGACTAGGGAAAAACATACGTATACAAGAAGAAAACGAGAAGGAAACGGGGGAGGATGGAACCACATGGGTGAGGCAGAACATCCAGGGTCAGCCAGGCAGGGAACCGGGAAGACATTATCAGACAAGAGAAAGTTCCTGTGAGGGCGGGGGAGAGAACATATGATTAAATTACGGACATAAGTCAGAAGAAGGGTAATAAGGACAATAAACAACAATGCAAGTCAAAGAGAACAACAACAAGAAATAGAAAAATCCATAAAGAGAAAAAAGGAGCAAAATGCAGCAGTGCTGTAAGAATACAGAAAAAGAGAAAAAACCAACAGCTCAGCCAGGAGCATCTCAACCAGGAGCAGAAGAAGAAGGACCCCTAAAGTCCATGGTTGAAGTCTTATGAGTATTAATAAAGCTCTGCAGACGAACCGGATCCTCGTAGGTAGTGGTTTTGTTGTTATAGGTGACTTTGAAGAGACAAGGATGGAATAAACCATACCTTGCACCCATTAAGCGAAGGTCCTCTCTCATGTTCAAGAAGGCTTTCCGACGGTTTGCTGTAGCCTTTGCATAGTCCTGGGCAAAAAATAAAGAAGAGCCTGTCCATGTCAGGTTTGAGGAGGATTTGGCAGCTGTTAAAACCTTAAGGAGATCAGTATATTCAAAAAAATAGAGAATTACACCTCGCGGCCTCTGGGATGATGAAGAAGAAGTAGAGGGGCGACCAAGTCGATGGGCACGTTGGATATTAAGAGTCGTACCTTCTGGCAGATGAAGCAACTTAGGAAGAAAAGATCTAAAAAAAGCAATCGGATCCGAACCCTCAAGATTTTCCGCCAAGCCGTAAATGCGGAGATCATTCCGCCTATTCCTGTTCTCCAACTCCTCCACCTGTCTCTGGAGAGTGGACACTTGCGAAGCCAGGTGCGGAACTTTGGAGCATGTTTCCTGAATGGATGAGACTGCATGTTCAACAGAAGAAACTCTCGTATCAAGGTGGGACCAGTTATCAGTGAGAGTTTGGAGCTTGACATTAGTTACCTCCATGAAAGGGTGCAAAGCTATGATTTCCTCCAAGAAAGGGCGAAACGATCTTATTTCCTCTAACAAGAGCTCCATTGAAACAGGTGCGGGCTGGTTGGGAGGTGAGGGAGGATCTTTCCTGTGTCTCTTAGTGTTGGCTTTCTCTGGTAGAAGTTGAGAGGATTCCATAGTGGTATCTGACCCAGAAGAAGCAGGAGGATCGTCGGGTTTAGATAAGGCAAAAAAGACTTTGGAGTTTTTCAGAAAGGCAGTAAGGCAGTCTTCGTAGTAGTGTTAGACGAATGCGCCATCCTCGTAAGTCTGCCCATAAAGCGAAGGCAAACAAAAACAACACTATGCAGAGAGCACTGTATGCAGGTAAGAATAGCGTGTAACAAGGAGATGGCCACAGCACAGTCCCAGATAAATTCAGAATAGAGAGGAGAGCTCCAAATAAACGTATTAAATACTTTGCAGATGAAGCACCAGTGCAATTGCTAAACAAGAGCAAGACATGCTCAAAAAATGAGAAAAAATGAGAAACAATGCAGTCATCTCCTACGCTATAACAGTAAGCTGTGTGAGGAGACGTCTGAAGACTCACAAAATGGCGGTCGGGAGAGCAGTGACACGGCAGCAGTGCAAAAGCATTCCCTCCTAAGCTGAAATGCAGAACCCCAAGTCAGAAAGAAGTGTCATATAGGGTCCCAAGGTAACAAAAATGAGTCAGTCAAAAGGTGGAGGTTACAGCAGGGAGAGCTCCGTGCGCTGGCAAGGAAAGTCGGGTCCGCGCTTTATCTCAAAATGGCGGCTGCGACGGCATCCAAGGCCAAGCAACTTACTATGAGGAGGCGCTCCGTCCCCAAGCCGTTTAGCCGCGCTTCAAGCGCCACAGGAGAGTCCAGGGATGTTCCGACGTCAAACCATGTCCGCCGACCAGGAAAATGCAGGCTGCAAACAGTAAGTCTCCCGTTGTCTCTACAGAGCCTTACGTGGGCGCCGCCATCGCCGCCGGGCACCAAGCCACGCCCCAGAAATATTTCTTTTAATCTCAAGGTGCTCTATCAATCACAGCTTCACCTCTCGATCATAAGCAACTGGTGTATTTCACTGTGCCTCTTTATCTTTTATGATCACATTTGATTTGATGTGAAGATAAAGGATAAAGGGGGACAGTGAAATAAGGCAATTGCCTAGGATTACACAATGTAATGATAAAAGGGCATAGAGGTAGAGTCAAATAATGCAATTGCCTAGAAAGACACAATTTGGTTAAGCAAGGAAGCCGGGATTGATGCCAGATTTCCTGGTTTCACAGAGTGCAATTCGGCCACAAGATGGATATTTTCAAATATAAAACAATCATGACCCCTATCTCACAAATGATGATTCCAGTAATAAATGGATAGACGAGTCAGTTATCATGTGCACCTTATATGTCACCTAGATTGTTATCAAACATGAAGCAACAGTATAGTCTCTAGTACAAGATCTACAAGAGAGATTTTTGAATAGTGCACATCTTGAACTGAAGTAGGTCATAGTACTCTCAAATGTGAAGAAAAAGGAGACGGAGGCAGATGTAGAAATAAGTCAATTCTCTGGGATCACACAATTTGGACAAGTCGGAACAATGGGATTGGCCCAGGTTTCCTGATTTCACATTGAGCAATTCTACCATTAGATGCTTTTCTCTGTCTTCTTCACATTTCACCCTAAAGGGGATGATCCCAAACCCTTTTGCCTGGTGATCACACCCTTGGGTAGGTCAAATTAGATTGACAAACTAGAAATTGTATGTAATAGTTCATGAATTTTCCTTTAGAAATGCCTGTAACAACATTTTTTGTCAGTTTTTTATACAAATTGTACTAGAAAATGAATCAATTTACAGCAAGTTTTATGCTTTTTTGTGGTGTGGACACCACTAAACACCCCTCGGAAAAGTCCAGCTCACTCACTAAGCTCACACGTCAAATTTAATGAATTGATCTATGCCTCACCACTTTCAAACTACACCAGCCGCCACTGGTTGCTGGAGTAGGCTTTCATCCCCCTCAACCTGGAACCCAATTTCTCACAACTGCTATAGCCCAAACCTAAAATATTGCAACTTGTATACCGCTCTCTGGGGAACAGTCGCTAATAATAACCAACAGTCATTGATATGGGGTGGGGATTCTACTTATCAGGGCAATCAGCACAGATGTCCTCAGAGGTAGACCAGGCACTGCGAACAGCTTTTACAACATAATGCAGGAACATAAAATATGTGATGTTGGAGATACAAATATCCTCTTGGTAAGGAGGGCACATTTTATTCTGCTATACATAATATGTGGTCTCGGCTGGATTTCTGGCACATTACACTTGACCTGGGCACCTGGGTGATTACAGTACAACATCTGGCCCTCTCCCTCTCGGATTACTCGCCTGTCTTGATGCACTGCCATGCGGAGGACAGTGGAGATTAATCTCGAGCGCCTGGCAGATCACTTATTCTATGAGGAGGAGGGCAAGGCAATACTAGAATATTTTAAGCATAATGTGGGCACAGGGGAACACTGGGGCACCATATGGGACATCTTCAAGGCAACAATAAGGGGGCTCGGCCTAATACATGGAATACGGAGTACAAAGGAGACTCTGACAACATCTAGATAGGCTGGAGGGTGACATTAAGCACTTAGAGGATGAATTGGGTGAACTGAGATTGTACATTTACTGCTGCAGATCAGACAATTGCTCTCAGAATATAACGGTATAACAGAAAGAGAACGGAAATGTCAGGGTAAATATGCCAGAGCCCCCTCCTATGCAGAGAGTGAGCAACAGGGAAGTCACTGGCGATGTTAAAACGCCCATGGGCCACAAACATTACGGAAATGAAAGATAAATAGCTGTCATCACCAGACACCGATCAAATATTAACCACTTTTGCCCTTTATTAAACCGATCTTTATTTCCCCAAAAACACTGGCTACCCAGCCGATATGGCGCATTACCTTGAGGACACTGCTATAGCAAGGCTGGGGCACAAACATAGGGCATTCACCCTGCAACCGTTTGAACTTGCCAAAATACGAGCTACCCTAATGGGCATACAGACTGGTAAGGCCCCAGGAACCAATGGCTTTCCGGATCAATTTTATAAGAGATATAGTAAAATCCTGGCACCCATATTTACCAGAAATATATGAAGACGTTTGTAAGTGGAAAACACCTGCTTCCATCTATGCCGAAGAATACATAATAACTCTCCTAAAACATGGTATATCTCTCCATCAGTGTGCATCCTTTCAGCCGCTCACAAATCAACTGTGATACAAATATTTTACCCACACTTATTGCAAACCATCTCACCTTGCTCTTACCAGACTTGGTTAGAAAGGATCAGTCTGGCTTTGTCCCCGGCTGCACCAAATCCCATAATCTGTGCTCCCTGTTGGCGATGCTTAATGACCTGGATCCTACCACAGGCACCATGGCAGTCTTTCTAGACTGGAGCGACCTCTTCACTATCCTCAAGCGCATGAGACTTCCCAGTCCCTTTGTTGAGTGGATCCAGTTACTGTGTACTGTCCCATCAGCTTGCCTTCGCATTAACAATGCAAAATCTCAGCCCCTGCCAATTACCCAGGGAATTTGCCAGGAGTGCCCGCTATCCCCAATTCTATTTGTCTTAGCCCTCAAGAAGCTTGCTGGGAAAATCCGACATTATAGAGTGTGCACTTTGCTATTGGAACCGTCACATATTAACATTCTTTCATGCGGATGACTTGACACTCTACTTAAGGAACCTGGATAGTAACCTGAACTGGGTGATGCAAGAGTGTGTTTGTTTTGGGCCATTATCTGGAATCAAGATTTATTAAACTGAATTCTGGATCTTCCCACTCACTTTTACGACATAATGATTCACACCTGATTACCAGTTAGTGGTGCAATGACACTGAAACATACCTGGGCATCACAATTGTGACCTACAATCAGTCATTATTGAGAATTATGGGGTAGCAATGTCCCAGATCACTGACCTGGTCACGTGCTGGATCGCCCTTCCACTATCTTGAGTGGGACGGATCAGTCTCGCAAGCATTAATAAACTACCCTGGCTTCCCTACCTCTTCATCAATATTGTCTGCTCCCTAATTTAAAAAAATCCACACACTAAAGATGCAGCTGATACACCTGATGTGAGCGAGTAAACATGGAAAAATAAACTGGGACACATGCTTCCTACCTTTCTACTTAGGTGTCTATGAAGCACCTGATCCTGTATTGTACTCTCTAGGCGCCTAAGCACATTATGCACACTACTGGCTTTCACTCCACCCCTCATGTGGAGCATGCAGCAGTTGAATCAGGCAGTGAAGACCACACTTTCATCATCCCTAATAGGCAAACCGATCACTCAAAATTGCACGTCAAGATCTCCATGGCCGCCTTCAAAATCAGGGCTTGGGAGAGGCTGCAAAAATGAGAGGCATGCAGCATTATCTATTCCCCGAAACTTACCTCACGTAACCACCCACTTTTATGAGCAACACATGCACCTAATGCTTGGTCACAGCTATGCAGGCTGTGGATCACACCATGGGGCGACCTTTACAAAATTAGGAGCTTCCGGTCACTTGCTGAGTGGGGTGACTACCCAACCCCCGCCCAATAGACACATTCCTTTACTTTTATCTGCAGGGAGTGAGTTGGCTCATTGACCCAGAGTTCCCTCAGAACCGAAGTCTATCTTTTACGGGATGTGTGTTGCATGATCTACATTGCAAACGCTTTCAGAGCTTTGCGCAAGCAGTTTGCTAGCCCATCTCTAGCCATGGTAGCTATAGCTCCCACTGTTTAGAGCCTGTATCTCCACAGTAACTGGTCTTAGCCAGGGCAATAGAAGGCACAGTCGGCGGCATACCAGACATCTACTTCCCCACTGGGAACAGCAGAGCAAGCATGATCAGGAGTGATTAGCCGATGGATCTGAACTCAGGAGCCAGGAGTTTTGTTTCAGCAAGCATCATTAACTGCAACACAGAGCAATTATTATGCAGGAATTGTAGCGATTATTTTCCCTCTGGATATATTTATAAATCAGCAGGTAGCGAAGGCTCTGACTGGCCTGCCTATTACATTGGCTAATGCCATTTGATACGAGACATATGTATTTAATAATTTATTTGACTTTCGAAATCAGATGGATTACGTGATGTTTAAAGTGATGACACAAAACTGGTTAATTCAATCAAACACTTTCCCTAGATGGGCTGTTCTAAGGTTTGTCAAGCAACACCTGCGCCTGTCTTTGTTAAACTTGACTCACACTGAAGTTTTGGGCTTAGTTTGGGCTCTTGTATAGTGTTTTGGTAGCTTCAGAGCATTCAAATAAATGAGCCATAAGAAGCCTACTTATGGACCCCACTCCGTTCTTTAAAAACTTCTGTTTCGGACACTCCTCCCGCTGTCACTTGCTCCCTCCTGCGCCCATGTGGCTGCTTGCCCCATACCCCTCCCAGACTCATAGGGTGTTCTTTGATATTTCCCTCCAGCTGCCAGTCGTCGTTTAAACCTGCAACCGTTTTTCAGGTCGAGGACCTAAAGGCTGCGCTTGCGCAGTCTCCGGTCGGAGACTTAATGTCTTTCAGTACGGGGCTTGAACCCGCCTCTCTCCTCCATTGGCTGGCTTCCTAAACGGAGGCCAGCCATTGGAAGAGAAGGGAGTCACTCCAATAAAGCCCCGTCTCTTTCGGATTCGGGGGCGTGTTATTGGCGTTCCTTCGCCCTGTGACGTCACCCGTCACTCAGAACGCCAAAACACGCCCCCGAATCCGAAATGTTCGGAAGCTTGCGGCCGCCATTTTTTTTTCTGCGGCTCAAGCAGGATCCAACGAGGACGCCTCCCTACAGCTTTGCAGCCCAACAGTCGTGTGGAGTCTGACTCGGGTAAGCTCTCCAGAGGTAGGCAGGGCACAGTTGCACGGACCGGAGCAAGATGCTCTCTGATTGTGCCGTATTTCTTGTTAGGTGGGTGCCTTAGAAGCATGCTCTCTGGCCGTCTTCTCGCCTCCCCCCCCTTCCCTCATCACGGTGATTATGAGCCGCAGGACTTAAGGCGTACTATCAGTCAGGACTTAAGGCAGCACTTTCCCTCTTCGCCGTTCTCTTCCCTCTCCCGTCTTCTTGCCCCCCCCGCCCCCCCTTCCCTCGTCACAGTGATTATGAGCCGGAGGCTCTTCTCCATTGGTGACTGCTCGCTACTTTCAGTGCCACTATTTGTATACATTGAGACTGCATGCACAATAACACCACAAATTGTTACAGAAAGTGTGTTGGATAAATTGTTCCTGATTCTGCGGTCATGTATTTAGGTCTCGCATGGTGTACTATCAGTCATGACTTAAGGCAGCGCTTTCCCTCTCTTTGCCGTTCTCTTCCCTCTCCCGTCTTCTCGCCTCCCCCCCCCTTCCCTCGTCACAGTGATTATGAGCCGGAGGCTCTTCTCCATTGGTGAGTGCTCGCTACTTTCGGTGCCACAATTTGTATACATTGAGACCGCATGCACAATAACACCACAAATTGTTACAGAAAGTGTGTTGGATAAATTGTTCCTGATTCTGCTGTCATGTATTTAGGTCTCGAGTGGCGTACTATCAGTCAGCACTTAAGGCAGCGCTTTCCCTCTCTTCGCCGTTCTCTTCCCTCTCCCGTCTTCTCGCCTCCCACCCCCCTCCCCCATCACAGGGATTATGAGCCGGAGGCTTCGGCTGTTCGCTCTGAGGCTCTGAAGGCTTCTCAAGCCTTCTCCCAATGTTCTGCTTTCTGTGAAATGCTGCCTAGTGCCTACAGGCTAACCTCTTCCAAGGCATACATTTTCAATGTATGGCCTTACTTTGTACGCTTTTGTAACCTGCACACATATCACTTTTTCCTTCTGTAATGTACCGATTGCTACCTCTTATATTTTGGTTGCTCGCTATTGTCACTTTTGTCTCATGTAACTTAACGTTTGCTTTTGTAATTTGTTCACTTGTAATTTTTTCCTCATGTATCATTACTGTTCCTATTGCGATTCGCTCTGACACCTTCGGGTAAAGTCCGTGCTATATAAAATCGCTTAAATAAAATAAAATAACAAAATGACCTCGCGAGAGTAGCTTACTGCATAACTAGCCATGTTTTTTTTTTTATGTTCATTTTGACGTAATGCTTTGCTTTTGGTGCCACTTAAACCAGGCCTCTGTGGAATTGCAGCTGGTCACTACCGTTATCTATTGCTCTTATGTTTGTCCTTTGTATGTCGCTGCTGCTCCGGAAATACAACTGTTATTAGTGTGAATGATTATATTGAAGGTCCTGTGGCCAGTTAAACAGTGTGCATGCAGGTCACAACGCCTTCCCCCTGCGTCTCACTGGTCGGGTTACTGCTGCTCCATGGCAACCAAAGAGGCGCGTGCTAGAACCTCGTGCTTTTATACTGAAACCCTGCAGTTTCACTTGCAAGTCACCAAGGGCACGTGCTACTCAACCATGCATCATGAGCACGTGCTACTCAACCATGCACACCCCAGTGCAAGCCCCGCTGCATGACACGGAAGCGCGTGCTGCTCCCCATGCACGTCATACTGCCAGCTTAACTGTTTTCCTTGCACGTTGCTGCCCTGTACCTGACAGTAAAAGCCCTAGCTTTTTGGTTTCAGGAACCTCCCTGTACAGCGTTACTGCTATTGCTGTCATAAAGTGCGAAGGCCTTGTGTTCAGCACTGACTGTGGCGCACCTCCCTGCAGTACTTGTCTTCACTGAGTAAGTGCTTCACAAGACCAGGAAGCCCCTTACCCGCCCCAACGCCCCCCCTCCCGGATAACTTGAGGGCCTGTTTATTCTCACCCCCCCACCCCGTGAACCAGTGTTATACTACATGCCCTTACGCTTTGACTGCACTGTGCACCCTCGTTAGAGGCTCTGGTACCCCGTGCAGCCACCGCTGAGCCTACGGTTCTCTTTGGCCCTGGCTCTCCCATGCTCCTGCCTGCCCCATACCACCAGAAAATAAAAGGGGTCAGCTTTCTTTTAATAACTTTTCCATGTGTATTATGTGCGTTCCCGTACCACATGCATGACGCTCACAGCACACACAAACACTCTATTTCCCACCATTATTCATGTTTACGTGTCCATCAGACCTGAAATAAAGCTTACAATTCCATCCTAATCTTTGGTATGTACTTCTATTGGGGCCGCAGAGCATAAACAAATATAAATCCTATATCCAAACATCTACACAACACTATCCATGCTAGATCGTACATCCTAATGTCCACAGAATATTGGCAAAGTCGTCAGCACTACCAGACGATGCATATTTTTATAGAATTTACGTAGCTCAGTCCCTGCTCCCAGGCAGCAGCAGCACGTTATGTTTACAGAGTCTGCAAAAATGGAATGCATGAACCACTGGGGTGGCTTAAGTCATATAGTGAAGCATGAGAAATAGTTTGCAATTATGCCCAAAATAAACCCCAGCTGTGTGTGTGTGGCTCTGTGTCTGTGTGTGTGGCTCTGTCTGTGTGTGTGTGGTTCTGTCTGTGTGTGTGTGGTTCTGTCTGTGTGTGCGTGGTTCTGTCTGTGTGTGCGTGGTTCTGTCTGTGTGTGTGTGGTTCTGTCTGTGTGTGTGTGGTTCTGTCTGTGTGTGGGTGCATGTGGCTGTGTGTTGCTCTGTGTGGGTGCAAATGCAATAGGTCTCGCATTTGCGAGAGATTAAGCTATTGGCATTGTAAATGACAATGCCATTTATTTAATGATTAAGCTATTGGCAATGTAAATGACAATGCTATTTATTTATGATTTAAAAAAAAGAAAAAAATGTCATGAGCAATGCCAATAGCTCTACCTTTAATAATGCAGACCCCATTGCATTGTAAATGCTTGTTTCTCCTTACTGTCTGCCAGCCAACTGTGGTGACGCAGTTTCCAGTTGTGCTTTAATATTCTACCGCATTAACTGCCATTTGTGAAACACATTTCAACCTTCCTTTCATCCGAACAGACGGCGCTTACCTGTTGTGCCATTTTTGGTACGGGCTATAGGCGAGGGCATGCAATCAGTGAAAGCTAGCCATAATTGTTGTCCAGCATTCCCTGTAAAGACAAGATCACAATACTGGCCAAGAGGGTTCTACGGCGGCAAGCGGCACTGACCTTCCCCTCAACCAGAAAGGAACCCCCATGCCTTTCGCAACAAAGCATTACATCAGTCCCCACCGGTACAGCTGAGCATTCTCCCCCTTTTACAGAGCCGTGTCACAAAAGATTGAAGAGGGCAGGAGCCATCCTTGTGCGGCCACCATTCTACAAATGGTACCGCTATTCTGCAAAACGGTATAAAAGAGTGTATTGGAATTTTCAAAAATGCTCTAGTAAAAAACATTTTAAAAAGACTGCGACAGTAAAGAATTCTAAAAACCATCGTACACATTTTGGACACTGATGGTCAAATGTATAACCTTTTTAAATGTTTTTCAACTCCACTCTATTCAATACCATATAAATACAACCCACATACATCTACTCTATGCCACATAGCCACAATGCACATAAATACAGTCCACACCATGCTATATAATTCTTCTCTCCACACAGTTCCATGTCACACAATTCAACTCCACACATTTACATCCCACACCACATAATTCTACAAACCACATCATTCCACAACACAATTTCACTACATACCACATACATCCAATCCACACGACAGAATTCCACATCATTCCACACCACACCATATAATTCCACAACACATGCCATTCCACATAATTATACTCCATGACAAACCACTCCACATAACGCCTGTACTTAATACCACATAATTACTATCCACATATTTCAACTGCATACCATGCATTGCACCACTAGCGAGGCGGCTGGCGTGGTGCGATGCAGGAGGTGCCTTTTATCAAGCTTATGTGAGTATTCCTAGGAAGTAATGACTCCGATATAAGAGAAGGCGCATTTAGGAAGCACTTTGCCCCGAAAACAATATATTTAAGACAAGCACATCTAAAAATCCCTGTTGGCCTACCGTTCCAAGTATCATCTCCAGAGTGAAAGTTCACCTAGGCGGCTTTTGAGTCCTTTTAATTAGGAAAGGCCCTTAGTCTATGGATACACCATACCATCTGTATAACGTCTAAAGGCTGTTACCAAACCTTTTTCAATTCAATCGTGTAGGCTGTCTACATCTGTCCCAGAGACCTATGACAAAGCAGTACATTCATAGATCCCCTATCACTCACCTGCAAAAGATATACTACAGTGGTCCTGATGAAGGTGGATGAAAGTTGAAATCCCCATCGAAACGTACGTCGACCAGAGTGAATGTTATCCCAGTTGGCAACACATTCACGGATGGTCACGATATATCATCCTTTGTGATCACATCAGTGTGTGCTGTTGAAGGCTGGGTTATGAGTGTATGTATGTGAGTTGTGTGATAGTGAGCATTAGCGTGATAGGTGAGGATTTGAGAGTGGTTTAATCATGGGGAAATGGTAATGATTTCTATGTACATGTAAAATGTAATTAAAACAAAGGAAGCAGAGAATACATTTATTTGAATTGTCTGCGCTAGTAAAATGTTTGGTGATTTCATGTTTTTAATATTTGTATAATGAAAGGATATATTTTTTTGATATGTTTCTAATTGTAAAAAAGAAAAAAATGAATTAATAAAAAAGTACTAAATGGACTAGAATTTGAATTAAAGACTGAATGAGCAAGTATGGCAGAGGTTGGCCTAATGAGCTTATTTGAGCCCATGGAAAAGAAATTTAGGTCAGTGGGAGATTGTCAATTTATTGGATAGACGAAATTACCACACTGAAGTTCATGCTCGCTTGCGTCATTGCACTAGATCCTAGGGTGGCCCTGCTTGACTGGACCGAGTAAATTATCATCACTCTTAAGAAACTTCTCGCGCTAGCATTACCGCAGGTAAAATACTTAGCTGCCTGCTACTGGAGCAGGGGTAGTGTCCCACAATACAACGGCTAAACGCACTGATTTACTACAACTTCAACTATATGAAGAATTCCTGCCCCAGAGATATACTAGGCCCACTTAAACTCTGCCTCTTCAAACATTAAGATGAGGACGAGGGGACACGTAGGAGCATTGCCCGAGCACAATATTGGTGAATGGGCTGTCTTAAACAGGATGTATACTGTCAAAAGAATATGCATTAATGCATGGGCGAGGCGGTAGAACGGGTACTCCAGGCAGAGTTTGTTTGCTTCTTTAAACGCTACACGTGTTCCGCTTAGTAGTTTTGTTACTTGCCATCAAGTGTTTCTTTTTCCTGCTACCAGTGACGACATGTGCTGCCTGTGCTCCGCAGGATGCTTAGTGTGCTCACTGTTTCTCCCCGCATTATTTTTCCACAGGCATCTTGTTGGCTGTGATTTGCCTTCTGGTTGAGCCTTAGTTTGTTATGAAGCATACTTTTCTTTGAATTATATGTAAAACAATTTAAAAAATGAATGATATGTAGAGTACAAGTGTGGGGAGAAATAAGTCAACAGTACTTGAAATGGAATAAAGGACCGTATTAATGTCCACAAATCACGGTTACAAAAATATCTGGGTAATCAATGCCAAATGTGAGTTTGCAGCACAATATGGCTGGGTCCAAATTGGGATTGCAAGATGAGCAAAAAAAACAATAGATTTAACCTAGATCTGTAACTGGGGGTAAATGTTGGACAATGTTCAGCATTCTGTCCATCATCTTTTTATGTTGCTGAACACAACAAAATGGCAGTGAGCTAGGTGGTAAACCAGCTATGCTCCACGTGAGGACAGTCTAAAACAAATAAAGACAGAAAGCAAGGATATGAGTTACAAAAAAAGACAATGGGTGGAATGCACTCCTAGGGAAGCTTTCATTAGGTCTTTGCATCCATACTGCTGTGCAGTTTGGTAGCCTTGACCTACTAATGTATGTGGGTACTTCTGGGAACCTTCTCCTCATTGAAGTCAGGAAGCGGAAGAATGATGGGTAGGTAAGTAGGGTTTTTTGATCATACAAGGTCCCAAGAGACAGGGGTAGTGCTTGTGTGAAAACAAATGTGTGCTAACTGAACTCCAGATATACATAAACAATAACAGAATTGTCTTGTGTTGGGCACGCACGAGTTAACAGAAGAGTGCTTTGAAATTAAACAATATAAAGTCCCTACTAAAAGGACACTATGCAAATAATGGCTAATTGCAACAATTGTGTCTTTTTCAGCTTGCAAAAATGTGTTGGGTGAAACAAAACTGACAATCTTAACATTTGCGGTGAATAAAAAGTAGTCTTGAACGAACAATTCCATAAATTCACGCCTGTAATCCAGATTTCAGTCCATCTAATTCTGCATGCAATCCTAATGGCCAAAGTTGAAGTGCTCTGTACAAGAACTATCAACAACTGCTCAATGTCTGGTGGCAGCGTCCTGGCTTTGTGCCAGCCAGCACGAATTACATACACTAATGGCGAGGAAAAAAGAGGGGTAACTACCGCTTAGTACTTCAGTTCGTGGCACAAAACGTGTACAGCTAGATCGAAGATGTTTAACATAAGAATACAATACTTAAAAACAATTGAAAATAGTTTTTCCAATACGGAAATGACATATTCAAAACAACCGAAATTTTAAGTGAGACTCATTACTGGTTCAAGAAAACATTCACACATATCCCCTGACTTAAAATCCCTGGAATGGCTGCCTATTGAAGCCAGAATACAGCTGAAAATTGCCATCATGACACACTCGGCCGTACACCACAAGTCACCCAACTACCTCAATCAGAAGTTGACTATATCAGGAGGTTCGAGATCCAATAGAAGTACAAAAAATCTACTCCTGAAACCTCGTAGATTCCGGAAGGAAAAAACATACAAACTCTCCTTCTCGGGAATGGCACCCAGGATCTGGAATGCACTCCCTCCTGAAACTAGGCTTATCTCCTCCACTGCATTGTTCAAGAAAGAGGTAAAAGCCATCCTTATGGCCAAGTTCACCTGAACTCTTTTGTTGCTGGATCAGAGACTCTGCACCGCTTTTGTATCAATTGGATACATGATTGTTTATTGTTATTATATTTTTACATGATTGCGATCCTATTATACTACTCACTTCTACTGACTACTATATTGTACCCAATAGCTTGTTTAACCACCCTCTTGATGCCCCTACCCCGTATTTTTTCTGTAATTTTTAAGAAAGAGGTATAAGCCATCCTTATAGCCAGAGTTCACCTGAACTCTATTGTTGCTGGATCAAAGACTTTGCACCGTTTTTGTACTATTGGTTACCTGACTGTTTTCTTTGGTATTATATCTTTACATGACTGCTATCCTATTATGCTATTCACTTATTACTGACTACTATATTGTACCCAATAATCTGTTTAATCACCCTCCTGTTTCAGTAAAGCGCTCTGATATCTGCAAAGATCTTGGTCGCTCTATATAAAACTTTAAAATAAATAAATATAGACCCCATTTTCATTTAACCTCAAATCATTAGTTTTACGATTATGTAATCTAGTTCAAGTGTGTTTACGTGCTAATGTAGATGTTTTTTATCCATTTAAAAGAATGTATATTGATGCCTTAGAAACCCAAGCCTGCACTTCTTCTGTCAGCTTTATTGGCTCTATTTAAAAAATAAAACACACTATTGCTGAAAGAGAGCCTGAAGCCTAAAGCACTGGTTGAACCGCTCCGGTCTTTTCTCCCAGCACGTATATGTAGATAGCTGGAAATCGACGTGCAACAGTACAAAGGAAACAGTAGGAGACGGGAGTTTCTATCATTTGTTTCTGACGTACATAGAATCCGAGCCTCCTGCATACTGTTAAAAGGCTGGGGAGGGGCTAGTGCACCTAGTGACATCAAACACCAAGGCTGGTAAATGAAGGATTTTCAACAGACCCTGTGTGTTCAAACATTAACTCAAGTAGACATAGGGACAAAAATGTTTCAATACGCAGGCAGAAGTGAGTGAATCTTCTCCATTGCCGCTACAAACATCACATTAATAAGGCGGCGCACTTACACAATAATTGATTGATGTGAAATGTACATGTTTCGCTGTTCATTAGCCTGCTCATCGAATGTTATGGTAGTTCAACTCTTTAGCACAAAAGGAACTGGGCAGAAAACAACTTAACTCAAATGTTGTGAAGTGAGAGATGCACTAAAAAAGCAAACTACTCCCCAACATGTACATACGTCCACACCTGTGGCCAAGTGAAAAACAATTGCAAATAAAGGCTGTATCTAGATCCTCCCAGTATGGGCAATTTAGGATCGAAGGCCCAGCAAGATCAAGAAATCTTCAAGGATCACAGTTTGGGAAAGTTGGGAAGCCATGATTATAACGCAGGTCTCCAACTCTAGAGCAAATAGCGGCTAATTACAATAATTGTGTGTAGCAAAAAACGATTTGAGCGAAATAAAACTGACCTCTTTCATACATTTGCGATGAATAAAATGTGGTCTTGAACTAACACTTACAATTCCATGAATTCATGTCGTAATCCAGATTTCAGTCCATCTAATTCTGCATGCAATCCAAATGGTCAACATTGAAGTGCGCTGTACAAGAACTATTAACTAGATCACTCAGAGAAGTATTTCAACAGATGCTGCATTATAACACCACACAACAGCAGGTTGCATAACCAACACATAAAAGCACTTGATCACTTTATTGATAGAATAGGGTCTATGTTTAAATGTATGCAAAGCAAATCTGCTTTGACAATTAAATATGATAGCGACAGCAGTGTACAATAAACTCACACAGTCAGATAATTAAATATTTGCAATTCTAGCTAATATAAAATTAAAAAAGGTTGCATGTTCCCCAAACAGCCTGACATAAACACAGCAAGGTAGATGGCCCCTGGAGCGAGTCCACTTTTGCACTGGAAACACAGCCCCAAGCCATTTCTGCATTACACACTTGCATAGCACTGAATCTGTACTATATTAAGAGTGATTTTTCGAAATTTTTAAATACGTTGATTAAAGGCTAAGAGCAATAATAATAAAAAAAATACAGAAATGAAGAAAAAACAAATAAATGCTTTGAAAATATGAATCTATGTTCTGCTAGTAAAAATGCATGAAATGCAATAATCTGCATAGTGCAAAGTTATAGTCCAGGGGTGGCATCAAAAATGCTTGAGCTGGTTGCCATGTGTGACTCAACGACAAGATGTGTATCATACAACCTTCCTGTATACCCAATAAGCAAGTTGCGAGTGGAAGAGCTACATTTACCACCTAGTTGAAGAACGCACTCTTTGGAAAACACTCATACAGCTTCTGTTGGAATGAGTCACGGGGATAGACTGAGGATGTGACTTCGAGTACCAAGCTATCCAGGACGCATGGTTCTACAGAGGCTCTGCCATTACAAATGATGATAATGGTTTGTTTCGAGGCTGCTTAGCCAACATTTCCTTGTTTTGGCTGGACAGAAATGCTTTAAATAAAAAAAAACTGAAAATGAAGGCCCTACCGGAAAAATAATGATCATCACCACCAGGATTCTTAATTTCTCTTTTATCTGAGGAAGCCCCCAGCAGCTTTACAGATGTTGTATTCGCTGATGTTTTTGTATCAGTTATGGATGCCGCTTCCAGATCCCAAAGTAAAGAGTCACAGAGGAAGGCCCAACCCCTGCACTGGCACTCTAGAATCCCAGACACAGACATCACCGCTCGAGAATGAATAGGTTCGTTTTTTCAGAGATCTATGAAGTCTTTAACATTAAACAACAGGTAAGGCAGGATATTGTTTTAATTCAGTAAGAAATGTCAGATATTCGTTTTTTAAAAAGAGTAATAAACATTAATCCCAATGATCACCAACATCGGGATTAATATGTTACTAAATGATCCATGAACTACAAGCTTTATTTGCCAAATTCAACATTCAAGTACTTGATGAGATGAAAGCCAGTGTTTCTATAGTCCGGTTGTATCAGTAGTCTGCCCAGCATCTGAGTAAGGGCTTCACCCAGTAACTGTTGACCCTGTAATTACATTTCATATGAATACAGCAAGACAGTGCTACTAGGCTCAAAAGATGGGTTTCCTGGGCAGATCTCCAAAGAAGTGTCTCTGTAAAATAAATATTTTTGACAAACAAGATGAAATTATGCTCTACAAATACGACATCCATTCTAATATCTGCACATGACAAACATGATACAGGTAACAGACTCTCACCACCATCCACTTATGGTAGCTAGGGTGATATTTGTGAAGAATATAGTTTCGCCTTTTGTGTCTTCACATGAATACTTTAAGTGCTGTTAGAAATCATTTTCCAGCTCATGACAGTGAGAACAGATAACCCACCAAGTATGATACACCTTTAAAGTGGGTATTAATCAGAAGTTTTCATGATCACTCTAAGTGAGCAATCCTTAGCACAGGAAGCCTGGTTTAAGAATTGACATATTCCTTGGCAAAGGAGTGTTAGCAATTAATAAAAAATTCAACTACATTTGAAGGAAAATATATTGTAGGACTTTAGGAGGTTTACAAAAGGCCCCAAAAATGTCTGCACTGAAAAGCAGCACGTTAAATTGACGTTTACCGATTCTAGAGGGATACATATGGATAGCTCAACATATGAATACAAAATAAAACACTTTATTGCTATGATGCATATACAAGTCAAACATGGGAATCAAGGCATCATGTGGTCACTATCTAACCCCTAGTGATGTATGGGGGTACCGTCCGTAGTGACATATCACCAGCACAAGAACTTTAGTTTCCAGTGCTTCGTAACAAGCATTGCTCCCCACACTGGTCTTCTATCAAGTGGATCGTTTCTGACCTAAAGAGTTCGGAGTGATATCACAGCAGCCTTGGGGTCATTTTCGCACCTCAAAGTTTAAGTGAGTGTCGTTAGCACATCAGCTTCTTCATCCATCTCGATGTTACCCTGAGCATAATATATTTTATCTGATCTTTGCAACCTAAATACATACAGGCGCATTTAGATATAAAAAGATTAAAAGTAGTCTCAATCTAAAATAGGTATTCCTGTGTTGAAAAAGGCAGGAAAAAGCACAGAAATTCAAACTTCAAAAAGAAGGAAAAGAATTTAACAAGCTGAGGTATGAACAAGGAAGAAGCAATAATCTGCACACTGGTTGAAATACAGTACATATTTCAAAACCCAGCTTACTGTTGGGAGGTTTCTCATATCATTTTGTCCCATAATAGAGCTGAACAGAGAGGCCAATACACAGGACAGACACGAAGAACAGGACTGTGAGATGTAAACTGAAAAGCAAGTAAGAGAGGAGACCATTCACCAGCATGGAACAAGAAATGATGAAGAGCCGGGTAATGTTGCTGCCATGCTTCATAACGGCAGACATGATTAGCCCATTCACAGCCTGGCTAACTACAATCACAACTAGCCACACAGAGAAGCCTTCGAAGAACTCACGGCTCTGGCCACTCGTCATGTGCATCACCAGGTTCATTGCGATTCCAAAAGAGTAAAGGAAAATGTTCTGCAAGTTGAGGGGCAGCGGCTGAGTCTTCAGAATGAGCTCTGTGTAAACAGCTGACAGCCCAGATATCAAACAGTAAAGGAGCATCATCCCCAAGCCAGGCAGGGTTATGTGGAGCTGGCTCTCTGGAGCGGGATTTTGTTGGTCCTGCATACCTCCATATGTGTACATTATACCAGCAATCATGAGCAAACACAGTGCCATCCATTTGCGGAGAGAAAGTCTTTGGTGCAGGAAGATGCTGTAGAAGAAGGCAGTGCTGCCAATCTTCAAGTTGCTCAACACTTGATAGGTGCTGGGGTCCATAAAGTGCTGCATGTGGACGACCAAGTTATTGTTTGCACCATAGAGCAAAGCAGAAATTGCGAAAGGAGCAGCAAGGTGCCAGGATAGTGAGACTGCGGGAGACCTCTGGTCCCAGATCAGCAAAAGCACAAGTGAAGTGAGAAGCTTCACCAATTCTATGAACAGCACCACAGAGGAGGAACTGAAGGGAATTTCTCCATCAACTTTGCATAGGTTTATGAGTGGGGCATGGGAGCCATAAATCACAACAGACAACATAAGCATAAACACCCAGAGAACTCTACGTAAGCTGTGACCCACTGAGCGGGGCGGGGAGCTATCGGAATCAACATGGTCAATTACAATCATTTTTAAAGAAACTGAGGCAAATCAAGCTGCCTTATCTTTTCATTTAAGATCTAAGCCTTAAAGTCAGCTTCCAGCAAGTTCTCTACATAATTTATTAAGCTGAGTAAGAAAAGAACAGCACATTTTATTGCAAATTCAGACCTGTGGTACAATACGCTTTGTTTTGTAAGCATGCAGACAGTTGTGATAATTCTCGGCCAAACTTAATACAGTCAGTCCTAAACCTTAAAGACTTCAAACTGAAGACCTTGAAATTCGACCCAAAACTTCAATGCTACAATAACGGAAAGGCACCAAACCACTTGGCCAGTACAGAGCAGGAGGGATTCTTATTTGCAGCTTCTTACAGAACCATATTCTCATGAAACTAGGCGACAGAAGTTATGTTCCCAAACAAAAACACTGAAGCATAGACGTCATAGCATTGAGAAGCAGAGTGCAAACCTGGCTGAAGTAGACCCACAATCACCTGTTTCGCAATTCAGAGCTACTTGAGAATTTAAGAAAAAGCATCAACAACTTGACCTTTGGAAACCAGTTAAAGTAATGTACACTTTCTATTATGAGAGATTCCTGCTGAAATAAATCCAACTTGTTCTTTATACATCAACTATTAAAATAGTACAACTATATCTTAAGAGTCTTCAGGTAAGAAAAGGAAATGAAAAGGCTCCTTAGTTCCAGTTTTGACCCCCAAACTAAGTGTCCTAAATCATAGTGTGTGAGCAGACCGGCTGAGTTATTAAACATCTTTCCAAGTCAACAGTAAAACAGCATATCATTCTCTCATTAAGAAGGTGTGCACATATTTCACTGTGCTGATTGTTTAAGGTTTGCAGCATGAGAGCTGCAATATCTGGGGTGCTTTGCTAGTCTGGCCGCCCTTTCTTGAAAGAGCTAAGGTAATCACGGATAGTTTGCTCGACGTTTGGAACAGCATAGTTCTGAGCTGCATAGATCCCGGTGCAGGCACCAATAGCAAAACCTAGGACAGCTGAGGCACGGAGCTTGGCCACCACATACCCCGCGAGGAAGCCCTTCAGAAATGGAGAACTTAGCAACGAGCCTTCCTGCAAAGAAAAGAAAACAGAAAGAGTCAGATTACTATCACATAACACGTTCTCAATAAAGAAAAGAATTAAGTATTTTGAAGATCTGGTATCTAGCATTTTGTTCTAGGTTTCATGCGAAAGTGGCATGAGCTTATCACTCAAACTGTGCACCTTTAAAGGGGAAAGAAGATTGAACATGCAGTTCTTCCCGACTAAGGGGCCTATTAGGATGGCGGACAGACCGGCGTCCGTCCGCCATCCCCGAGGTGGAGGGACCGTCCGCAGGGGCAGCGGCGGTCACTCCGGTGCAATTAGGATGTGACCGCCACCCTGGTGGTCACATTCTGTATTTTTAACTTTGCGGCAGGTGCTGCTTGAAGCAGCACCTGCCGCAAGGTTAAAAATGCATGTTTTACATTTACATGCACAAAGCGGCAGGCACCGCTTTGTGCCTGCCGCTTTGTGCATGTAAATTCTGGGGGTACCATAGGTACCCCCCATGTGCACCCCGATACCCTGGGGGCTCGCAATGGGCCCCCAAACACCAAAGACCATATGCTTTTCCACGGCAGCATGTTTCCATGCACATCCTAATTTGGCTGACTGTGTCTTGCAGACACCCCCACCAAATAGCCCTCCACACCCCGCGGATCAGCGGCGGACGGACCTGCCATCCGCCGCTGGTCCCACCGCAATCCCACCACCACCCTAATCTGGCGGTGGGTGATGTCTGTGGCCGCGGCGGTGAATCCGCATCCTCCAGGCCGGCGGTGGCTTCCGCCGGCCCGGGGGATGCGGATTCACCGCCATCCTAACCGGCCCTAAGTTTGACAGATCTCTATTGTTAGCATGGAGTTGAGCTAACACTCACAAACTTTGATCAACGTGAGTTTCAAAGAAGAAACATTGCTGATTTCGCAAATCGCTCACATATCATTTTACAAATTAAAGTGCATCATGTTCAATGCTTGACTGTATCACTTGTTTAAAAGCTTTCCTATCAAACAAGTGATACAGTCAAGCATTGAACATGATGCACTTTAATTTGTAAAAAAAAGCTTTCCTATCGGTTGACTTCCGAACGACGGAAAGGGAAAACATGGCGGCCGCTAGCTGAGGCGGCGCGCTCGTTCCAGACGAAGCTCCCGTTGAACATGCCCCAGAGCTAGCTGAGCCGGTCTCTGCAGTTCACTGAGCGGAAAGGAGCGGAAAGAAAAGGAAGGTCTGCCGTGCGGTGAGGTGAGGTCAGCCTGAGCCTTCTGAGAGGCGGGTGTCGGGCAGCGAGAGGTGAGCGGGCTCAGGCTCCGGAGGAGGAGGAGGGGAGGAGAGCGCGAGCAGCCGTGCTGACGGAGCACCGCCGGTCCGCAGTGTGTTGTGGTCTCTCAGGCTGATCTTGAAGCTGGGCCGGCGGCGGAGCAGTGGTGGTGTCGGCTGCGACGTTCAGAGGTGTGTGCTGCGTACCGTTTGCCGAGCGGAGAGGCAGCAGTAAAACAAAAGCAAAGCGGGATCAGGCAGGGTCGGGCCTCGGAGTGGGAGTAAGTGCAGTCCTCCGCAGTCTGTCCACAGTTGCAGCCCGTCCCAAAGAAAAACATAAAAAAAAAAATAAACACAGAGCGCCCCGAAAACATCAGTAAGAGTCGCTGATATCCGTAAAGGGCCACCGTCTGGTATCAAACTTAAAAACAGTTTGGTCTCTTTAGCAACCACCAATCGCTCTGCTCGAGTATAAGGGGGGTAGAGCTGCTAAGGTTTTAGGGGGACCCAGAGACCGCGAGAAAAGCAGAAGAAAGTGAGAAAGCTGAGAAGAGAAGTGAAGAGGAAAAGTTACTAGCCCTCTCATGGTAAAAGGTTGAAAAAAAAAAAAAAAAACTCTGTAAGACTTGGCAACATAAGAATAGCCTCAGAGGCAACAGTGCTGTCTGAAAATAAAGGTGGATAGCGTTGCAAATGTGTAGGGGACAGATCTTTATCTCTGTACCTCACCGCTGGGGGGAAGCAGCTGTGGAGCTCCGAAGAAGTAGAAATGCTACGGTATACAACTCCTCTGCAAGAAGAGCAGTAATAACTACTTGGCGCGGTAAAGGGGACCAACAGAGAGGTAGGGTGTCGAGCCCTTCAGGAGGGGAGGGGCGGACTGTTAAAAACCAGGTCTCCACAGATACACCCGACCGCTACTCTCCACAAAAATCAGTCCTTGTGCCTAGAGTCTTCAGATTTAACGCTCGGCTACAGGCTCCTTCTCGGCCACCGAGTGAGACTTTACATCTAACTACTGCTAGAACCCTGGGGAAACGGAAGGCCAAGGGAAAGGGTAAGGGCAACAATAAGGACAAAGAAGTTGCCGCTCCAACGGACCCCTGTGACACAGGTCAAAAACAAGCGGCAGAAAGAAGTTCAGGAGAGTTGTCCTTCATAGAATCCGAGCCGGAATTCGAAGACGAGGCAGCAGCTGAAATACCAAAATCCCCAATCTTAAGGGCCTCAAAAAGGGGGAAGGAACGACAGCTACGGTATACTGCCCCGAAGGACCTACCACATAAGGCTAGTGCGAGTAAGGGGGGTGCTAAAACAAAAGCTAGCTCCACTTCCCGAGTTACACCCTCCTTGAAATCATACTTTAAGGTCCTCCCCCAGGTACTAAACTTAAACCAGGAGACCCAAAAACCTTTTTGCAGTCAAACTACATTCGCATTAGTAGAAGATATTGGTCTTTCAACTAACTCTATTTCTTCCTTTTCTGCCTCCGGGTCTCTTGGTAATCTGGAGGAAAGGGAGGCAGAAATAGTAGGGGCAAGAGACTCACTCTGGGGCATAGAGATGGAGGACCCTGCTGAGCGAACCGCCAATGTAACCACCCCACAAGACCAGCAAACCTTGGCCATAGGATCTGCAAGCAAGAGTGACTTAGATCAAGACACTGGAGGTCGTAGAGATAATAGCAGCGATGACACCATCCAAACTATACTTCTTAGCCTGAGGGAAGAGATCAGAAGCGGGTTTGAGGAATCAAAGAGGTGCTTTGAGGAGTCTAGACACACTCAGAGATCCGCACAATGTGTGAAAGCCTGGAATCTAAGGTAGATAGTCTCTCACTAAGAACTGGAGGAGTAGAAAACTGTGTTGAAGAGCTTAAGGCTAAATTGGAGTCTGCTGAGGGGAGGATTCAGACACTGCGTCGGGAAGGCGATTCAGTTAAGGAGAGAGTCGAGTCTCTCGAAAATTTCTCGAGAAGGAACAACTTGAGACTGTTAAAAATACCTGAGGGAAGAGAAGGAGGAGATCTAAAAAAATTCGTTGTAACCCTATTAAAGGATTCTCTAAACCTGGATGAAACCTTGACTGAGATAGAAACAGATATCCAGAGGGTTCATCGGGATCCGTTCCGTCTTAAACAGGGTAGGGATAAACCAAGGAAGATCCTAGTGAATTTCTTAACATACTCTCTGAAAGAGAAGATCTTGACTGCAGCCCTGAAAGCTAAGACGCTGAAAGCTTCGGATTTTTCCTTTGAAGTGAGATCTGACCTCTCTAGAGCAACGTTGGATAGGCAATGGGAACTAGGGCAAAGAATGGAGAAGTTCAGGAGCCTGGGAGCCACTGTACAGCTGAGATTCCCCGCCTTTCTAAGGATTATGTACAACAATAAAATGTACAATGTTAAGTCCCCTTTGGAAGCCGACGAGCTACTTGCCACCATTAATGTACATTCAAATCCTCCGGGTTGTGGATGAAATCTATTGTCCGTTATTTTTTTGTAAATAGTTAAAAGGGAAAAACTAGATAAAAGAAGGAAAAAAGGGAAAGAAGGGGAAAAAAAAAAAAAAGGGGGAGAGGAAAAAAAAAAATATATATATATATATATATATTTGGGAAGCAAGAGAAGGAGATATAACAAAGAAATAAGGGGAAAAAAAAAAGAAATAGATAAGGAAAAGAAAGGGACGAGGAAAAAAAAAATGGGAGGGGGAAAGGACACATAATTTTGTAATTAAAACATCATCGGGTGATACATTATACATTATAAAAAAGGAAGTCTACATTCTTCACCCCCACACTATCCCCCCAAACCTAGTCTTGTATATCAGTGTAGTATTTACTGAAATTATATTTCACAGAACACTCACTAGATAAGAGACTTATAACTTGCATTCTATGGATCACCATTGTTTATATATTAAACACAGGGACCGGTAAAAAAGATTGATAACACAGACACTAGGGTATGGAACGGGAGCATGTCAGGGACGTTAAACTGGCAATTCATCATGCCAGAGTAAAGTGGGGGGGGGGGTTCTAGGGGAGGGAGGGAGGGAGAGGGAAAGGCAAAACATAAAAGTCCTCATATACTGAGTCTCATAATTACGAATACTATGAATCCAACTGCATCTCCAAGTGACCATCTAGCTAAAACAAAAAGAGAAATAGCTAAGGATAAGCCGCTTTAAAAAAAAAAAATTTGAGTTGAGGGACCAGAAAAAGTGTTAAAGAGTTTTAAAACTAATGTCAGACATTAAATTTTTATCCTGGAACGTAAATGGACTGCGCGTTCGGGCCAGAAGAAATAGAATTTTACAATACTTACGAGATTCACCCGCGCAGATCATTGCGATCCAGGAAACACATTTGAATAGACAAGAGATCACGGACATATTCAAAAAGCATAAATGGGTCGATAAATTTATAACTACGGATCACAATGCTTGCATTCGCGGCAATGCTATATTTTTTTAAAAATCAGCGAAGGCCCAGATAATGAGTTGGAAAACTGACGCTAGCAGCAGATGGTTGTTAGTTAACACTCGATTAAATTCAAAGCTTGTCACCATCATTAGTTATTATGGACCTAATCAGGATGACTCCTCTTATTTGAATACCTTGCAAAATCAGCTGATCTCTTGCTCTGACCCCATCATATGGGTTGGAGACTTCAACCTTGTTTTAGATCCAAAACTAGATAAATCTGCAACTTCTAGAGCCATAGTACATAGTAATATGAGGGATACACTGCTTAGAAGTATGTCGAATCTCGGCTTAATTGATCTATGGAGACAAAGAGCTGGGAACGCTATGGGAGTCTCATACCACAATTATAAGTATGGTCATAAATCTCGCATAGATTATGCCTTATTTAGTCTTTCAATCAAGGATCAGGTTAAATCTATAACTTATCTGCCTCTACATTTGTCAGACACTCCGCGATTTTTTTCTCGATACAATTGGAGCAGAAAACTACTCATCCATCCTGGTCTTTCAACCGGACAATTCTATTAGAGGATGAAGAGAAAGAATATCTGACGCAGGAAACTGTCTCCTTCTTTGAACAAAATTTAGGCTCTGCCTCTCTAGTCATTGTATGGGAGGCTTGGAAGGCCTTCATTAGGGGATGTATCACAGGTAGGGCCTCATTCAGGAGGAAGAAATACGAAGAGGCAATTCGACAGATAGAGTTGGAATTGACTCAGCTAGAATCGTTAAACCAGCTCCCCTCTGACAACCAAGAGGAGAAAAAAGAACTAAAAGCCAAGCTAGACACATTATTACAGGACAGGATAAGTAAAAGATGGCAGGCAAGCAAACTTGCCCATTTTGAATATGGTGAATCCGCTGGGAAACTCCTGGCCTGGAAAATTAAAGCTGACCAATCCAGAAACTATATTAAGGAAATAAGGGTAACAGGGGAAGCCAACATTAGGTCAACAGATATAGCTATTGGGGAAGCCTTTAATGAGTTTTTTCAAAATATTTACATCGATGAACTTAATATAAATCAATATGAAAGAAGTGAATGGCTGAATAATATAACTCTCCCAAAGTTGGTAAGTCACCAAACCGATAATATAGATAAAGCTATAACAGAGTTAGAAATTTCCAATACCATTAAACAAGTAGCACAGGGTAAAGCCACGGGCCCAGACGGTCTCCCCGGAGAACTATATAGGGTACTCAATACTACTCTTACCCCATTTCTTACAAAACTTTTTAACAACATAATGATCAGAGGGGTAACACCACCAAGCTCTTGGGGCGAAGCTAATATAGCCTTAATATTAAAAACAGGAAAGGACCCAGCTGAATGTGGGTCATATCGCCCAATCCCCCTTCTCAATAATGATTACAACATTTTTACTTCAATTCTAGCTGCGAGATTGGGAAGGGAGATTGGGTCAATTATTCACTCTGATCAAAAGGGGTTTATCTGAGACCGGCAGCTGGCTGACCTAACTTATGATTTGGTGGGAGCTGTGGATATTGCTTCAACCTTTGGCCTACCCCTGGCCATTATGACCCTTGACGCAACAAAAGCGTTTGATAGGGTAAACTGGGAATATCTGAATTTAATAATGGAAAAATACCATCTGGGCCCCAAATTTTGTCGAGTCATAGGCTTACTATATAACAACGCTAGAGCATCCATACTAATAAATGGCACGCGAACATCTCCTTTTAAAATTAGCCGAGGAACAAGACAGGGTTGTCCATTATCTCCCCTTCTTTTTAATTTATATGTAGAACCGTTTGCACAATCTATAAGAGAAGATACTAATATCCCACATTTTATTTTTTCGGGCTGGGAAAAGAAGATTGGCCTATACGCCGACGATATAATATTATACACAACGGATCCTGTGTTAGCATTCCCAATTATCATAAAGAAAGCGGAGGATTTTGGAAAATTTACCGGCTATGAAATTAACGCAGAAAAAAACGAAATTATGGTATGGAACATTCACAATCTCCAACTTCCGGTAAAAAACTCATTGAGATACCTGGGAATTACTATTACTATTACCAAAGATCTAGAAAACTTGGCTCAAAATAACCTAGCCCGTATCTCCCGAGAATCTCAAAGCTTGATGAAAGCTTGGTCCTTCCTCCCGCTTACCATCTATGGGAGAACCAGTTTGATGAAAATGAGTATCCTCCCAAAATTTACTTTTATTTTCAACTCTATCCCGTTAGTTTTTGACACTAAACAGCTTGCAAAATGTCAGCAAAATATTAATTAACTTGTCTGGGGGTATAAATCCAGTAGATTAGCCTGGAAAAAACTGAGAAGGAGAAGAGAAAAAGGGGGGCTGGCACTGCCAGATTTGGAATACTACGCTTGGGCTTTCCATCTGACCCATTCCCGGATGTTATTAAAGACCCCCTGGGAAAATGCAAATGGGCTTATGTACAAGGCAATGCTTATGGGTTCGGGCCTCTCAGTCAACGGATTTCTCTTTAAGTTCGGTCACCAAAAGTTCTTTAAAAAAATTAGATTAAAGTCATTATTGAGTATCTTAAAAGAATGGTCCCAAATAAAGTTTAAAACCGGTATAGGATACTTATCTAAATATGCCCCGATTTGGGACTTACCGGGATTAACATTACAAGACACTAACATTATTAAAAGAGTTTTGCTAGACGCTGGAATCACACAGTGGGGCGATCTTCTGGTGGAAAGGTTAATCATAAGTTGGGATATTTTTAAACTTAAGGTGACATCACCACTCTCTTGGTTTGCATATTTGCAATTAAGTAGCTGGCTCCGGATCCAAACTAAGAAGAGAGCAATGATGGGAGATGAGAGTGGGCTGGAAAATATCCTAGTTGGAAGACCCCCTGGGAAAAAGGAAGTAGCACTTTTCTATTGGCATATCATAGAGGCTGGGGAGAGAGACTCCAACCTCCCAGAAAAGCTTTGGGGTGTGGAGGGAGAACCACATATGGAAGACATATGGGAGAAATCTTTCACCCTCCTTTATAAAATCATTAAACCAGCATGGCTGAGGCGCAATCATTTTTTCACACTTCATAGAGCGTATTATTCCCCTAAACGCCTGTCGAAATTCCAACCAGGGAAGTGCTGTTGTAAATGCTCTCTTCCAGCTGCTTCAGACCTCCACATGTTTTGCGAGTGCCCGAACATCGCTATCTTCTGGAATGAAGTGAGAACAACACTTGAATCTATTCTTGGTTTACCTATCCCGCCTTCATGGCCTTTAATTATTTTTGGAATAAGCGACAATATCAAAGGACTAAAGAGAGAATTTTTGTTTTATGCCATTCTATTGGCAAGAAGAGAAATCTGTAAAAACTGGGTCAACATAAATTCTCCAACACATGCAGAATGGATGAGCTCATTATATGCTACGTCAAAACAGGATCTATCAAGAACATGCAGTCCTCGATCTTTGAAATTTTGGGAACTTTTGATTAATTGGAGAAGAGACAGTTAGTCAACCCGGGGTTTTTTTTTTTTTTTTCCCCCGGGTCCGATGATTAGGCCTAAGATCTCTCTGTCCAAATGGTGCCCTCGAAATAGATATTGGACAAGCGGACCGAACTGGTCTGAAGGGAGAATGCTCGTCCAAGCTCTGTCTGCGACGCAGGGACCGACTCTTTGAACACCTGGAGCTTAACATTGGGCTTCTTGGTGTAATAAGGGGGTCTCTCCTCGGGTCTGTGCAGATAGGAGTACAGTTGGATTGATTCAATGGCTAATGAGGACAAAAACACACACACAAAAAAAAAAAAAAAAGCTTTCCTATCTTTCAAACTGAATTTATGCACATGAAAGCCCGAGATTAAACAAAGCTATGTGGATGAGTAGCCTGATAAATATGGATGAGATTCGAGAATGTTAATTTTATTCTGTTAGGCCAAAACGAAAAGCAGACAGTACTAAAAAGTACTGGCAAAGCCAATAGGTCTGGAGTTGACGGACAGCTTTCTAGATCTGTCCCAAAAAAATGTGTTGTCATAGTTTTTGTAAAATGTTGTTAAGGGAGTTGCTGGATCGATCTATCTATTTATATCCTAAATGCAAAAGTCCTGGCAATGAAGGAAACTACTTTATGTGTGGATGTGCTCCTTGTCAAATAGCAGAATGCCGTCACTCAAGCTGAAGATAGCCAATGACTGAAGTGGACTGACCCATGCTGTATGCTATAGTGGGCAGAAGAAAAATGTGAACTACAAACCAACAGACGAATTGATGACAAAGAATAGATCATTTTAGTAAAATCAAGAGGCCTTGGCTAACGCCAGACTTACAAATGTAATTCTTCATTTCGCTATGGAATATGTGCAACAGTAGAGAAAGCTTAGCCAGAACTGCTTTAATGGGTAGCAGATCATGCAGTAGAAGCTCAGCTTCTCAACCAGTCTCCAGTCTTTCAGAGTAGACTACAAGTTAAGGGGTCCATTAGAGATAGTATGCTTTGAGGACCATCAAGTGGACCAATATAATCAAAAATTCTCATGCAGGTCTCCTACCAGAATGCCAATGGCAATGATTCATTGGCAGCAAGCGATCTGTCTAGGAGGGATTCAAGCAGTTTCTCGTGATCGTTATCTGACCCAAGTCCCAACTACCCTTAACTGGAGGTTTTCATCAGCAAATCAAGGCACACATATCTCTTGGTATACACAAAAAAACAAGAAAAGGCTGATTCATTTGTACACAGAGTACCCCCCCCCCCCAAAAAAAAACTCATCAGTGAAAGTTGAAATTTGAATGTATATTCATCTTTCACAAATCTCTGCGAGCGAAATTCATGTAAGTCACTTTGTTTTTCAAAGAAATTACAAATGTTGATTTACGTGGAATAATAAAGACAGGTTACAAACTGTAGACTTTGCTTTACACTAAGTGTTGTGTGAGCTCACATTATATTCACTAAACGCAAGAAGAGACCTATCGAGTCAGTGCTGGCTTCAAAACAATATGTGACTGATAGAAAAAGCCCTAAACTGAGTATTCTAATGCATTTATGACGGACCAAGACATACAATATCCCCCACATTCCTAACATTATCAATGAATATGGAGGCGTTTCCCTCAGCAGTCTGACTCTTGAAGAAGTAAATCTTTGAGTGTTTTAAAGGTGGCAACTATTTTAAAGAAATAGTTGAAACCCCTAAAATCTTACAATCTAGGTCTCATCCACGTTTGAGAGTGTTCTGCTCAGAAATATCCTCAGGTCAGACTCTAACTCTTACATTTAGGAGGGAGAGATTCCACCATACTGACAGATTTGGAAGCGCACTTTCTAGACATCACATTGCACCATTTTTGATGTCATGAATGGGATTGTGAAATGTACAATCTGAAAATGCTGTTTCTATACAGCAAAATTTAAATTAGGCGTACAAAGCCTTTTGTGAATCAGTCTTAATCATACTCTAATAAGTGTGAACTGTGCGAATGAGTATGCTTAGCCACAAAAGGACTTGATGAGTGTCAATACATTTTCTTGAAGGAGCACCCAACATTTTGCTTTAAAATTTCTGAACAACCCAAATTGAAAGGCTCACTAGCCCTGTACTATACTGAAGTATTCATTACTGTCAAAATGGGACCTGCACATCTCAGATTCAACATATAACATTTTACTGCGACTTTTCTGTTTCTCTTTGCTAAGCCCATCACATTTACATGTTCGTGGGCTATTAGACTAACAATAGATACAAAAACAGGTTTCTTGATTTAGGTTTATGTTGCAATTTATAAAAAATGTCAATGAGGCACACACCTGGCATACCCATCTGTGATATTAAAAGGAATAACTGAAATGTTAGGCAAACTGAGATAAAATACAATTACCCCCGTGGTTATGCATGAAAAAGCATAGTGCTTTTAAGTAGCCTATACATGCGGATCCCAACTATCAGCAAGAACATGTGTCTAGAGCCATATGGTCGCACATTCAGAAACAATTTGAAGCCTTTATTACATACAGGGTACTTTGCTCTGAAGAATAGTTAAAAAAGATTACAAGCTTCAATACCAAAGTGACAAGATCATGGAGTGGTTTTATGAAAATGACTTCCCATTGAAGGGAGGACACAATCAACGAAATATAGGAACATAGGCAACAATTACAAGACAGGATAACATTAGAAACCAAATATGGTCTGACTTTGTGGGCCTATTTTTTGATCCAAACAATCTCCTCTGCCTATTCATTCTTCTGTGACTTCATCTCATCTCAGTGCCTAGCTCTGCATCTTATGATTATTATCCCTACAGGCTGCTTCAATCAAACGCTGAAAACGCTTTCTGCTGCATTCATGGTCCTGGCTGAAGTATTCTAGTTTATGCCAGCAAAAAAAGACAAGGCTATTCTCAGAACTTCAACAAAATGTCCACTTACATTTTCTGATGATTGCACCTTGGGGCAATGTCGTTTAACGTAACCACTATGCGAAGTGTGAGGATTTGAAATGGATGCACCCTTAGTAATGCACCAGTTTGTAACAACGTGCAAGATTGTTAAAAGTCATGACGTGCTAGATTAGACAAACTTCTTACTTCAACAATCTCATACTTGCATTCTTCATCAAAGGCAACTTCTCCCACTTTGTTGCAGCTTGGTGCAAAGTCATCGAAACATCCCTTAAATAAGGTTATTTTTCAGAGTACCTAAAAACTTAGCATTGATTTAGCCCCCTACTCACAAACCCCGACTTCAATTCAAAGCTGACAGCACACTAGTGGTACATCTGCAAACTCCCTAGCAAGGAAAGATCATACAAAAATGCATCTCTGTACAGCGGAGTATATCAGTGACAAACATCTACTAATAGGGCTTCAGAGTGGGTCTTGGAATCAAAATTGAATTGTTAAAAATGCTGGCTGATATAGATTGAATGCTGTGTAGCAGCTATTCCCGCCTTCTTGTTCTGTGCATCTTACTGCGGCTTTCAACATAACTGTTTTTTAATCTAAAGCTCTTCCTCCTCGAAAGCCATTTTGAATTTAAGGCCGCTGTTCTCAAATAGTTCACCTATTTTCTCTCACACCATTCTCAAATAGTAACAATTGAAGGCAATATTTCTCAACCAACTCCTATGGTCAATGGGTTTGTGCAAGGTTTCCTTGTGTACCCTACCCTCACCAACTTATACTTGGAAACGCTCTCTGAACTTTGTAAAGGGACAGGTGTCTCTATTTCCCAATACACAGTCGACACTCATCATTCAGACCCAATGAAAGAAAAGTTCCTCACCCTCGGACAGACAATGACTTAGTTAATTCCATTCTTTCCTAAATACAAAATGTTCTTCAGTCCTCACCTGCTGAAGCAACAAAATATTGTCAAATACTCGCTCTCTCATTCACTCATTGTCTCGTTTCTTACTCCTACGCTGGACACTTCCTTTTTTATGATAACCCCACGTAAGGGAAATATTACTTAACCTGTAATTGTCTGTTTGTAGCTTGTACTGTTGTAGAGTCATATGCTCTGTATTTTCATGCCACCTAATGTTGGGTGGGAACTTTTGAAGTTGTTTATGTGAAGACATTTTTGTTCACTAGGTGTTTTGTGGCTCCTTCCCATATAGTCTATGCTTGTGTGTCTTTTGCTTTCTCGCCCTAAGTGCACCAGGTATGAGGTACCAGGTAGTGAGCCCAGACGTGGGTCTGGGCTCACTGTGCCACTGGAATCAAGCTATCCTGGCTGAAGAGGGGTGAAACCCCGAAACCGGTCCTAGGATGCTTGTTTCCAGTCCAGGGAGGACCTGGCTTGGCAATTCGGGCTGGACTGTTCCCATGAGGCACACGGTCAAGACTGATTTGCATAAGGCCAGGTCTCAACTGGGGTGGCATGGTGAGAAAAAGAATGATGGATTTAACCCAGATCTCTTGACTAGGGGGTGAATGTTTTGATTTGTTCTGCATTCCGTCCATCAATTGTCTTTTTCATATAAAGCATATGCCAGTTTTCTTGGCACTGTGTTCACAATGCACCAGGACAAACACTCCACCTCAATCAGTGGAGTGGAGTGAAACTAAGACTACCTGTGCTGTGCATTGTGAAAGGATGGAAAGTGGAGGCGGAAGCGCACGTGAATTTTCAGTAACATTTGCAAGCTACAAACAGATGGTTAGAAGGCAAGATTTTCCATTCGTAGGAAGTATTGCTGTTGAATTTAATGCTCTACATAGACTCAAAAAAAAAAAAATAAGTACCTTCACAAAGCATTGGTTAGCGAGTGGATGACTTGCACCAACAAGACGTGGGCAGTCCTTTTTTGATGTATTTTTATTTTATGAGTCCATCCTGACAACCCTACTGGTTTGTTTTTAGGACAATCACACAAAGAGTTTTCACTTCAGTGGCATGCTTCATCATCAAGTCCTCGCCATGGATACTGCAATCATATCTGGTTGGGCATAACTTTGTACAAGGGAGCTCCGAGTGGAAATTTTCCGGAAGGGGGATGGGGTTAAAGATTCTAAAACTGCCTCATGGTGCCCTTGCACGCAGTAGGGCAAACAGTAGGGGAAACCGCCAGACAAAATCTTTAAAGAAAGTGCAACTACAAGGAACTGCCCTTCCCCGCTGTCCATGGGGCAATTAGCAGGAATCTAGAAAGAACTGGACTGGAGAAGTACCTCAGAAGGTTGTGTAAGTGTGTAGCCTGCAGGAATGAAAGAATGTGTGATGCAGTAATTAGGAACAATACCTCTATTTAGATAGACTATAATAATTAGGGATATGACGAGTTTGATCTTGAAGAAAGCCTAGAGACCAGATTAGGGCACTCTAAGGCAGAAACATGTAGACCAGATTTTGATGCAGAGTATATAGTGAGAACTCTAGAAGCCTCGACAACTTGTTTTTAATCTTGTCAAAAGTATTTGCGGGCACCAAGAGGCAATTTTAGAATATTGGATTCCATTCCCCTTCCAGGCACACAGGGGCAATTCTGTTGATTACCCCAGGGATATAAGAATAGCCCTCAACTGTTTTCAACCAGAGCAACTGAATAACTTCAAAATTTTGATGAAGAGGTATTGTCCTACATTGATGATCTATACCTAAAGGCCAATGAATTAATGGAACACTTGGACAGAGTAGACCGCATAGTTCTGTTGTTTGCTCTCATGGGCTACAAATTTAATTAAACAAAAAAACTAAAATAGCCTATCTTAATGTCCTTTTTAGGATATAATTTGTGGATAAAGACAAAATCTTAGCCACCCATTTAAATCCAACCTCTAATGACTGAAAAAACTACAATCTATTTTATGATTTTTAAATTTTGGCAGAACATACATTTTGGATTGCACAATGTGTAAAGCCACTCCATGACTTGATTAGACCAGACTCTTCAAGCACACATTGGACACAGGAACACACAGATATTTTGAGTTCCATACAGGTGGATAGGATGGCTTTAAAACATTTACACATTCGTGTAAACCCACAAATCTGGCAATCTGCGTAGTCACTAGACCGTCTGAGTACACTTATGTCACATTCACCAAAGATGAAATAGTACCAATAGCATACAAATCACATTTATACACAAATGCATGAATGAATTTTGCATCTACTGAGAAAATACTCATCAATACAGACTGCTGTAGTGAGAGAGGACTAGCACAGGATAAATGCATAATTGTTGTAACCCAACCTATACCGACCTTAGAGGCCATCACCAAAGCGACCGTTCCGAATGCCCAAGCTTTATATTCATGATGTATACAGAAGGGCTTACTCTCTCACTGCAACAGACGTAGACTACTTATTTGACTCTACATTACAACCACAAGCCTTTTTGCAGTATGAACTAGAATATCCTCTGATGAATGAAATAATCCCTCTAGATCAATATGAATATATCATTTATACTAATGGGTCTGCCCAAACTGTCGTAGAGACAAAGCACCAATATTCGGCTGCATGCACAATAGTTAAGGGGCGCATGCATGCTGGGAAATTCCATCCTAAAAAAACATACATTCTGTGGGAGACTGCACAGTGCAGCTGGCAGAACTCAAGACCCTGGTGCTGGAGAATATGGATCATGGATTCCCCACAATTATAGTGTGTGATTTGTATTATTGTGTTGAGTCATAATTAATACCTTCACTAATGGGGCCAAATTTAGATTTGAGATTCTGAGGGTTGCACGATCAAGCATAAGATGTTTTGGGAACAAGTGGCAAAGCTGAATGATTGCTAGCCACGGGCTCATGTAATGTATACCTTGACTGATCTACGTATTGGTGTTTACGGTGTAGGGAATACTTTGGCTGATTAAGCCGCTACAGCAACAGTTTGCTGCAATCACTCGCTCTAGTATGAGGATAGACGGAGACATCTTGGTGGCTGTCCATGCTATGCGCAACAAGACGCACATGCTTAAAGGCATTTCACTCTAGTACTTCTTTAAGTTAATTTTTTTATATACAGATTGAAGTACAGCTGTGCTTCAATCTATATAAAAAAATTGAATAAAGAAGATCCTTTGGACATTACTGGCTCTCCTGAAATAATTGTTGAGTGCACCTCCTTCTTTCTTTGGAACTCTTTGTATTAGTGGCACCTATCTTCGGCAGGTTCTGGGAGTTGTAGCACCTAATTTCTATAACAATACATTTGGATTAAAAGTGCTTAACCTTGGTTAGCCGTTGTGTTCTTTCATGTAAATACGCCTTAAAGTTCGATGCACAGAACATACCATATACTTACATTCCAGTAGGGGGGGGGGGGTAGAATCATACCCAACACTGATTGCAGACTGGGGGTAATACTACTCATGAGGGTCTGGGTTCAGCACACACAGGGATTACTCCTACAGTTTCATTATTGCAGCAGCTCTATTGGCGGCTAGGTCTTACTAAACAGACCAAGGACTTTGTCCTCAAATGTGACATCTGCCAGTAGATGAAGGGCTCCACCATTGCACGTCCACCACAGACACCTCTATTAATTTCCAACAAGCTTTTGTGTCTATTTGGGTCACTACAGCCCATACAATCTGACGGGGCTTACAAGTACATCTTGGTGGCATTCATGCTCTAGATTCCTGTGGGTATGGCTACAGCGGTCGGCTGACGCCCGAACTGTTATCAAAGATTTGCGAGTCTTCACTGGGACAGAATCAATATGCACAATACATTCCAACTGGGGCCCGGCATTTGGCTCTCGGGCTTACAAAGAGGCCATGGGAAGTTTGGGTGGAAACTTGTGGTACTCCTTACCCTATCATCCTGAGGGAAATTCGGCAGTCGACAGGAAAAACCATGGCTTAAAGAAGTCTTTAACAGCAAGGGTACTAGGCTCAGGTCGCAGTTGGGTACATCACCTGTATGGGGTCCAGAGGGCACTCCATATGAAATTCTGTTCACTGTGACACTGTTGGTCACAGGCCTCGATAATGTCGACATAGAATGGCAGAAACACCATTTGACATCAACAAACGTTTGGCTGCTTTACAGGAACGAAATTAATTCCAGGACGAGCAAAGCAATGTCCAAGTAAAACGCACCGCCACTGGTGAAGTAAAGGTTGTCCCACAAGACCCGGTTGCGTCCCGAAGATTGGGGATCTAGTCTGGGAGAAAAATGTAAAATTAAAAAAAAGAGAGTTTGGGCAGTCACACAGAGCGCCTGTACCTGTCCTGGATGTCAAAGGTACCAGAACCGTATTTCTTCTGCCCCTTGACGGCCGAAGAGACAAAAAGATTTTCTCTATTGATCTGATCAAGCCACAATATGTGGCCGATTCTCAGCAGTAAGCCACTTGGGCTCCTGGGCAGCCACTGCTCTCCTCTTGCTACTAATGGAGGTTCAGATCGAAGCTTTGATAACTAAAGAAGATTCCTCTCTCCAATGAGAAACAGTAAACAACAATGAAGTAGTTCTTCTGTCTGTCGCCATAACAATCAACTAGTACAGATAGGCAAATTTTGATTCTACAATGTGATGACAATAAAAGCTACGTCAATATGCCACAGAGTCATCATCTGGTTCTACAAAACCTGCTGAGCTGCCAAAAATAGATCGAACAGCTTCTGGCAACTTCATGGACTACGACAACTTCTCATCGGATTCAAATGATCCTGAGACACTACTGCAGTTGCCTCTCCCTTTCAAGCTACAAGTACATGCTCTCTATCTTTGGCTGAAAAAGACATACTTTGTTACTCCCTGGTTGCACCTCTGAATAACAATTAGATTACTATTTCTGGTCCTCTGGATTGATTAGGTGACTGTCTTTTTCCTACTTCCGAATGGACATTATCGCCCAGAACACACTGCAGTACAACATGTTGAAGTTGGTGTTGAAACCACATGCATCATTGCAATGTGAACAGAGAGACCTGTCACTGGAGAACATTACAGCCATACCAATTCTAGAAGGAATACTTTGGGACAGGGTATCGTATGATGTGTATGGACCTTCTGAACTTTTCCAAATTCCATATTTGTTTAAAATTTCTTTGGATTAGGTCATCACCGCTAGTACTATTTCTGATGATTGGGACATTGATACACTGCATAATTTACTGGCAGATTTAGAACAACTGACTGCATTTTCTTCTGATGAATTGTATGATGGTACACCTAATTACAGTGATATGTTCAGTTATCAACATTATGATTACCAGTTTGTGTATAAAGAAAGTATCCCAGTTCTGAAGGAGTAGTGTGGGACAGGATATCGTATGATGTACATGGTCCTACTTAACTTTTACAAATTCCATATTTGTTTAAAATTTCTTTAAATTATATCATATCCTCTAATACTACTTCTGATGATTGGGACAGCTATACAGTGCATAATTTGCTAGAAGACTTAGAGCAATTGTCGCCATTTTCTTCAGATGTATTGTATGATGATGCATCTAATTATGGTGATATGTTCTGTTATCAACATTATGATCACAATGTTTTGTGTAATGCAAGTATCCCATGTGCCATTTATAATTACACCAAATGGGAACACTGCCCAACTACACAAAAAAGTAGTTTGAAGATATTTGCGCAGAAGTTTGCTTATTTTGACACATCAGACTGGGCCTCATGTTTTTACAGGCTTACACCTACATCTGCTAAGAAAAATATGCTAACAAATAAAAAGCCGATATATTCTGCTTCTTTTCTTTCCCAGCTCACCTGTACAGGGTTTTGACTTTTGGAAAGACACAATAGATGTTACGTTCGTTTGGGGGACAAAACATTGGCAGGTTCATGGAACGGAGGCCTTCCTTAGAGCATGTCTAATACCACATCAAATGATTTTCCTGAATAAGACAGTGCAACAAACATCATGTCTTGGAATAGCTAAGATAAAAGACTTGAACAGACCACAAATTCCCGCATTTGCACGTTTTGAAAATTGGCAACACTTTACCCGCTGTAATGAGGATACACTAGAAGCCATGATACGCAATGGCTCCTACAATTCATCAGACCCCCAATTGGAATGGAAGGTTGGTTTGGGTTTTAGACACTAATTTGTGTCAGTCTTGATTCCTTGGTAACACTGAAGGGTTTAAGATCAATAGACCACACTAATGATATGTACAATCTGAACATTCGGGGTGGTGACATCGTTAAGTGTTGGGAATTTATGCCTAGATTGGCTAAATACCTCAACACTGTCTCAGGTGAAACAACACTTGTCCCTTCTGTCCGATGACCTGGATCTCAGGGACTTCTTGTTAGGTCCCAGAAACACACATCAAAAGCGCTTCTTATATGCCATATACAATGAACTATGGAAAGTTTCTCAAGAGGAAGGTGCTGAGAGGTTACGTGAAATTGACAGGATTCAATTAGAAAGAGCTCTGGCAGTGGGTGACAATGGCATGACCACGTTATCCTCAAGGACATATTCACTGGGAAACATAGTATCACCTGCATTTGACATAGTGCAGCAATACGGGTCTATTTTACAACATTGGACAGTCGCAACTTTGGTCCATTGTGTTATTAAGCTGGACACTTCAAACCTTATGTTCTGGGCACAAAACTATGGCGATTTATTAACACCTCCAATCTGTTTTCTTTATACAATCTAACTGGACGAAAGATATTGATGGCGCAGAGAGTTGCAAAGTATACCATGTTGCACATTGAAAGACTAGACCAATTACCTTTCACCACTGACAAAACACCGCCACGGATTAGATAATCCATGGATATAATACCCAACCAGTCATGACATTCCAATTCCAAAATGGTCTACAACATCAGCAGGTAGGCAGATATGACGCATTAGGGGAAGGATTTGTGCATGAATACTGGGAATTACCTTTTTAGTTTTGATGCAGGAATGGGGACATTTAAGTTTGTATCAGTGGGTCAGACTGGGAGAATGGTTTGAGTGGGTACTTAGTGTGCAAGGAGATTTCGCTTCATGGGCTGTAAACTGGTCTTGTTATCTGAAGGGTTCACCGGCCAAAGTGATTCATCCAGTATTCAGGCTACTCTAATGGGCGTTATTTGATGGTGTACAATCAAGGCTGCTGTGGAATGGAACCAGGCATTTTGGGGAGTTGGCCCACAATTTCTTTAATATGTCTGATACAAAGGGAGTTAAAGACACACAGATGATGGACGGCATGCTGAGCAAATCAAACATTCACCCCAAGTCAAGAGATCTGGGGAAAATCCATTGCTCATTTGCTCACTATGCCACCCCAGTTTAGATCCAGCCATATGCAAATCAGTCTTGACGCTGTGCCTCATGAGAACAGTCCAGCCCGAACTGCCAAGCCAGGTACTCTTTGGCTTGGAAAAAAGGACCCTGGCACCGTTTTCGGGGCATCACCCCTCGTCAACCAGGCTATCTTGACTCCAGTGTCACAGTCAGCCCAGGACCCACGTCTGGGAATACCCGGCGTAATTAGGGCGAGAAAACAAAAAACACACAGATGATGGACGGAATGCAGAGCAAATCAAACATTCATCCCCAGTCAAGGGATCCGGGTTAAATCCATTGTTCTTTCGCTCACCATGCCAACCTAGTTTAGACCCAGCCATATGTAAATCAGTCTTGACCCTGTGCCTCATGGGAACAGTCCAGCCCGAATTGCCAAGCTAGATCCTCCCTGGACCGGAAAAAAGCATCCTGGGATCAGTTTCAGTGAATTACCTTTCATCAGCCAGGCTAGCTTGAATCCAGTGCCACAGTGAGCCTGGGACCCAAGTCTAGGCATATCCGGCGCACTTAGGGCGAGAAAGCATAAGACACACAGGGGTGAATGTTTGACATTGTGCAGCATACTGTCCATCAATTGATCTTTTTGCATTTGTCACCCCAAGTGGGACGGGTATGCCCACAAGAGGGTCCTGTGCTCTCCATGCTAATGGAGTCAAGCTAGCCTGGCTGATGAGGGTTGATGCCAGAAACCGGTCCCAGGATGCTTGTTTCCAGACTAGGGAGGAGTTGGCCTGCAGTTCAGGCTGGACTGTTTCCATGGGGAACAGGGTCAAGACTGATTTGCATATGGATGAGTCTGAATTGGAAAGGCATGGGGAGCGGGAAAAAACTATGGATTTAGGCCCAGATCTCTGTACTAGGGTGAATGTTTGACACTGTGCAGCATTCTGTCCATCAATTGTTCTCGATACAAAGGGAGTAGCACACTTTTTTTTAAATGAATTGGCTCTGTATGTGTTGGTACCTTCGGAGTAATGCTATCGTTTATTCACTTCGTACTGGGAAACATTTTTGGAGGTCTACCGCTTGTCCCGATTCTTGTGGCTCGGATTCTTATTATAATTTTTCTGCTCTGCAATGGATGTCCCAGTTCGAAACGGAAAGGAGGCAGCAATGCAATGCGCATGATACACCACTCGGCACACCTCAGCTTCGAGAACTAAATTAGCATTGTTTCTTATCATTTAGGCCTGTATGGCCTTACTGCTTACAACCTGCATTCCGCTGTCTGCTGTGCACTCATGAATGTGCACTGGATTTCTGCCTTGGATCGCACCAGGTTGCGCAATTGGACATTGAGGTACTGATGGACCCTTTAAAGGCCCATGGGTATAGTTGTCCCTAGCGTATTCCATTGCAGCTAAGCGCATTCCTCTAGGCACCCTGGCATGCTTTGGCTCCTAGTGAACTGGATATCAGCTCTGCGGAACGCTTACATGATGTAGTCCCTCCCTTGGGCAGTTGCTGTGGGGACTGGATGGGAACACCTTTGCTCTTTACACCTGCTTCGAGGTGCGCCTTTGGGAACGTCGTCTGTGGTTGCCAGAAACAGCAATTTAGCGACTACCTCTCTGAACACAAACACGTAGCTATTCCATTTGGTGGGAACTGTTCATTTGGCATGTTTTCGGGGAGGGGGTGGGGTGGGGCGTGGGGAGTAAAAAAGGGAACAAAATCATGGTTTGTTTTTTTCTCTCTCTCTCTCTTCTTTGCCTCTGACACATTGGCTTTCTGTGTGCTTGGAGTTTCAAACTGCCAGAGGGTAATTTTTAAATGATTGTTTTTAATAGTTTTTTTTAGATTACTTAAAGGTGCTTTTTAAAGTGCTTTTACATGTTATAGGTTGTATAATGTTATATGGCCTGCTGTTTTAAACAGTTTTAGGTCGACCCTTAGTATAAGGATTGGGTGTTATGTGCCTGGGTTAGGCCCATATAGCAATGCTGCACATTTTCTTGCATGGTCTTCTTTCTGCAGTATAACATTTTACGATAACTATTTGCATATATTCGCAAGCGTGACAATGTTGGATTAGCTTCTCTGAAGCTGCTTTGCTGACACATTTCGCTTCACGCATCATTATCATGAATCCCTCTAACACAGAGTACAAAGCCTTTGCATATGCTGTACAATATCGTTCTATCTCCATCCACGGGGTGACAGGGCTCTCTGCATACCCCTTAGAATGCTAATTTGTATATATACACATTGCAAGGATGCTTTTTATTATAAATAAATAAGCATTTCGGGGGTTAGCCAGAGGAGACACTTCTGCTGACATCAAGAGGACCCTGCAAGCTGATGCTTTGCCCAGTAGCTGTCTAATACCTCCGTGACGGGAGTCCAGTTCATGACCAAGAGGATTCTTGGCTATACATCCGCACAGACAACCTAGAGACACATAGGATAGGGACTGCATAAGAGGAGTACGCCTAATTCCTATAGTGTTTTATATGCCTGCATACATACACAGTTCCTAGCACCATGGTTGAACTATACCTGCTATTTACTATTGTGGTGCTTGTAATCACTTTCATATGCTTCTGCCTATTGATTATAAAAACACGTGTACTCTATACAAGAATTACTTTGGTTCAATAAATATATTGAAGAATGTTCTATTGCGTATTCTCTGTATATTTCTCTGATAACAAGAGTGAAAGATTGACTGGGCAAAAGGGTTCTGGATCTGTTTCCATGATTCCTGAAGGTCAGGGTGGTCATGTTTAGAGTTTGCCAAAACCCATTCGCTCCCTGTTCAGGTTAGGGGGGCTTATGATGGCACTGTCAGTTAGCTTGTCTATAGGACAACATATACTTTGGGGTGCATGGAATCAGTCTAAGCACCGCACCCAACGTTTATGCTATCCACAAGCGCTCAGGTCCTATGGATTAGTGGGAACTACAAGACACTGGGGCTGCATTTAGGACAAAATCGGAAGGATGATTTCTCTAGAACACCCTCCCTCCTATCAATCTTTTTCGGTAGGACCCAAGTTTGTTCCAGGAAGCTGTGTTAAATCCTACATGGGCACCAATGTGGTAGATGTTCTTTTGTTGCATGAGGTGAATTATTGATAACTAGAACCAAAAGTTCCAGAAAAGATGATGTTGGACCCGAAGCAAAAAAAAAAAAAACCTGAGGTGGAGTCTTGTCCTGATGGATTCTGGACAAGAAAGGAGTCACTAAAGATCATGCCAAAAACTTCTTCTAATAAAAACAACCTGCAAACGTCCATGCCCTACATTAGATGACAAGAGTTTGTAGAGCAGGTGTATCTGCAGTAACTCATGCTACAAACACAAAATTGCCAACATGGCTAACTTTCACATCTACGACTTTGAGAAAAATAATGCCGCTTCTTCCACAGGCTTGTATACAAACCACTGCTCACACACTAATTCTATCATGTGTAGTGATGCCCAGTAACCTACCCCGATGCCTCTTAAATAATGTCTTGCATGGTAATGTATCCCTCTGTCAAGGAAATTTGATCACATCACTTTAACACTAGTTGAGCTACGCAGGCTTCTTATAGAAACCAGAATCAAATTTAAATTGGGTTGTCTACCCTACAATGCAGTCTATTTCATACCCCTTACCCGGCTTATCTGCTCAAACTCTGGCAGCAAAACTACAGAATCTCCCAAGCCTTCTATTAGTCTTTCTCTATAAACGTCTTTTTCCTACATAACTCTTATCCTGCTGAGATCAGGACCAAATTTACAATCTAAAAGCAAATGGTGGAAGGGCTAAAATGTATCTGCCCACTGAGTCATGGTATGGGGGTGTTCTACCCACTCTATTCTACATTACAATTTGGTTACTTGAGACCATACGCACTCACTACTCTTTATCTACCACTAAATACCAACTCATGCTGACCCCTTCACTTACTCAAAACCCTCTTGCTCCCTTATCTTGTCCCTCCCTATTTCTCCTCATCTCTCTTTTTTTCTCTTCACACCTGATCTTGACAGTTCCTACCCGATCTATCCCTTCGCTGCTCACTCTCCTTCCCCACACTCCCTACCTTTCCCTTCCTACTCTATTTACTTGGCTCTTTTCAATGTTACTCATCTTCAGTACCACCTTGCTTTCTCCCACTCTCTTCTCCCTGTTTGCGCCTCTCTCAATCTCTCATCTTCACCTTTTCCTCTTCTTATCCTTCCTGCCTTTCTCGCTCTATCCCTCACCTCCCAAGCGATTCCCCTCACACTCCATGATTTCCTTCTTACCGTGCCCCACTTTCTTGCATGCCGCCCCAATACTTGCTCCTTCTTTTCTTTTTTCAGTACTGTTCTTTAATGTTCTCCTCCTAGTCTCCACTTAACATACGCTGTCCTCTTACCTTTCCCCTCTCTCCTCTCATTCATCTTCTCCATCATGTCTCCTCATCCTTGCCTCCCTGAATCTCTCACCCTACCCTCCCTTCCATGCCATCCCAAACCTTGCTCCTTTCCTCCTCTTCTCTCGTATGCCACGCTCTACTGCACTTGTCTCCTCCTATTATGACACATTTTCCCCGTTCCTCCTCTTGTTTATTACTCATCTTGCTCAATGTGCTACGGTTACTATGTCAAGCGCAACTATACTTCTCTGTGACCATGCACAGCAAAAAACTGCTAAAAAATAAGTTGCCTGATACTGCAATGTAAATCAATATATGTTTTTAATGTTTTTATTAAGTTTCTATGCAAGCAAAAACATTCACGTCCGTGAGGCAAAGAAACAGTGACAGAGCAAAGCATGAACCCTATCAATATAGCTATTAAGGACTGTAAAGCCTAATACTTTCATTCCTTGAAAACTCAGGCAACGTGCAGAATTTCTGTGTGAGAGGCAAGGTCTAACTCATGATATATCTGCTAGCAGCCCCAATTCTTTGAAACATTTCAGAGGAAACCGGGAATCTACATAAACCACCTTCTCAAATGCAGTTCTCAACAAGCAGTTCGTACCCATAATGTCTCAATTCTAGGATGCATATCATTTCCCCATTTCAGGGCTACGTCAAACTGCATGACCATGAGCCCCATATATTTTTTATGATGCCATATCACATCTTGCTCAATCCAGGTCACCCAGCAGCACAGGAATCTGTGCATCAGGCTTCAAATGCTACCCAACATGAGAAAAAACATCACCCACGTTCTTTTTTAACAGAAGGCCTATATTTCATCACATGCCCAAATTGTGTGAATAAAAATACCCTCTTCTGCTAATAAATATGGTTTGCCACAATGCCTCAGGACATATTTGAAGCAGGGGCACTAAGTAGGGGGTACTTTGTATGGCTTACAGTACCTTGGGCACTGTGATCGTTTTAAACAAGGCAGTGCACTCCAATAATGAGATTGGTATCTTCCTTTAAGGATGTGGTATCTTCCTTCAAGGATGAACATCACTTTCAAAACTTGAAAAAAACGGTTACATTCCATCAACTGTGCTATCATATTACTGATTTCCAACCCAAGATATGGCAAGCCTTCTGCTCACTCAACCGAAAACAGCATAAAGGTCTGCTTTTTCACTCACAGATCTGAAGCAGGACGAATTTTGCCCAGATTATATGGTACTTTTACTGCAGCCCATACTCCTTAGAAATGGACACAAGACAACCTACTGACCACCAGGGGCCTGCAAAGTACAACAACAGTAGAGTGAGGTGGTAGCATTAGTACAGCTCTCCAACTAAAGACTAGAAAGCAGGTCCTTCCTAATCCAGCCGGCAGGATCCAGGTTGGAGGTATAATAGTCCTCTTGACTATGCATATCATCACATCTGCTGTAACACAATACCCTAATGTGTAGCTTTTTGTCTGCTCGAAGGTTAGAATTACTTTCATCTATTGTTCCCCAAAAACTTTTACATTCTATGAGTGATTTTGTTAGTCCACTACTACACATTTAGCAAGCATACACTGAACAAAAATGATTACTTATGTCTATTTTAGTGACCACCTTGTTCTAAGGCCACAAGTCTATGGGGCTTTGGTTATCTTGTTATGATCACCGATTTCAACTGTAGCTACACATAAGGTATACTACCAGTATGCTCACAAATTCTGTACCATCAAAGCACACTATGCATGATTAAGCATTTACCACCTTTTTATTGATAAATAAAGGCGGCAGGGGGCATAAAATACACTACCTATTTTACTGAAGAGACATTTTATATATTCAAAACGACTAATAAATTGGACAGTGTTTAGAGCAAAGAGTTTGACCAAATAAAATACGCCCTGCATTGTAAGGAATGCCCAATCGCTGCCATTTGCCAAAGCAGATTGACCACTACATGTGATCAATTGAATTTATGTTTATGAATTAACCTTATGTACGCTAAGGAAATCAGGACAAGCCTTATTACCTGGGTCACGCCAGCTTGCACCTCCTCCTCCACACGACGCTGCAATCCTTCCAACTTATCTTTCAAAAAAGCCAGGTCTTTCAGCTTTGGTGTAGAACCCTGTACAATAAACAGAGGACAATTTAAATCACTCACAATACAAGAAAGTGGAAAATTGAAGCTTTACGGACAAGTTAGAGTGGAATAGAAGAGCAAAGAGATTTTCATCAATATAACATCGAAGAATAAAGAGCTATTTGAGGTTTAAACTCAAAGGAGGTAGGTGTACAAACAGAAAGTACTAAAAACCCTTAGAATATTACGGCAGATGATGTGATTGATCACCTCATGGAATTACATTGGCTCCTTTGCCGAGCCACAACATCTTCAAAACCAGTAACAGGATTTACAAAGCCATCACTATCAGCACCCCATCTTACCTTGCAGACAAGCACACCATCTGTGATGGCCCTCGGCACATCCACAACCAAGACCTTATCAGACTGCATACTGAGAAGTGTATTAAAAAAACGCACCACACAGCAGCAAGTCCTTTCCCATCTATGCACAGAGGACCTGCAACAATATTCCTATATCAAACTATGATACAATTTACGAAAGTGCTTCAAATGAACCTCTTTAAAGAAACTACACTACAATGCATTATCAGCAAACAAACCAGCAATCTCTCTTATCACTCATGACTTTATGCTTGTCATTGATCCCGTACAGTACTCTGCTGCCTTTTGGCTAGGTTTGCGCTATGGAAATCACAGATATGTACAAAAATCAATCTGGAGCTTTAGGATCATAGAATATGAAGGTAGATTTGGAATGCCTCGCACATTCAGTCTATTCACCTTATTGCCTGTTTTAACCACACAAACTACAAAGCTTCCAGATTTACCCTGGCCTTTTCAGTCTTCTTACACCATTCTGCACAAATCCCAAGCATTTTTAATACATGTGGCATATTAAACTTAATCATTTTCGCAGATACCTTGCACCCCAAATTAACACAATGCCAAAGGTAATGGGTGGCATCTGATGTGGACTTTAGGAACACAGCCTGAAAGTGTATCCAATTACTATACCTTTACCAGTTAATTCAACATCGTCCTTACTCTCCCCGTTGCACATTGTCTCTTCACATTGTGATCATGAGATAGGATAGCACAGATATCGCTCTATAATTTGGCAGTCTTCCACATCTCCCCTCTAAAGCCTGTACCACAGATATGTGCATTGACCATTTGGATTCGAGCTTTACTTGCTCCCTTTTTTGCCCTGTCATGGATTATTGGACAACTATGTCTCCTTTTAAGCTCCTCGTAAAGTGTAAATCAGATTTTCAAGAACAGAAAGTGAACAGTATTGAATCCTTATGCTGGAATTCTATCCCCTAATCCAGACTGGTATGGTACGTCATTTTCTTATGAAGACCAGGAAAATGTAAACTGAGCAGACGATTATACAACTCCCAAAATAGAGATTTTGCAGAAGGGAAAACAATAATTGCTACAGTATTATAAAAAACAAAAAGGAAAGTCATGTTTGCCCTTTTATACTAGTCATGATTTTGGTCTTATGTCCCTCTATATCAGACAATCAGTTTTTCTAGGAGTTCTACGTGTTTACAAGCAAAAATGGGGTATAATGTACAGCAGTGGGCAGATGCTGCCTTGAAAGAGAGCTTTTATGATTGTGAATAAAAAGCAATTACACACTTTCAACACACCCTGCTGAATAAGAAAACATGCTTTTGTAAAACATAAGCACCACAAAGGCAGTTTAAAATAGCATACTTGCACGTTCTTGACATCCAGCTAGCTATGACTAATGTTGACGCCTCACACCCATAGTGAGTCATACTTTAATTACTAGCAAGTTATAAACCACAATTAATGACCCACTTTCAACTCAGGGTATTGGTTACGAGTGAATGGGTGTACTTGTGAAAACACCAGCAACTGAATATGCTTCTCCAACTTTCAAAAGTTATTTAGATGGCAACTTGGAATTTTATGTTAACATCGGAGGCTCCCATTATGTTTACTTTCCTTGCTTCAATAGCAGCAGCAAAGGAATTTAATTAGAGATACTACAGTTCCGACAAGGTCTAGAACCAAACTGACCAACCAGAAAGAAAACTTAGTACAGCAGTACACCATAGATAAACCATACATACAATACTCATGAATACTCCATGTAGTAGTCCTCTTTACTCGCTTCTCACACTCAAGATAAATATCATATTCAAGCGGTTTACTCAATGCTTCCATGCTAGTTTTCTAATATTGCGTCTGTTGATAGTTAAATCCTTCTGGTTTATTGTTATTATTAACTTTAAGGTTTCATTACTGTTGGCAGAGAGCAAACACTTCAGTTACCTGAGCAGGTCAGTAGCTCAGTTGGTCTACCTCAGTGAGAACACCACCCCGCACCATTTCATATTTCTGCTGGCTGGGGCTGAGGAACTTATCGCAGCGCCCCCTCTCCTCCACCCACCCCCACATTAACACTTCATTTTTTTAGGTCTCGCCTGGAATTAGCAGCGCGCACGAGCTGCCCTCTCCATGCGAGGGCCATTTGGAATGAATATGGATTCCAAAGCGTCCACAAGGATGGACAGAAGATGTGCATGCGGGGATTACAGGTGACCTCCTGTCTCTTTCCACTCCTAACAAAGACATGCGCTACTCTCGCCTGTCATTGCTTCAAAAAAGCTTTCACAGCCTCGTTCACATAGAAACATGAAAGAAACGTGCCCACTGCTGTAACGGTGACGACGTGTGAAGCTGAGGAGATGGAGGGACTTGCAGCACCTCATTCACACTGAGAAGTGCCTTTGCTCCCTCTTGAAAGTAAATGGCTGCAGAAAGAGACTCTCCCCAGCTCACACGATAAGCGCGGGCACCAGGGGCACGCCAGGCCTGCCAGCTTGAAACATGGATTCTTCTTCTCATGGCTGGCTGTTTGTCTGTCCGGCTGCGCGGCACCCTTCTCGTTTTTGTCAGGAAGTTTATATGGTTCCTGAAGGAGGTGGTTTTTAGGTTTCAGTTTAAACTTGAAGTATTGTGTTAGAAGGTCATACGTGGCAAATAAATAAATAAATGAACGTGTCTTCCAAGTACAGAGGTTATAAGAAGGACTGATACTTTAATGGTAATTTGTAACATATCAAAATCTGGTCCCTCTTGTAAGAGGCAATCGAATAAGTGTAACTGAAAGGCAGTGTATCCGCCCATTATTAGATTTACTGCAATGATGTCACCTTAAACATCCATTTTAAGCCAATGTCACCACCGCCGAGATTCGTCTGGGTGTGTTTGGCCCAGATACTGTAGCATTAAATATGAAAGCTTAATCATTGCAAATGCTTGTTTTGTTCAAGAGGCTTGTCAGCTTTTGTGGGTGGTCCCCTTTCAGCGTCTATGTAAATTGTAGAAGTGGGGGATTCTGTGGGGCCGGTGGCGCAACTTTTATTTTCCTGGTATCAATCAATATAAAGCTAGTTAAGAGGACGAGTGCCGGCCTCTGTTTGGTGCTGCATGAACCTAATTTATTCCATGCCATGTTGTGCCAGATGCCACTAAGGCCCAGCCCCCACCACCGCCCCTGTTGCTGCTGTTCCGTTTTAGGCTTCCTAGCACAGCCCGTCCTTTCAGAAGTTAACTCTGCACAGACACTCCCTTTTTAATCACCGGTCCTTCTTGTGAACATGATCCGGGGCCATGTCGTGACACTCCCTACCTATTATCGGGCACTGGACAGAGGCGTCTGTGATGCCAAGAGCCAGCGCTGCACCTATCATTCAAACTTCCTGCACTGCCCCGGGCACCTCTCCTGGAGCAGTGTGTCTTTATTCCAGACGCGCTGTGCAGTTTACACCGTGCACTTCCCTCAAGGTGTTAAATTTTTTTCAAACATTAATCCAGAGGGGTGGTGTTGAGGGTTGGGAGCTTAGCAGTTCATTGCAGTACTTTGTCAATGCATTCACCTCACGCTGTTCACCGTAGAGTCTTGCTTTGTGACCTAGAAGTGTTAGTTATGCATCCACATGCCTTTTACTTTTAAAATATCTGTTTTCCTTAATCGTTGTTTAGTGGACTTTTCAGAATTGCAAATCCAACTGCATTTCAAGGAATGCAAGTATCAGAATGTAAACAAGCATTACAAGTGCAATAGGTCTCGCCTTTGATTATGTTAAAGCCATTTGCTTTGCTATACAATACCATTAGCAAAGCAAATGGCTTTAACTTATTCAAAGGCGAGACCTATTGCATGTTTAATGCTTGTTTGATTGTGCTACTGCTTCCCCCAAAGAAGAGCTATTTAAGCCAGTTACTAAGAAGAATTAATGATGCCTCTTTCTTTCACACGATGTCCTCGAGTTCCTGCTCCGTCTGGCCAATCTATTTCAGTCAGGTCTAGACTGAGGTCTGCATGTCTCTGCCCTAATTTTCTAAGCATTTGACAAAGATCCCAGCAAAGGGGCCGAAAAAGTCTAGTTCATCTGCCATTGATAAAGTAATGGATATGGTAGGGGGTCATAAGCCATCATATTTTAGGCATTGCTTAAGTGCATAGATTGGAGGGTTCTTCTACTGATGCAGATGAATTTTATAAAAAGGCTCAAAGATCGATTTACATATTTGAAAATAATAACGCAGCCATGGCCCACGAACTTAGAAAAGTCTTCTTTTGAAAACTGATACAAAATTGAGTAATATGACTGCTGTGTATGGAAGTATTTAGGCAGATAGAATGCTCTTCAGAAATGTATTAATCAAGGACTTAAGCAAATGTGTAAAAACGTTTACTATACAGGATAAGGCTCAGCAGTAGGCTTTACAGAGAGTCTTCTGCAAACACGTTTTTGACAGAGTCAGCAGAGGAAGGGGGTGCTTTACCAGCTGCTTCCCAAAATTTCAGTCTTTGGGAGGCTTCAACTTTTCTTCCCAATAACTCATGTTTTCTATTAAAAAAGGCCAGGTATCCGCTGCGTCACACCTGGATAACGTTGTTTCTTGTGCTACTCCGAGGAGATTAAACAATCTGCCCAGGATCACCGGATGTTGATTCACACCGAAATCTGAACATTATTCCCCCCCACCCCTGTAAAAAAGTCGGCAGCTTTGAGAACAAGGACCCGTCCCTTCCCCCTTTGTCCCTGCTATTGCCTAATGTTGCCTCACGTAATAACCTTGTGGACCTAAACCCCATTTATTAATCTGCAACTCCTAAACTGAGCATCCAGCAGCCCGAGAATCTGTCCTCCTTCACAAGTGTTATCCCTGTACCCAAGCCTTCCTGCGTCCCCCCTTCCGTGTGAATTTTTGAAAATTACCCACCTATCCAAAATTGTACCCAGACATCCCTACACCCCACCTGCTGTCTGTGCGCATTGAACATCACAGTAGTACTCATAATCTCTCACAGATTGGAACATGTTAGTGGCCTGAGCCCTGCAACCATCCATTGCCTCTTCAATCCCCGCTGTGCCATCTCCAGGTATATGTGCATACCTGCTTTGCACTGATAATGCCCACCCTACCACACTTTAAAGCAACCAGATCATGCCTACCCTCTGCTACACCCCTCACCACCACACATCATGCACATCTTCTCGAGCACTAGTCCTGCTGCCTTATGAACTTTGAGCAGGCATTGCAGTCCTCCATGCACGCGGCTGCTGGGCCTGCAAACTGGAACATGGGCTAAGCCTCGGGTGCAGCCGCATCCTACCGCCCAGCGTAATTCTGCAAATTCCTAAGAGTAAATTTATGACTGTGCTACCCCAGCGCCCTGATCCACTGCAGCCCTGCCAAGTACCCTGCATCAGCGTTAGGCTAATGCAGTTCAGTGTTGTACTCCGCATTACCACACTCAAATGCATTGTCACACATATGCATGTGTTAAAATCTGGATTGTGGCGTAAACATTATCGGCGCCATCTTGTCCTTTTCAGATCCATACGTGCACGTAAGCAGCAGCCATTTTGTGTGCCGTGGCCTCCCTGCCCAGCGCCGCTAGCCAGCGCGTCTCTCCCTCTGACCTCGCAAGCATCCCCCGCGCGCTGATAGCCCCCGCTCTCTCATACCTGAACCATAAAACTCCCCTCCAGCGCGACTCTGCCTCGGAAATGCATTCCGCTCCCGGCCAACACCTCCCCATCCTTTGATGGACCCCCTTTCCTCTGTGCCCAATCGTCCTGCCCGTTCCCAGGGCGCCACCTGGCCCTGCGGACACCATTTATTGGCCCCCTTACAGTAAGCAGCTGCCCCGATTCAAAGGATCTCTGACTGATCAAAGCCCCCCCCCACCCCATGAGATCCGATCAGACTCACATTCCGGGAATCGACGGAATGTCCTGGTGTGCGATAATCATCACCTACTGTGACCGGGGTGGGGACTTCTACTGTAAATGTGTGTGGGAACAGGCCCGCAGTGAGGATTCCGAGGATGTCTTTCCGTACATCAAAGTATTGACAAGAATGTGTTTCATGTAATAAAGCAATAAACCTGTGTATAAGAGGCCAGGCCTCAAGGATGCGTTTAGAGCACCTCGAGAAGATACCCTGTTGTCTGATTTAACGTGTTCTGCTCCGTCGGAATAAACTCCTGTTTCCTGCCTTCTGTCTCCAGCGCCTGCCTCTTTGTTTGGTAATCTCGAATGGTATGAGAGGCGGCTAACGCCGGGCAAATACTGAAGGGTTCTTGGTCGACATCGGCCCTACCTTTCTACAACTGGCGCCCTACGTGGGGCCCATCAGCGACACGTGGATCCAGTGGGAGAGGTCCCAACGACAGAGTGAACGACTGCAACGATCGGGAAGAGCTGCTGCCCGATAGACCCTCGTCTGGCAGCCGATCATCCGAACTTCACCGGTTCTGAGCAGACCTCTCTCGAGTGATCTACGGTCCTGACTAGGAACCATCAGGAGTGCCACAGCAATTACGGAGAATAGAGGATGTTCGAGCTGGGAACAGCCCTTTATAACAACAAGACAACACCCACTATGCTCGATAGCTTCGGCATGTGGGGCAAAGAAACAGAACAGCGGAAAAAGAGAAATGAGGTCAGCTTAGAAAAGGAATTACGCAAAGCAGCTCACCTAGCCGCTAACAAATTGAAGGAAGAAATAAAAGAAAGAGAGGAAACCAAGCTAAAACAAGATTCCGAATCATCGGGCCAGTGTCCCGTCAGGACACCCTCTACACTTTACCCCGAGCTACCTTCGAAACAGCGAACGAACGATGATTTACTACTAGGTCCACCGATCATCTACATGCCCCCTCCATACGCCCCTTCCCAACCCTTAGCGCAGCACCCGCAACCCCCACCGACAGGCGAGAGTAGTGCCGGAGCCTCGATCCCCATGGCCTCTGCGCCGACCGAACCCCTCGCACTCAGCGCAGCGCGAGCAGCGACTTCAGATGATCCCGAAGCTGGGAGGAAAGACCCTGCGAGATCAAATAGATTAAGTAAGGACGAACGAGCTGGGATCGATAAGACTGTAAAGACACTGGTGGTGCGAAAGGAAAGTGAGGATTATATAACGGATATGTACCATACATATGCCAATAGCCACAGGCGACACTTTGTCGTACGCCTTTGTTACCATACCCTTAATGCCTACGAAGACTGCTACCAAGGAAAAGGCCCTGAAAACCTAACGACTCTGTATAGAAAAGTTGATGTCGGAGATGGGGACGAGTGTGATGTGACGAACCTCTTCGCGCGTACGCTTGAAGTTTTCCGCCACCTCACGGAACAGAAACCAGAGACTAACACCACGACTCCTGCAGTAACTGAGGCCGGAGTAGAAAAAATTGACACGATGATGCCCATAAAGGAGGTTGCTCCCTATTGGGTCCCCCCACGAGGACAGGGAACACACGACGATATTAACCACCAAGATGCGAGAGGGAGGGTAGTTTACAACTTGGTTTACCAACCATGGGATCGGCAAGACATCCTGACTTTCCGAAAGTCCTTGCCTGATCTGCGAAAGAACCCCACAGCCTTCTATACAGAATTGGCCACCGCTTTGGGTTCAACGATTATGACCCTAGCGGATATCGATTTGTTTTTTGGGTTATGTCTGCCAGCTGATGTGTGGAAGCAAATCCGGAAAGTCGACCACCTTGAGCTGTTCGGACATACCTGGATACAACTCGGTGATGTAGACAAACAGCGAGAGCCGGGGCAGAAACCTTTGAAAGCCATTCTAGACCTACCAGACAAGATCGTGCAGAATTTAAAAACCTTAGTCCCAGAAAGGAAGGTGGACTGGTCGGTAGTAACGGCCTGTCGCCAGAAAGCCCAGGAAGACGTATCAGAATACTTCTCCCGGTTTGAAACGGTGTTCTCCGATTACAGCGGCCAGGACATGACCACTGCAACCGGACATCACTTGTTTGTCCAGAACTATGTGAAAGGCCTGACACCAGAAGTCTCGCAGAAACTACAGACTAGCGAGAGTAGTTGGGCGGCCTCCAAGCCCCCAGCTATCCTTCAGATGGCTCAATACTATGAGCGACAAAAGAACGAGAACGATCAAGCGACTGAGAAAAAAAAAAGGACTTGAAAGAGAGGGTAATGATTGCTCAGTTGTAAGGGGTGACTATAGGAAGGGAACAGTATAGAGGGAACTACCAGTCGAATGCCCCTAGAAATCCACCCCCTAGAGACCGCACACCCGCACCCGGCGCTCCACGAACAGACCTCGATGAGAACCAGTGTGCGTTTTGCAAAGGATTTGGCCATTGGAAGTCTCAATGCCCAGTTCTGCAAGAAGCACTCAGAAATAAAGACACGAGAGACGTAGCGGGCGGGCCAAGAAATAGAGGACAGGGACGAGGGCACACAAACGACACCAACAATGACAGACCTGGCAGACCGAACACGTTTGACCGTCCCCGACAGAATCAGTGCCAACAGTCTGACTGCGACAATGCCCACAACTTTGCATAGGACTGCCAAGGGCAAGGAAGGGATCCAGTCGAGCTCTATGTTGACCAGCAAGGTCCTTATGTCACCGCTAAGGTCCTAGGTACGAAGTCTCCATTTCTGGTAGATACTGGTGCAACACGTAGTGCGTTGTCTAAACGATTGATTCCCAGGGCACCCTTGTCTGGCTCACATGTGACATCAATAGGTTTTGATGGAACGCCCTCCACTAATCCCTTGTCCACACCGATCTCTTTTAACTTGGACAATAACACCACTGACATTACATTTTTGCTCTCCTCCAACACCCCCGACGCCATTATGGGACTTGACTTGTTGAAACATTTTCGAGCTACTATTAGGTGTTCGCACGACGGAGTTCGAGTCATTCTGTACGACAACCCAATGCTGCTCGGATCTTGTCACACACAATGCATGTTTTCTATCACTGACACTGACTTGTCCTTACTCGACACCCTACCTCTGTACCTATGGGCAAAGACTGACTCGGACGTAGGACGCATGATGATAGACCCTGTAGACATAACTGTTCGACAGGACGCAGTACTCCCCAAACTCCCGCAGTATCGGATATCGCCCGAAGGCGAGAAGGCGTTGGTAAAAATCATCCAGTTCCTGGTAGATGCAGGAGTGGTAGAAGAAGTAGTTAGCAATGTTTGCAACAGCCCTATCCTACCCATTGTGAAGAAGCAGGGTGAGGGAGATGAAAAAGCGTACCGCTTCATCATCGACCTACGAGAAGTCAACAAAGTGGTTGTACCCCAGTACCCTGTAGTCTCAGACATCACCACCATTCTGACCCTGATTCCTTCCACTGCCACCACCTTCACGGTAATCGACCTCAAGAACGCATTCTTCTCCATCCCCATTCACTCGGACAGCCGCTACCTTTTCGGCTTCACTTTAAAATCCCGCTCATACAGATTTTGCAGAGCACCCCAGGGCTACACTGAAAGTCCAAGCATCTACAGCCAGGCCCTCAAGAGACAGCTGGATGCAGTCCAATTGCCGGATGGAGTGGTGTTGATACAGTACGTCGATGATATCCTTTTGGCGGCCGACACCACTCCACTTGCAGTCACAGCCACCATCCAACTCCTGCACTTCCTCGCGGAAAATGGCCACAAGGTCTCCAAGAAGAAGTTGCAATTCTGCCAACCTGAAGTCACTTACCTAGGCCACCTCTTGTCCAAGGACGGGAGAAAACTCACACCCGATCGAATTCAGGCTATTCTGGAGACCCCTATCCCTAAAACCCCGAAGCAAGTCCGCTCTTTGGTAGGCCTCACCTCCTTCTGCCGACAATGGTTGCCAAGTTTCAGCCTCATTGTGAAACCACTACTTTCCCTACTGGCTAAAAATGTCCCCTTCTCGCTCCCTTGGACCCCTGAATGTCAATCCTCCTACAAAGAACTACGAGACGCCCTTTGTTCAGCGCCCGTCCTAGGAACCCCTGATTATACAAAGCCCTTCTCTCTCTACACCCACGAAAGGGAGGGATGCGCTTTGTCTGTCCTGACTCAGACCATTGGCCCCAAACAACGACCGTGTGCCTATTTCTCTGCCACTCTTGACCCTGTAGCAAGAGCTTTGCCTGCCTGCCTTCGAGCAGTAGCCGCTGCTGCGGTCTCTATCCGACAAAGTGAGGGAATCGTACTCTCGAATTCCCTCACGGTACTAGTGCCTCATGCTGTTGACACCCTCCTAAACCAGACCAAGACACAACACCTGACCAGCGCACGACTGACTGGATATGAACTGACACTGCTCGCACCTCACATCACGTTGAAACGATGCACCACATTGAACCCAGCCACCTTGCTGCCTCTGCCTGAGAACGATCCCGATGTGCCCCCAATACATGACTGTGTGACCCTCACAGACGAACAGACTAGGAGTAGAGTTGACCTCCGAGACACTGCCTTCCCAAACCCTGACGGAGAGCTATGGGTAGACGGCTCTTGCATTAAACTCCCCGACGGCACCACCTCAGCTGCCTATGCAGTTACCACAGCCCGAACTGTAGTTGAAACCGCCCGCATCACGCAACGATCCGCCCAGGCGGCAGAACTGATTGCCCTCACACGAGCATGTATCCTAGCAAAGGGGACGACAGCAAACATTTACACGGACAGCCAGTATGCCTTCGGGGTGGTTCATCATTTTGGGCTTTTATGGAAGGAGAGGGGATTTCTGACATCTCATGGCACACCCATCCTGCACGGAGATCTAGTCTCCGCTCTGACTGAAGCGGTTCTCCTCCCCAAACGACTTGCCGTAATCAAATGCCAAGCACACAAAAAGGTGACAGACATCATTGGACAAGGAAATGCACTGGCCGACATCACTGCCCGAAACACAGCTGAGAACAGGACGACGACTCGCATGTACGTGACTAGGTCACAAGCAGAAAAATGGACGGACGCTAGGGAAACTATTAAGGACATCCAAATGGCCAGCTCACCACAAGAATTGACTGAATGGGCACGGGTGGGATTAAAGGACGATGAAGGCTGCTGGCGGACAAAAGACACGAACAAATGGTTGCTACCCAACTCGTACCTGATCCCCATACTGACGATGGCCCATTCCCCTGCACACATAGGATCTGCCCCTATGGCCGAACTTGTCTCCCGAGTTTGGCATAACGATAGAATTACAGACTCAGCCAAACGATTAGTCCAGCAATGTCTAGTCTGCCTGCAACACAACCCTGGGAAAGGTACTGTCGTACCCCGGGGAGGGTTTGGGGTCCCAAACCATCCATTTGAAGTCCTACAGATGGACTATATCCAGTTAGAGAGATGTCAAGGACTGAAGTATGTACTTGTTGTTGTGTGTGCTTTTAGCAAATGGGTGGAAGCCTACCCGACGCGTGACAACACTGCTATTGCCACTGCAAAAGTACTACTGAAAGAGTTCTTCCCTCGCTACGGCCTTTGCCGTATTTTATGGAGTGACAATGGCCCCCATTTTGTAGCCGAGGTTATCCAGCTCATCCTGAAAGGACTGGGGGTACGACAGAAATTCCACGCAGTTTTCCACCCCCAATCTGCTGGACTGGTCGAGCGGCACAATGCCACATTGAAACTAAAACTGGCAAAAATAGTGGCTACCACAGGACTAAAATGGCCAGACGCTCTCTCCCTAGCATTGCTGTCAATGCGTTCCACCCCCACCAAACACCACTTGACCCCTTACGAGGTTGTTTTCGGCCGGCCCATGAGTATCTGGTCCGCACCCAAACCGACATCTATTCACAACGTCCCGGACGTCCTAATGTCTGACTATCTGTATAACCTAACTAAAACACTGTCTGTTATTCATCATCAGGTGCTGCAGGCCATCCCCGATGCTTCCAGGGGCCCCGGGCATACCATCCAGCCTGGAGATTTCGTCCTGATTCGGAACTTCCAGCGGGAGAAGAGTCTGGAACCCCGCTGGACGGGCCCCTGGCAAGTCTTGATCACCACCCGAACAGCTCTTCGAGTAGAGGGGAAGCGAAATTGGCTGCATGCACATCACTGCAAGAAAATCTCTCCGACCCTGACATCGACCGAAGACGTGACCACCCAAGAAGAGCTCCTGCACAAAGACCGACCATCCCTGAGCTGCTACCCTGCAACAGAGACACTCGAACTGGCGAAATTCCCTGATCCCACTGTGCCATCCAGAGAAGGGTATAACCTGCGACGAAAGGAGGGAGCTTCGGTTAAGTAGACCACTGACTAAGTTATCATTCTCAGAGCGGCGGCCTAACACTACAAAGGCTGCCAGGAGAGAAACCAAACGAAGTCTGTGGCTCTGCCCACTACCGAGCACCTTGAAGATGATGGAAGCGCCCGATACGAAGATGATGGAAGCAACCGGACATCCGAAGACCCACTACAGAAACCCGAAAACTGACAGGTTGCACAGCTCAAAGACTATTGCTCTTCTTATCACTCTTCTCTTTTGCCTCCTCCTCATGACTACCTTCTGGATCGTGGAAGAGAACGCACCGGCTCATAAGACATTTCTAACGACTGCACAGCCTACCACCTTGAAAGAACACTACCTGGTCTCTCTTTCACCTCAAATCCAAGAAAGGCGTAAGGAGTTCTGGAACAACTCCTTCGTACAGTTGCTGCACCAACACAACCTTGCTGCCAATGCCACGAATTGCTGGATCTGTGGGTTGATACCACATGCCACCGGACATTCCATCCCCTTCATCCCTTCACCTTTCTCTGTTCATGGTTCCTGCCTTGCTTGGCTGATCCTCTTGCAAGAGAGCTACAGAGACAATGTCACTTCCAGCGAAACTATGTCGCTCTTTTATCATGGGGTCTGGCTGAACAAAACCGGAAGAACTGCTGCTCCCTTCTGCCCTCTATCCTCCAATGCTTCTGTTCACATGGACATCCCCGCCAAAGAAAGGGTGGAGATGCAAGTATTCAACAATCCAGCCAGACCCACCTTCTCCTACCTCCGGAAACGAACGGCTGCCACCCTGACTGTGTACCTATCTGTCGTCAATGTCTCGGGCCTTGTGTGCATCACAGGCCATGGGACACAACTGGTGGGCCACAGCGCTTGCCGCATCACCAGAACTTTGGACTCAACCGACCCCCCCTCTTTTGTCACCTCTCCAAACATGTACTTCGTCTGTGGTACAAAAGCCTACACCTGGCTCCCAAAGGGCTGGGGAGGTACCTGCTACATTGCCTTCATCCTTCCTCCGAACTATGTAGCCCTGGCAAACCATCACCGACAAAAACGAGCAAAGGACATTGAGCAGGCCGACTCCACTGGAGCACAATTCTTGGATGCAATGAAGGGACTTGTTCCACTTTGGGGTCCGATGGCGAACAGTCGTGCCATTCGGCATTTGTCCCAGGCAGTCGAAACAACGATGAACATTACAGCTGGTATCCTCACAAACAATACAGCCGAGCTTCAGGCGGTCCGTCTGGTGGCTCTTCAAAACCGCCTTGTTCTAGATGTGGTTCTGGCGGACCGTGGAGGAGCATGCCGTATCATCGGGTCCAGCTGTTGTACCTACATACCAGACAATTCGCCCTCAGTCTACAAAGCCATTGAACACCTCCACAAACTCTCCTCAGAAGTTCATCAGGAACAAGACGGATGGTCACTTGGGAGTTGGTTCTGGAGTGCTGTAAAGGACTGGGGATGGAGGTTGTTCATGATCGTACTGATACCAATCGTCGTAATATGTGGACTCTGCCTGGGTATTCAATGCTTGCCGCCTCTGTGCTCACTGTTTGCTAACTGTATTTGCCCCAAGACTCCGAACTTCGAAGCTGAACGTATGAAAGCTTTGTATGATATCGAAATACGTAATATAATGGGGATACATATTAATTGACAAGCTGGCTAGATATGTTGAAAAGGGAGGACTGTTAAAATCTGGATTGTGGCATAAACATTATCGGCGCCATCTTGTCCTTTTCAGATCCATACGTGCACGTAAGCAGCAGCCATTTTGTGTGCCGTGGCCTCCGTGCCCAGCGCCGCTAGCCAGCGCGTCTCTCCCTCTGACCTCGCAAGCATCCCCGCGCGCTGATAGCCCCCGCTCTCTCATACCTAAACCATAAAACTCCCCTCCAGCGCGACTCTGCCTCGGAAATGCATTCCGCTCCCGGCCAACACCTCCCCATCCTTTGATGAACCCCCTTTCCTCTGTGCCCAATCGTCCTGCCCGTTCCCAGGGCGCCACCTGGCCCTGCGGACACCATTTATTGGCCCCCTTACAGTAAGCAGCTGCCCCGATTCAAAGGATCTCTGACTGATCAAAGCCCCCCCCCACCCCATGAGATCCGATCAGACTCACATTCCGGGAATCGACGGAATGTCCTGGTGTGCGATAATCATCACCTACTGTGACCGGGGTGGGGACTTCTACTGTAAATGTGTGTGGGAACAGGCCCGAAGTGAGGATTCCGAGGATGTCTTTCCGTACATCAAAGTATTAACAAGAATGGGTTTCATGTAATAAAGCAATAAACCTGTGTATAAGAGGCCAGGCCTCAAGGATGCGTTTAGAGCACCTCGAGAAGATATCTTGTTGTCTGATTTGACGTGTTCTGCTCCGTCGGAATAAACTCCTGTTTCCTGCTTTCTGTCTCCAGCGCCTGCCTCTTTGTTTGGTAATCTCGAATGGTATGAGAGGCGGCTAACGCCGGGCAAATACTGAAGGGTTCTTGGTCGACATCGGCCCTACCTTTCTACACATGGTGTAAGTGGTCAAGCACCACTCAATACGAAAATAAAATCTACAAACTGTTTGAATGCCAATATTTTTACACCAATTATATAACAAGGTATAGAGAGCAGAGGGATTTTATCCACTTGAGTGGACGGAAGGGTACTCCCGTTCCCCTGGATAGGTAGCTATTCAACAAATTGAGGAGTACCACCAAAGATGAGGCTACGCAGCCGATATTGGTGGAATGAGACACTAGTGTGAAAGAAGAAGTCCTTCCTTGTTTTTAGGAACCCCTCACTCACCGACCTGGTCGGTGACATGCTTCATCATCGGGGCCACCTTGACAGCAGAGTGCCGCCAAGGTGTGCTGCGACACCTAGAATACAGTGGAGCGGGTATGTGAATGATGAATGTGAAAAAAAGGAAAAAAGTCAGTGAGTTAAAAATTGTCCTGGTATGACTTATCAAATATTATTTATTCCAAGGCTACTGGACAATATTAAAAACAGTGTGTGTTGATACAATAAAGGCTTTAATAGGACCTAGTGTATCTATAGTATGTGTAGGTCTACATGTTTCAAACCAAGGTGGGAGTTACCGGTTTTTCTTCAGGACCAAAAGGATGTAAAAGGAGTTGGGTGGTCAAGGTACACTAACACCCTGCCATACCTGCAACCCTTTCAGGACCCTAAATAGCGAAATTGCTAAGTGGGTAAGAATAAATTGTAACCCAAAAAGTGGTTACTACAAAATAGCAAAAACCTGGGAAAGAAAGGAGAGGATTATAAGTCACAAAGATTCTTTACATGCCTGTAACGTAGTGAAGTGACGTAGTCCGCTCTATCTCTGAATCATTCCACATTCATTTAATGCGAGGTATCCATATTGTGGTTTATCAGCATTAATTATAAATAGGAGCTAATTGATCCTGAGGGGGCACACCTATCAATATGGGTGTGAGGGTGAAAACGCACATATAATCCTATATTTTAAGCCAGTCTTACACAAGCTAGTTTGTGCGTGCCTAAGTCATGATTCTGTATGACTAGTGCCAGGGATTACCGACGTGCTAATATGTCAACTTGATCCAGAGTCACATACAACACAAGACAAACAACACTTAACACATATATTGCCAAAAAATGCTCACTCCGTAATGGAGAAATGCTCGCTGCACGGGGTTTTGAGGGGAGAGGCAACAGAGCGCAAAACGTATTCTGTAGAGTTAAAGGGAAATGGGGATTAGAAAAAAAGAATCAGACCATTGTAAGTTTCCTTCTATTTTGGTGAAGGAGGTCCGGAAACAGAAGCGTTTCCAAAAGTCTAGGGTCTACTTACAGTTTCTCTGCTCAAAAAACGGCATTTAACCTACTCAGCCCCTCCGCGCTCCCGTGTGGGACAGAAATGCAGCGCCCGAGTTAAAGGCAGCCGCCATTGCGGGCGTGGAGGGCGTGGCTGGCCGGCAACGCGTCATGACGTCACGTGGTCACGTGAACGTCTTACGCGCGTCGGGTTGCCAGGGGGACAGGATGTAAACACAAGCCTCCGTAAAACGGAGTGGGAACGAGCCGTCTGTTTGGATTAACAGGGGGCTGAGAACGGGGAAATAAAAGGAGTGTTGACGGTTATACCTCGGGTGTGATTACAGCAAACCTTATGGAATGGGGGAAAGAAAGGGGTACGTTAGGGACAAAAAAGGGGGGACAACAAAAGGAGGCTCCGTGTTTGGAGTCACAGTGAACCCATAATGGAAAATAGGCAAAGGGGTTCAAATGCATTCTGGGGACTGAGTGAATGCTATTTAATTGGGATGCAGGGTTTGAGGGTAAGATATTCTTTTCCATACTGTTCAGGAGAACAGTTATTGTTCGTAAAAATTCCATCATAGTTTGGGAATTCCTGCAGAATTCCTTCAAGAAATCTCAGAGCCTGAAAGACACCCTTGTAAATACCAGACCAAAGACAAAGCCGACCCTTTCCTCTCCGTCTGGAATGCTTCTCTACACTATGGCGTTTTCCCTACCACCTGGAAGGAAGCCTTGGTGATCCCAATTCTAAAAAAGACAGATGCCGATCCCACTGTATTCTCCAACTACCGCCCTATATCTCTCCTTCCCAAACCTGCTAAAGTTTTGGAGAAAGCCGTGCAGTTGCAACTCACGGAGTACTTGGAGAACAATTCACTACTGCACGACTCGCAATCTGGATTTCGGGCGGGATACAGTACCGAGACGGCTCTGCTGGAGGTCTCGGAGACCATTCGAGAGTGCGTGGACAGAGGCGAGGAGGCCATGTTGGTCCTCCTCGACCTGTCCGCGGCATTCGATACGGTATCCCACTCCATTCTCCTTGACCGACTTCGGCACATGGGCATTGGCGGCACTGCCATCAGTTGGATTGAGTCCTTCCTCTCTGGAAGAAGTCAAAGGGTGCTGTTGCGGCCTTTCAGATCGGAGGAAAAACCCTTGTTTTGCGGCGTGCCACAGGGCTCGGCCCTCAGCCCTCTGTTTTTTAACATATATCTTGCCCCACTGGCCGGCGTGGTGGAGTCCTGCGGAGTCAGGGTGGTCTCTTATGCTGATGACACTCAGCTGGTGTTCTCCTTTAGAGGCCACTCTGACTCCGCGTTCTCCAACTTCCGCCGGTGTCTTAACATCATCAGCGATTGGATGTCTGAAAACCATCTAAGACTCAACGCGGACAAAACAGAGGTGCTGTTTTTTAACCAGAAGAACTCCATCCCCTCCTCCTGGTGGTGGCCCGCGGCACTCGATCCCGCCCCCTCTCCCGTCCATTCGGCCCGCAACCTGGGCTTCCATTTCAATGATTCCTTATCATGCAAGACTCAGATTCAAAAAGTGACATCGGCCTGCTTCCTGAAGCTACGCATGATCAGGAAAATCCTCCCCTATCTCCCTTTGGATTCCCGCCGGACAGTTACCCACGCTCTCATCACGTCCCACCTGGACTATGCTAATAGCCTGTATGCCGGTGCTCCCCAATACCTTATTGACCGGCTGCAGATTGTCCAGAATGCGGCGGCGAGGCTGATTGGTAACATTTCTTATCGTCAGTCAGTCGCCGCATATCGTAGGGAACTGCACTGGCTACCTGTGGCCAGCCGAATTCAGTTTAAGATCCTTACCCTGACTCATCGAGCCATTAATGACCGCGGACCAAACTATCTAAAAAAACGAGTCTCTATATCCCGGTCCATCAGATCCTTGAGATCCAATGACCTATGCCTTCTGATCTCCCCCCGCTTTAGACTTTCCAGAATGGGTGGCAGAGGATTCAGCGTCATTGCTGCAAAACTATGGAACTCCCTGCCAGTTGAGCTCAGATTCTGCCCCTCTGAATCTGTTTTCCGGGCCAGACTCAAAACCTGGCTCTTTTCTAGACTCTGATTTATCATGTCACTTCCCCTGTCCGTTCCTTCTCTCCCCTCTAAAGACTCAGGTTCCAGCGCCGGGACACCCCTCATGGGGTAGCTGCGCGCTTTATAAGCTACATAAAAATAAAATAAATAAATAAAGAAAACTCCCACCACAACCTCCATAACCTGGTCCCGGGCCGTCCTCTGCTCTCGGGTCTGCCGCCTCTAACCAGTGAGCCACACTACTTCACTGTGATGTACAGTACTTACAGGAGATACTCTAAGAGAACTGATTGAACTGATTTTCCTCTATACTTTGTTAATTAGTGTGGGTGCGATTGTGCCATTTCTTTATTGTATTACATTATAGACTGCATGTTTGAAGAACCGAGGTTTGCTTATAATTTAGTGACAGTAATTAAGCTCGGTGAAGAGAAGCACATGCTGGCTCGGTGTAATCAGGGGTGTAATCTGGCCGAGTCTAGGATGTTTGGGGCCCTGGGTATAAATGGAATGTGTGAGCCCCCCTCTAAATAGCAGAGATATGATGCATTCAGGGCTGTTTGCATGTGAATAGATGTCGCTGCTCCTGAACCTTCAGCCCCACCCTCTCAGTCACCTTCGAAGCACCTCTTTAACAGGTCATCAAGAGCTGGAGGTGTGAGGGTTGCCATCCCGCTGCGCCTCTCCAATGCTGCTGAGTATCTGAGGAGCTTTGGTACAGCATCGGAGTGAAGAAGGGAGGTGGGTGCAAGCTGTGCCGGCTTTAGGGTGAGGCAACCGGTGCCCTGTTAAAATGACGGAAAAATGGCGTCCGTTAAAGAATCCTTCACGGACAACGGACAGACGGCCGAAATTACGGACTGTCCGTGAAATTTACGGATGGATGGTCACCCTACCTGGAGAACCATCACGCCGTAACTTCGCGAGAAGTGAGCATGCTCACATCTTTTTAACACCAGTGCGTATGCTCAACTCACCCACTACTCAAAATCGGGACATTTCTATGCTCAACCAGGCCATTATTAAAAAGACCGGGATATTTATGCATTTTGGAGGAAAGTGTCGGGACACTTCACCAACACCGGGACTGTCCGGGGAAAACCGGGACGTCTGGTCACCCTATCCTTGCCACTCCTTTACTTCCTAAGTGCCCTTCCATTTCTGGTGCTATGAAACAGTTTTAAGATCTTCTTAAGAGTTTCTCATTGCTCAAATTAGTGTAATTTCTGATATTTATATGTCTGCCTCGTCCTCATTGCTTGATTTTGCTCACGAAAAAGTGTCAAATAGTCATTGAAATGTCACTCATAATTACACTGAAATTATGAAAATGTCACACACAGCAATCTGAAACCTTAGCAGCTATGCCGCTGGTCCAGCACCTTCCCTGCCTCCATTCAATTGTCCCGTCCAGTCCGGGTTCTGCTCCTTTGGGGGTGGCCTCCACTAAGGCCCCCAGGACGAGCCACTAGTCCCCCTCACTTTGTGGAGGGGGGCCGAACCAAGGGGCAAAAGTTGGGTTGCGGCTCGTTCAGTGAGGTGCTGAATTAACGCATGATACATAGCGAGACCACGACTTAATAAAGACAGAAAAAGTACTCCAATGCAAGTTGGAAAAAAAAATGGTGAGCTCGCGAAGACCGCGAGCCGCTATCCAACCCGTCTAACGATCACTCGGAAAAGCTTCACACGGAGAAAGGTGGCCTCTCTCTGTCGTTTATTGAAATCGTATTAAACTGCAGATTTACTCCCATAAAACCAGCCGTTCCCAACTCTCACCTTGTCGTCCGCCATCTTTAACCGGCAAATTGTTAGGCGCATGCTCCAATCGGTGATCATGTTTTAGTGAAGGAGCGAGTCGCAGATACCGCGTCAGATCCAAGCAAGCGTGGCGGCCATGTTTGAACGTTAAAACTTTTGCAATTAGTTATCAAACTGATGCAAAACAGGGTATATCTCAACTCGTGAAGTAAAATTTCCATTGAAAGATTGCGAGACTCTATTTAATTACGTTCATTGTCACATGCTTATTTTGAAAAAGTTTAGTTATTAGTGAAACTTTCGCTTGCGGTTTGAACGGTGCCGATTGGCCCAGATACACAAATATTAGACAAGATGAGCAGCGATAGGTATTATGTCCTAGTGTTTTAAATGAGCATGTACTATCACGTCTTTAATTGGGAAGGAACAGTACATGTCAGCAGCGGACAGGTACTCTGGGAGCAGAAGTACCCACACTTCTATAATTCCATTCCATCCAACGTTCTGTCTTAAACACGGGGGGGGGGGGGGGGAATGGTGCTCACATTAATGCCTCTCTGTAGTGCACGTTGGTGAAATTATGCCTGAGCGGATTCCTTTTATGCAAGTAAATGTACTCACTGCTATATTGCAGACCTGCCAACCCTTTTAACCTGTAAAATGGGAGATATTGTAAACAAAAGTGGGGAAATGTATTTTCCCCATCGACTTTGTAGGTCTCGCCTACGGTATCGCGTAAGCGATGCATTGGCAAGATATTAACCGCATCGCTGCGGCGGCTTTTCCCGCTGTACGCGGTAATTTTTAAAATACCGCGTTACATGACGAGCTCAGCTCGTCATGAGCGCACGGCAGGTTACGCTCATGACGAGCTGAGCTCGTAATCAGCGTGGAAGAGGTTAAGTAAGGGGCTTTTAAAAGTGCTCCCAAAGGCTACAGGCGGATCAGGTACAGTGCTTGTGGGTGCGCGCACCAGTTGTCCGCCTGCTGATCACTTTCGCGCCCGCTTTGATATTCTCAGTGAGCCGCGCGGCCACTGAGAACATCAAAGCGACCGCGAAAGTGATCACCATTTGCGCGTGCACCACTTGCGTGCATTCTGGTAATGTTCTCATGTACTCGCCTGTCAGTGTATTTCAAATAATGTCTCCCTCTTCCGTCGCTCGGATGAGCAGCCACCCTTAACATCCTTAATTTTATTCATTCCTTGCTTCATTCTCCATCTATTTTGCCTATCTGCTTTCTTCTTTCACCCCGACACCCTGTCTTCCATCTTTCTTCCCATCCCCTTCCTCTTTCTTCTTTTCTTCCTCCATCTAATGCCCCTTTCTTTTCTGTCCCTTCTTATCTAATACAGCTGGGTCTATCCTTAGCCACTTTCTATTTTCTCGGCGATTCTGCGCTTCTTCCGCTCATTCACTTTCTGTTTCTCCTTCGCCTCCCACCCCTACATTTTTGTGGTTCTGTCACTGTCGCTCAATTTTTATCCACCTCTGTATTTCTGGCCTCTTTCTTCTATGGCCGTTCTTCCCTCATCTCTCTTGCCCAATAATTTCCTTTCCTCTATTGTGCTCTGTTTTCTCTTCACACCTCTGGATTCATGTCTCCAAACTGCCTGGCTTGTCTTTCTATCACTCTATCTCTTTCTCCCCAGCTTCTACGAACTCTCTCCTTTCTTTCTGATGCACTTTCTATTTTCTCAGCGATTCTGTGCTTCTTCCGCTCATAGTGCCCACATCGTCATCCGCTCCCGCCCGTTCGCACACAACACAATCCCTACCCAAATGATACTCTGGACACATGGTATGGGAAAGAACTGTTGCAGGTTTATTTTCATACAACAAACGTATGACGTTTAGGTGGGTCATCTTACAGGCGATCCAAAGCAGGTAGCTCCTAGCTGACCCGCATGCCTAAAGAGCCGTCTTGCACGGTGAGTCGATGCTCTGACGGTGCAGCACATTACCATCTTCGTTATACTTCCGCCCCCCCTGTCAGGGCGGAGCGGTGTGGCACACCCCCGGTCGGTTCAGGCCCCCCAACCGCCCGAAGGACTAACGGGGCGCCATCGCGGTTTCCCGGAACCTCCTGCGGCTCCTGGTCCTTGGCTCTGGCACCCTTACTGTGCCAAGCACAGGTACCCTTACTATACCATTCTGCCGCAGAGGTACCCTTACTGTACCCGTCTGCCTCCAGATCGCCCTGTAACTCCGCCTGCAACACAAAAAAGAAAATTACAACATTCTATCCAACGCCCGCCGCTCGAGCTGCTGGGTCAGGGTTAGGGAGGGAACAGCGCCTGGGCCGCGGGCGGACAGCTTGCAAAGAGGCCGGGCCGAGGGCGAGCTGTGGTTAAATAGGGGAGGGGGGAACGCCCCTCCCAACAGGTGAGCCCAACTCCTTGGCTGGTGTCCGGTGGACGCGGGGAGGGGCCGGGAGCCCCGATTCATCCTTTCTCCGCCCTCCCTCACCTTGCATTGGCTAGCGCTGCGACGAATGGCACTATAGCGCTGCCTTGCTCATGTTCCCCTGCGGGTCACGCAGTCAGCGGCATAGTGCCCACACCGTCATCCGCTCCCGCCCGTTCGCACACAACACAATCCCTACCCAAATGATACTCTGGACACATGGTATGGGAAAGAACTGTTGCAGGTTTATTTTCATACAACAAACGTATGACGTTTAGGTGGGTCATCTTACAGGCGATCCAAAGCAGGTAGCCCCTCGCTGACCCGCATGCCTAAAGAGCCGTCTTGCACGGTGAGTCGATGCTTTGACGGTGCAGCACATTACCATCTTCGTTATACTCCCGCCCCCCCTGTCAGGGCGGTGCGGTGTGGCACACCCCCGGTCGGGTCAGGCCCCCCGACCGCCCGAAGGACTAACGGGGCACCGTCGCGGTTTCCCGGAACCTCCTGCGGCTCCTGGTCCTTGGCTCTGGCACCCTTACTGTGCCAAGCAGAGGTACCCTTACTGTACCATTCTGCCGCAGAGGTACCCTTACTGTACCCGTCTGCCTCCAGATCGCCCTGTACTCCGCCACAGCTCTGGGGGAGGCCCCCGTCGAGGACAGAGCCCCCCACCCACTCAGCTACTTACAACCTGCCGCTGTTAGTGCCTCTTGTACATCCAGGAGGAACATATCCATCCCTAATCCAGACAAGTGCACCCCGTCTCTATCGTAGTACCCTTCGGTCTTTTCCTGTATGAGTGCATGCCTAATGAAACCCAGGCCTCTCCTTTCCATGAACTTCTGCATGGATCTGTTGACCCTCCTGCGGGAATGTTCTATCACAGCTGGAGATCTAGCTCCCCTCCATTCTCTGCTAGGGACAATTTCCGACCACAGAAGCTCAGCAGCTCCTAACCTGTTGCTCACTGCTACTAAGTCCCTCTGCATGACCTGAATCAGGGCCCTTCTCCCAAGTGTGACTAGGTCGTTCCCTCCCAAGTGGATGATGAGGACATTGGGGGGGGCGCCCCTTAATGCAAGGTGCTGATCAAGCTTGGACCTCAAGTTGCTCCATTTCATTCCCGGAAGGCCCAACCATACGATCTGTGTTCGTGCGAAAGCCCGGGTCCACTTCTTGAGTGCTGCCCAACGTTCCAATCTGGCAACATAAGAATGTCCCATCACCCACACGCAACAATCAGCTGTAAAGAGAACAAAATACCGTTCAAATAAAAGGGGAGAAGGACGCCATATTGGTAGCACACGTGGTTTAATAGTTCCCACTGCACACCGTTTACTGGACAGATGTAAACGAACACTCGGTTAAATGGTATACACTGCACAAAGTTCACTGCAAAAAAGGCGTGGCTGAATGGTAAACACTGTACAAAGTTCACTGCAAAAAGGCGTGGCAGGGATCATCAGGCATAATTTCAGACCCGGTCCTGAGAGTCCAGCTTTGGCCAGAGCCGCCCCCATAATGCGTTCCAGCTGGAACCTGGTTAGTGGTGACCCATCAGCATGCATGAGGAAGTGCCCAGCTAGGAGTGGCCTGATCTTCAAATATTCCCTGACCGTGGCATCCGGGCAGTATCTGGGGTCCCCCAGCGCCTGAAGCACTATTTTTGAGCCCCTCCCGGCCTGATCAGTCTTGAATTTGCGAATGTGGAGCACCAGGGCGTCTCTAGCACAGACGTCCAGCATATCCAACGCTGCCCCAGATCTATCTGTTTTGGCCTTAGCTACTAACTCGCTCACCCTAAAGGCGCCAAAAAACGCCAGGCAGAAGGCCGTAGAAAAAAGCTGAGCTTCAAATGGAGAATTGGTGACCATTGGCAGGGCATCTATCATACGCTGTAGTGCGGGGAATTCAATCGCAGCTCTCTTGTCCGCCGGCCTTGTCTCTTCCCACGCCCACCCCTTGAGTGCTGCCCTTACCCTGAAGGAACAAGTGGGGTCGTCCGCCCCGTTCAGTCTGGTATCATGCTTTAAGGCTGCCAAGTGGCCGCACACCCATGAACGTGTCCTGCCATTCTCCCTGGCCCATACCACAAAAGTCTCAACCTGTTCTCGCAGACCCAAAGCAGTTGCTCCTAAGGACACTATCACTGCTCTGAAAGTAGTGAGCTGTGCAGCATATCTTCTCCGGGTGGCCTGTGCCAGGGATCGTTGGCCCATCTTCTTCAATCGTTCCCCCACCGAAGGAGTCGCCACAGTGGTGCCAGGAATGGTGTCATCGCCGCCTTGCCCGCGGCCAGGCCTCATGGAAACGGAGCCACTGAAAGCGAGAGAGAGCGTCAGCTACCACATTCTTCAAACCCTCAATATGTCTTGCCCTAAACTCAGTGTTATTCTGTAGACCCGCCCTAACTAATTCCCTGAGCAAACTCAGAACCAAGGGACAATTGGCCGATAGCCCATTGATGGCCTGAACTACAGCCATGTTGTATGACCAAAAGACTACCTTTCTGTTGCCAAGCCCGCCTGGCCACAAATGCACTGCTGCCACAATGGGAAAAAGTTCAAGAACCGTTATGTTTGCTGTTACCCCCTTCTTCCGCCACGCATTGGGCCAGCGCATCGCACACCACTCTTCACCAAAGATAACGCCAAAACCTTCCCTTCCAGATGCATCTGAAAACAAGCAAAGTTCTTGGCTGCTTTCCCATCGTGCCCTCCAAATCACTGTACCATTAAAGTTCTCTAAAAATTCATCCCACATTTTCAGATCTGCTTTTAGACCAGGACCAAGGCGCACCAGGTGGTGTTTCTTACCCATGTTGGCTGTAGCCTTCGCTAACCTGCGGGAAAAAACCTTGCCGGCCGGTATGACTCGCGCTGCAAAGTTCAGCTTGCCTAACAGACTTTGTACCACCTCTAAGGTAGCCTTATCCCTTCCAATCAATGACCTAATGTCCTGCCTCAAATCTCTAACCTTGTCGGCCAGGAGCCTGGATTCACCTCTGATGGTGTCCAGCTCAATGCCCAAAAAAGTTAAGATCTGTGCCGGACCTTCTGTCTTGTCAGGGGCAAGGGGGACCCCCATATCAGCTGCCATTGTTTCGAATGCCTGCAAACCTTCTGTGCACTCCTGAGTCCCTACCCTGCCGAAAAAGAGGAAATCATCAAGATAATGTGTCACTTGGGAGATGCCATGTTTGGTGGTCAGAACCCACTGAAGGAAGGAACTGAAGGCCTCGAAATAGGCACATGAGACGGCACAACCCATTGGCATGCAGCGATCAAAGAAATACGCGCCATCCCACTTAAAACCTAGCAGGTGTTGACTCGCTGGATGAACTGGCAGTAGGCGGAACGCTGATTCAATCTCGGCCTTGGCCAACCATACCCCCTTCCCAGTCCTCCTTATCATATCTATGGCCATGTCCAGCGAACAATAAGACACCGAGCAGGCCCCTTCGTCCAGCCAGTGATTGACCGAGTTGCCCTCCGGGTAAGATAGATGGTGTATCAAGCGATATGCCCCTGGCTGCTTTTTTGACACTACTCCCAGCGGTGAAACTAGAAAGTGTTCAAGGGGTGGGGTTGAAAAGGGGCCCGCGACCCTGCCGAGGGCCACCTCCTTCTTGATTTTCTCATTGACCACTAGCGGGAGTTCTCTAGCTGATTTGAGGTTCAAAGCATCCCTGCAACCCAGAGGTCCCTTGTATGGTATCTTGAAGCCATCATCTACAAACCCTCAGATAGCAGCGCTCGTTCCTTCAAGTGCGGATACAACCTGACTAATGGGAGAAAATTCTGCAGCACAATAGGTGAGGGGCCCTTGCTGGATCCATGCGGCTGGCCCTGCCTAGTGGGAATCTGTGTGGCACTGAAATCTGTTATCCTTGCGGTCCGTCCCTCGCTAACACCTTTACTGGTGTGCCCCGTCTGGTCTATGGGTCTGGGCAGGAGGCAAACTTTGGCTGGTGGTGCAAGTGATGGCTGCATGTTGAGCACCGCATTTCCTACAGCTATGGGCGAACTTGCACACTCTTCCCCAGGTGCATACTCCCCCATTAAACAGTCTACATGTCCCTGAATTGAATCGTCTCGGTCCAAACTTCTGGCCCTACCCCAGCCCCCACGAAAGGACTGCTTGAAAGGACGCCTCGGGAACTGTTCCCATTTCCTGTTGTCTGGCTCACCCTGCGCCTTGTATGATATGTCTTTCTTTTCGCTGACTGTTCTGCACATATGCTTGATCCAGAGTTGGATTTCTTTCTGGTCCTAACCTAACTCAATGCAAATGGCAATTGTTTTCCTAAAATCCTGATCATACAAAAACTAACCCATCCCTCCTGACTCTCTCGCTTCCTGCTGGATGGTGTTAGTGTATTCCATCAGCGCCTCGCCCTGGGCCGGATCCTTCTGCACTATTACTGCTGCTAGGATGTTAAAAGCCTCAGTCCAATTCTCTATCGTTTTCTCGGGCCATCACTGGTACCTGACCTTCGTCTCATCTTCTTTCCCCCCCATCTTTCTAGTGTCTGCTCCTGCGGTGCTATGCATCAATAATATCAAAATATCAATATACTCCCTTCTCCATATCCCTTCCTTAGCTGCTTGGGGTACCTGCCATGCCAGTGAACAGCGGCCTGAAGCCAATGGAGCCTGGGTGACTGCCGATTTAGGTAACCCTCCCCCGGCTGCTTGTACTACCTTAATCTGAACCGGGACAGCCACAGCTGGGCTGGGCCGTTCCACTTCCGCTGAACTGCCAGCCTCACCGCTAGCGGATGGTGTTGTTGCACATACTATTGCGCTGGGTGGGGCGGGTGCCGACCCCGCGGCCACAGGATGGGCAGTTCCAGGAGTATTATGGGGGGACGACATAACGCTTGGGGGGGCATGTGGCCCTGTAGCTGGCGTTGCTATAGGGGACAACATGACACTAGGGGGGGCAGGTGGCCCTGTAGCTGGCGTTGCTGTGACGGCAGCTGTGGGGGCCGGCAAACTGACTGCTGCAAGCCCAGGCCCTGGGGTCAGAGCCGTCGGAGCCCCTTGCTGGGCCCACACTTGCAGCACTGATGCTGAGGCCGCCGGTGCAGGAGCAGGTGGCAATACTTGTTGTACCGCCACCACATCATCTAAACGTTTTTGAAAAAGTGCCATTAGCCACATTATTTCGTCCATGGCCTTACCCATTTGGGCCAGGTCTGTTGGGCCACTGGCAGAATCCTGCACAACGTTAGGTGTCAATGTCGGTTTTGGGGCCCGTGCTGCGGGGGGGCGGCGGCGTCGGTCGCGGTTCCTCGGCCGGTAAGTCCTTGCGTGCGTGTTTCCGTTTGCGACTGGACCTCCGCGTTGCTCCAACTGAGGTACTTGCCGCGTCCTCAGGCGTCGGGGTGATTGCGACTCCGGACTCCTCCTGCCTACGTGCCTCGATAAAGCCTGAGCCCACGCCGGCCCTTTTGCCTGGGCCAAAGCCAAAAACTCTGCCCACAGGCCCTCCTGCGGTGGTGCGGTGCCGCAAGCGTCCATAGCGATGGCGTCTACCCTTGCGGGTCCCTATTGCTGAAAAATGACGTAAGGTGGTGCTGCTAATTCAACGGGCACCCAAGGACAACTCTACATGGCAGGGCCACAGGGCCACGATGACCCTCACAAGGTTGCATGCACAACTGACACTTCCGTGGTGATACACCGTACATCTTTGTATTTACCTGTTATTAACTTACGCTAACTGCCTGTAACGGGGCCAACCGGTCCTTCCTAATCTTTGCAGCGCAACCTGAAAAGACAATGCCAAGTTAGAAAATTGCCCCTTCTATTGTAGCGTTAATCAGGCAATGCTGGACTAGCAATAGCGTTTCAGTAGTTCATGACTCACACCCCTCCCAGCATCTAGGACGGGCGCTGCACAGGCAACTGGCGCCCCTCTTGAAACCCACGTGACACCACCTTAGCTGGTGAGCCTACACGATTTACTTTCAAAATTTGCACAATTACACGAGCCCGCGATTTACGCTCCCCTGCACCATGGAGCACGTCCGCATTCCAGTCCCTGAACCCGGGTCACAAAATATCACACACCTGAGCAAGGGGTATTGTTTCAGGTGTTGGCTGTGATATCGCAATCAGAACGAGCAAACTAACTCTAACATGTTGACATGTACCCGCACAGTACTAAAGTGCGTTCAGACTCCGGACTACTAACCGCCTTCATGCAGAGGGGGAGCTGTGACGCATCTGGGCCACAGATTAGAATACAGCGTGTCCACTTAAATTTAACAAAGCGGTCCCGTTGTGTAACCTACACATTGTTAAACCACGCCACGGCCGTACCACTAAATGTTGTACTGCAGAGAGGGGGGAGGGGGGGGGGGGTTCGTGGCGCACCTGAGCCCAGATTCAAAATACAGCCTGTCCTTTAGAAATGAATTAGCCGTTTCGCTGGGTAACACTAAACATCTGTTATTCGGTGCCGGACCGCTCAATAAAGCGAGCCCAGACTCAAAATACAGCCTGTCCTTTCGAAATTAATTAGCCGTTTCGCTGGGTAACACTAAACATCTGTTATTCAGTGCCGGACCACTCAATAAAACGCAGGCGGAAAACAGACCTCGGTCGCCCTGCTTACTAGACCGCGTGTCTGATTGCATGTAGCGAGAATCCCCGAGCACCTTATTACGGTTATCACTGTAGACCCTGTAATTGCTGCGGAGTCCCTGGCTTGCTGTACTAGACCGCGAGTCACAGTGCGCGAGTCCAAAACACTCCGCGCCCCCGTTATGCTCACCGCTGCAGACCCCGTAAATTGCTCCGGAGTCCTTGTGTGCCCCATCCCGCGAACAACTCCACGTAATCAACCATGCATACATGACTACCGCCCTGATAATGGGATACGTGGGGCGATGCACTAAACACAGCAAGGAGCGAGGAAACCCTGTCTGCTACCACTCATTATAGCTACCAAACTAATGCCTAAACGCAGTGAAAATGGGCCGATAAACTAGTTCTCCTTGTATCCTGGCGAGGCCCACCCTCCCGCTGCGAGCAGCCGCCATGCGGCCGGCTGGTAACCCCCATCCGCCGGGCCGCTGCCGAAATGCCGCCATGCGGCCGGACCGGTGAGGCTACTTATGTAATTGGGGCAATTGCGCGTGAGGGCTCGTGCACCTCGTGGCTGAAACACTGGAAGCCCTAACCCGCTCTGTTCGAAATGACCGGTAACCGGAGACAGTCGCCATGCGGCCCGGCTGGTAATCGCCATCCGCCGGGTCGCTGTCGCATGCCGCCATGCGGCCAGACTGGTGAGGCTGCGTGTGCGCTTTGGGGCATATCGCGCGTGAGGGCTCATGTTCAGTCCCCTCGTCCTCAGCCCTCAGCCCTAACCTGCACTGTACCAAACAACCTGTAAACCGGAGCCACGAGGAAGCGCGGGCAGGTGGCATTCGCCACGGTAAAGCCGAAAGCATGGCGCGATTGACCCCAATCTGTCGATCGGAGCCTGGTGGCCCATCCGCTTCCCGGCCATGTAGGGGGCTGTCCCAGGGATACATGTGCTCATAATGCACTCCCTCCGCCCACCCACCCGAACCCGAGGTCGCTAACCCATCCGCCCGCATCCAATATTGTGGCTACAACTCACCCCCCCCCCACCGTGGTCATCAACCACTGGGGCCCCGTGCAACCTGGTCATGCCCAGGGACGAGGCCGGGGGGGAGGCGAGAAAGGAGCTCATACCTGATTTAAGAAGGACGACGACGACGCACACGACGAAAACAGCGCCTGGGCCGCGGGCGGACAGCTTGCAAAGAGGCCGGGCTGAGGGCGAGCTGTGGTTAAATAGGGGAGGGGGGAACGCCCCTCCCAACAGGTGAGCCCAACCCCTTGGCCGGTGTCCGGTGGACGCGGGGAGGGGCCGGGAGCCCCGCTTCATCCTTTCTCCGCCCTCCCACACCTTGCATTGGCTAGCGCTGCGACGAATGGCACTATCGCGCTGCCTTGCTCATGTTCCCCTGCGGGTCACGCAGTCAGCGGCATTCACTTTCTGTTTCTCCTTTGCCTCCCACCCCTACATTTTTGTGGTTCTGTCACACTGCCAGATTCCACTGTCCTGACTTCTCTTCTAACACTGTTCCCCTTTACATTTTCTTGTTCGTTTTAAATCATAAAGTGTCTAAACTGTTGTGATCTTTTTGTGGGCCTGCTTTTGCAGGTGACAGCACCATTTTAGACCTGTGCCATCTCCTGGCAGTATTAATCAGTTTATTGCAGTGAGCAATTAACACTGAAAAATATACAAGTCTGCTATAGTGATGTCAGCCACACAAACAGGTCTTGTAAATATTGAAATTACACAGGGACAGAAAAAAAAATGCCTTTTCCAAAGAGGAAAATAAAATACCAAGATTTATAATTTAACAAGAATCTAAAGCGTCTTGTTAACTTCGTATTGGGGCAGGCTATATAGAGGCAAAAATCTCACTGCCCTTTGCCTTGTTTACCATTATTTTGAATTAACTCTGCAAAGGCCTAATTGCTTTACCCCGTTTTTCCTTCCATGTAACATCTTAGTTATGTTATCTCTATGTATTGACATTTGTATTTCAAAATCTGTTGGTCTTTCACTACTAGAATGATTGTAGTGAAATGTTTTTATGATGTACTCTTTTTGATGATATGATGTATTCGCCTTAATGATTTGATCTTGTGATTTTCTCTTGTTTTTATGTTCGATGTCTTATTAAATGGATACTATATATATTTTTTAATATTGTGTTCTTATATTCCTTATGGATGTGTTCCAAGTATGAAACAGATTTGAATGATAGCCTTATGTGTGGGAAGTGAGCTAAACCGAAAGTGGTCAGTCCAAAGGGAATCTTTCTTTTTATGTGTGATTACAGAATACCACTTTCCTGCGACGAGCCAACATCGCGCTCAGGCCATCCAGGGCAAAGCATCTCTCACCCACACATCTACCCATCCTCTTACCCACTCATCTAACCACCCACTTACCCACTCATATCACCATCCTCTCATTCATTTATCCATCCTTTGACCCACTTATTCAACCATTCTCTCACTCATTCATTATTCTATCCACCCAACCATCCATCTTTCACCCACCCACAAATGCATCTTTCTAGCCACCCATTCATCTTTCACCCACTCAGTGTTCATCCTTTCACCCATTCATCCATCCATCTTTTCACCCACTAATACACCCATCCTCTCACAAATGTATCCATGATTTCATGCACCCACTCATCCATATATCCTTTTATCAACTCATTCTTAAACCAGCTCATCCATCCATCCTTTTCCCCCTTTTCTTCTACTAGCCCATCTTTTTTCTTCTTTATTGCGTTAATGTTGTCCGTTTATCTGCCAAGTTGCAGACAGAAGAGGTACATATAGAGCCCCACCCCGCTCCAGCTGCTAAAGGGGGGGTTCACAATGTCAATGCAATAGATCTATGATCTGTGGCTCGGAAGCTGGGGCGTGGCCTTTGGGGATGCTGCCCACCGGTTATTCGCAGCTGTCTCTCCCATCTCCTTGTAACCCTGCCCCTCCTTTCACCAGAGGCTCTCTGTTTTTAACCCACTCACTTATTTCATCTCAGCCTTTCAGTCTATCCTTGTGGCACCACCCACCACCAGTCCAGGCTGTCTCTGCGCTCTCCTAGTCACCCTGTCCCTTCCTTCACTAGAGTCTCTGCTTCTTACCGGTCTCCTCCATTCACTTCACCCCTTCAGTCTCTCTTAATTGCCCTCCCCATCGGCTGTCTCTCCCTCTCCGAGTCGCTCTGTTCCTCCTTTCACCAGAAGCTCTCGGCTTCTTAGTGGACTCCTCCTGCCACTGTCTTCTAGTGGTACTGCCATCCTGTACTACACGGGCTATCTCTCCCCTCGTCATTCTGTCCCTCCTTTCAGCAGAGGATGTCCTTTTCTCAACCAGTCACTCATTTCGTCTCAGTATTTCAGTCTCTCATGCTGAGGATGAGGCTGGAAGGAAGACTTGAGGGGACACCAGGGAGGAATAAAGTGATAACATTTGTGAACCTACATCATTCCATTGCAGAGAAGCAAGGTGACTGGCCGCCTTCACCAGCTGGCATCTCATCGTGCCAGTGCAACGAGGCAGGGTGACTGGCTGCCTTCAGCAAATGGCATCTCATCGTGCCAGTGCAGTGAAGCAGAGTGACTAGCTGCCTTCATCAGCTGGTGCAGGGTGGCTGGCTGCCTCACACATACACAACCACACACACACACACACACACACACACAAACACCCACACACACACACACAACCACTCACACAACCACACACACACACACATACACACACAGCCACACACACAACCACACAGTCACACACACAACCACACACACAACCACAAGCACACACACAACCACACACAACCACAACACACACAGACACAACCACATACACAACCACAACCAGACACACAACCACAACCAGACACACAACCACACACACAACCACCCACACAACCACACAACCACACAAGCAACCACACATACAACCACATACACACAACCACACACACAACCACACACACACAACCACACACACAACCACACCCACAACCACATATACAACCACACACACAACCACACACACAACCACACACACACAACCACACACACAACCACACCGTCAGTGCACACTTTCTTCAGGCACAGACACCATCAGTCGTCAGTGCACACTTTCAATGGGCACAATCACCACCAGCCATCAGTGCACGCTTTCACTGGGCACAAACACCACCAGCCATCAGTGCACGCTTCCACTAGGCACACACCACCAGACGTCAGTGCACGCTTTCACCAGGCACATACACACCACCAGACGTCAGTGCACGCTTTCACCAGGCACATACACACCACCAGACGTCAGTGCACGCTTTCACCAGACACACACCACCAGCCGTCAGTGTATGCTTTCACCAGGCACACACAACTCCAGTCGTTAGTGCACGCTTCCACCAGGCACATACACCACCAGCCGGCAGTGCACACTTCCACCAGGCACACACACCACCAGTCATCGGTGCACAATTTCTACAGGCACACACACCACCAGCCATCAGTGCACACATCAATTGTTAACGCATCCACAATTTACTATTGTGGCAATCACAGTATGGCGCACTTTACTTTTAAACATATTCACCTAAAGCGCAGCATGCCACCATTGCTAAAAAAATGAATACACATTTTGGCCTCCAATTTATAGACTTTTGTTGCAATTGGTGTTGCAATATTTAGCAATGCCAATAGCTCAAACTTAACTAATGCGAGACCTATTGCATTGCAAATGCTTGTTTTTGAGGCCGAAGCAATTTTAGGCTGGAGACAGCTAAAATAAAACCAATGATGGCTTCAAAAGTCTGGAGTCTCCCGTGACTTTTCAAACCAAAATGATTGTGGCGCGGGTGGCTCACGGTCACAGTGTCTCCTTGGCCCGCCTTTATTGATATACTTCAGTCTCTCGTGTACTTACTGGGTCTTACCCCTTCCACCTCTTGAGCCTTGAGAAGAGGCTTCAGGGCCTCAGAGTCCCGAGGAATCAAACTCATCACCGGCACTGCCCTGTGTGCCTAATGTTGAACAAAGAGAAGGGAAAAAGTCACAAGGAGAGGTCGCAGTAAACAAGATGGAGCATATACTAAAAACAAGCATTTGAAATGCAATAGGTCTTGCAGTTATGTGAGTTTAAGCTATTGGCATTGTAAATAACAATGACTTTTATTTATGTTTTTAAAAAGAAAACAAAAAGAAAAAACATTGTTATTTGCAATGTCAATAGCTCAAACTCACCTCAATGCGAGACCTATTGCATTGCAGATGCTTGTTATTATATGGCAAGGTTCTCCTAGCAAGGCAAGAGAATTTGAACAGGAATGAAATTAGAATACATTGAACTCGGTCTTTACAGGTTCAATGATCAATTAGGAAATAGAATTTCTGAATGTTAAGATTAGGATAGAGGAAGGTAAGATGAATAATACTACAGTTTTTAGAAAACCAACATCAGAACACCTACTTACTATATATATGCATATAGTTTTCACTTGATAACGTGAAAGGAGAGCATCCCGTACAGAGAATTAATATATGAGAAGGAACTGTAGCACAGAGAATCATATAAGGAAACCAGTGATGCCATGAAATCTTGATTTAAAGTTTGGAGGGTACACTGAAAACACAATAAACAGGGCAGTCGGCAGAGCAATTTGTAGGACTAGGGATGATGAATTATTGAAAAATCAGGAGGTGGTAGAGAGTGGACCCACTGAAACATCTAGACTTATAAAAACATACAGAGGAGATGAAATGTGTGTGCGTAGCATATTACACACAAATTGGTATCTAATCAGAAATTATCCAGTAATAGGGAGAGATGTTTCCAGAAGATCATTACTTACTTTCCGTAAAGCTAGATTTATGAGAGATCAGTTGAAGAATGAACTGTTAAGTTAGAAACCACAATAGCCACCTATTCAACCAGGTCTCTGTAAATATCAATCGTGCAAAGCTTACATCATTGGTGAGAATGTTCAGAAACTCACCAATCCATTTCCTAATAAAAGCAAACCACTGAAGGCAGTATGCAAGACTGAGTTTCAGTATATATTCTATCATGCACATGTTCTAAGAGGTATTTAGCCAGTACCAAATTAGGAAAATATAAGAGAATCATACAACATCTGTGTGTGATCAAGAACAGGGATAACAGTTACCCAAATAGCAAGACATCTCTAGGAGAAACATAACGGAAAGATGAGTGGTCTTAAGTAGAGTGTCATTTCTTGAGTTCCTTACAATCTTTCGAAGTGGGTGGGGAGAGAGATAGGGATGGAGTGTGAAGAATAATTTAATCCAAGTATATTTTAGGGCTGGATACAAAGAAGTCTTGTGGGCTAAACATGGATGAGGAATTATTTGCACAGCTTTGAGTTGGTATTTTATCAATAGCCTGCAGTAGGAAGGATATGCTTTATGTAAGCATTAAAGTTGATAGATAGGAGTGAGAAATTATAATGATCTATATAAACATTTACTTTTTAGTTGACCTGCAGGGAGGTTAAAGTTGAACAACCATCAAAATCGAAACATTTAAATGAATCACACAAAAATAAGTGGACATTAAACACAGATTGTAACTTATATTGATTATTTACAATAAGAATACAAATGAAACACAGACTCAAGCCCATATAGGCACTATTAATATAATGTTTTGAGGACACATGAGAATGTATTTTGAGTTATTTTGTAAGATGTGTTATAATGAGGTTACATAGTATCAATAGGTAAAGAGACTGACAGTAAGTTGGTGAGTATATTGCTAATAAAGATGAGTCCACTTTGGTATGATGGCATATTCATGAATTAATGAAGAATTATATAAGTGTATAGAGTATTATTGTGGATACTGAAACAAGTGATACCATTTTAATATGTCAAAGTTTGTAGAACTTTTTTCATGTATGGGGACAACTGTTGTATTAACTTCAGTTGTATTTAATTTCTGTTAATCAGTTGTACACGGTCACATGGTGCGTATGTACTTGTATTACAACAAAAATGGTGTATTCCATTGTGGACAAAGCTACTGAGGTAGCTGAAAATCCTCAAACCTCAGCCTTCTAATATATTTGGAGTAATGGCGTCTTCCTTAGATGAAAGAGAATGGATGTATGCGTCTTTGTGCATATATATATATATTCACTGAAAAAACCATAGGTTTTACACACGTTATAGTTAGGAAGTAGCATTTACAAAACCTATGAAATTCACTGAAAAAACCATAGGTTTGACACCAGTTATAGTTAGCTGGAAATTTTACTGATATAAAACCAATGAAATTCCACGTTATAGTTAGTTGGACTCACTATAACTTGCGCGTGTAATGCACTGCTGATGACGTCACATATTACATCACTCATGACATCACTGATGACACCATCCTTGTGACACAGTGACAGACCTCCTTTCACTGTAATCTAACCCTTGAAACACATATTCAAAAATAGAAACTAAACTTTTCAAAAAAATGGAGATACCCATACCAGTTACAACAACCAATTCAATAATTCCACCATCTATATACACATGCACTAATTCACCAACAGTTCTATATAGTCACTCATACATATATTCACTAATCATATGTAGTGATACACCTACACATCCTGTTACACACCGACAGTCATCCAAAAGTTATTCACACACATACTCACACATGCAAATAAACTATTGAACATCCATTTATTTGCATAAACAGCTATACACACACTACCACTTTACTTCTAAGGAAACTTACACATACTTACTCTCTTAAAAAATCACCAATACTCATGGCTTCTTTTTCGTGACAAAAATCTTGCAATATTACATACCTACATAGAATAACAGAAAAAACATAAACCTACAAAGGCCAAACAGTCTACTAAACGCGGATTTGTAACCTATGGGGCAGATTTATGTTAACTACTTCATACCCAGATATGCACCAGTTAATGTGCACCACAGTATGGTAGTGCTCCGTTACCCATGGTGTGCCACATTTGAAATGTGGCGCACCATGGTACAAAAACACCATACATGCGTAACACATCTGTGCTCAAAAACTAATACATTGCTAGAGTTGCATCGCAACTGTGATGCAGCTCCAGCAAAGCTCACCAATGCACTATATTCACAATGCTGCGTCAATACCTACGCCTGCTTCAAGCACATGCACAGTTTTGAAACAGCATGGGCCTGAAAGTCACTGAGTGAAATATCAAAACATTACAGTCAGCCACTTTCAAGACGCATTCCTTCAGAGGAACACTTACCGGTTATTAGAGGTAGATCGTCCGACTCCACCGGAGGAGACCCCTAATAAAAAAGACATATATAAAATGCGGACTAGCCGCTGTATCGTGCTAGCAAACTTTAACTTAAAAATCGTTAGAAAAAACAAAAGGAATCGAGCAAAATCAGTAGGCCACTGATAGGATCTCTTTTTCACCTTGCTAAAATAGAAACATTAGGAACAACCCCTCATGAGAAATATGAAACTAGTGAGAGAAACCGAGCTCGACGCCATGATGGCTGCAAGATAGCTCGGCTCCGCCGCCCACCCCGCCCAAAATAACGACAAACCCTATACAAATATTATAAATAAATACAACACACCAGCAAAGTAACAGTGTAAAACGTTTTATTAAATAACTATTTACATGGCAGCCTGCTGCAACATGAAAACAACACTTCCAATTGGTTCTTACTAGTTTCTATTCTGGAATTTACACGCAGCACTCCACCCACTTCTCTCACTATCTTTTCTACTCTCAAGAGAGAACAACGTCCTACATTTTTTGGAAGACTTTGGTGAAATGGCTACCGTATCTCATTCATCTTCCGAATCTGAACAAAATGATTGACTACCTTTAAGAAGAAAAAAAGAATCTTTCATCTGGCAATTTTTCACTTATCCTGAAGATCAAAAGAAAGTAAATGCACCAAAAGTAACCTGCACAATATGTGACTCGTTTCTCTCAAGAGGAAATCCAACAAAAAAATATTCCTTTTCCATACATACCATGGTGCGGCATGTCAAACAAGAGCACCCTGTGCAATTTGCAGAGGGATTGACAAAAGCCCTGGCCACGCTATTACCATTAGAGGTGGCCAGCACATTTTTTGATTTACGACCTGTATCTCCATCGAGTGCAGAGATGGACTTGAGATATTTAACTATATATGGTCTATAACCTATGGTTTTTTCAGTGAATTTGCTCCGCCGCCCACCCCGCCCAAAATAACGAGAAACCCTATGCAAATATTATAAATATATACAACACACCAACAAAGTAACAGGGTAAAACGTTTAATTAAATAACTATTTACATGGCAGCCTGCTGCAACATCGATCCAAATGCATGGTTTTTTCAGTGAAATTCCTCCGCCGCCCACTCCGCCCAAAATAACGAGAAACCCTATGCAAATATTATAAATATATACAACACACCAACAAAGTAACAGGGTAAAACGTTTAATTAAATAACTATTTACATGGCAGCCTGCTGCAACATCTCTGCCAGCAGACGGCGTGGGGTGCACTGGAAGGGAGAGGCGGCGCGAACGAGCCTCCCCCACCTCCCCAGGTGGAGGTTTCTCAGCTACACCCCAGCGCTTCACTGATCTCCTTGTCCTCAGTCAAGCATCAATAGTAAGATTTTCATAGGTGAGTGTAGGTTCATAGTTTGCCATCCACAGACTAAAAGCCTGGAGTGGCAGTGAAAAAACCATAACTAGGTAAGAAGGAACGCAGAGGCTGTAGGAAGGACTCTGCATATGCTTGGTCCCTGAGATGCTTCGATGTCACTGCCTTCCACAAATGTCATAAGTCCTGGATGTTGGGTGCCATAGTTGAGGGTTTGACCTAAAGACACGTCCTGCTGTGCCCTGGTCCAACCATCACATATACCTGCGCCAGGAGACGGCGTGGGGTGCACTGGAAGGGAGAGGCGGCGCGAACGAGCCTCCCCCACCTCCCCAGGTGGAGGTTTCTCAGCTACACCCCTAAAGACACGTCCTGCGGTGTCTTGGTCCAACCATCACATATACCTGCGCCAGGAGACGTCGTGGGGTGCACTGGAAGGGAGAGGCGGCGCGAACGAGCCTCCCCCACCTCCCCAGGTGGAGGTTTCTCAGCTGCACCCCAGCACTTCACTCAACATAGGCGGCCGGCTCCCGGGGTCCGGCGGAACTTTTAGCCTTTTGGTGACTCTTCCATTCTGGGCCTTGTCCCACAATCCGTTTGACCTGAAGACACGTCCTGCGGTGCCCTGGTCCAACAATCACATATACCTGCGCCAGGAGACGGCGTGGGGTGCACTGGAAGGGAGAGGCGGCGCGAACGAGCCTCCCCCACCTCCCCAGGTGGAGGTTTCTCAGCTACACCCCAGCGCTTCACTCGACAAGCTGAGTTGCGCCCGCTCCTGCGGCACAGTGCCTCGCTCGGCCAGCTGAATTACGCCTGCTCTTGCTATTACAGCGTCTCACCCGCCATCCGGCTGAATTGCACCCACTCTTCCGGTACAGCGACAGGCGGCTGCCACGGAGCTCAGGAAATGGCGGTCGGCTCCACAGACTTGGGCCTGGCCTGCAAGGATGGCTCTGGACAACCCTGGAACTCGGACGCTTGACTGATACGGCATGGGCCCCATTCCCAAAAGCGTCCCATCAGCCTTGAAGATTCTACAAGAGTCACCGGGGCCCCCGACTGCCGCAGAGTTCCGGTGGGGAGCTTCTGCCATGATTGCTCGCAGAATGGCCACAACGTAGCCACGGGGTGCTCTCATGCTGACGCCAGCTTCAGTCTGAAACTTCCAGAAACACTGTAGACTACCAATTCGATCAGTTCCGGTGGAGCCCCAACGACGTATCGCGTTGTTGCATAATGCGTCATATGACACGCTGCGTTAGCGCACCCGGAAGTGCTTCGGTGCGCGAGGCGCGAAGTGCAGCTTCCCGGAAGCAATCCGGAGCGCCGCGCGGAGCGCGTAACGTAAGCATAACAGGTCATGTGACTTGTTAATAAAACTTTTCATTGGTTTAGAAATATTTTTTGTCCCAAATGATGAAAACCCCTCCTTGTTTCCTCTTGACTCCTGCCCCCTCCCCAAGTCTTGCTCGGCCAGCTGAGTTTCGCCCACTCGTGCAGCCTACGACATGGATACGCCGGGGCGTTATGGATCAGTATGAGCAAATATACACTTGGGGATTCACAAGCAAAAACAAGCCTTTGTATTTGGGGCTCTAAATCAACAACAGTGAGAGAACAGAACCGAACTAAGCACTCAGAGGCTACGTTTAAACGTAACATCATCTCCCCAAAGGTACATCACCTTACACACACATGCACTCTGATCTCCTTGGCCTCAGTCAAGCATCAATAGTATGATTTTCATAGGTGAGTCTAGGTTCATGGATTTCCATCCACAGACTAAAAGCCTGGAGTGAGAGTGAAAAAACCATAACTAAGTAAGAAGGAAGACAGAAACAGAATCTTCCTCTGCAACATCCGGCTCTGCATCGCTACTTACTTATAAATGCAGAAAAAACTTAATTAACACAAGGGCTCTTTTCAGAGCCACCTTATATCAAAGCACTCAAACTTCTGATTTATCTCCATTTTCACACTCTTCTAAATAAGTGTGCGCGCCCGAGTGCGCGCACCCCGCAACTTAAAAAAAAAAATATATATATATATATATATTTTCGCCTTTAAGGACCTTACTGCACACCCTGAGAAAACCTACGCAGCAAAACAATCTCTACCTTCTCCCCTTTCCATGTTCCAAAGCTTTCAAATGAACAATATATTTACTCGCAGTGACAAAATGGCGGTCAACACTTCCTGATTTCCTTCGAATCGAACGTTAACACACGTCACGCAGCAAAAAAAAAATTCCGCTCGCGCGCAGCCGCTTGAGTGCGCGCACCCGTGCGCGCTTACAGATATATAATTGACTTTAACTTTAATTTTGTCAGCAACTACTGAACGGATTTACACCATTCCAAAAAAAGCGTAATCTGCGAGCCGGACTCTACAGTTTTGCCAAATTTCTTATAAACCCATTCAGCCGTTCGACCTGTAGCCGTGTCTAAACGTCCTATGGAAAATAACATGGAGAAAACACGTTTTGGGACCCCCCTTTTATCTCAGCCCCCACTTCACCAATCCCCCCCAAACTTTCAGGGAAGGAGCGCAGCGGACCGAGCCATCTTCTTTGAGAAATTCGCAAAGATTCATCCACCAGGGCCAAAGTTAATCCAAATAGAATGTTGAGGATTTCCTATGGAAACTAGGTCCTAACTATAACTACCTACTGGCGACCGCCAGTAGGTAATATATATATATATATATATATATATATATATATATATATATATATATATATATACACACAAATACCGTAAATTTCTGAAGCACAAGTCTTCATATACCCGCCAATACTGAGTATTTTACTAAAAAGGGAGCACTTCCTTAGATAGGGACGCCCTGTATCTCCGAGGATAAGGTTTAATCTACATAGTAGCTGATCTTCAAAAGACACGTTTTTACATGATTGTGATCTCTTTTAAGGACAAGGCTTTAACTATACATTTAAGTAGTGGATCTCCGATGGACAACACTTTCTATAACCGGTGAAACAGTGAATCTCTCAAGGGAACAGCTTTATGGATGCATACTTGCCAACTTGCTCACTTGACAGGAGTCATCCTCTTTTCAATGATATTCGCTTTTCTAAAAAGCAACAAGCCTCCATAGGCCATCATAAGAGCACTCTGTTTGGAAACTTGTATCCCCCATTAAACATGTTTTTAGACCATTAATTGTGTCGTGATCACCATTAAGCGCTGTCCAATAGATTGACGGCTATGTATATATATAGCAATAAAGTCGATCTTTGAAAGACTGGTCTTTTTGTGATGCGTTACACATTTCTAAAGGTCCAGGCTTTATTTATAGTGCTGAATTAACAAGTTGTGCAGTGTCATTGTGTGTAACTCCAGTTAGTACTCGGTTTACAGCTAAGAGCCCTCTAAATGCTGGACGTTTTAAGTTTATAATTCTAATAGGAAGCATAACGAAAGGTCACAGACGGCAAACTTGAGGTGCATACTAGATGACACAGGGGCACTTAGCAGCTGCGTGCACAGAAATAATGGCATTTCAAACTAATTGGCGGGTGTCTAAGGATACAGATGCATGTACTGAGATACAGCTAAACAATGATAAACAATGCAGCAAGTCTTGCAGAATAATGTAGCTAACCCAAGTGGAGAAGCGTGGCTCAGTGGTTAGAGGCGGCAGACGCGGAAGCTGAGATTGACCGTGGACCAGGGTTCGATTCCCTGCTTCGGCGGGTCTCAGGCTTAAAATTCCAGAGACTCGACAATTCTTGCTCTGGTGCCTACTCAACTCACAGGGTCACACTCTGCGACTCTGGGCAATAGCTTGCTTAATCTCCACTACGGCCCCTCGCGGCGGGATGCCTGGCTTTCACCTTGTGGACACCCTGCCGGGGTTTCTCACAGGGGAATACCAGGATGGGTTCCCTAAGCAAGCGCCGGGACGCTTACGGGCAGCTGTGCACTTTACAAGTCCAACACATTTACATTTACATTGACCTCTCCTTGGTCTAATTGTACCTGCCTTAATTGCTTCACCCCTCCAAGCCCCCGTGCACTCTGTCACTTACTGAGTCCCAGTTGGGATGTGACATCCTTCCTTCTGCGCTGCAATCTCTCTCGCAAGAAGTCAAGTTGTTTCTTATGCACCTGGATGGTGCTCCAAGTGTCAGACATGCTGCCGTCAGACAGCAGCCAGAACCACCAACGCATGAGCCAGTTACCCAGGGGAAGGTTTTGGCGATAGGATGACTTTTCCACACCGCCCACAGTAGTTTCCCAGCCCACTTCCAGTCTGTGTCTCGGCTGCAGCCATCTTAGATAAGTATAGTTTTCCCGCTGCTTAAGGCAAGCTACGCAATCCGCATAGATGTCCTAGTAGCGCCATATTAAAATGGGAATGCGTCATCGCGGAAGGCCGCTTAATTAAGAACAGACATTTGTGCCTGAGAAAAACTCGAATAACAGACCGTCCTAGGTTTAAGAACAACAAGCGCTCGCCATTCCCGCTGTTTATTTTTGCATCACGCTTTAATTTTAAAGTGAAAGCGAGATGCAAAGATAAACACACTGCACCATGTCTCCCTTTTTTGTCCAGCCCATCTGGACTGGACCGCACAGCTTGTTTCCATAACACGCCTCTTTGCGATAAGAAACTGCTTCACGACAGCCGTGAAGCAGGCAATCCAGTCCAGATGGGCCGGACAAAAATGGCAAAAGGAGGTACCCCAGAAAGCTTATTTCCAATGGCAGGTCACTATTTACCATAAACGGTGAAGCCAGCCAATGGAAACAAGGGGCAGGGCTTCAAGCCCTTTTCTAAAAGTACTCATTAGCAATAAATCTCGCCGAGCGAGCTGCACATGTGCGCAGCAACGCTAGGCGAGACCTAAAAAGTGAGGCAAAAAGGGAGCAACCATAAATAAATAATGCCACATTTAATTATGCCACCAATCGCTGATCAAGCATAAGAGATGGTTTTAAAACCATACAGACTAGTACTGGCAATGGCAGCGCAGCTGTAGCATGACTGCGGTAAATTAATTATCCCACAACTGGATCCAACCCCAGTGACCATGGTGGCAGTGTGAATCTGTGGAAGACCTTGGTGACCGCTGGAGTGTTCCTCAGCAGCCCAGAACAAATGCAGCTTAGCCAGAATGATGTGGCATTGCTGCAGGAGTCCACGAGGTGCAGTCAGACACAGACCGCCAATTACCGCCGACTCGCTTCGCAAAGAATAAGTGCCTGAATGACGGGTATCCTAGGCTTGCTAAGTTGCTAATATTATTATATAGTTGTGACAAAGTTTGTATAATTATATGCAATTACAAATGTGTGGCTTTTAATGAGATTATCATCTTTCACATCTTGCTCATCTGAGCTACTGGATAGTAGCATACATAACTTAGTGGCATTTGCTCAACACATATGCCTCGGTACTTTGTAGGCATGGTCAAAATCACGAAGCCACATGACATGCGCAAATTAAAGCTTGCTGTTGCATTAGCATGCGATTTTGTAGAAATAATTCCAGTCCATAGTTTCTTATCTTTTTCACAGATCCTCAATACCTGCATGTACTTCAATACTCACAACATATAGTAATTATGTGCTTTCTCTTCTTCTTAAACATTGAGGTATGCAGGTATTTACTTGATACTTTTATTGTTTTTTGGCACTCAACATAGTTATGTCCTGCGATCTAGTAATCTTGGAATATTACACTAGTCTCTTCTTCAAAAAATAAAGACAAAAATAAAGACAAATATAAAAATGTAAAATATTTTTAATTTTTTTTATTTTTTGCAGATTTGTCTCGAAAAAGCTATTTCATTAAAACAGCTGTACAGTGTTCCTGTGCACTATTTAAATACATAACAGATATGCTATATTAATGATAATACCTTGTGGGTAGTAAAAGAACATATGTAAGTGACTGTCCTTACAGATTGAGCAGATATGTTTATCTTCCTTTTGCGTTTATTTATGAAATCATCTACAATAAATCACAATGATGTTATGCACGTTATGTAACAATTATCGAGGGCATTTTACTTCTCAGCATCAGGAGAAGCGTGGCTCAGTGGTTAGGGGCGGCAGACCCGGAAGCTGGGATCGACCGTGGACCAGGGTTTGATTCCTCGCCTCGGCGGGTCTCGGGCTCAAAATTCCACGGACTCGACAATTCTCACTCTGGTGCCTACTCAACTCACGGAGTCACACTCTGCGACTCTGGGCAATAGCTTGCTTAATCTCCACTACGGCCCCTCGCGGCGGGATGCCTGGCTTTCACCTTGTGGACACCCTGCCGGGGGTTTCTCACAGGGGAATACCAGGACGGGTTCCCTAAGCAAGCGCCGGGACGCTTACGGGCAGCCGTGCGCTTTACAAGTCCAATACATTTACATTTACATTCTCCCTGTTTCACAATCTCTGTTTTTGTTTGGATATGGATCTGATCTGTCTCCCGAAGAATATGTTTACAATGAATCAATGTCTATTTCTGCTATGTCAGCATTGTACTTGATTGGATATAAATTTGAGGTGTCTTCTGATGATCATGTCAAAAACGATCTGGAGTTGATTTCTGTTACATTACAAATTTTTCCTTGCTGACTATATATTAAGTCTGGGCCACTCTTTTTTGTCAAAATTTTTTAAACGTGTTTTTAATATTATATAGTAATGTTTGTTTATTATGTCTTTTTATAGCCTTGAAGAAGCCCCTTTGGAACGAAACACACCGCGTCGACTATTAATTTTGTGTTGTGTTTTTAACGAGAGAATCATGAACAAAAGAATAAAGGAAGAATACGATTTATTTGATTCATTTTGTAAGACGCCGCCTTAATGTCCAACTATTTGACCTTTACGTACTACTGTTAACCTTAGAAACTGTGCATGAAAATAGATGTGTGCTGAGCCAGTTTGCTTTTTGTGTTTTTGTGTTTCCAATTAGAGGGGACGTAGGAAGGTCACGTTCCTGTCTCTTAGCACCACATTTTGATTTTAACTATTATATACTAGATTGACTGCTGCAGGTCTCTAGTGCCTCGACCTCCTTTTTCTTGTTGTGTATTGTGTAGTTTTGCGTTGCTCACAGGTAGCACTCATTCTTTTTTTAATACATTTATTTATTAGCTTTGTGCATTCAACATATGACATTCAGGACTTACATGTCATACATCCTTCATCTTCTAAGATAATGAACATGTACATATTACAGAGAGGTAATTGCATTGACATTTTCTATTTCTATCTGAAAAGATCAAACATAGGTGATATTAGCATTAACCTGGGTTACTGAGCATATACCCTTCCCATCTGTGACATTTTCCAAAGCTAGCAGTTTAGAGTACATTGTTATTTAATAATTTCCAGCCATGTGGAGACTCTTAAGTTGTCCTTGGGAAGTATAGTTAATGGAGTACCATAATTATCTTATTCTTATTATGGCAGGGTTACCCCGAATTATATCTGGTACTATTGGGTGCAGTCTCGATTGTGTTATCAACGGAGTGAGTGAGGAGGTACGTAGGTAGCACCCATTCTTTCCATTCACTGACGTGTATTCACACACATTTACCTACTCGTAAGCATACGTCAACCAATATAGCCTTCATCCAGACTTACCCAGGAATCCATCACCTGATTGTTTACGTGCCTCTTGGTATAGTCTCCGTGCATATGGCTGCATGCACATATGTTTCTGGTTGTGCGTCCAGATGTTTCACACAACATAAGATATTTACTAAAAATACCTTTTGCAAGTGAAATAATTAGCCAACTCTTGTGCCTTTTCCAATGCTTGTTTCTGGGGTAAGAAGAGATTATATGCGTGAGGGGTACAGTGTTAATTTCCACTCATTTGTTTACAGTACTTTTATTTTCTGTTTGTATATTATATGTTAGATGTTCTATGTATGTTATGTTGTTGTGTCCCGGCAAGAAATTAACGGGTGAAACTTGTGGTATTTATATGTTTCCCTCGTCTTCATTGCTTGATTTTGCTTGCGAGAAAGTGTCACTCATAGTCATTGAAATGTTACTCATAATTACACTGAAATTATGAAAATGCCACACTTGGCAATCTGAAACCCTGGCAGCTATGATAAAGACATGCAGTCACATAGTATACAGTTGTCACAAGTGACCTCCGCCCATTTATTTATGCTCTCTGGCCACACCTGGTCAGAGAGTGCTACAGTGTGTGCAGGCACTTCCGGGCCAAGGGTCCTGGGTTGATGCTCACTCGGCATCTAGACCACTACAGCCCATCCCAAGTCAGTGTTCAAACAACTTAAAGAAATCAGCACACAAAGCCTGAGAGCCTTTGACTTGGCCTTGGTTTTGGCCGCAGGTTGTACTTCCATTGGTGGCCTCCTCGACTCTCCCGAGGGCTGTCAGGTGACTGGGTACTGTTGGCCCCACTTGTCCCAGTCTTTGCGGTCATGGGTGAAGGTGGGCTCGCCACGGCTTGTTCTCCATCTGGGCATGGTGAGATGACCTCCACCGTTGCTCCTCCACTCTTTGCGGATCCGTGTGGTATCTGGTCTACACCACAGCCCTGTATTCACTTGAACCAGGATATGTTTTGGGTGATTATTTTGTCACCTCTTCGAGCCGTGAGGGCAGTCCCGTTTAACTTCAACACGGTCCATGACTCGGGCTCATATGTTGTGCCGAAATTCCCTACGCTGCAGCAGTTCCGTATTAGGACCGTGCACCCTGGCGCGATGACTCTGGTCTTCGCTCTTCTCCTCTCGCTAGCCCGCTCTTTGGTTGCTGCTCATCGTGCCTGGGTATTTGCGGGGTCATAAGGTTCCAGGGCCTAGCTGCCGGCTGCGGGAATGGTGTCTCGACAGGGCCCAGCAAGCATCAGGGACCAGGGTGATCTCTGCGTCGTGCAGTGAGGGGTGCTGCAATACTCCCGTAGGAATCTGTGAAGCTCCGCCTCTGGGCCCGTCTGTTCGGATACCGCAATACAGAGGACTTTGTTGAGTGTCCGCATGAAGCGTTCGGCTTCCCCATTTTCTTGTGGCCATTGGGGTGTGATTTGGTGGTGGTGAACTCCCAGCATCGCCAATGTGTCTCTGAACTCTGCTCCTTGCAATGGTGGCCCATTGTCTGTCTTTACGTCATGGGGCAGCCCAAAGAATGTGAATGTCTTCTCTAGGGCTGGCTGTAAGTGAGAGAAGGATGTGGAAGTGATCACCTCAACTATGGGGAATTTTGTGTAGCTGACAATTAACACAGCTGTTACCCTGCCATCTGGAAAACTCCTGAAATCAAGACTTACTCGTGACCACGGGGACAGTGCCGGGTCTTCTGTTATCACTAGGGGTGGGTGTTCTTGGCTGCTGGTGAGCTGGCAAGGTCTGCAGTGTCTCACTAGGGCATCAATGGTGGCTTCAAGCCCAGAAAGCCACGCCTTTTCCCTCATGCGTGACTTCATCGGCATGGTTCCTTGGTGTCCCCTGTGGGCTAAGGCCATGGCTCCTTCTTGGGGACTTGCAGGAATGACAATTCAGGAACTTCTTAGTATCACCCCATTGGCAGCGGTGCTTAGCTCATCCCGCACTTTCCAGAATCTTGCTAGCCGGACCTTGTCTGCTTCATTCCATCCATTCACACCGTGAAGGAAGTCTTCCCAGGATCCTCTTTGGCGTGAGCTCAGTACTTGCATTAGTAAAGAGTATGTACTGGTTTCTGTTTTGATTTCGTCTAGGGTGAGGGCTCGCGGACAAACCCATTGAGACACCATGTCGATGTATTCTTCCGTTCTCAGCTCCTGATCGCCTCCATCTCCATCTATCACTGGTGGATGTTGTGACAAAAAGTCTGCTGGGTTTTTTGCCCCGGGTCGATAGACTAGTTCCATTTGATAGTGCTGTAACTGTATCGCCCAGCGCTCTATTCTTGGTTGTGTGGTGCAGTGCTTCTGAACAGCGGGATTAGTGGCTGATGGTCTTTCACGACTCGAAAAAAGTGCCCGCAGACATACAAATGGAAGTGGTTGCAGGTCCACTTGATCGCCAACGCCTCCCTTTCAATTTGTGAATATCGGGCTTCCGTTGGTGTGAGGACCTTGCTCGCTAACGCGAGCGGAGTCCATTTCCCTGGTTCTGTTTCCTGGGTCAGGAGGGCGCCTAGACCAACAGGGTTTGTATCCACCAGGAGCTCAGTCATCCGCGTGGTGTCGAAATACGCCATGGTCGTTTTACCCTGAAGCGCTGCTTTGATCTTTTGGAAAGTTTCTTCCTCTACATTGCCACACTTCCAGGCAGCATCCTTCTTCACCAGGGCGCGCAGTGGTTTGGCTAGGAGGCCAGGTTTGGTATGAACCATCTGCAGTAGGTGAACATTCCTAGGAAGCTTTGGGTCTCAGCTGCGGTTGTTGGGGCAGGGGCTTGCTGTATAGCTTGCGACTTACGTGGGTCCACCTTAAGTCCATCATGGCTAAACACATAGCCAAAGAAATTAATGGACTTCTGAAGGAACGCACGGCGAGACGTTGAAGAGTGGCCCGGAGGTGGCGATGATGCTCCTGCATGGTTGCCAAATGTATTAAAATGTCGTTATTGACATTTAGTACTGCCTGGAGTCCTGATAATACTTCTTGGACGGCATTCTGGAATGTCTATGCTACAGACGAGAGTCCAATGTTCAGTCTTTTGTACCGGCATAGGCCTATATGGGTTGAGAAAGTTGTGACATACCGTCTCTCTTCAGCTAGGCTCAACTGGTGGTATCCTGCGTTGAGGTCGAGCTTGGAGAACCAGCGGGACCCGTTCAGATCAGCCAGGATATCGTCAACGGTTGGCGTAGCTTGGTTAGGCAGTTGCATGTCAATATACAGCCTGATCTTGCCGAGCTGTTTTGGTTTTTCAGCGATCACTATAGGTGAGACCCATGGCGTCGGCCCGGTGACCTTCTCATTGACTCCTTGTTGTTCAAGATTGTGGAGCTCTTTCTCGAAAAGCGGTCTGGGGTGGAACGGTATTCGCTGGTGTCGCAAGACAACTGGTTTCACCTCCTTGTCTATGTGTAAGTTTGTAAGCCTCTTCATGCACCCGAGTGCAGTTGTGGGAAGAGTTCTAGAACACCTTTGGTCTGCAGGGTATTGACTTTGTTGATAAACTTGACCAGGCCAAGTTCCTCGGCTGTGTGGCTCCCCACTTGGATGTCTGCTTCCCTGTTCACCAAGTGGAATGTGGTGGTGACCTCGTGATCCTCTGACTTCACCTGTACGGTCATCTTACCCTTGAGCAGCAGGGGCGTTTGGCTGCCATATGTGACGATTCTGACATGCGACAGAGTCAGTGCTGGTCTTGGGTTTAGTCGTTTGTAATGTTGTCACCCCATAACATTCACAGAAGCTCCTGTGTCAATCAGTGAAGTGATCTGTGATCCGGCAACTTCCAGAGCACAAGTGGGCTGTGGGTGCCTCTTCTGTTTGAGGTCGCTAGCAAATGATATGAGGTAATACTCGCCTTCCTCATGTATGGATGAGTCCTCGAGGTATTGTCTTTGCCATACTGGGGTCTTTGAGTGACATGTGTTTCACTGATTTTGACGGCGGTCTTCGTCCTCTGCATGGCACATCGTTGGGGGTATCGCACTTCGAACATGTCCGTCCTTGCGCCGGACATTCTTCCTGCGGGTTCTATTCCCTCCTGCAGTATCGGCAGCGCAACCCTTGTGTGCTCTTTCCTGGCCACTGCCCGCGAATGCATCTGCTTTGGGTGTGTATGGCGTCTGCTCTTTCAGTATGGACCATCGACTGTTTCTCTGCCTGTTGTGTTATGGCAATGTTCATTGCTGTCGCTCTGGCGTTAGATAGGTTGTGTGACCGAGCCATGATGAGGATGTCTTCGAGAGTGATTCCTGCTTGTCGCAGCATGAGCATCCGGAGGTTTTTGTTCTGGCACCCCTGAATTACTTTGGCCCTTACTTCTTTGTTTTGGTCGTCGTCCGTACATGAGCTCGCCAGCTCTCCAAGTTGTGCATGGAACGCGCCCATGGACTCCCCTTCTCTCTGGCGTGCCTGGCGCAGCTTAAACCTTTCGTAATCAGGGTTCAGTTGGGGATCGAAGTGTGTGTTCAGGGCCCTGACTGCAGCATTGTAATCATTCGGTGCTTCGGTGTTTGGAAGGTGGGCAAACAGCTTGTATATCTCCTCCCCGCGAAGTGTAACAGTAGGGACCTCTTGACTGTTCCATCCGATTCCCGCGTTGCTGTAAAGTAGTTGTCTAACCTGCTGATCCAGAGTGCCCATCTGGGAGATGCTGTGGCTGGATCTATGAGTTCACTGAACGGGGGCAGCACATTGATTTGAGAGTTCCGCAGCGTGTGTTGTACGACCTGGGGCCCAGCTTGTTAAGCCGGTGGTAGGTTTTATGGAGCTGCATGTGCTGCCTGGTCCGTCATTGTTATGCGTGTGTGGAGCGACTGGTATATGTCTTGCTGTGGCGCTGTAGGGTTGTGTTAAGACCCTTCTCGTCTTCAGCCCTTTCAGTTAGGTTTCTGCTCCCTTGCAGGTTGGTGCCATGATTACTCCTGTGCAGCCGGTGCCTCAGGTTTATGGCTCTCAATCCTTTGAAGGCTGTGGCCTGTGCTTCTCCTCCCCAGAGCATGTCTGGGCGCAGTGGTGACACTGTGCTCTGGCAGGTGGTAGCATTGTGTGTTGGATGCTCTTTTACGGCTCGAAGACAAACCAGCAGGGGGCGACCTGCCCGTGCACGCATCTCAGTGCGGTGACAGGCTGGCTCTGACCTTCACCTGGGAGCGCACAGCTTTAAATGTTTGCCAACGAGTGCATGGTGCTCAGACCGGGGAGCAGCCGACACTCCGTACCTTCTGGGTCCGTCGAGGACTGGGGCTTGGGCAAACCGACGCTGGCTGCGCACGGTACTCTGGCTTCCCTCGATGTGGCAACAGCACTCCACCGGCCGACACTAGAGGTGATATCACTGCAGCTGGAGGGCAGATGATCACGGCGGGTGATCCTCCTGCGAGCTTGTGATGACACCCCACCTCGCCCTGCAGGGCCGTCTGCCAGGGAACAGGTGTCAAACAGGCAGGGGGTTTATGGAATGGCGCTTGGGCGATGGGTGCACACCCTTCGTCACCAGTGTGACGGTTCTCGGTAGCAGCAAGGAGCCTAGCAACAGGGAGCTAATAAGGACACGCAAATGCGATGTACCAAAAATTGGTAATACCGAGTTTGCTAAAAATCTAAAATTCGGCATTTAAGAATCGGTAATTAGCACTGACTCAAAGCAGGTGGTAATCAGGTGCACTGCATATAAACAACCCCAAAATGCAACAGTGTGAACACAATGGCGGCCCTCTACGTGATAGCAAGGTCTCAAGGCAACTGACTGAGGCTGAAATTCATAAGAGGTACAGACTACACCCAAACACCATCCTGGACCTTATACGGGACCTGCACCCACTCCTGGAGCACCAGACACCAAGGGCGCATACAATTCCCACTCATGTACAGGTACTCTGTTGCCTGCACCTTCTGGCATCTGGCAGTTACCAAGGGGTAATAGCTGTGGCAGGTGGAGTCTCACAGAGTTGCCTGTCACGTATTTTCAATAAATTCCTGGATGCCATGTTGCAAAGGATTCGCAATCAACACACAGTGCCCACACCACAGTTACTCAATACGTATTTTCTAAGGGTAAGAAACCAATTTATTGTCGCTTCCCTAGACAACAATACTTTGTGTCCATTATTTTATATCTTTTTCATATTTGCAAAAACTCATAACAGAAAAGAAAACAATAAATTGAAATATTTACAAGGCTAAATAGACTCTATACAAACATTAAAGACAAAAATTATTTACACATTAGAAAACATTTCAGGATCAAGGATTACAAAAAAATGATGATAATTATATCACAAACAACAGTTATTATAATCAATTAATGAGAAAAGGTAAGTTTAGGGGAGAAAGTAAGTGACTCAATGGCTTATAGACACTTGAATACTGGACCAGCCGGTCCTAGTATCCTAAAGATGGCAAATTATTTTTCCCAAACAACACTGCCGACGCGTTTCAAGACCAGGTGCAAAGTCACTGGTCTTTCATCAGGGCTGTGGATTCTTTGTATCAATTCTGTTTGAAGGTGGACTTCGTGAAGGGTCTAGTGGTGGTCCTGTTGCTAATTAATGTAGCCGAACAGAGATGCCTTAGTCATTAGGAACTGCCGATTTGCGGCGGGTTCAATTGTACGGCGTAACCATCAAGGTTGAATCTTCATTCGTTTTCTAATTTTCAAATGGAAGGAGTGCCACTAACACCGTCCTGCTACTCTGCCACTGCTCGATAATGCTGGGGTCTGGTTTCTCTCTGTTGCAAAGGATGGCACACTTCATCAAATTCCCCAGCACACAGGCAGAACTGCTGAAGACCAAGTTGGACTTTTTTCAGAAGGCCCAGTTCCCACATGTCATTGTTTGCATTGACAGGACACATATACCAATCTGCCCCCCTGCTGCGACTGAGTACATCTACCGCAATCACAAGTCCACAAATTCCATCAAGGTCCAGGTCATATGTGATGCGTCTTCCATCATCACCGACATAGTTGCAAAATTCCAAGGGAGCACCCATGATTCATACATTTTCAGGAACAGTGGGATCTATACCTGTCTACTTGCAGGTGAATTTGGAGAAGGCTACCTGCTAGGTAAGTACATGTGATGCCCCCTGAAGTATACACCTGTTGCTGTGATTGTAGACTGTGAATTACTTACTTACTTCTTACACACAGGTGACAGTGCCTATGCGGTGCGCTCTTTCATCCTGACTCCGTACCTGCACCCATCCACCCCAAGTGAAAGGCGATACAATGTTGCACATAGATCCACTCGCAATGTGGTTGAGCGGACATTTGAACTCCTCAAAAGCCGGTTCCGCCGCCTGCACAAAAGTGGAGGTGCACGGCAGTACCAGCTCCTGGAGTGCTGCAACATCATAGCTGTATGTGCCATGCTGCATAACCTTGCCACTAAGAAGGGTACGCCTGTGGAAATGTGTGATTCTGAAGAGGAGGATGAGGATGAGGAAGGAACACAGCCACAGCACAGCGCAGCAGGCGGCACAGCTGCAGCAGATGGGAGATAGAGACGGTCGGAGATCACACAAAATTATTTCTGAGTAAGTAATGAGACAAAGCCAAGTAATGCATTTGTGTCAGGGTGTTTAATATACCTTACAACAGGCAATTGTCCAGCACACCGTAACACCAGCTGTGTCCAAAGGGTTACGTCACCCACAACAGAATGGGATTAGAGGGCCGTTCCTATCTCCTGTGCCCCCATACACAAATGCTGCATTCAGCATGCACACTGTCCTCAGCAGCGCTGTGTCCAGCAGCAGAACCATGCCTCACACTGCACCCCCTGCTCTCTGGCAAGGGGGGGCGTTTCAGTGCTGCAATTGCTTGCCTCCTCACTCTCGTCCACATCCCCTGTACCAGTGGCAGCAATCTGGTTAGTCTGCATCACCTCTACGGCACTGGTGACTGTGACCAGGCCCTGAGTAACCTCACGGCTGCACTTTGCCATTTCAAGTTGCATGGCCACAGATCTCCTACTCAGCACATGGGTTGCATTGCACAGCCTGTTCACGGACTTGGTGAAGCCTGCAAGTACCTGCCTGTCTCTCCGCCTTGTAGCGCGCTCCCCATCCATTCCTCCACATAACTGCCTCACTGCCTCCAATACTTCCTTCATTCCCTCTGCCACAGTATTGTTGAGGCAGTAGATGGCCTCCTTCATGTCGTCCACCTTCCTGTAGTTAGCCACCATCTGTCTTTGAATGGCCCTCATTGTCTTCCCCTGGAGGCGCTGCACTTTGAGCATTTGCCCCTCCAGTCCAGAGAAGACACTGGATCCTTCAGCGTCAGGACTCTGTGACCTCTGTCGCCGTCTACGGGCACCTGTGCTGGCTTCCACAATGGGGGACTGTGCCCCAGATGGCTGTGTGTCTTCGTCCGGTGTGGTCTGTTGGGCTTCCTGCCTGTCCTCCTCTGTGGCATCTATCTCCTGGAGTGGAGCCACTGTGTACCTCTTTGACCGTGGTGGTGGGGATGTTGGTGTAGTGTCTGCAGGTGACATGACTTTCTCCTCAATTCTGTTTTCCTCCCTGGAGGCATCGCCAGTCTCCCCCTCTGCAGCCTGGGGCACTGTTCCGCCTGTGGATACAGAATGTACTATCACTCACTTTTCTGCCAGCATCTGTGTGCAAATATATTTTGCAACTGACATTCTAGCTGTCTGTCCTCCGCTATCTCATCTATTGATGTGTGTGACTTGCCTATGCTTATTGGGGACTAGCTGATTTGCTATCAATTGATAGGGACTACATTCCCCATGATGCATTGCTGAACTTACAAACAACATGGTCTGGAGTGGGATTGTTGCAGGGGGATTGGGGTTAGGGAGGGGAGACAGCATGCTGCGCATGCATCTTACCTTGTCTCTTGGATGCTGTTGCAGAGCTCTCCACGTCCCCAATGCCACTGACGCTCTCTGGCTGGAGGGTGGACTCTAACAGTTGGTCTAGGGCAGTAGGAGCAGGTGCTGTGGAGCTTCCCTCACCTGTCTTCCCCGCTTGTTTCTGCCTCTCAGCCATCCTCTCCTTCGCATGTGCCCTCAGGTCATACCATCGCTTTTTTAAGTCCTCAGTTGTGCGATGTATAACGCCAATCGCGTTGATCTTCTCCTGGATTGCATGCCAAATGCTCCTTTTCTGGGACTCAGGGACGTTCAGTGATCTCTTGCCAAAGAGCTGGTCATGGTCTTTGACAACTTCCTCTATGAGGACCTCCAACTTCCTCTCACTAAACTTGTGCTTCCTTTTCCTCCCAGCAGCATCCTTCCCTTTCTCAGGTGTGGCCATGGTGCAGTTCCTCTGTGTTAGCTGGGTGTTGGCTGTGCAGCTCCTCTGCTGTTGCTCCTGCTCCCTGTCTCTCCAATAGCAGCAGATTGAGTGCACCTGCATGGGTGTGGCCGCTTCCTGGTTGGGAGGTCATGTGGATGCTCAGGATTGGCTGATTCAACAAATACAGAATTTTTGAAATACCGAATCGCTATTTACCGAATCAGTATTACAGAATCGGTATTACCGATTCGATAATGTGGTTTCGGTAATTTTTTTACCGATTGCTATGAAATCGCTAGTTTTTAGCGAAAATGGTTTAAATCAGTCAATTAGTCATTAAAATCAAATAATACTGTTATACTCAAAACGTATGGAATTAACAAAAAGAAATAAATACAGATCAGCTCTAAGAAATAAATCAAAGTTAGCAATCAGAGGTCAGACTGACTTGAAGCTACCTCATAAAGGTCAAGTGAGAGTGGGACCATAAACCTTAAGAAGAGGCTTCTTTTAGAAAACAAAATGCTATAAAGCCCATTCATGAATACAATTTTATTATGGTCACATGATTTGGACCAATTATGTTAAAGAAAGAACAAAACAGGTTCGGAAATCACATTGTTCAGCACTTAGCTATTATTATAGTAAATTCAATCAGCTACATATGCATGCTATCTATTGTACTATTAATACTAATATACACAAAAAGAGTTTCCCGTAAGTTAATAGGGTAAGTCAGGTTACAAATGTTGACATGTTTCCAGCTGGCGTATGAATATCATTCTACTGTCAAATGTGTGACTGGTTGATTGACATTTTAAATCAAAGCAATGACTGCTTTTAAGTGAGTTTTCTGTTACTGTATCTAGACGTATCACATAACCAACATATGCCTAAAAACAAGACCTAGTTGTGCTGCCAATGCTTGTTACCAGTATCAGATAAATGAATACTAATAATGATTTTATTGTGAGTAAGTAGAATTGAAAATGCTTCAAACTTGAAAATATTAGACTGTGAATTGAATATTACTAGGTCTGTGGAAGTGTTAGTGGCCTTCAGTGTGCCTTACTCACTGCTGTTCTCCATTTCACACTTCTTAGATCCGCAGTCTCTCACGCTGTCACTTTCTCCTGTCATATTTCTAAAATCCTATATCTACATGTGTCAAACATCTTCTTCCTCTTCACCTTCATCTTTTCACCCTCTTATGTACCCATATACACAAAATAACAAACACATATACACATACACACATGGGCTCACGCACACACACACATGCACACACTTTTTCCCTCTCGCTTTCTTTCTCCACTATTAAATAAAGCATTTTATTTTTTCTGAGTGAGTTTGGTGCTGTTGGTATTTCGATATTGGTGTACCATTATCACACACAATGGTAAATACAATTGGCACATGCATGACAATTGCCTTGTGCACTCTGCTGAGAGGCTATACTTTGTAAGAATATGTAGTTAAACAATGTTAAGACACAACAACAGACAATATGAGAAATTCTTGCTGACTTCAGTGAAAATAAAGTTAACAACTTAACCAAGTAAAAGGCTGATTTCCATAGCAACATGGCACCTCTTCTTGACCTGGGACCAGATCAGAATAACTGCCTGGGGCAGCACAGCAGGTATGATGGCTGATGAGTTCATCTAACTCCAACTCCACAGAGCTACAGCACCTGGTGGAGTATCCACAATTATGCTTAGTATTAGTATTTTAGAGCAGGGATGCAGATAAGACCACTAAGTTATGTAATGCATGGCTCTTGGCAGTGCTGATGTGTTAGTGATCATTGCTTTACAAATCTGTACAAAACTGTACACTTATATTACTAAACAATGATACTGCTGCCAAGATGTTACCTTGCTTGTGAAAAACATTTCTGTGTTTTCAGTGTGCCTGTGTGTGACATTTCACTGCCTTACCATGACACTTTGAGTGACTTGTTATCATGTGCAGAAACAAGCAGTTATGTCTGTGCAAAGAGGCAATTTTCATATATTACTCCTTTTTCTGAAATGTAATAGTGTAGACAGGTCCTTTAATTAACTGTAACTTTGCTGTTGTGCTGAAACAAAGTAGAAAATAAGGAAGAAAGAGATGGAATGCAGATCCAATCAGTGCGGATCTCAGTTGGAATTCACAATCTCAGGGCAAAGACTTGGATCCTGTAAGCCACAGTCAGGAAGAACATGCGTACATTGAAACTAGGAGCCTTTTCAGCTGCTGCTCAGTCTGTCAAAAGTCAAACACAAGGAAGAGCAGTGACACAGCTCAAACTAGAACTCAACAGTCTGCCTTCATCCACCACAGACAAAGATGAACCTGACACAGAGTCTACTAGTGGTATTTTCTTCATATATTAACCTGATGATGGAAAGAAAAAAATCACTTGGCGGTTCATCTCAAGACTTTGCACTTACTCCAAAAATTGGAGCATTCTCCATTCCCACCCACCCCAACTCCCCTGATTGCTGGGCCCTAAGGGAGCTAAGATTATGTGCATAAGGCACAATTCATCCTGCCTTGTTGTTACAGTCCAGGAAACTCCTGACAACTTTTCTACTTCCTACACTCTCCCTTCGCTATACTTTGCTTCCCTCTCTTCTCGTGTCATATCCCACATTTCTCACCTTGCTACCTGACACCCTTCTTGTTCTCTATTTCACTCTACTGATGCGATGCAGCGCGTGCTACGAAATTCGTTTTATTAATTAAATTGTTTACTTACCTCCAATTATCCATATGCTGGTTTTTAGCACCCCCAGCCTGCCCCTCCCCCGCCCCGCCTCTCTGCCCCACCAAAACTCCCTCCACGGGCCGCGGCTGCCAGAGAACGAATGAGGTCTGTGAGTTATGTAGTATTAACATCTTATACCCTTTCGCAAACACACCATTCACCAAAGTATCTAGGCAGTCCCATGTTTTAAGTCTTTTCTGCTCTTGGCACTGTATAACACACTGCAACAAAACTCTACTGCTTTCCATCCTCTGTGAGCCTGCCCATGTGCAATGTAATCTTAAGGGTTTTTGGGTTCCCAAGCAAGACATTTTTGAAGGCCTCTGTTTAAAGCTTATTTACAATGTTCTGCTATATTAAGCAGGCATAATGCCAAATATTGAATCATACATTACATTTTCAGAGAAGGGGTTCACACAAACACAGCAGAAATAGGTCTTGTCTGTGACCTCAAACTCTCTAAGATGACACTTCACTTAGAGACACAGCGTCTGAGGTACAGGTAGGCAGGGAGAGGGAAAGAAGTTGAGATAGAGGAATAGAGGTGATGTTGAGAGATAAAACAATTTTCCATTGGGGCTCTTGAAAGATGTAGTTATTTATTTATTTAAAAGGTTTTATACAGCGCTGGCTGGACCCTAGGGTATCAGAGCGCTTTACATGGTAACATCAAGATAAGCATTAGGTTACAGCGCGTCAAGAGTATAAATGCAAGAGAGGTGAGGAAACATTAGTACATGGGAAACAATATAGACCAAAAGGTCAATAGAAAACACTGATAAACATGAGTACCGAAGACTAATGACATCCGGAATTACAATATAATATAGCAAGTAAAGAGTAAAGACAGTAAGTGTGTTTGGGAGGCTAAAGAAGAGGGGGACTTGGATGGGGGCGACATTAAAAGGGGAAGGGTGAAGAAGCACTAAGTCAGTGAGGACTAGAGCAAAAAAATAGGGCTTAAGGTTGAATGAGAGGGGAAAGCAAGAATAAATGGTGTGGCTGTAGGATGAGGGGGGCAATGCAGTCAGGAGATTAGTAAGGAGAGGCCAAGTCAGAGAGACAAGGGCAAAGACCATAAAAAGACTTAGTGAAATAGGAGGGTAAGGAAGTAGGATAGGGAAGATTGTGAGAGGAGGGAGGCAGAAGTCGGCCGATCGATGCGTGCGCAAACAAAATAGTGAGGCGCTGTATAGGGGCAAGTGTCAAGTGCAGGGATTAAGGACCCCAGTAGTAGTTGAGAAGGTGTAATTTCAGGGATTTTTTGAAACTGTAGTAGGAGGGGTTGCAACGTAATTCTATGGGGAGAGAATTGCAGCTGGATGGGAAATTTCCAGAGAAGGAGCGGGATTGTGTGGATTTCTTATTTAACAGTGGAGGGATGAGAGCGAAAGTGTTGGTGCTCCTCAAACCCCTGGAGCTGCCGGCTTTGTGGAGTTTTTCCGAGGGGTGTTTTGATGAAGGGCTTTATGTGTGATGCAAGCAGTTTTGTAGGTGGATCTGCCTTCAATGGGGAGCCATTTGAGGGATTTGAGGTTGATGACTGATTTAATTGGGGCTAAGTGGATTTTTGGAGTTCCCGTGAGGATGGCGTTATCATACTCGATTTTTGATAGGACAAGTGATTGGACAACAGATTTAAAGTCCTCAGCAGGGATGAAGGGTTCTATTTTCTTGAGAAGAGGGCACCCTTAGCTGGGAGCCCTAGGCAATTTCCCAGTTAGCCCATGCTTGGAAAAGTCCCTGCCTGTGCGTTCTGCAATGGGGCATTGAACACATTACCCACTGTGCCAGTGGAGAAGGCCTGTAGCTGCTCTGTAGAGGATTGTGGAACAAGAGACCCCAATCATGCAGCTCTCACTCTTGTATCAGCAGCTCTGCCTGTGAGTGCCAGCCTGAAGATTCTAGAGTACCACAATCTGATAGCGCCGATGCATGGGCCTGGACTATCCGTGAAATGATGAACCGGGTGAAGGCTCAGGAGAACGTAGAAAGTTCTATGGTATGGCACAGAAATACAGCCAGCTCAGGAAGGGATTCCAGTCTAAAGGAGACTGATAGCAACCAGGGCACAAAAGATAACACCAATCAAAATGTCTGCTACTTAGGATTGCATGTACCATTGAGACTGTACTAATTGCACACATGGCTTTCAACACCAATTCCAATGGCTGCCTTCGGCAGGAATTGTGAGAGCAAGGGAAAACTGTAGGAAGCTTCAGTCAGTGAGCCAAAAGCACAGTGTTAGCTCAATCAGCTGATTTGCATGAGCATTCTGGTACCAAATGGCAATATGAGGAAACATGTGGCCTTATTTCAACTAACCATTATAAACTAATGGAGTAACCCAATCATTGTCCGCAGACCTGGGTATCATGTAGTATAGAAAACAGTTGGTCTTAGACTAATTTAACAAGTAACAAGTCAAAAGATGTCAAGAGATGTTTATGGTTCAAAATACAATTTAGGCATGCATAAGATCAGCACAAGGTACTCAATACATATAAAGCTTTCAGAAAATGCATTAAAAAGTGCACCTTCAAAAAGAAACAAAGGCACCTATTGGTACCTCAAGAAACTATCTGTTTTAATCACAGAAACATATTCAGCAGGTAAACATATCACCACGTTGTATAATAGTCGAGAGGTTGTTCCAAAGAGGGGAGTGTGAAGGAATGGTGCTCGTGTGTGAAATAGATAAAAAAAAGGGGGAGGGGAGTTCTCAGAGTGAAAATAGTTCAATAGAGAATGATTACAATAATTATAATTGAAACTGGTTATAAGTATTAACAACACCAGTTAGTTATGGCCTGTCCATCATTAATCATTTTCATTGTACTCTCAATGATTTCCAAAACATGAAGAGGTATCATCTGTTGGTTGAAAGGGATGAAGGTGGCAAATGGTACAGGCCTGCTAGGCGATGAATATTCGACGTTTTGACCCGATTTATTGCGTGGAGGGTAATTGCATCCTCAGCTTGAGGGTCTTCCTCAAAACAGGGGAAGAGTGGGTGGCAACCTAGGGGTAATCATTAAATTGAATTTATTATCATGAAGATTTCCTTGATGATGATAAAGGGACCTGAAGGAGCCTGGATTACTAACATACGGGGAACATCCATTACGACGCAGTGTTTACACCGCACTACCATTACAACGATGACTTTACAATGCAAGTCGTTACCACGACTTGCGCTGGAGGGCGCTCTAGGCTAAGGAATAGTAGATTTACTATTCCAACACCTTCCCTACTGTACGAAGGCTGGAGTTGGAATAGTAAATCTTACTATTCCAAAGTCCAGCACCCTACAGCGCAAGTCGTGGTAACGACTTGAGTTGTAAAACCAGCGTTGTAATGGTAGTGCGGTATAAACACCGCGTTGTATTGACATACAACCGTAACATACTATAGGTGCCTGTAGGGTGATGGCCCTGATCACAGCTCCCGGGGGTGGGTAGTCTGTAAGAAGAATTAAGGTGCATATTAGATTACCTAATCAAAAGGTGTGATCAATCAATAAGAATTAACACAGTGGTTGCTTACTCACATCAAAATTGCGGTGTAGTGGAAATCCATACTATGGATATCCAAGAACACAGTCAAAGCCAGCCAAAGTGCTGGATGTGAAGAGGGATAAACTTCATCCAAGGAGAACCAATCACCCCAACATAGCCTGTAATACAAACAAGCGTGGCCCCAAATTAGTCTGAGCCCAAGTACATGGAATGGTGCCCTCGTGAAAAAAGCTCCAAGTAGTTACAATTTACCTCGAAAAGCCTGTGTAGAGCAGCCCAGGGAAATGTCAGTACTTCGCTTGTCATGATGCGGCACAATAATGGCCAAGACGTGGAGTGTCTGTATTAAAGACGCAAGAAGCGGCGGGTGCACGTCGCGGTGTGAGCTCTGTAACTGACTCAGCATGTCTGCCTAGCCTACCGGCTCAAACGTCACAGGGAGACTGGTTGAGGGTAATAAAAGACAGCCTTACAGCGAAGGACTTGGCATGTAAAATACTTATTTCTGAAAATCGGGGATTTCCTTGAGGCATTCTAGTTAATGATTGATAAGTATTGTCAGCGACGAAGTGTATCATATAGTATATAAGGGACATTAATTCTCATGATGAACACAGCTGTTAAAAAATTATTGATTATGTCAGAAACGAGTGGTATTATATTACAAAGGGGAACTTATCAGCATGTAAGGGACATGAATTCCAGTAACGTACACACATTTATAAAACGAATAACTGATTGTCAGAAACACGTGGTATTACATTACATATGGGAAAAAAGTACTGGAAAAAGGTCTGCCTTCGTGCCCACAACTTTGCCCAACAGCTTTAATCTAAATATTAAATTACACCTGTTCTTTAGAAAGGTACGCCTGAAACATTACTTCAATAAGATCCCGTTTAAACCTACATTTTCCAGTACAGGCCTACGACCACAGTATAACTTCACCACACCATCCTAACTCATGTCTCATAAGATTTTGGCTTATGAACAAGTAGTAATGAGAGATATCACAAATTCTTTATCAAAAAGACAGTATGCCAAATACAACATCTCAAGGCAAGAACGCCTAGCTCTGGAATCCCTGAAGAACAACACAGACATAGTTTTAAAACCTGCCGATAAGGGAGGGGCTATAGTCATTCAAAGCACTGATGACTATAAGAACAAGATCTTTGCACAACTAGGGGTACAAGAAAATTACATTAAACTGAGATCCGATCCCACAAAAGAAATTGCTGATATCATCAGTCATATCACGAATAAAGGACTATGGGAGGGTTTTCTGTCCACCCATGAGCATGAATATTTGAAAAACAACCAACTCAGAATGCCTACATTATACATGTTACCCAAAGTTCACAAACGTATGTCCAACCTGCCTGCGAGACCTATCAACTATGGGTGTGGATCAGTGTTGGAACCATTTTTCTTAAACCCATTGCAGAAACCACCACAGCTTACCTGAGGGACACTATGTAAACTATCAAGTTGGGGGACAATCAACCTTTTAACTCCAATGACCACCTTTTGCTCACGATGGATATAACATCCCTCTGCACAAGTATCCCCCAGAGGGTAGCTCTTGACATCATTAGGACAGCCATGAAAGGTCGAACCAGACCGCTCCAGGTCCCTACCAATTTCATAGTGTATCAACTGGAGAGTGATACGAGGAATCATTTTTTCTTCTTTCAAGGAGAATATTATTTCCAGACGAAAGGGGTGGCCAAGAGGGCAAGTTTTACGCCAGGCCTGGCCAGCATCTATATGGATAACTATGAACACACTCCCGTTTTGAGTGACCAGAATCCTTATAGAAACTGTATAGAAGTATAGAGACGCTATATAGATGATGTCATGATGATATGGCAGTGCAACGAGCAACAACTCACTGAGTTCCATCTTTGGCTCAATGCCCCATCAAATTACATCCAATTCTCACTTGAATTCCACAACAAAGTGATAAACTTTCTAGACATTTTGATCAGCGTGGATGAGGGCAGATTACACACCACTCTATAGGAAAACCAGCAAGAGAAACACCCTCCTTCAGTATTCTAATCATCACCCCTGTAACCGCAGAGATAATCTACCCTTTGGCTGGCCAGTTCCTGAGGTTACGGAGGAAATGCACTAAGAAACATGTTTTTTTCTAGGAGTCAGCCAATTTAATGACTCGCCTGACCGAGAGGGGTTACCCTCTGAGTCTACTGAAGAAAGCCAGAAAACAGGCGTGGTCTTGTCATAGAGAATTTCTCTTTCAACCAAACAGAATGCAATTCCTGAGCAAGCACGTCTGGTCTGTGTGACTACTTAGTGTACGAGATCAGAAAGATCAGGGTGCACCCCTTGTAGAGCATTTCAATGCCTTTGGTTACTCGGCTGAGAGTCTTAAGTGGTGGGTGTTTGATAGAGTAAAGATCAGCCCGAGGGAGGCAACTTTGCCAATATCATCAGCGTAAGAGAGTGTAAAGGGAAACACATCTTTGACACTGTCCTGAGGGGATTAAATGAATATGAGGAAATTGCCAGACAGGTAGCGACATTGAACAATGATTGATTGAAGGTCTTGCCCATTTTGTAATATCTGTCGTATGCATCTGGCAACAATGTATCTCCTCCACCTCTTGGTTTGTAAATAATTACCTTGACAACACCAGGTGACCGAATTTCACTAAATATGTAAATAATGTATATTTCATATCACGCAGCATTCCATAAACACCTTGTACATTGTATAATACACAGTATCTTAGTATTGTCTTATTTATTGCATTTTTGTCCGAAATGTCAATCCATCAATCAATCAAACGGGGGTTTATAAAGCGCGATACTCCCCCGTGCGGGTCTCAAGGTGCTGGAGGGGGTGCAGCTCCGGTTCAGTCCAAGAGCCAGGTCTTGAGGTTCTTCCCGAAGGTGTGCAGGGTAGGGGAGTGCCTGATGTGGACTGGGAGCTCGTTCTAGGCCTTGGCTGCGATGTAGGACAAGGCTCTTCTGCCAGCTCTGTTCCTGCGAATGCGTCGGACCTCTGCTAGGGCAAGGTTGGTGGTGTGGAGGTTCCTTATAGGTACGTAGAAGGAGAGTCTCTCGTTGAGGTATTTGGGTCCGATGTTGTGGAGGGATTTGTAGGCATGGGTGAGTAGTTTGAAGGTTACTCTCTTCTCGATGGGTAGCCAGTGGAGGTCTCATAGGTGTTGGGTCATGTGTTCGTGTTGTGGGGTTCCGAGGACGAGTCTGGCTGCGGTGTTCTGGATGGTTTGGAGCTTGTGTAGGAGAGTTCTTTTCATTCCAGCGTAGAGAGCGTTGCCTTAGTCCAGTCTGGTGGTTATAAGTGAATGAGTGACCGTCTTCTTGCATTTGGGGGGAATCCATTTGAGAGCCTGGCGGAGGATGTAGAGGCAGTTGAAGCAGGTGGAGGCGACGGAGTTGATCTGCGGGTCTTGGTGTGGGAGGAGTCTAGGATGATGCTGAAGTTCCGTGCGCAGTCTGACGGGGTGGGTGGACTCCCGAGGGCGGAAGGCCACCAGGTGTTGTCCCAAGCAGTTGTGGAGGGTCCAAGGAGGAGGGCTTCTGTCTTCTCCGAGTTGAGCTTCAGGCAGCTGTTGTTCATCCAGGCTGCGACGTCCTTCATTCCTTCTTGGAAGCAGAGTCTGGTGTCTTCGGGGTTCTTCGTGAGAGAGAGGATGAACTGGGTGTTGTTGGCATAGGATTCTATGCTGAGGCCATGCTTTCTGACGATGGTGGCGAGGGGGGCCATGTAGATGTTGAATAGTGTGAGGCTGAGTTACCATCCTTGGGGTACCCCGCAGTTGATCTCTGTGGGTTCGGAGAGGAAGGGTGGGATTCTGATCCTCTGGGTTCCGCCGTAGAGAAAGGATTGGATCCAGTTGAGGGCGGGTTCCTCGTATCCCGGCGTCGTGCAGTCTGGCTGTGACAGTGCGATGTGAGATGGTGTCGAAGGCTGCGGAGGGGTCTAGTAGGATGAGGGCCGTGGTGTGGCCCTGGTTGAGTAGCATGAGGATGTCATCAGTGGCGGAAAGGAGGGAGGTCTTGGTACTGTGGATGCTGCGGAATCCAGACGGGAGGGGTCTAGGATTGGTGTTCTCTTCAATGAAGCTGACAACTTGCAATTTACAAATCTCTTGGTGACTTTTGCAACGAAGGGGAGGAGAGAGATGGGCCGATAGTTTTTTCAGGTCTGTTGGGTCGGCTGAGGGCTTCTCGAGGAGGGATTTGACCTCTGCCCGCTTCCAGTCATTGGGAAAGATGCCGGATTTGAAGGAGGCGTTGATGGTCCGGCCTAGTTCGGGTGGTATGGCGGCGGCGGCTCTGTGGTAGATGTGCGGTGGGCAGGGGTCCGTGGCGGCTCCTGAGTGGGTGTTCTTCATGGTCGCGGTGGTGTCTTCAGCAGTAGCAGGTTTCCAGGTGGTAATGGTTGGCTGGTTGGTGAATATCTGTATGACGTTGAAGAGTTCTTTGGCGTTTGTTGCGTTGGTGTGGATATTGTTCTTGATGACAGTCCGCTTAGTGGCTCAAATCCACTGTGGTATTCCTTCAGGGCGTTCCTGTGTTGGTCTGGTCTTCGGTGGTTTTGCTGTTCTGCCAGAGTTTCTCAAGGCATCTGCAGGAGCGCCTGGCTTCTTGGAGGTCTGAGGTAAACCAGGCAGCTTTCAAGAGTTGTTACTTAATGGGGTGGTTGAGGGGTGCGAGCTTGTCAGTGTCGCTGGAGATCCAGCGGTGTAGTTCTTTGGCTGTGGAGTTGGCGTCGGTCGCGGCGGAGGTTGGGGTCATGGAGGTGGGTGGTGTTAAGGTGTTCCTCTGTGATATTGCTCCAGTTCCTTTGTGGTGGGCGTGAGGCAGGTTTGAGTGCGGTGGTGGTGTTGAAGGTGAACTGTACACAGTGGTGGTCTTTCTAGAGGGGCTGCGTGGTGTGGCTGAAGTGGATGTTTGTCCCTCCTGCGAAGATGTGGTTGAAGGTGGGTTTGACTCTGCGGGTGGGTGTGGTGACGAGCTGCTTCATTCTGAAGTTGTTGAGGAGGGCGGCGGAGTTGGGGTCGATGAGGTTGTCGAACTGGAAGTTCAGGTCTCTGATGAGGATATAGTCCGTTGCGGCGAGGTCGGCAATGGTGGTTGTGGAAAGGGCGCAAGGTCCGGTGGGTCTGTAGGCGAGGGTGCCGCGCAGTGTGGTTCTGGGGCTGGTCTGGACTTGGAAGTGGAGGTGATCTGTGTTGGTGAGGGGGTCACTCGTGCTGGAGGTGGAGAGTCAGAGGGAACTCTTGTGTGTGATGATGAGTCCTCCTCCAGGGCGGTGGGCCGGTCTTTTCTCTAGATCTTGTATCCATCGGGGATGGCGGTGGCGATATCGGGGCGGAGATGGAGTTGGTCCAGGTTTCTGTGAAAAAAGCGCCGTGGGGCGAGAGAACGTGGAGCAGGTCCCAGATCTCCACTGCGTGTCTGTATAGGGAGCGCACAGTGAGGAGTATGCATGTCAGGGCTTTGGTAGTGCGTGCGTCCGGGGAGGGTTCGACGGTCGTGGGGGCACTGTTGATGGTGAAGGATAGTCGGCACTGTCGGCAGGAGAACTGGCCATGGTTGGTGTTTGGAGTAGATCTTTGGCAGTCGTTGTATCTTCCAGGGTTCAGTGCGAGGAGAGTGGCGGAGTTGTACCAGTCGGGCTGCCTGGATTAATGGTTCCTGGCGCTAGCCCCGCGGTCGAGTTTCGGACGGTCGCAGATGGGCTTGCTTAGGAGCGCCTTTGTCACGCTAGCGGCGCGACTGCACAGCAGCCGCCATTAAGTAGGGGAGGGGGGAAGGGCGTGCAGCTGGGAGGCGGGGGCAGGAACGGTCGGAAAACGAAAACAGAGACAACCAAAACAGATGGACACTAAAGACGAAACACAACAAAAATTGACAAAATTTGAGAAGCGAAAATGCAACAAGTGGGGAAAACACACAAAGTACAACAAAATGGGGACAGCGCAACACGAATATCAGCAAGAGGGCACAAGGCACAGAGCGGTCTTAAACTCTGCCTGGGAGGGGATCAGAGGATCTGCGAGCAGCAGAGCACAGCGGAGCTGCTGGGGAGAGAGCAGGCCTCAGACCGAGTGTGTTCGTCATGGGAATGTATGTCCCTTATAGGAAATGTTCCCATATGTAATGTAATACCACACGTTTCTGATAATCAATTATTAATTTTTTATAAATGTGTGTTCATCCTGGGAATTTATGTCCCTTACATGCTGTTAAATTCCCATATGTAATATAATACCACTCGTTTCTGACCTAATCAATCATTTGTTAACATGTCTGTTCATCATGAGAATTTATGTCCCTTATAACTATATAATACACTTCGTTGCTGACAATCGTTTATCAATCGTTAACCAGAATGTCTCCGGGGTATCCCCGATTTTCAAAAAATCAGTATTTTACATGCTGAGTCCTCCGCTGTAAGTCTGCTTTTATTACCCTCAGTCGGTCTCAACGTGACGTGTGAGCCGGTAGGCTAGGCAGACGTGCTGAGTCAGCTATACGCTCACACCGCAACGTGCAAGCGCCGCGTCTCGTTTTTTTTATACAGACACTCCACGTCTCGACCATTCTTGTGCCTCATCCTGATGAGCGAAGTACTGACATCCCCCAGGCTGCTCTACACGGGCTTTTCAAGGTAAATTGTAACTACTTGGAGCTTTTTCCACGAGGGCGCCCTTCCATGTACTTGGGCTCAGACTAATTTGGGTCTGTGCTTGTTTGTATTACAGACTATGTTGGGGTGATTGGTTCCCCTTGGATGAAGTTTATCCCTCTTCCCACCCAACACTTTGGCTGGCTTTGACTGGGTTCTTGAATACCACTACACCGCAATTGTGAAGTAGATAAACAACCACTATGTTAATTCTAATTGATTGATCACACCTTTTGATAAGGTAATCTAATATGCACCTTCATCCTTCTGACAGACTACTCACCCCCGGGAGCTGTGATCAGGGCCATCAACCTATAGACACCTATTGTAGGTTAGTAATCCTTGTACCTTCAGGTCCCTTTTTCATCATCAATCAAATCTTCATGATAATTAATTCAATTTCATAATTACTCCCTAGGTTGAAAGACCCGCAATAAGTTGGGTTGAAACGTCGACATTCATCCCCAAGAGGGCTTGTACCATTTGCCAACTTCATCCCTTTCAACCAACAGATTATACCTCTCTGCATGTTTTGAAAATCATTGAGAGTAACAATGAAAATGATTAATGATGGACAGGCCATAACAAACTGGTGTTGATGCTACTTATAACTAGTTTCGATTATAATTAATGTAATCATTCTCTATTGAACTATCTTCACTCTGTGAACCCCCCTTTTTTTTATATTTCACACACAAGCACTATTCCTTCACACTCCCCTCTTTGGAGAAACCTCTCGACTATTATACAACGTGGTGATATGCTTACGTGTTGAATATGTTTCTGTGATTAAAACAGATCGTTTCTTGAGAAACCAATGGGTGCCTTTGTTTCTTTTTGAAGGTGCATTTTTTCAAAGCATTTTTTGAATGGTTTATATGTATTGAGTACTTTGTGCTGATCTTATGCATGCCTAAATTGCATTGTGAACCATAAACGTCTCTTGACCTATTACGTGTTAAATTAGTATAGGACCAACTGTTTTCATACTACTTATTTCAATTAAAGCAGCAATAATGAATGTCTTTTTTAGTGTAACAATTTTCATTTGGCAAATCAATAAGGCAAGTTATATAGGAAAAGTAAATTTATAGAGATCAAGAAAAAATAAAAGCTAAACTTTTCAAAATGATAACTTTTGTTAGTAAAAATAATAATACAAATATTTCTATTAAGAGAAGGAGTGAGAGTAAAAAAGGAAGAAAAGAAAGGAAATTAATTTATGAGATAGCAACAGAGTGAGAATGAGATGAGTACAAGATAGAAAAGTAGTGAAAGGTAATCAGCAAAGATCAGATCTAACTTGTGTTAAAGATTGACAAAAGAATCAATATCTATTTTATGTTCTTCACTGACAACATTTGGGAAAGTCTTTCCAACATGAGAGTTTAACTTTAAATGTAAGGGAAATTTAAAGTTCTATTACAATTGGCTTATCAATGAGATATTCAAAATCATCTAATAGAGAACCTAAAAAAATATTCTGTAAATTAAGAGGAACATTATATATGAGCTTTTTCAAACATTTAGACCAAACAGAATTCCAAACACATTTAACTTGTTTACAGTCAAATATCACGTGAGTTAATGAAACAGCATAATCACTACAACACCATCAACAGGAGGAAGAATAATTATAAAATCTAGATATATGTACAGATGTAGCAACAGTTCTATTATATATGAAAAGGGTGGTTGGGTAATTTATGCTGCTTTGTAAGTTTTGAGTAATCTAAACCATATTTTGTCCCATAACTGAATGGAAAACGAAATATGTAAATCTTCTTCCCACATTAGTATTATAACACTCTTGTTTCTAGATGAATTAGAGGATTACAAGGTTTTATATATAAGAGCAGCTTTGGGAAGGGAACCATTCAAGACATAATACCTCTTTCCATCTAATGTTTCAAGTTGAACAATCTATTGCAAACCTCAGTAAATTTATTATGCCATCTAAATGAATTCATACATTATCTCTGGTGTGAAAAACTATGAAATACTATTCTATTTAATATTAAATGAGAATATTGTATAAAGTAGGACATTTAGAAATTAACCCATTGCGTGCTCACGTCAGCCATTGGCCGATGCGAGCACTATCTCCCGGGTGCTCATGATTGGCTGTAGCGCTTGCACCACGTCAAGAATAATATACAAAATTGCATTGCTAGAAGAAGCAATGGGCGAAGGTGTAGGGGAGTCATTCTTGGCCCTTTTAGGTTTGCACCAGGGGAATCAGTTTTAGCTCCAGGAAATGTATTGCTAGCCATCCTGATATTAATACGAATGACGTGAGAAATCCTGAAGAGCGGTGTCTTTTTGCCCATACATTGTTATGAAAGCACAAAAAGAAGTCAAGTCCAATGATAGATGCACAGAAAAAAATGCCAGGAGACATATGATTTCACAGTTAATCAGGAGGTCAACCAGCGATGTGTAGATGTAATAGGAAAAAGAGAAAATGCAAATATCTGCAAGGTATCCTGGGAAAAAATGGAGTTGGTGGTGTGACATCAATGACAGAGGGCAGCCACATACTGAAGTCATAAATGAATGGCCCCAATTTATCCAATTTATCAAAATTGGTGAATAAATTGTGTGGCCTAGTTAGCAAAAAGAAGACAGTACCTTGTCAGATTTTTTTTATAAGGGAACCAAATGTATTACAATTGCTGGAAATCATCATTCAGAGAAATCAATTTTCAAGAAAAATCAGTGTGACTCACAAAATGGCATCTACAGGCACATCACGAATAGCAAGTGGGGACCATCCATGAGGACAACGACTATCCTCAAAAAGAAGCAAAAAGCAAGATAAAGGCTCAGTGATGGAACTCAGGGAAAAGCCGCTATCTTCTTCAAGCATGGAAGCACACCAGCATAGAGAATGTCTGCTCCACTTATTGATTTTTATCAATTGCTTGTATCCTTGTGACCTATTCTTCTGTCTCTCACCTGTTCTCTGAAGTGCAGGCATCATAATTTGGAGTCATCACAAGGGGATGTCTGTTGATGACTCTGCTTCTTCCTGGCTTATCAATCATCCCACTACAATCAGTCCATAACTGTGATGAGTCTTTCAGGGTGTTTCATGTGATGATGGGGGTGATCATAACGTACACGGCAAAGAGGGAGGTGTGACGATGATGTGAAACTGGGAGAGTGTGACATTTAGCTTGCAGGTGAGTAAGAACTCTGTCTGACTGCCAAATGTGTGAGTGTCACTCGCAATGAATGAGACTTGAGGTCTCTACCATAACTGCTTGGCAGAAATAGGTTGGAATATTCTTTCATGCCATTTTTTTAATGCATGTCTGGTGGAATATGCTTTCTTTCTCAAGAGAAGTCCAGTTCTGCTTGGGGTAAGTGCCTATGCATTTTCTTCGTGGACAGCAGTTCAACTATAGATTTACCCACTGTGCTCTTGAGGGTGTCTCTGTAGTCTCTCAGGTATAGTTCAAAAGTATGCCATTGGTTCATGATTAATTTTAGCAATCTGCATGTTAATTTTCAGAGTTACAAGGAGTAATTCTATCAATCTGTTGCAATCAAATTAGGGTAATATTGGAATGGCGGATTTCCATGTGTTTAAAAAAGTCCTGGAAGTCTTTTTCATTGAAGGGGCCCACTGTTGGACTTGAACACTCAAAGTATGCTATTGATAGACAAACAATTATTGAGGGCATAAATGACCACACCACCTCTGTAACTGAATTTGGCACAGAAAAAATGTCACAAAATCTGCAAACCTCACACATGACCACCAGTAAATACAGACTAGAGGCAACTTGTGAAAAAGTGGATTATTAGTTGAAGTGGATGGTAGTACTCTTCAAGTAATAATGGCACTATTTCTTACGAGATCTAGTTAGGTCTAAATAATTTAAACTTGAACCCCTCCTTTTTATCTGTAGCACAGGACAGACAGGGTTAACCAAGGAGAAATGTGTAGAGCATTTATCAGTACAAAAACTGTTAAAAAGTGGAAAACACAAGAGAATAAAAATCATCCCCAATTTATGAAAATAGAGAAAATTGCAATGAACAAATAGACACCAAAATGTAAGAAAATCTGATATAGGGAACCATAGATATGTGAAGTAATCACTCTACACAGGAGAGTACAGGAACACAGACGATATTGGCTGTATGTCTCCACAGCTTCCAGAAACTGACACCAAGGTCCCTGGGATTCAAACTGTGAAGTTCTATCACTATGAAAATGACATCATAAGTAGCTCATGCAAGAAACATGGCAATAGAGCTAAAGAAGAGACTATTACAACATCTCCTATCTTTCAATAAAATCATAGCTTGAATAAACAAATTCAGAAAGAATAATAAAAGAAAGAAATGAACAATGAATACAAACTTACATACTAACTAGGAAAGTACAAAAACAAAGTGATAAAGAAGACAATTTAACACAAAAGCAAAATACAAAAATTACATGCGATCTGGTGGGACAAAAGTCCAGACAGTACTAGATAAAAGAACATTACAAATTTAAACGATCTGGCGGGACACTAGTCCTGCTAGTTCAACGTGGAGGAACATATTTCATGGGATGTTAAACCCTGGGATAACTCCACTCCTTCTCTTTGTTTTCCACATCACGTTGAAACTGAAATTTTTTCTCTGAATTGAGACCCAACTGCAACACAACTTTTAAAGGTATCTTATAAACTCTAGAAAGGTTCCACCAATTCTTCCCATTGATTCTTATGGCAAAACGTGAAGAAGCATCTACCTTAACAGGTGGACCAAATTTTGACAAACCTTTAGGGACATTGTGAGGAGATTTAGGGCCAGATTCATCAAGCTTAAATCCGCTCTCAAAGGGCCAGATTCTGAGAATCTGGCCCTTTGCGAGCGGTATTTTGGCATTTGGGATGCATCATCCCAAATGCAAAAATCGCTAATTAAGAATTCGCTAAATTGCGATTCTTTGCATTTAAGGAATCTCAAATTGAGATTCCTTAAATGCAATGCATGAAAGTGAAAAAAATAGCGAATTAGCTATTAGGGCACGCAAATTACCATGAAGTACATCTTCGTGGTAATTTCCAAAAACTTTGAAAAATGCACTAAAGTGCATTTTTCAAAGTTTCATGTTGCGCACACACATGCCCTAAGGTCATGTGTGTGCGCAACATATGTGCACACATCAATTTCAGGGGTGCAACAGGGTGTCCTTTGGACACCCCTGCACCCTTGAAATCGCAATCTCAATTTGCGAATCGCTAATTGCGATTAGCAAATTGAGATTGTCTTCCCATTCATTCCTATGGGCCTCTAGGCCCATAGGAATGAATGGGGAGATATTCCTTAATTGCGACTCGCAATATGCGACTCGCAATTAAGGAATTATTAGAAATCGCTATTTTTGTAGTGATTTCTTGATGCATAGCATTTTGCTATTCCTTAATAGCGAATCGGTATTTTTCGCTATTAAGGAATAGCAAAATGTGTTTTTGATGAATCTGGGGGTTAATCCTGACCCAATCCCCTACTTTAATTTTAGAATTATAGCATTCTGAATCCTTGCACATTAATTGAGAAGACTCACCGCTCTTACCTAGACCTGGACAGTGTTACATGTTCTTTACCTCTTTAGTTTCACAAATTTTAGATAACATACCCCATTTTTTCATCCATGCAGGACACATGTGAAAAGATGCCTCCCTTCCTCTAAGTAGTGCGAAAGGACTTGAACCAGTGACAGAACTCGGAGATGTGCGATGTGCCCACAACATGCTCTGTACAGCTTCTTTGATGTCAATATTAGCTGACACAGCCCACTTAACACACTGAACTAAAATATGGTTATTGCGTTCAATAAAACCATTGGCCTGTGGGTGATACACGCAAATGTAAAATCCCAGATTGACTCAAAAATTCAGACATTTCCTTTGATGTAAATTGTACACCATTGTCGGACACAATTTCTTTTGGAAAACCTTCTCTCCCAAATAAACTTTGCAAAAATGTAATTACCTCTTGTGAATTAGGCTCTGTCATGAAATGAACTTCCCACCACTTACTAAAATAATCTGCCACAACCAAGGCAAATTTGTACTTACTATGTAAAACATTGAAGGGTCCCACAAAGTCAATAGCCAACTTCAACCATGGACCCTCAGGAGGATCAACACACTGTAAGGGCGGTGAAATGACTTTAATGACTTTATCACTGGTACAACACGTGACACACCCTTCCACAACATTATTTATTTGGTGATCCATAGAAGGCCACCAATATACCGCACGTATTCTCTTCTTCGTGTTGGTTTGTCCTAGGTGTCCTTCGTGACCATAGCAAATGATCTGACTCCTAAGTGACTCTGGAGGAACACATTTTTCACCTCGCATAATCATAACATCACCCTCCAGCGTAAGCTCTTCAGCAATCTTAGCAAAAGGATGCAGATCAGCATCAAGATGTTTTTCTTTTGGCCACCCTGACACAATGAACTCTTTCACTTTCCATTCAACCAATCTAGTTCTGAGAAACAACCCAAATGACAAGCATCCACAGCAGCAATCAAACATTCATCATTAATGTCGTTACTACATTCACCCTTCTTTGTCGGTAAAGGAGATCTAGAAATATAATCTGCCCTTGTATTTTTCCCGCCTGGTATGTGAGCAACCTGAAAATTATACTGCAATGACTTGGAACTTAGTCTGGCAATCCTGGGAGTATTATCTTTCACAATTCTTCCCTCAAGAATAGGAATAAGAGGCTTATGATCAGTAAAAAGCCTGAAAGTTTCTCCCCACAAAAAACACTTGAAACGCTCAACAGCCCAACAACACGCAAGCAACTCTCTCTCAATAACGGAGTCTGTTTTTTCACTTGGTCGCAACGCACGAGAAGCGAAACCCACAGTATACTCCTTGCCCAGCCTGACTTGTGAAATCATTCCCCCAAGACCATAAATACTTGCATCCACAGATACTATACATTCAGCAGAAGGATCAAAAGGAGTAAGAATCTTGCAAGAACCTAGCTCTTTCTTGACAAATTCCTGCTGACACTCATCACTCCACATAAATACTGTCCTCTTTTTAAGCAGCTCTATCATGTGAACAGTTTTTGCAGCGAAATTATGAATGCATTTAGTGTAAAACTCACAAAAACCTAAAAAAGAAGAAACTTGCTCCTTAGAGATGGGACACGGGGCATCTGAAATGGCTTCAATGAGACCCTCTCTTGGCACTATACCTTCACATGAAATACGGTGATCCAAATATCCTATGGATTCCACACCAAAAACACACTTGAGTTTGTTTGCCACAATACCTTTAGATTCCAACCTCTTCAAAACATTAGAAAAATTTCTGTCATGTTCATCCATACTCTTTCCAGCCACCAAAATGTCATCCTGAAAAACAACCGTACTAGGAACGCCCTCCAACATTTGTTCCATAATGCACTGGAACACTGAGGCTGCAGAGGCTAGCCCAAAAGACATTCTTCGGAACTGAAAAGTTACAATTGGTGACACAAAGGCAGTCAAATGTTTGGAAGCTGGATCAAGTTCGACTTGATGATACACCGATACTAGATCGATTTTCGAAAAATACTTTGCACCAGCAAATTTAGAAAGAATATCATCAATTCGCGGCAGAGGGTGTGAATCTATCCATATCTCTCTGTTAACACTGCGCAAATCGATACATACCCTAAGATTACCATTTTTTTGTCTTGCTACCACCAAGGGACTTAACCAAAGAGATGACTCTATGGGTTCAATAACCCCACTTTCACACATTCTTTTGAGTTCTACTGACAAATCATCCCTTATGCTAAATGGGACATTCCTTAATTTGTGTTTAACTGGTGACGCTCCATCTTTAAGTTTAATCAGATGTTTAAAACCAGTAATATACCCTAGATTTTCACAAAAAACTTTTGGAAATTTCTTTGGCCAATGAGCTAAACTCTCCTCTACAGGTTGGTCACTTACAATAGAGACCTGTTCTTTTGTACTGGGCCTGAGAGTCATTCCGAATAGCCCCTGGTGATACCAATCTAGAATGTTTAGTCCCTTTTTGGCTACATAAACTTTCCCCTGAATGCATTTTTCTTTAAAAATCAAAGTTGTTTAAAAAAAAATCCAGTTAATTCAATGCATCTCCCTTCATAAGAGAAAGGACTTCTGACTATCGCGCACTCCTGAGGCGGAAAGCCGGGAGCTTTTAGATTTGTTTACAGAAATTTTTGTGTCACTGAATTATTTGCTTTTTAAACTCACCACGCGCTAGTTAGCGCCAGGGCACTCACTCACTTCACTAACGAGCACAGCAAGCAGTGGATCTAGCGCTGACTCGTTGTTGAGCATTTCCTTGTCAAAAACGCCAACCCGGCGAGGACTGAGGCCACGCCCCCTGAAGGCCACGCCCCCCTGACGCAGTATTTAAAGCGCTGACTACAAGCGCCTAAATCTGACTATCGCACACTCCTGAGGCGGAAAGCCGGGAGCTTTTAGATTTGTTAACAGAAATATTTGTGTCACTGAATTATTTGCTTTTTAAACTCACCACGCGCTAGTTAGCGCCAGGGCACTCACTCACTTCACTAACGAGCACAGCAAGCAGTGAATCTAGCGCTGACTCGTTGTTGAGCATTTCCTTGTCAAAAATGCCAACCCGGCGAGGACTGAGGCCACGCCCCCTGAAGGCCACGCCCCCCTGACTCAGTATTTAAAGCGCTGACTACAAGCGCCTAAATCTGACTATCGCGCACTCCTGAGGCGGAAAGCCGGGAGCTTTTAGATTTGTTAACAGAAATATTTGTGTCACTGAATTATTTGCTTTTTAAACTCACCACGCGCTAGTTAGCGCCAGGGCACTCACTCACTTCACTAACGAGCACAGCAAGCAGTGGATCTAGCGCTGACTCGTTGTTGAGCATTTCCTTGTCAAAAACGCCAACCCGGCGAGGACTGAGGCCACGCCCCCTGAAGGCCACGCCCCCCTGACGCAGTATTTAAAGCGCTGACTACAAGCGCCTAAATCTGACTATCGCGCACTCCTGAGGCGGAAAGCCGGGAGCTTTTAGATTTGTTAACAGAAATATTTGTGTCACTGAATTATTTGCTTTTTAAACTCACCACGCGCTAGTTAGCGCCAGGGCACTCACTCACTTCACTAACGAGCACAGCAAGCAGTGGATCTAGCGCTGACTCGTTGTTGAGCATTTCCTTGTCAAAAACGCCAACCCGGCGAGGACTGAGGCCACGCCCCCTGAAGGCCACGCCCCCCTGCCCCCTACATCATGTGCTGTCACCGGAAGCGCAGCGGACGAGCGCAGCGGGAGCGCCGTTTGCGCGCCGAAGGCGCGCCTAAGGCAAGCCCGCCTGCGCCCGTCATCGCCACGACATCGCCAGTCACCAGACCCCCTGGTCCTACCACACCCCACATGCCCATCCGTTATGACCGCGAGGAACTCCTTGCTATGAACTATAGTCAAAGATGTTCGGATGTTACAGGTACTCTTGGCCACTCGCAACTCCATTGCAACAACTGCCATTTTTCAACCGACACTCCAACTCGCGTTCGGGGATTTTGTGACAGAACCACACTCCCACCTCTGACGATACTGCAGCTTAATGTCAGATCCCTCTCTAAACACCACCTAGAGGTAAACTTGCTCCTACTGGACGAAAATCCTGACATCCTCTTCCTCTGCGAAACATGGTTACGAGATGGTATTTCTACCATCCCTAACCTTACGCTCCTAGATGAGTTTCACCTGGCTACCATAAACCGCGAAACTCGAGGCGGTGGCATCGCAGTAATTTATAAAAAGCACTTCACTTGCTCTTTTACTAAAGAAACTCTCCCTGACTGTGAATGCGCCCATTTTAAAATTAGCACTAGCCCTCAGTTTACTATGACGGGTCTATACATTTACCGCCCACCAGGCCCTGCTTCCAGATTCATTGACGCCCTTCTTGAGACGTCCACGGCGCTCATTACCAAATCTGCAAATTTCACGATTCTGGGTGACCTCAACCTGCATTTTGACTTAACTAATGACCACACGATTGCCAATCTCCTCACCGATCTCTCGGCTTTACAGCTTAACTCACTCATTCATGCTCCTACTCACACAGCCGGTCATACCCTAGACCCGGTCTTTACCAATATCAAAGAGGCAGCCACAGAGGTCCCCACCCCTATGGGATGGACGGACCACCACCTCATTAAGCTAACGGTCCCAGCCCCAGAACGACAGTACAAAACTGAATCCAACCGTCGCTTAAAAAGACCATGGCACAAGCTTTCTACCTCTACTCTTCATGAAACCCTTGGAGGATTTCACCGTGAGGCCAATCAGGATATAGACACAATCTATACCTCTTTCACTACCTGGATCACAGATGGGCTTGATACTCTCATCCCAGCCAAGTTAACTAAAGGGCGAATCACACCCTCTAATCCCTGGTATGAGGATACCCTTAAAGCTATGCTCAAGGATTGTAAAAGAGCTGAGCGTCAATGGAGGAAAAACTTTGACAGTCAGGATAAGGCTAACTATCTATCCAAGCTTAAAACCTATCATAAAGCCATTAGTACTACCCGTGCAGCTTTCTATGCTGACAAAATCAGTTCCAACCCGAACCCCTCCAAATTGATCTTCAAACTTGTCAAAGAACTACAAAACTCCAGGTCACCCATTCCTAAAATCACATCCAACGAACATTGTGAGCAGTTGGCCACTTACTTTGTAGAGAAAGTTCAAAACATCTACGCAACTTTTCTGAAGAATTCTCCTTATCCTGGGGAACTCGAGGACCCTACCTCCACATCCAAACCCACTTACTCAAATTCCTGCCATCACGGCCACTGACTTGACGAAACTTTGTAAGAAAGTGAAATCTGGCTCCCCGGCGGACCCTATGGGCCCCTCTCACTTTCTGGATTCGATTGATTTTTTTCCTATCCCCCATGATGGATATTCTCAATCTTTCCTTCACCTCTGCCTCTGTACCCATAGCTTGGAAGCAAGCTTGGGTATCACCAATAATTAAAAAACCTACCCTGGACCCTTCGAAGCCAGAAAGTTTCCGGCCAATATCCCTCCTCCCCTGGATATCTAAAATAGCAGAAGCCCATGTCAATGGCATTCTCTCTAAACATGTGAACTCTCATGGAATCCTGGACCCATCTCAAAATGGCTTTAGAGCGGGCCATAGCACCGAATCCGCCCTATTGGCCACCACCGAACATCTCCGGACGATTTTAGACTCCGGTCAAAGTGCTGCGCTGATTCTTTTAGATCTCAGCGCAGCCTTTGACACGGTATCTCATGACATTCTTCTGAAACGTCTGGAGAGGGCCGGTGTGTCTGGCCTTGCCCTAGCTTGGTTCCACTCCTTTCTTAAGGACAGATCCTTCAGGGTTTCAGCCCCTCCATTTCTCTCAAAATCCCATCCGATAGCACAAGGAGTCCCCCAGGGCTCAGCGTTGAGCCCCTCCCTCTTCAACCTATATGTCCAGCCGCTTGCGGCTGTGGCCAAAGAGTGGGGGCTCACGCTGGTATCGTACGCTGACGACACTCAGTTGGTCGTCACCCTCACTGAAAGCCCGTCCGTCACGGCATCCAGGTTCAGAGATGGCATGGCAGCTGTGGCACAATGGATGACGGATAACTACCTCCAACTTAACGCCGGTAAAACTGAGGTGCTCCTCCTTGGCAGAAACACCAGCCTATGGAACGAGCACTGGTGGCCGTCATCCCTTGGTGCCACCCCATTCCCTAAAAACTGTGTAAAAAACTTGGGTGTCTGGATGGATGCTAACCTTAGCTTCCAGACGCACACCAAAAAGGTGGCTGCAACCTGTATAGGTCTCCTGAGAAACCTCAGGCCTATTCTCGGATTCTTTGACTCTAAGGTTCGCCAGCTGATTGTCCAGGCAACCATTTTGTCACGCCTGGACTATGCGAACATCCTTCTACTAGGAGCAAACAAAGCAGAAACGGCTAGGTTCCAACGAATCCAGAACGCGGCGGCGAGAACGCTGGTCGGTCTCCCACGCAGATGCTCAGCCAGAGCCACCATCCGCAAACTCCACTGGTTGCCAGTGGAATACAGAATTAAATTCAAAGCGCTCATCACGATCTTTAAAATCGTCAAACTGGGAAACCCCCCGCTGCTGCGTAACCTGGCCTGCCCCTATGTCCCTGGCCGTAAATTACGCTCCTCTAGCCAACTTCTCTTGGAAGTTCCCAGAATTAAGCTCTGTCGTACTGGAGGCCGATCCTTTAGGGTTCTCGGTCCCAAAATATGGAATGATCTTCCTCTCAGCATACGCTCCATAGAATGTCTCTCTGTCTTTCGCAAGACAATCAAGACCTTCCTTTTCCCCCCTCCCTAGTGCATCTCTAATTCCCCTCCCCCTCCCCGTCCTGTAAGGTGTGTGTCTGTCTTTCAGCGCCGGGACGCCCCATTGCTGGGGTAGCTGTTGCGCTTCACCAAACCCAGAATAGAATAGAATAGAATATCAGGAGGATTAAGAACTTTGTTTCCCCATGTATTTCCAAACAGTTTTTCCGTAATCATGGTCATCCTTGCCCCTGAATCAACCAGAAGTTACAAACATTTTCCATCCACCAGAATATCAATAATGGGATCAACACATTCTTCAGACTCATCCTTTACTACCACTACAAAATCAGTTAGAGAACTAACTACTTCACACAAAGGATCATACTTTGATTCCTCAGAGTACACAACATTGACACCCCCAAGAAAACTACACATTTTCTCAAAATGTCCTTGTTTTCCACACTTCCGGCATGCTGCATATTTTGCTGGGCAAATCCTGGAATTTGGAAAATGCTTTGGGAAACCACACTTATTGCATGAATTTTTAGAGAAGGGACCCTTCCCCCCTTTTTTATTGGTAACAAATCTATTACTCTTTTGTTCAATATTAGATTTGAATTTTGCTCCCTGTGTTTTCTCCTCAACAAATTCTTTCTGTTCTTTGACCACACCCACTGGTTTCTTCTCAGATTCGAGCTCTTTTTTAGATGTTTGCGACAATTCTATATTTTGTACGATGCTAATTGTTTCATCTAAAGTGGGATTCTTTAAAGTAACTAGTTTTTCTTGAACTTTACTATCCCAACAATGCACAACTATTTGATCCCGAATGAGTTGTGAACAAAAAGTTTCAAACTCACACTCTGATGCTAAAATACGAAGAGCCGCTACATAATATACAATACTTTCTTCACACTCTTGTTTTCTCGAAAAAAACTTGTGTCTAGAAACCACAAGACTGTTCTCGACATCAAATTGTTTCTCCAACATTCTCACCACTTGATCATAAACATTCAACTCTTCCTCCCCTGCCTCTGCAACAATAGGGGGTAAATGTTCTAGGACAGCTTGACCTTCAAAACCCAAATTGTGTTCCAAAATAAAATGCTTCCTCACTGCGCTGAACCTCGAACCCCCTATTGCCCCTATATATTTTCAAAAGCTCTATGCCAAACCTTCCATTTCACAGGAGGATCACCTGGAAGCTGTAAGAAAGGTGGGGGAGCCTGTACATTTTGCATACTGATAACTATGAAAACACAAAATTTTCTACAAATACCTGAAATAGAAAAGTAGGTTTAAAGTACCATATGAATTGCACCTTCAAAACGTATAAATTATACAATAAACACTTTTGTTAATTAACAATTACACTTTGAAAAAAAAAACCAAAAATCAGTTTGCAAAATCAAAAACAAAAAATATGATGAATCCGGGACTGTGCTGCAGTACATAAACCGAGTGAAAATTAAAGAAACTGTCTCACAGTCACTTCTTTATCCGTAGCACTGAAGATGAAATTTCCTTGGTTAAGATATAATACAACAAATGTGAAACCTTCTTGCATGCGATACAAATCAGCAAAAAATGCAGATCATTAATGAATTAACATTCCAGGAAAAACATCATGTTGAAAACGCCAGAATACTACTGAGCAAGAAATAAAACCCGTGACTGTGTTTCTTGTTCCACACACTGTTGTGGTACTCACAATCCCCTTTGGAAAAAACTTCCTGCGTTTTAAAAGATAAAACTTAGAAAGGAAAAGAAAAGCTCACCGCCTTCCTCCTTCTTACTTCGGTAAAATACGCCGAATTCCAATTAAACTGTTCGACTTCCTCCACGTTGTTTTAATCTATTAGCATAATCCGAATTCCTGTTTCAAGCTCCCGACTGCGCATAACATGCTCACATAAGCCGAAATCTTGTTTTAATACTTCGACTTGTACATGCGCACAGGAAGAATGCGGAAACGCGTAGAGTGCTCTTTGACCCCGTGACGCGTTATACTTTGTTTCACTAGCACATGAGCACATCAAAAATGTGGAAAGACGTGGAACTCTCTCGCACTTTGTGACGTTATCTCCTCTGCGCTGAATCCCTCTGAAGATTCCAATATGTCATCATTCGTAAAAGGAGACAACTGGGGAAGGATCTCTCTGCTCAGAAAAACAAACCGTCACTGTGCCAACTAACCACCAAGTGCACTCGAAACTTCAGATGCACAAGAAATCACCGGATCAGGCAGATTTGGCTCCGACTAGTACACACATCCAACAGGTAAACTTTCCCAAACTTCTGTTTAGTTTTTTTTCTTTTTACCACACAAGCATCGGGCAATAGGGTGAGATATAGAACTTGCTCACCTAAAATCCACAGCTTATGTGGAATGTCCAGAAGGCGGGATTCCAACGTACTGGTCTGGTTCTATATTTTCACAAAATTTTAGACCTCAGAGATTTATCCAAAATTTTGACAAAGCTGCATGGGAGGAATTTTGATACAGCCACTTGACACGCAGGAAATACTTTACACACGCACGTGTGGGTGGAGACAGGGACAGACCTTGTCGCCAATTTGAAGTAATCACTCTACGTAGGAGAGTACAGGAACACAGAATTTATTGGCTGTATGTATCCACAGCTTCCAGGAACTGACACCAAGGTCCCTGGGATTCAAACTGCGAAGTTCTATCACTATGACAATTACATCATAAGTAGCTCATGCAAGAAACATGGCAATAGAGCTAAAGAAGAGACTACTACAATATGTTTTTCAAAAGTTTAGGTGTCTATCACCAAAAGTAAGGCCGACCACAATGGAGTGCAGGTCAGATATGGGGACCAGGTTAATCCTGGTGGAAAGTTCACCCTCTAACTTAATTGTTTGTCTGCAGGAAAGTCCTCATCGACGGGGTTGTCAGTGGGTCAGGCTGCCAACTGGATCTGAAGAATGCCTCACTGACGACAGCTGTCTGAAGTGTGGGTCACTGGGCAAACCTTGACTCCAAATGGAAGTTTGAGGCTCTCAACATCCACTGTGTGAAAACTCAGAGCGGGCAAAGTCTGAAGTTGCGGCCCAGAAAAGGGTTGTGATCAATGGGTTGCTCCTCGGCATTGCTCCTGGTGAAATCCTCTACATTTAGCATTAGAAACTTTCCTGAAAGTCAGGATCCTTTCAGTGGAGCAAACCAGCAAGTTGAGTCTGACCAGCAGTATGACATTCATTGCTATGGCTAGGTGCTGGGCCTATGGTATCCTCTGGTTCTTTTTGCAGAAAATTCAGAAAAAGTTTCTACGTGTCCAGTCTTACAATTTTGAATGAGAAAAGAGTACACTCTAACATGAGTAAAGGTCCAGGACCCTTTCATCCCGACTTAGGGATTAGGACTCAATCTTCTGGAACCTGGAAGCCACCAGCTGGAACTGGTCTGCTAGGCTCAGCAGAGATTTGGGATACTTTCAGCTTGTGTGTTTCTGGATCTGAACAGGAGGGTTGCCAACTAGCCCTTGGAGTCTACTCTTATGTCGTGGGTACAAGTGGGGAGCAGGGCCATCGATTTCTCTCCACAGACTCACTAATAGGTGCAGTCCTCCTTCTGTCTTCAACTGGTCCAAAGGTGTTCTGAAGAGGGTACTGAGGGTTCCACTTTTATGCCCAGTGTCAGCTTGTGGGTGATGGAAACGCCTGGCCACTGCCTAATTATTGGGGTAAAAGTTCAAAGGGATGCATCTATTCACTTTATCAGCACTTCCTGTGTGTTTTACAGATAAACTGTAATTTGTTAAAAATATCAATGTTTTCCCTTCTTTTAAATATTCCAATGAATGAATGAATGAATGAATGGGAATTTGTATAGCGCGGACTTAGCCCAAGGGCATCACGGCACTGTGAACAGACAAACCTACAGGCACAACCAGCATTACGTACTCAAGCCCGTCTTGCCAGAAACAACCAGGTCTTGAGGGTCTTACGGAAGATTGAGTGAGCTTGTTGATCCGAAAGGGAAACAGGGAGAGAGTTCCATGCCTTGGCAGCAGCCTGTGAAAAGGCTCTTCCACCCCATCTCATCTTTTTGTATCTAGGAACCATGAGCAGATATTTATTAGCTGACCTGAGGTTCCTAGAAGGAGCGTACCTATGGAGGATATTCTCTGTGCCCACTGGGCCCTTTCCATAGTATGCATTGTGGGCGAGGCATAGGGTCTTAAACAAGACTCTATGGTCCACCGGGAGCCAGTGCAGTGAACAGAGATCAGATGAGGCAGAGTGACGCTTGGGAAGATTCAGCACCAGCCTTGCAGCAGCATTTTGTACAGCTGAAGGCGGCGCAGCTGACCCTTGTTAATTCCCAGATAAAGGGCATTACAATAGTCCAGCCTGGCCAATATTAAGGCCACGACCACTTTTTTACGAGCTTAAAGTGACAAAAACTGGGAGATTTTTCTTATGACTCGAATAAGTCCAAAACAAGTGTTGACTGTTCTGGAGACCTGATGAGACATAGAGAGACAGTCATCGACCAACACTTTTCCCATGGGAGACAGGAGTAGGACAGGTACCCAGGGAATTGGGACACCACTCACTCGACCAGATGTCAGAGTTGTTCCCAAAAATCAAGACTTCCGTCTTTTCCCCATTTAATTTAAGGTAATTTTGAACCATCCATGATGAGACAGCTGTCATACAGTCTTTAAAGTTTTGCGTGGAGTCCCTGATCTTTTGTATAATAGAGACCATGATCTGCATGTCATCCGCATAAGACAACACCTCCAGCCCAAATGATTTCACCACCCTTGCCAGCGGGGCTACATAAATATTAAAAGAGGGTAGGAGTCAAGGAGGAGCCTTGAGGCACTCCGCAGACAAGGGGGGAGGACTCAGAGGAAAAATTGCCCATTCTAACGGTTTGAGGCTGCTGTCCAAGGAATGAGGCAAGAAGGTCCAGGGCCCGACCGCCAACCCCTATCTCCTTGAGACGCTCCACCAGTCACAAGGGAGACAGGGTGTCGAAGGCAGCGGTAAGATCGAGTAAGATAAGGAGAGTGGTATGCCCTGCATCCACCTGAACTCGAATATTATCTAACACCATGGTGAGAGCAGTCTCGGTACTATGAGCCCGTCTAAACCCTTGTTGGGAGTCATCCAGAATCTGATGGTCCCTCAGGTAAGCGCTTAGGTGTGAGTTCTACCGGAGTACGAGGACGGTGCAACAGGTACAAGGCAGGCTCTGACCAGAAAAGCTGGTCAACCCCTTACCGCTTCACTCCTGGAAGCATTGGCTGCAAAATCTAAGCGCATATATGAGAAGGGAACCCCCCCTCTCACACTTAGAGAAACACCTTAGTGAGTGTAACACATAGCCTGGATTACACTCCTTTTTAACCTGCACTACACTCTATTTTAAAAAGGTCCTGAGGAAAGCCAGATTTAGTTTAAGGCACTGGCTGAAACATGTCGACCAACTGATGGATGTAGGAGGTAGTAACTCGCCTCCCTTAAACATCCCCAAGCCTTATTTTAACCGCTGACGGGGGCCCAGTTATTAAAATTTAATTTACCCTCGGGTACTGGGACCCTCGCCAAGCCGTTTTAACTCACACTTCATTTTACACCTCACACTGCACGCTCAGTAAAATACCAGCTCCGCTGTAATCAGGCGTCGCAGCACACCCGGGACACATTAGGTGTCACTGGGTGGGCCTGATGATGAAGCATGCCACCAACCAGGTTGGTGGGTGAGGGCTTCATGAACTCACCAACGAGGTTCCCATGACAAATCTAATCAGAGTCCTAACAATATTGGTCATATTAAAGCTAGTCTCTTTTGATAACACATGTATTCAGAGTCACCATCTTGGAATGGTTCCTTGCTGCAAGCGGACCCCCTGAGAGTCATACGGTCAAAATGATAAATTCAAAAACAAAGTTAGAAAATGTAAATCATACCATCAAAATTGAAAAGTCATGATCGTAAAAAATTGTCAAATGTAACCTATATCTCCAGTTAGAATTAACATGACTACAATATATGTTGATAAATGTGTAATTGAACCTTGAACAACGTACTTTGTTGTCAAATGGGCATATGATTTTTTGGAAGATGTCAATGTATCCGTCTATGTCCTCTCTATGTCATATTTCTGTATGAATCAACCAAATCTCTATCGGGTACCTCATACCAATTCGCTGTTATGCTTGTCCCCAGTACTTATCCATCAGCTTAAGTACCCCGGTGACACTTATATCTAGACTTTAGTGTGTGTGTGTGTGTGGACCTTCACATACAAAATTTATGCCGTAGACTGTAAATTCATAGAAAATTATAACAAGATGTAATCCAACCCATGTTATCATCATTCTAAAGTTATAATAATTGAAGTTGTGTCCAACTCAAAATGCTTAATTTCTCCCTGTGTATGTGGGTTTCTGATAACTCTTGTGGGGAAGGTGGATGTTACAAAGTCTCTTTCCTTAAACAGATCACAAAAAACAGCTATATTACATTTGGTCATTCATTCCTTTTGGTGATAGTATATCCAGTTTTTTGATCTAATAACTCTCTTTGCATAACAGTATTTTTCTATTGTCAGCATCATTTCGATTTTTCAGTGCTTCCAGTATCGTAAACCGGAACTTAGGTTATGTCCATGGGTGTTGAAATGAATTGCTAAGGTTGATTTTTCATTGTTACTATAAATATTGCTCTTATATTCCATTATTATGATTTTGTTTCTTTGTTCAGTTCTGTCCACATGTGCCAACAAGCATGGGCATGTCAGTAGGTAAATCACGTTCATGTACTTACAAGTAGCGCTTGTTCTTAATTTGATCTTGGTACCTTTAGAAGGATGAGCTATTTCAGTACCTTTGATAATATTGTTGTAATTACTGCAATTCAAACATGTGTTTGTGCCTTTGTATTTGTGCTCAAAATCCTGTTGGGCATCGGCTGTACCCTTTGTCTGTAGTAGCTCTTTCAAATTTTGGGATCTTTTACAGGCAAACAATGGAGGTTCCTTAATTGTTCCTCTGAAGGCTGGTTCAGTCTGTAACATTAAACCAATATTTCAAAAACTCTTGATTGTAAAACTCCTTGTTAGATATTTAGATACAAAGACTGCTCTCATTGAGTCTCCGTTTGTTTTCTGTCATGTTTAAGTGTGATCTGTTCTAACTATCAGCCCTGGTAACTGCCTCCTCCATGTCGTATTCGGGATATTATTTTGCCCTGAATTTATTGCACTACATATTCTTTACTTGTTCATATTTGTCAATGTCTGAGGCTATTCTTTTTGTGCCCAATAACTGCGAGTACGGTAGATGATTAGGGCATTTAGATGCAAGCTGTCATAATGTAACAAGTTTTTACAATCCATAGATTTCACATAAATGTACGAGTTTATGTTGTTTCCATTCAAAGTAATTTCCTCATCCAAACATTTTATCCGATTCTCCCTGGTCTCATGTGTGAACCTTACCCAATTGTCCACAGAGTTCAAAATGGACATTGCCTCTGTTAACTCATCTTTCGTACCTTTCCACAATAGAAATATCTCATCAATGTATCTCTGGTAACTTAACAAATTTCTTTGTCAATGTTCTATGGCTAAGACGTGGCCTGTTCAAAGTGTTTCATTAACAGATTAGCTTAGAATGGAGCTACACAATAGCCCATTGAAGTTTCAGTAGGTTGAAGATAAAATGTATTTTTCCATTGAAAATAACTGTGCTACAATGTGAATTGCATGAATTCTAGTAGAAACATCTTAAAGTCTTCTTTCATGTCCGTCACAAGCAATGTCTCTTCGATAGCATAAGTCATGAGGAATAGATGTATACAACAATCTTACATCTATAGTACACATTATAATCTTTTCATCTGTGCGTATCATGACTTTGGATAACTCATTCAGAAAGTTATTTGTGTCTTTGAGGTAAGAACTCATGGCGTGAGCATGGGGTTGAAAATACAGATCCAGCTATTTTTACTTTGGTCCATGTATGGAATTTTTGGTGAGTATAATTGGTTTCAAGGGAGGATGGCGCAAATCCTTGTGTATTTTGGTAACGTGAATTTTAGGTGTTTTTGGATGTTATTTGTACTAAGTATCTATTCAATTTCCGTTATGATACCATTGTCTAAGGCTCTGTTCAAAATGATTCTCAAGATGCAAAAGAATTCTATGGTAGGATTCTCATCAATTTCCATGTAGGTAGAGTCATCAGAGAAATGTGCATTTACATTCTGTAAGAAATATTCTCGATTCATAACCACCAGTGCCCCCCCTTTCTCAGCTTTACAAAAAGTAATGGTGGAGTCTTTTGCCACTTGTTCAATGATGCCCCTTTCCTTCATAGTGAAATTGGTGTAACGTTCTTGTCTGTGTTTGAATAGATCTCTCACCTCCGTTTTTACTACTGCTTCAAAGGAGTCCAGTACTTTGTGGCTGAGAAGGGCCATGTATGTACTCTTTAGTCTTAGGTTTCTTAGGTTCCCCTTTTCTTTACTTTCCTGTTCATCAATAATTTTGTCAAAGTATTTCCATAATCTTAGTGTGCACATACATTTAAACAAGCTAATCTCACTATCCAGTAGCGGCCAGTGGTGGGAGTGCTGCCGGGCGCTGACGTGGGGTGGGGAAGGTCTGGGGGGGGGGGGGGATAGTAAACCCCAGAATGCTGCCGCACAGAGGTAAGTACACAAACAAATAAATAAAATGAATTTTGTTGCGCGTGCTGCATCGCCAAATGCGGTGTTTAGGCCTGATCGAAAAGGTTTATTTTACCAGGACAAATGTCCATTTTTTAAACAGCACACTCAGGCTGCAGGGACTGGCCTGAAATCTTACTTTGTCACTATAGTGGTGGAACAATAAGTGCTGCAGTCTACTTGTAGCATTTAACGTACAGGTCCTGGGTACACATAGTGCAATGCACTTGTAGTGTATTGGTAAGTTAAATATGCCAATCAGGGATTCAGTAATTCTACATGTTTGTAAGGGGTGACTCTGGACGGCAGCCTCCCAGTGTTCACGGTCCATATACCAACAATAAAGTTCAGCAAAAAGTGGGGGAGGTGATCATGCAAAAGTAAATTTCTTTACTCAACTTGACCAAAGAAACCTACAGATATCTCCTGTGTTGAGCTAACAGTTAAAGGTGTCATTTAAAGAAGTTCAGAAAGACAGTTCTGGCCCTTACTTTGAAAATACTTGACAGTAACTTAGCATTTCGTCAATGAGCTGGTCATGAAAAGGAAACTAAACTCTTTGCCTGAATAGTTGCTTCATGGGCATGGTACCTCTGTGTCCTTCAATAGCAGGATAAATGACAATTTCAAACCAGCTTATCATGTACATGATAGGCATCCTTCAATACCTTAATGGCAACATGTCTGTTGGTCTTACTATCATATTCTAGATCTCTCTAAATTTCTTTTCCATTAAGTCAGTCAGAACAAGGAGCTTTGGTTCCTTCTCAAGGACAGGAAGAATGCCACTTCTGCTTATCATTTCGCAATTACTATATTTGACGATGTAGCACAGCTATACATGTAAAGTCAAAGGTCCTAGGGCCATATGTATCAAGCAAATTAGCATTCGCAAAGGCCGAAATTCGCAGAATTTAGGCCTTTGCGAATGCTAATTAGCTAAATGGTATGTATGAAACATTTTCGCAGCAAAATAAGGAATCGCAAATTTTGCCATTCCTTATTTTGCGATTGCACTTAAGGAATGGCAATTATTGCGATTCCTTAAATGCAATGTATCAAAGAAATATTAATGCAAAAATGCCCATAAGGATTCGCAAATTACCACCAACTTCTAGTTGGTGGTAGTTTGCGAATTCTTTTAAAAAAGCTATTTATTTAAATTCCAAAGGTGCCATATGACGCTCATACATGCCCTTAGTGCATGTATGTGCGCCATATGCCCACACAAGTCAGTTTCAGGGGTGCAGCAGGGTGTTCTTGTGACACCCCTGCACCCTTGAAAATATTCGCAATTTGCGATTAGCAAATTGCTAATCACAAATATCCCCTTCATTCCTATGGGCCTCCTGGCCCATAGAAATGAATGGGAAAACTGCGATTAGCAATTTGCTAATCGCAATTTAGGAATGTTAAGGAATCGCTAAAAAGAAGCGATTTCCTACATACATACCATTTTGCGATTTCTAAATAGCGATTCCTTAAAAATCGCTATTTAGGAATCGCTAAATGGTATGATGATACATATGGCCCTTTATGACATATGGAGCCAGTGCAAATTGGGGAAGAAGACGTCAACAGGTCTGATCCTTCACAGGAAGGAATAGCCTTTATAGGTACTCCTATTGTTCTATTCTCTGTGGCAACGTTTCCATTGGATTGATAAATATTATGCTAAGAGCCTGGTGATTAGTGACATCGGTAAATATCTTCCTGTAAACAAAGTAAGGGAAGTGTATACACAAGTTCACTGCCACAAAGCTGTTTTTCCCAAACTGCGAGTTGGCTTGTTCTGACTTTTTCAAGAGCTGGATGCCATGAGAGCTGTCTAGGTCTGGAGGTTCTATATTTGAAGCTTGGATTATCGCCTCCAGAAACCACCTTGCCAGACAGTGAAGGGGATACAAAGCTTGAATGAGCCCTACAAGGAAACCACTTGTGGGACAAAAGTGTGAAGCAGGAAACACCTCCTGAATTCGCCCATAATAACAACATTACCCAGTACTGAGAGGGAAAGACAAGGACAACCAGGAAACCAGTACAGAGACACCCGGGAGCGTTGAGACACACAGAATGTACAATTCAGAGGGGTTATTTAGGAAAAATGACCTGTAAGAAGTCAGAAATCAAAGGAAGTAATTCCCCACATCTTGACCTGCGTAAACATCACATAAATCAATGGGACAGCAGCCAAATGGATTGAGCTAGGTAAAAGGAAGTCCCGCCACATTTAAAGGGCTTCTCTTATATCGCCCTCCAAAAGCGAGAACTCCGTTGATGGAAAATATTGGTCCTTTTCTGGAAGATAGTATAAACAGTTCAGATTACACAGATTTAGGAGATTTTAACTATCACCTGGAAAGGGAAGATGACAACATTACAGCATTTATCGATGTAATGGACAGTTTTTCAGTGAGGCAGATTGTTAAACAAGGGACGCATAATGCAGGTCATACATTGGATGGAATCTTCACTTTCAATAATAGGATAGAAGTGTCTGAAGTTATCCCGGTGACTTGGTCAGATCATCAAGCCATTACATTTATAATACGGGATATCCGGCAACTAATGACACTAACAAAAACTCCGGCACAGTTGTATATCAGGACTGGAGTAAAATCAATTCTTCAAACTTTCAGACTCAACTAAGAATAACAAAACCGAATGTGGAATTAGGTGCCAATAACATGGTCAATAAATTAAACTCCTGGATCAAAACAGCAGTAGACACAGCAGTCCTTAAAAAGAGGCTACGATCAAAAAGGAAAAGGCAATCGGAACCCTGGTTCGCTAACAAACTTAGAGAACAGAAAAAAGTATGTAGGAGATTTAAAAGGGTATGGAGAACTGACTACGCCGAGGCAAGGAAAATAGAATATGTAAGTACTCTATCAGACTACAAAAAAATGATTGTTGAGGAGAAAAGTAAATATTTTACTCAAAAAATCCTGGAAGCTAAAAACTCCAGCAAGTAGCTGTTTAACACAGTGAAAAAACTAGCTAAGCTCCCAGGGAATCTACAGAAGATAGAGAACCCGGGATTCTACAATATTCTAGGAGAATTTTTCACCAACAAAGTGGAGGTAGTATATAAAACTTTTAGAGACAGCAAAAATAGATCCGCGGAGATAAAAACGCCAGGGATACATTTGTCAACCACTGACACAACTTTCTCTTTTCTCCCACCTACTGAGGATCAGTTCATCCAAGTAGTAAAGACAACAAAGGCAGGAGCTCCGTCAGACCCTTGCCCGCCCAAAATCTTTCATTTGTGTCCAGAGCTGATCAGTGAGCAACTTAGAATAGGCTTCCTAGAAATAATACAGACAGGCATTTTTCCAGAGTCATGGAAAATAGCTTTGGTTCGGCCTTTGTTAAAGAAAGCTAATATGGACCCGACACAACTTAACAGCTATGGGCCAATATCGAGGATTCCCTTTTACACCAAAGTGTCGGAAAAGCTGATTAATAGGCAGATCACATCCTTTATCGCCGAAGGAGAACTTTTAGATCATTCACAGTATGGTTTTTAGAGGGGGTCATGGAACCGAGACCGCCTTGGGGATGGCAGTAGTAGAAGAATTAAGAAAAACACTGGATGAAGGAAAGAAGGCCGCCTTGATTTTGTTAGATCTATTGGCGGCCTTTGACACAGTCAACCATGAAATCCTGATTGGTAGATTAGAGGAACTGGGATTTCAAGACAGTGCCACCAAATTTCTGACATCATTTTTAACAAACAGAACATTTTTGATAGAAATGGATGTGATGGCTTCTAAACCATTCGAGCTGCCATGTGGAGTGCCTCAGGGTTCATCCCTGAGTCCCACTCTCTTTTACATTTATGTGGCCCCGCTGGCAGCAATCATTAGACAATGCGGCTTTTCAGTCATATCATAAGCCGATGATACACAGGTGGTGATCTCAGTATCAAACAACATTGATGAGACGGCTGACCGCTTTAATATCTGCATGCTACAGATTAACAAGTGGATGCAGAATAATTGCCTCAAACTGAACGGCGACAAGTCAGAGGTCTTGCTACTAGGGTCTAACACCTCCTTCTCGTCCTCAAGGTGGTGGCCGGCTGATCAGGGCGACTGCCCAGCACCACTCTCAAAGGTTAGAAACCTGGGAGTAACATTTGACCAAAGATTGACATTTGAAGGTTAAATTAACAAGCTTACTTCCACCTTCTGGGGCATCTTACAAATTATTAGGAAGTTCCGTCTCTTTATCCCTGTGGATACTTTAAAAACGGTGGTCACTGCATTGGCCATATCTCGATTGGACTACGGAAACGCTCTATACGTGGGACTTCAGGCACAGCTCCTACTTAGACTCCAATGGATGCAGAATGCAGCGGCAAGATTAATCCTGGATATCCCTAAACATGAACCAGTAACAAATCGATTGAGGGATCTCCACTGGTTGCCAGTCGGGAAGAGAATTGTATTTAAGGCTCAGTGTCTTGCATTTAAGGCAATACAGGGGAAAGGGCCTCTTTATCTGAGAACACATCTCAGGAAATACTCTCCTTCTAGAAATCTAAGATCAGCACAGGCACATTTATTGGTAGTCCCGAGGTACAAGCAGTTACGCCAGGGGGGAGGAGTTTTATTGTTAGAACTGCTAAGGTATTGAACACCCTTCCCTTGGAGATTAAAATAGTAACTCCCTGATGTTGTTCAGAAGTCTGCTGAAAACCTGGCTCTTTAAAAACGAATAAGTTCAGATAAAATCAAATCAGTTTGGAATTTTAGCTTCCAGGTAGTTCCAGCGCCAAGACGCCCTTGGGCATACGCTGCACTTTACAAGATGTAAAATCAAATCAAATCAAATCAAATATGTCTATACCTTCCATTTCTATTATACTCCAGTCTGCATAAACAGTTTTCAAAAGCTGATTAGAAATACGTCAGATGTTGTATACAGAAATACTCAGGGTAGATTCTGCTGCTTTATTGTGTATTTTTGTATTCATTGTGGATGTTTAGGGTCATCATTTAGGCACGGGACGCTGTGGTCCAACCAAGTTACAGTTTGGCCAGCCTGGGAAGCAAATTGGGGTGCTCTGTCTAAGAGATCACTGGGCAGAGCTATAGACCCAAGCTTTCTCTAGTCAAAAGTCCTGTCATTTTCAAAACAAAAGGGTTTGCAACAGCAAAAGGCAATGTTGCAATGTACAGTTATTTTGTGTACCATACATGTATCTCTGAATCACAAAGTAACTTTAGTAGCTCATTCTGAATCACAAATAGTGGGTTAGAATTTGGAGTACATTCCTATCTGCAGTTGGGACTGCATTGTATTAATGGTTTACCTGGCTACCTTCTCCAAATATACATTGTGTGATGAGACTGATTAATACATCATTTGAATTGCAAAATGAATCCTGTTTGCAAGCAAGTAAGTGAGCAATTAGCAGATACTGGTTTGCAACATGGCTTACTACAGCGGCCCTTTGTCCCAAAATGTCCATGGTGGTGCCAATTCTGGGGAAATGGGGACAGATTATCAATTGTGTGATGCCTTAATACAATATATGTACACACCAAATATCCTGAGTAATTAATTTTCTTTGTAAATGGAGTACATTGTCTCCTTTGTGAAAAGTTTATTTTAGGAGTTTTGGAAACTAGGAATGACTTTTAAGATGGTAGTGCAATCACTTGTCCTCTCGAAATCTGACTACGGCAACGGAATCAGCAGTGGAACTCGGAAAAATCACCTTGTGCCATTAAGAGCAATTCTCAATGTGGCTGCCAGACTCCTCACAGGAATTAAATGGGTTGATCACATATCACCTGCCTTCAAGAGTCTCAATTGGCTTCCCATTGCAAGAACATGCATCTTCAAGACAGCTTGGGTCACCCACCAAGCCCTTCATTCAAAATCTCTCTCTCTCTCTCTCTCTCTCTCTCTCTCTCTCCCTCTCTCCCTCTCTCTCTGCCCCTGTCCCCTGTCCCCCACCAGGATTCTTGTATGAAGTAGTGTGTCCCTCCCTCTACTTCCACTGCCCGGTTTAGACAAAAAGAAAACCTCTCAGAATTAAAGCTATCTATTGTTGTTCATATTCTGTGCAATATTCCAGAGAACCCCTACCCATCCCGTTTGTGAGGGAGATACTTGGGGAATCATCAGACTATAGGTAGGAGGTGGAGGTGGGTGTACACAGCCCCCACCATATGTTACAGAGGTGTCACCTGCTTCCCTTAGCACAGACTGTACAGACAGTGAGAGTTTTCTGGGTATCACTTTGTGCTCCATCACCAGATCACAAGCTTCTGTAAGCAGAGTATAGCATCACAGTAAATTGAACCACTAGGCTCTAAACTGCCCATATCCTCATCATCACAATCTTCATCAGTTTCTAATATAGAGCTTCAATCCAAAGGCAAGTGTTACCCAAGAGCTCAAGAAAGTGTGTGGCAACACACACCTCTTGGAATAATCCAGCCTTCACATCTTTCCAGAAAGTGGGCAGATGAATTGTTAAACTGAAGTGTTCCAACAGCTTGTTCCACAAATTACCACATTCTCCTTCAATTGAGTTCCCACTGCCCTAAAATCTGAGCTACCTTTGTTGAACCAGTAGTTGATTGTCATTAGATGGGAGATTCCGTCAGGAATACTGCAATGCGCTGTTATTTTTAGATCGAGCCTAGCTCTGCAAGGCATGCTGTAATAGAATATGCACTGGAAGCCCTGCCCACTTTCCACCCATATTTGTCATTGGCTTATGTCATTGTCCTTCATAAATGTGGGCTTCTGATTCATAAATAGGCTTGTTAGTCCCCCCTTGGTACTGCCTTATCGGCATTTGTTACCACCCATAACAACTAACTTTTACTTGGCTTGTTACACGGTCTGCATTGTAAGTGGGTGAACACTATTTTGTTTATTGACACTGATAGGGGCAATGGCGGCTGTTTTTTTTGTATTTACATGCTGTGCGCATCGCCTGGTATAGGGAAACAACACTCAGTTTAAATTTATTTTTAAAACTTTGATAATGAACGCGGTGCCCGCTTCGGGGACATTGTGCTCTGATTATTTTGATTTTTTAAAACTTTAATATTGAGCACGGTGTCAGCTTCACAGACACATAAGCAAACCACAATAACTGGGTAAAGGACAATTGAAAATATAAAACAAAATGGTATCAAAGGAATAAATACGGCAAAAATGACTTGAGTCGAGTACTTTTAATTACTGTCTCTTGGTTGACTATTCAAATATGACTTAAGTCGAGTACTTTTAATTACTCTCTCTTGGATGACACTGCGCTCTACAATACAATAGGTATTGCTTTTGCAAAACTTGACCTGTCGGCATTGAAAATGACAATGCCATTTAATATTATAAAAGGCATTGCCATTTACAATGCCTATAGCTCAAAAACTAGCAATTGCAAGACCTATTGCATTGCAAATGCTTGTTATATATTTTGAAGCATTGCCATAATTTACTTTATGCGTCATGGCTTTTTAATTACAGTTTTCCAGACCTATTAGTCACAGATAACTGTTGTTCAGGAGCTAGATTTTCTATTGCTCATACTTACCGCTGCTTTCTAGATGGTCTTGAGATCAATAATGAATTTCCATAGTCCATCTTTCTGCTGCCTACTGTTCTAGCCATTTTGGCTCCCTCAGACTCACCCCACCCATAAATGACTGACTTGTGCTATCCACTAGACTAATAGGCAGGGTCACCAAAAGAGGGATTAGGTGTATGTGGCCTTTAGATGGGCCCTGACCAAGACTGATGACTTGTGGGCTAATTTAGTTCAAAATAAGTTTATTGAAAGAAAGTCATCCCACAGCAATACTTCGTACAATTAAATATTTGAGGATATATAAAAAGAAAAAAAAGACAGTATTTATATAACAAGTTTTGTCTAGGCGGAAATAAGAAAAGTGAAAAGAGAAAAAAATAAGAAATATAAGGAGTTGGTTCATATAAGCCATAGGAGAGAAGAAGAAGGAGAAGAAAGAAAAAAAAATAATATACTATGAGTAAGCAAATGTCAAATGTCAAGAATAATATACTAAACATTGTATTAGCTATAATAAGGAGGTCAGGGAGGTTGAGCAACTTCTTGCATCAGGGGGGTAAGAGCAAAAGATCTTTTTGCACTTCTGTCCAAAAACTGTGTAACAGGAGACCATAGCTGTAAACGTTTCTCAGCAAGAGATAGAGGGCATACCAATGTTGTGTCCAATCTGTGATTATAACAGATCGCGTACCACCAGCCAAATAAGATAAATTTGACATATCTTTCCAGTTCTTTGTTATCTGATGAAAAGCACTGCCAACAACAAGTCTATAATCTGCACTTGACTCCTAGGCAAATCGACAGATAGGCTGCCTACAAAGATATTAGTGTATGAAAAGGGGGCTGTGCAGTGAAATATAGTATTAATCTGAGACCATACTTGTTTCCAAAATCTAATTACAAACGGACAAGTAAACAGTAAATGTTTTAGATCAGCTTGTTCGAGGGAGCACGACCAACAAGAATTGGGAGTTTCAGCATGTATTTTGTGTAAGGTCATAGGTGTCAATAAAAGCCTATTATAAATAAAGAAGAGAGTTTGTGTAGTTTTTGCTGCCCTAGATTATTTCCTAATTTTTGTCCAGATCCTGCTCTATAAGGTGATGGACCAACTTATGTCTAAATCTGCTTCCAAAAGAGTTCTATCTTTGTTTTGTCACTATCAATGGGAGAAAGTGTCAAACAGGAATATATACTAGACGCTTTAGGATTTAACCGGAGGAAATTGTACCAAGTATCATCGTTCAGAGAGGAAGAAGGAATTAGAGCTTGAAATTGAACTTGTGCCTCATGATTTGCAGATCATAGAACTGCAAATTTTTGTTGAAAGTAAAGGGGTAATTGAAAAAGAGAGCTTGCTTGTGAGAATGTGAGAAATGTGTCTTGTTCAAATAGTTGTTGAACCCAAAGTAGTACTTTATTTCTCCAAGTTTTCCAATAAAGAGGTTTATTTTTGATTAGTATATATTTGTTATGCCACATGGTGGAGGTGAGAAAGGTATCAAGACTGCTCAGAGTAGAGTGAAGGGTAGAGTTTAATAACTTGCAAGAGTGCTTAATAACCGGTGTAGACAATTTTCAAGGTTTGCTTGTGAAAGATATATATTCCTGAAATGAGAAAGGTGAGAGGAACGACTTCTCCAGGTCAACCCAAAGTGGTGATTCTGATGAGGAATCAGACACCCATTGGGATGATTGTCTTAACTGGAATGCTTTATGGTATTTAGGGAAATCAGGGAAATTTACACCTTTTTCCGACTTTGGACGTGACAATTTTAATAGTGACATTCTAGATTTCTTTTTATTACATATGAAAGATAAAAGGATGGAATGAATCTTATGAAATAACTTAACTAGTATAGTTACTGGAATGTTGGATGTAATGTAGAGTATAATTGGGGTCAACATCATTTTTTTTTTTAAATACATTTTTTATTGAACATAGCAATGGATGATCAATGGTACAACGCATCTTTACAATTTTCTTTTTCAATAATCATTTCAATGGTTAAACAGACTTAAAAAAAACACATTAAAAATAGAAAAAAATAAAATAAAAATAAAAAAGAAAGACATCTGTATACATATATATATCAGACATGAGAATTAGGAAAAGGGGAAGAGATTCATCAAGCACAAAAAAAAAAAAGGAATACAAACAACAATTTTATCAAGAAGGGTCTGTGCAAAATCCGCAATTTATAAAGTGGCACTGCAAAAAAGTGCAAAAACCTGCAATAAAGTGCTACTGCATGTGCAAAAAGCTATGATAAAGTGATATCTAAAAAAAGTGCTAGTGCAATCAAATGTATTGACCCTTTCTTTATCTTTATCCTTCTTTTGCTGCTCATCCCTCCTTCAGTTGTTCCAAATCCCCAAAATATTTCCAATTCCTTTCAAATCTCCTAATAGAACCTACTCTGCCCGCATATGCTTTTTCAAAGAGACAGGTTCTCCTCATCTTATTAAACCATTTTATACGTGATGGAATTTCCCTTGATTTCCAGTTTTGTAGTATTAAAGAGCGAGCAACCGCACATGATATAAATATAAATACCTCCTCCGATTTGTTGATATTGCTTCTATCCTTGCTTATGCCAAACAAGGCTACTTCTACCGTAGGCGGAAATGATTTTCCAATGGCCAATTCAATTTCCGCGAATATCTCTTTCCAGAAAGACTCCAACATCGGGCAGGCAAAAAAAATATGATACCATCCTCCCTGGCCGTGTGCTAAACATCTAAAACACTTGTTTTCTGTTCCAGGAAACATTCTTTCCATAGCCTCAGGCGTATAATAGGCTAGCCAACGAGACAGAAAGGCCATCCTCTTATAGTTGGCAGCGCGCAAGGATTTTTTTCCCAGTAAACAGAGAGCCTCCCAATCTTTCAAAGAAAAAAAGCACTGGGTCGAGAGACTTACTTTATTCAGATGTTTAACAATGAGTGGGGATTGACCAGAGCAATGGAGCAATTTATACCACTGCCCTATCCCGCTGCTCTTCCTACCATAAAGGTTATTTAGTAAGTTGTTAGGGGTATTCAACAAACCACTTCCTTCCTTTTTAATAAAATGAATAACCTGTAGATATTCAAAAAAGGACGGTCGCCTTAAAATGTTGGTTCTAGTTATCACCTCTTGCCAACTAATAACCCTATTTTGGACTAACAAGTCTCTCAATTCCCGAAACCCACACAAATCCCATTTTTTAATCTTCGACAAGCTTAACGGAAGGCCTATTTTACTGCATTCAGACAAACTTAGATATTGGGAACCATCAGAACCAAGTTTTTTAAAAAGCAGCAATAAGCGCGTTGTATATTCTTTCAACGTCTTATACCTCGATTTCTTGGGAAGTTTTGCGGTCTTTAAAAAAATTGGGATTTGAGAGCCCGCTTCTTGAACCATCTTCTCCAAAAACAAATTGTCTCTTGTCTGATACACCCTCAAAAGACCTGCCACTATATCAAAAAAAGCAGCTTCGTAGTATGTTTTTAAGTGGGGTAACGCTAGCCCTCCTTGATCTATTGAGAGTTGCACCGCCGGGAGCTTAATTCTAGGAGTTTTATTACCCCAGATAAAGCCTCTTAACATTGTTTCTAATTCTTTAAAAAAAGACAGATTAATTTTTAACGGTACATTAGTGAACAAAAATATAAGTAAAGGCAAAACTGACATTTTAACCATTGACACCCTACCAATCACTGTCAGAGGTAACAAAAGCCATTTATCTAACATATGCTTGATTTTATTTTTCATTCTAGTGTAATTTAGATCTAAAAGCATATCATACTCTGCAGTTACAAAAATACCCAGATATCTTATTGGGTCTCTTCTCGCAGCTTGAACTTGCAAGAAATTAGGGAGAAATCCTGTATCTGTATTTAAAGCAAGGACTTCAGTTTTTGTAGCATTTATCTTATATCCCCCAATCTTTTCATAGGCTTTAAACTCTTTCAGTAAGTTCTCAACTACCTCCTTTTCAGGAGCAAGATAAAGAATAATGTCATCGGCAAATAGTTTTAGTTTAGACATGCCGATGATGGGGGGCATGATAGCTGCATTATCCCTGATCCTTGCCACCAAGGGCTCAATAAAAAAAAGTAAAAAGCAAGGGAGATAAGGGACAGCCCTGCCTAGTGCCCCTAGTTACATTGATCCTACCGGCCTGTTGTGCGTTAATTATTACCTGAGCAGAGGCTCCAGAATATATATTATGTAGCATCTTAATTATTTGATCCGGGAATCCAAATTGGCCGAGAGAATAAAATAGGGCGTCCCAGTTCACCAAGTCGAATGCCTTTTCGGCATCGACCATTAAAATACAAGCTGGCACTGAATTGGTGTTCAGATAGTCCAATGCCTGAATTAGATATTCCGTATTTGCGGCCATATAACGTCCTGCAATAAACCCGGTCTGGTCATAATGGATTACTTCCTGAGCTGCGAGAACAAATCTTTCTGCCCATATTTTCATAAAAATGTTATAATCGGAGTTCAAAAGGCTGATTGGCCTGTATGAATTTACATCATCCTTTTTTTAATCTTTTTTTAAAAAGCATATAATTGTCGATTCTTTGAAAACCCCAGGAACGGTACCTCCTAATTTAATATGGTAAAATAATTTTAATAGAGGTTGTTCTAATTCCGCAAGAAATACTTTATAAAATTCTATAGGGTACCCATCCTGGCCACAAGCCTTTGCCCCAGCGGTTGCCTTTACACTTGTACGAATTTCTGAAACAGTTAATTCCCTATCTATTTGTGTCTTCCGAAATTCCGAGATTTTAGGAATCTCTGAATTCGCGAAATACTCGTGAATCTTTTCTTCCTCTACCTGGTAGTTTGTGGAATAGATTCTCTTAAAGTGGTCTAGGAAAATCCCAGCGATCTTCTCATTTTCTACCGCTTCGATCCCACTCAGAGGGTCTTGAATTTTCAGTATATGAGAAGACTCCTGTTTTTTTCTTGCAGAGTTGGCTAGTAATTTCCCAACCATCTGACTATCTTCATAGATTTTTTGCTGGAAAGTTTTTGAGTTATTTATTTCTTCGAGAATAAAAAAATCCCTTAAGCATGCTTTAGCTTGTTCCAAATGGTTTGGTTGAGACTGAAGCTGTAATAAATACTGCTCCTCGACAGTAGATTGTAGTTTAGCTATTTTTAGTTTCCTTTCCTTTGCCTGGGCGCTTGTGAAAGCGATTATCTTGCCCCGTGCTGCTGCTTTAAACCCACCCCAGACTGAGAAGGGTTCAGCTGAATCTTGGTTTATTTCAAAATATTCCACAATCCATGATCTAAATCCAGATACCCAGGTTTGGTCCTGAAGCAAAGTACGATCTAACTGCCATCTCGGGCGCTCCCTATCGGCCCCTCCCAGAACAAGATCCAATTCGATTCTGCCATGATCGGAGAAAGGATTGCATCCAATCAGATTATTTGAGATCTGCAAAGATCTTGATATCAAGAAAAAATCTATTCTGGATGCAGTCCGGAAACGATGAGAATAGCATGTGAACAGCTCCCTCTCTACATTTTTGGAGCGCCAGGGATCCCGTAGTTGGTATTCAGCTACGAATGCTTCGAGAGAGCCTTTAGTTCTAGGCTTCAGCTGTTTTTTATTTTTATTTGAAGTGTCCCTTTTCAGATCTTGGATAAAGTTAAAATCCCCTCCACAAATAATTTGTCCTGGGACACCTCTTAACGCCTCATAAATTTCTTTCAAAGCAGAAACATCATCAAGAATTGGGCCGTAATAGTTCACAAAATTTAGAGCCTTCCCATGAAGTTTAACTGTAACCCAAAGCCACCTTCCTTTGGAGTCCCTTTTGGTCTGAATAAACTCCCAGGGTAGATTCCTAGAGAAATAAATTGCTACCCCTCTCTGGGCAACCCCTGCAGATGAAAAAACACCTTGACTAAAATATCTCGGAATAAATAAATTAGGGTCATTCATTTTCAGATGTGTCTCTTGAAAGTATACTACTTGAGGATTTAGTGAGATTGCCCATTTCAAGAGAGCCCCATACTTTTGTTTGTTCAACATACCATTAGCATTGATTGACAGTATCTTACATATATCATGATTCATCTTGAATGAAGTGTCTTATCCTTGTTAAGTACCAAATACTGAGAAAATAACTATTACATCCATTGCTTATGTACCTTTTTACTGCGTTTCTCACCCCCTGCGCCCCCCCACCCCAGGAATGTGGCAACACCCTGTACTTCCACGCTGACCACATTCCTCCCTCCCTTCCTTCTCAACTGGGTGTCTTCTTCCTACACCCTTAGTGACCCGTCTGACTGGACCCACCCCGTTTTTTACAAAAAAAAAAAAATGTTTTCCCCTTTTATAAAACGCTAGCTCACCCTATGCCTCTTCCTTCCTCGCAAGATGCCCACAAGATACCAGGAGAAGACGAAGAGAAAAAACCATTGGGCTGAGAGGGGAAAGGGGAAGAAGAAGGTGAACGCAAAGAAATTTCCTCTCGCTCCGTTTCACTCCCTACCCCCTGATATCTCTTTCAAAAGAGACTGCGCCTCATCTAAATCTGAAAATAAGAAAAACTTCCCCCTGACCAAAACTTTCAGCTTTGATTGCTGAGCAATCGAGGCTTGAGAACCGTTTGCTTTGAATAACTGCAGAAGTTTTACAAATTCTTTCCTTCTTTTTGCAGCTGCCGCTGTCATATCGGAAAAGATCCTGCATTTTGTAGTTTCAGTCACTGCAAATTGGCGTTGCTGATAGGCCTTCGAAAGAATCCTTTCCTTGATCCTGTAATCTGCAAAGTTCAGTAAAATAGTTCTTGGGAATGTTGAGTTTGCGAACCTCTGTGCTGGAACTCGATGGGCCCTAGTTATGGTCAGGTCTCCTTCAAAATCGGGTAGAACTGATTTCTGGATGAAGGAGTTGACCCACTGGACAGTATCAGAGCCTTCTGTTCCTTCCGGAACCCCCCCAATCCTTAAATTTGATCTTCGTGAGTGATTTTCAAGCTCCTCCAGCTTGTTCTCCATAGAGATCCTTTCTTTGCTGCTTCCTTGGCATCCCCCGAGGCTAGATTCATACGATCCTCGAGGACAGAAATCCTCCCCTCTGCCTCTTGAATTCTGCTCGGGAGCACCATGTATAGCTCTTCAAATTTATCCATCCTAGCATGGAGAGCAGCTATCTCGGTTTGCTGGTTGTTCTTTATTTCCCGGATTTCGTCTAGGATCAGGTTTAACATTTCACGGATATCTAACTGATATCTTACTTCCGTGGGTATACTAGCATCTTCTGCCTCTTCTGCTCCTGATGTTTCATTCTGTCGAGTCTCCCCTTCCATGGCTGACTCCTTCCTTGCCAAGTGGGGGGTTTGGGGCCCAGAAGTCGATAGAGCCTCAGAGCTTTGACCCTCCCCCTCCGTTAGAACAAAGTCTCTAGTATCAGCAATGTCAATAGAGACAATAGAAGATTGTGGAGGAGGTGGTGGCGCTAGAGATTTCGGGGAGACTTTTTTGGCAAATAGAGGGAAGTGTCTCAGTTCCTTTGCTCCATTATCACTCTTCCTTTTTTCCTCCATTGTCTGGGATGGTGTTAAGACTGAGACTGAGACTGAGACCTGGGTAGGGGTAGGAGTGGGGTTCTGTACTTGAGCCCCTGCCTCAGGTTGATCCAGAGAACCCAAACTTTTACACCCCTCTACGGCTATTCTCATATGACCTTCATCTTGGAGGGAGGGAGGAAGGGAGGGAGAGGAGGGAGAAAGTTCATCCTCTGAGGACTCCGGCGTAGTGTCTTCAGCTGAGTTCTCCTCTCTAATCTTATCTTTACCTTTCTCTTCTTCGGCTTCGGCTGCCTTACGTGCCTTACGTGCGGCTTTTTTGTCTTGAGCAAGTCGGGTCCTTGCCTTTGAACGGGCGGCCATTTCGACTTTACTTAATTTTACCACTTCCTCTCCCTCTTTCATGGGCTTGCCCATTGTGGTCTCTCCTTTTCTTTGCCTTTTCTCTGCCTTTACACCTTCCTTTCACCCTCTTTTTTCCTTCACTGCAGGATTCCAAGGTTATTTCAGGTTGTTTCAGGTTTAATTGATATTGGGTATTAAAATAAAATGAAAAAGAAAAAAAAATTCCGCACCGGGTTTTAACGGAATCCGGGAGGTGCACTCTGGTCCTGATCCAGAGATCTATTGGTCTAGCTGATTTGGGGGTGACCGATGTCCATAACTATCCACAATCCACAGTCCAAGTAACTACCACCCCAGACAGCTACTCATCTCAAAGACAGAAGACAGAAAAATGTGCTTGAGTTTCCCAGCTGATAGCTAAAAAAAAAGTATTACGAGGCACCTCCTGAAAAACATAAGACACTGCTCCATAGACCAACCACAGTCCATCCAATACACGGGGTGAAGAAAAAAAAAAGGCTGCAGCAGCAACTTTGTATATTTTTTTTTACCTCCTCCTAGTGTCCAAAGCGTTTTGCTGATCAATTACTCTGTCTGACTCTGTCTGACCTTAAACAGAGAGCTCAGGTCCAGCTCAGGTCCAGACACACGTGATGGCAGAGACTGGATCGGCAGCAGCTTTTCTCGGCGTTTTTCTTGGCGTTGCTCTTATCCTTCGCCCGTTTCCGATGTCTTTGTGCAACAAGATTACTCTGCCTGCATTTCGAGCGGGGAGCTCTGGACAAGAGCAGCTAGCGTCCCGCTATCGCCATTGAAGGGGTGGAGTCCAGATTCCGGGTCACGGGAGACTACGCAGAGGCGTGGTTCTCTGCAGCCTCCATCCCCGAGCGTCCAGATTCCGGGGGGTCAACATCATTTTGATGGTGTCTAGACGACCCCACCAGGAAAGATAAAGGGGGGTGGCATTTTGACATTCGTGTAGATAATTTATTTAAGCATTTATCAAGATTTAAAGAAATTGACGTCTTAATAGAGGGAGTTAACCATAGGCCGAGGTATTTAATATGTTGAGGGCTTCATGTGAAATTAGAAATTCAGAATTCCTCTACAAAAGTGTATCTGGTCAAAGGTAAAATTTCACATTTTCCATTATTTAGTTTATAACCAGATACCGCTTTATAGGAGTCAACCTCCCTCAAAAATGCTGGGAGTGGAGATTGTGAGTGAGATAGAAATAAAAGTACATCATCTTCATAGGTTGTAAGTTTCACGTGTTGAGTGTTAGATGTAAACCCAGTTACGGAATGATTTTGTCATATTCTGGATAGAAAAGGTTCTAGTGCTAGGTTAAGGGGAAACCTTGACTTACTCCTCTCTGTAATGTAAAGTATGGAAAAGTAAGGTGGTTAGCAAAAATGACTTTTGGGCCAAATCCAAACTATTTAAGTTTGTGAAAAATAAAAAGACAATATATTCTATTAAAGGCCTTCTCAGCATCTAAGGCAATCGCTGCAAGAGGGCCTGAAAGATGTGATGTTTTCGATAAGATATCAAAAACAAGCAGGTGTTATCAGTGATATAACGTCCTCTGACAAAGCACGATTGTTCCTTGCCAAGTAGCTGAGGAGATATGATTCAAGGCGAAGTGCTAAGGTTTTGGAGAATATTTTGTAGTCAACATTGACTAGGGAAGTGGGTCTGTAATTTTGGCAAAAACGATCATCTTTTCCATCTTTTGGAATGAGACAGATTAAAGCTTCCAAAAAGGAACCTGATGATTTATGTGACTCAAGAAAAGAGGGTATGAGGGTGTGTAACTGCGGAAGGAGTATTTGAAAAAAGTGTGAATAAAAGTCAACTGTTAGTGTCTTTAGAATCTACACTGCTTGTGTTATATCGGATTCTAAAGGGTCGAAAGTTATCAATGGGTCTGCAGGTTTCTGAATGGTAGAGAGATAATGGTACATGTCTGTATCTAAGGGTGTATTCTCTAGTGTGTAAAGTGATTTGTAGAACTGCACAAACTCTTGTAAGATTTCAGAGTCTTTATGTCTTGATGTCAATAATGGATTCAATTTAAAATTTGTTCTGCTTAATTTTGAGGTAATTTGCTAAACAATTTACCTTATTTGTTTTGGCCATCTTAAAACTTTGCACTGGATTTCAATAGATAAAGAGATGCTTTCTCTGTAGAATCCTTATTAAACTGAATCTTTCTTTTTAAAAGTTCTGACAGACTATCCTTGGATTTAGAGGTATAAAAGGTGTGCTCCAGTCTCTTTATTTTAGATAGAAGTTCAGCATTGAGTGTTAATGAATGTTTCGTTTTGCTAGAGATATATGTGAGGTTTAACCCTCATGCAGCAGCTTTAAAAGCATCCCAAATTGTATGGAAGGGGATACTGGGAGATTGGTTAAAATGAAAGTATTCGTGAAAAAAGGTGACAAAAGAGGAGCTAAATTTAGGATCTAAAAGTAGGGAATTATTGAAACGCCATCTTTTCAGAAGTGCAGGTTGGGATAGTATGTTCAACTGAATCCAAACAGGGGAATGATATGTTATAAGAATATGGCCTATTTCTGCTGCGCACAATGAAGATATTATGCGAAATAAAAATATGATCAATTCTGGATTAGGTCTGATGAGGAGGAGAAAAATAGGAGTATTATTGTGAGGAAGGGTTGTGTAATCTCCATTCATCTGTATGTTTTCGTTGCTTTATGGCTTGTAAAAAAACCTTTACAAGCTTTATTCAAGGTGAAAATAACCTTGGATTTATGGTCTAGAAAGGGATCCATCCCCTGGTTGAATCACCTACAATTATAAAGTTTTCTGCTGGGTGGTTTGTGTGGAACTGAGAAATTTGGCACTACAAAGGAGCATCTCCATTAGTATGGGCATACACATTGAACGAAGAGACTGGATTCCTCCCTATCAATAAATTGATTAACAACCATTTTCCCTCATCATCTGACTCTTGAGATATAAGCTTAACATTTAAAGCCTTATGATATAATGTTATAACACCATTTCACTTGCCATCTCCAGGTGAGAAGAAAATGTCACCTACCCAATTTCTTTTTAGTTTTAGTGATTCAGATTTTCTAAGGTGTGACTCTTGCAATAAGGCTACTTTAACATCTAATTTAGATAAGTATGATATAACTTGTTGTCTTTTGATGGGGTGTTTAAACCTCTGACGTTCCATGTAACAATTTTAGAAGACATAAAATATTCACATTAAAGTAATAACAAAAAAAATCAGCAATGATTTAAAGGATATCAACCTTAGACCAAAACACGAATACAAGTACGACAAGAATGAGACTCAAAAAGTTGATAGATAGAAGAGGAGTAAGACAAGAGACACAAAAATAATAATGAAAGATAGTTTGGAAAAAAGTAGAATTGAGTAAAAAAAACAAGTTAGAGTCATCAGAGAAGAAAATGGATGCTAGACTTAATAGAAGAACATAGAACATACCTACAAAAAATCCATAAAACACAGATGTGGGGGGGTGAGGCCACATGGACTAGATGGCACGTCTAGACTCCATAAGGCAAGGCAGGAGGACCACAACGACATGAAAAAGGGGAAGGCCATATCATGAGAAGATGAGACCTGTAAGGAAAGATCAAGAACATTGTCACTTAAGGCCTGATTCTGATGTGGTTAGGAAAGCATTCCCACCTAGGACCTGATTCTGATGGGGTTAGGAAGGCCTCCTAAGGGCATTTGCTCCTTCCAAATCAGATCGGGAACGTGTCTTCCTGACCCAGGGCCCAATTATGATGCGGTTCAGAACATACTCCCCCATTGAAGTCAATGGAAGTCCAACAAAATCGTATCTGGAAGCATCCGGATGCATCGTACTCCGTCAGTCGGATTCTCCCGATCTGAGCGGGTTGGAAACCATTTCCAAACCGATTCGTTTGGGAAAGCTTTCCAACCCACATCAGAATCAGGCCCCTAATAACTTTTGCTAAGATTTAACAATTTCCATATTCTTAGGTGGAGAGATAACAGAAAAATATATTATACCACTATAGAAGAAAATTATATAATCTACCTAGCACTCGCTATAGAGGTGCCCATAGTAACTGTTGTACAAGAATTAAGAAAACTTTTCAGTCTAATAGGGTCTTCATAGGTGGTTGTCCTGTTGTTGCAAGTTAATTTGAATAGACAAGGGTGAAAAAGGCAGAAGCGTGCACCAATAGAGCGAAGATCTGGTCTCTGCGCCTGTCTGCTGTATTTTTTTGATAATCCTGCGAAAAAAATAGAGGATTGCCTGACAAGGAATCTCATTTGATGGATCTGACTGCCATCAAGACTTTAAGAAGATCAGAATACTCCAAAAAGTACATTATAACTAGGGCTCCCGGTTTTATGGTATTTATTTTTTTGCTATTTCCGTCTGTATTTATCCATATTTATTTTTTGGGCATTTTTTCTGTATTTATCCAAATTTATTTTTGTCACAAGCAAAAGACGACGCTACAGCTACTATTTTTCCACATTTATTTAAATTGTGAATGCACACATGCGCTCGGTTGTTATTGGTCAACACTATACATTCATCTGAAAACGTTGCCATTTGCAGAATATCCTAAATATGCTTAAAAGTGCTATCACAAGCCATTTGTCTTAGAGCCTTGCAGTTTCTACCATCGGCAGAGTGCCACATCCTCTCCCCCACTGAACACGTTACTGTCCCACTGAGGGAAACTCACGCTGCCTTCAGCTGCAACCCAATTGTGCTCCGCTATAAACACCTGGAAGCAATTCAATTCAAATTATGCACTAGGCTACAGTAATATGCTGCCTGAAAAACAAGTAACAACATACTGGAAAAAAGCAAACACTCATAGGGAATACAACTTGAAGCATTTACACTCATTATTCAAAAATCAATTAGTGTTTTTGCTTGAAAAGCTAACAACATGAAAAGAAAAATAGCGCTTCACTGGCAAAATCTGTAAGGTGGCGCTTATGTGTTTCAGTGTAAATAAAACTAATCTGGCCACTTTGCGACTACTCTGTCTTGCTTTATTTAGTTATGTATTTGTTTGTATTTTAAAACCTTTTTTTCTCTCCTCCTGAGGCTGCATTTTGGAGTAGACAAACCCCCCTGGACTGACTGGGATGAATTTCTCCTCATCGTTGTCGTCTTCGTCTTCCAATTTTCCCAGTAATGAGAACTCTACCAGCAACTCATGAAGCTGAAAAAACTTTGCCTCCTCCCCTCTCCCACCTCTTCCCTTCTCCCTTTTGTCCTCTCCTCCATTCCTGTGTGCACGAATCTGTTAATGTGGTGGTAAATTCGAGATCCTACCTCCCTTTCTTTTTTTATGAGTCAGTGATTGGCACTGGTTGTGCCCCCTATCGATGTGTGGATGGGAGGACCTATTCAGATTTTGGGTGCTTTACAGAATGTCTGGCCTAAAGCTGGGTCTCCCATACCTCTGCCACTGCACCCCATGCCATCACCCCATCACCAGTAGCCAGGTTTTATTGCATTCCACAACCAGCAGCAGTCCCCACAGGTGGCAGGGAAGAGGGGAGAGGTAGGTACAGGTGCAACAAGAGGGTTTACAGGTGAACGCTCGAACCAGACCCCGATCTGGCCTCGAGAAGTCCCACACACCTTGCCATCCATTTCACTGAGCAAGCCGCTCATCTAGCTATGGGTCCTTGCCGGTCCAGGTCCTGTACCGCTGTCCTTCAAGGGGGTGTCCCCTCCCTTATCACGTTGTCTAGGGCACTCCGATTACAGCACCCCATGGCCGTCAATGTGTGTTTGGAAAGCAGCAGGTCTCTCTAAATGCATTCACTCCTACAACTATGCACTGCCTGACTGCTGTGAGCTTCTAATCAACGGCACAACCAAGGGCCTGGGCATTGCATTCCGTAGGGGCTGCTCTCACCCCTCGCCACCCACCTCGGCAGCGAGCCCCGCCTTCAGGCCCGAGAACCACTGTTGCATTGTCCAGTCTGCGAGGAAAAGACGGGTGCTGGAGCAATTGGCAGAGTGAAGAGGCAGGGGCTGAGGGGTGATCAACACAGCCCTCATTAACATGTAAATGGTCTTTCAAAGACCTGTGAAGTACTCGGGTGCGGCTGTGTGCGCGCCTGGAAGCAGTCTCAGCCGGGCTGACACCTCTTAACCCCCTAAGGATGGGGAGACACCAGATGGTTGGGGGTGTGATTCTATTGAAGTCAATGACAAAATATACTAGTATTTTCCCGTTTTTTGATATATAAATACAGATACAGGAAAACTTGTTTTCCATCTGTATTTATATGTAAAAATCTGTTTAAACAGAAAACCGGGAGCCCTAATTATAACCCCTCTTGGTTTTCTCATGTTGGAAGCAGTGGTGCTTGGAGAGCATAATCTATGGGTGTGTTGAATGTTGAGAAGATTTCCCTCTGGTAAATTTAGAACTGTTGGAAGGAAGGATTTGAAAAAGGCGATGGTATCAGAGCTTTCTGAGCTCTCTGGCAAACCATACATACCAACATTGGTCCTTCTGTTCCTATTTCCCAGGTTCTCAACCTGTTTCCAAAGGGATGCAACCTGAGAGTGAAGAGCGTTAACCTTAATAGTCATTGACTCTAGAGATTCAAAGTTTTGTTCAGCTGTAGTAATTCTTTCTTCCATTCATGTCCATCTGTCTGTGAGGATTTGTAGTACAGTTGAAACTTGTTTTGGAGGGGACAGAGAGTTTTTTCAGGCGTTTCGTAGGTGCTTTACTAGGTGTAGAAGGCAGAGTAATATTGGAATAGGAAGCGTCTTTAGGCAGGGAGGCTGCTGAGTCATCCATTAAGGCAAAACATGTGAGGAAAGTTGATTGATTTATGTGTTTGTGAGTAGAAGGCATCAGCAAAGATTTTCGTTTTTTCAATCTGCCCACATGAGGAGGCAGTAATACACAGGTTAGAATATTTACAGCGCAGATATCCCTTTATATTAATCTGATATGAAAAACTACTTGAAGCAACACAATATCAATTTAAACGGGTAGAGGAATCAGTGAAAATCCTGTTCAAGCATGGAAAAGTATAATATTATATCAATGCTTAATCTAAGGTAATTAATGAAGTATTGTTAAATATATTTGTGCAGGATTTCTTTGAGTAATTGAATATTTGGTGTAATATGCTCTAAACTCCTCCTGATAAACAGGCCTTTCACCTCAGAGAATGTCTCATAATGAAACAGAAACCATAACTCTTTAGTTATCAAGGGCTGATAAGTATGAGTTGCTCCGCGTGGTTCCTTGTAGCATTTCAAAATCTTTCCTGAAGGGGAAGAGTTTTGTTAAAGCTGCCTCATTGCGTCACTCTGTAAAATGTTGGTCAGCGCAGTGCAAGGATCACTTGTGATGAGAGTGGAGATGAAATTAAGCAGAGCATTGAGTCTAAAATAAAATACTTATTGCCACATCCTCGCTGGTTCTTTCTTCAGGATGCGAATCAATTTCCAGACCGCCCGCGCTTAGCCACGTACTTCATCAAAATGGTGGACAATGCACCGCAAGGAGCGCTCGTAATAAGGAGAGGGGACTTGGATGTAAGTGGGACACTGAGGCTCAAACAACCTACTGCTGCATCATCTCTGGTATCTAGCAAGCATGCAGCCCGATTTTCAGCGGTCTTCAAGCATTACGAGAGTTGCTGGTGCCGTTGGTTCCCGTGCTGTTCTGAGAGAGCTAATCGGACGCCGCCATCTTCCTCGGGTGCTAGCCACACCCCCTATGGGCTGATTTAGAATTTGGTAGGCAGAGATAAGTGTGTCGGTATGGCAGAGTACTTTACTCCTGCTATACTGAGGGTCCTCCGCCTGCCAAATTTAGATTTGTCTGCCAGTCTTGCGGGCAACTCTAGACATTGGCAGAATGTGGAGAATGTTCTCTTGATTCCAAGTTTTGTATTATATATTTCTAAAGGCGTTTGTAAAAAGTAATGCCCAAAAGGTTTCTTCCACTGACTTTGGTGGTAACCAGTAAGATAGTTTTGTGAGCTAATAGATCCTGTTGCTCACAGCAGTGTCTCGGCCTTTCATCATTCTCGTCAATAAATTACATAGTAGCACCATCTATTACTTACAACACTAAATACACAAAAAAATAAAACAGTGGCAAGTTGTATACAAAACAAGAGTGCCTACTCCAAGTTCACTTAGATATCATTATTTAACATTCTGTGAGACAGCACATCAGTGCATGCATTTCACTTCAGTGGTCAACGCACCAGATAGCACAAGCTGTCTGGTTGCAAAATACCTATTTTGGGCTTACCAAGAGGTTAGAAGGGCTTACGTCCTGTCCATTGCTTACCATTGATTGACTTAATTGTCACTTTTGCTTGCTTGCTTCTTATTTGATGGCTTTCCTTGTCCACCATGTATTTGTCCCTCCCCGGAAGCATAGTCTCTTTGCCACCCTCTTTAATGGCTGACTTATGTTCTTCTACTGCTCACTTTTAGTGTACTGCTTTTTTCTTTATGGTTAGGCACTCCATCAGAGTGCATATATTTTCCAGCCCTGGCCCTTTTGGTGTCTCTCCACTCTGCCAAAAACACATGCCCTGCTCAGTATTTGCACTCTCCCTTGTGACAGCCTGCTCTCTCTCATGTACTTCCCCGCCTATCCAGCGCTTAATTTGAACAGGTAGTTTCTGGTGCTTAGCACCAGTACAAAAATTGTCATCACTAGCATTTATGACAATCTGCCACATAGTGGCGCTGTCTATCTAATTTAGAGGTGAGTACAATAACAATTGTTTATTTATGCAATATACATTATAAAAGACTAATTCCTAAAACCCAAGCCATTCTTATATCTTTAGGGGCCTTAAATAGTCTGAATTGCCACAGTTGTAGGAGTGCAATGGTTAGTAGTTGTCTTGGTGCTGGCAGCGCTGGCGGGGGCAATGGGTGGCAAAGACTGCAGTGGCCACCTGAGGAGGGCCTTGGCACTTATATTTTTTTTACAAATTAAGTACTGCGCCTATCCCAGCGTGGTCTGTGTTGCTGTCTCTCTCGTGTGCTTCCCCCCTCCACTGTGTTGCTCAGTTCCTCTTGTGCTTCTTCTCTTTGCCCCATTTTTCTCGCTCCCTTGTGCCCCCACCCACTTTCCATTGCTTTCAACAGCCAACTTCACCCACCTGACCCACCCCCATAACAGCAATTCTGTTTTTATAAACATTCATTTTTTGGGGTGAGCCAGTCAGCAAATTGCTGCCGGCCCTCTGCAAATAAGCTTCTATGCACTTTCAGGTATTTTTTATCGGCCTAAATGGTGACCATCGAAAGAATGTGGCTCCTTCCAGGGTCCGATTGGGATAAAAAATAGGCCCAGGTATCAAAATAAAAGAGGCCCCCTTTAGCCAATCAGATTGCTGAAAAGTGGCTCATGTTTGCAAATCTGGTTAGGTTTGAACTTGTATAGGTGTTTTGAGGGCCGGACTGGCTACCAGGCAGTTTGGAATGCTGCTGAGCTGGGGGGGGGGATTTCGTTCATGGAGACCTGCGTGTGCTAAACGAAATACGTTTTGCATTAATTATTTCGAAGCACACGCAGGTCTCCATGAACGAAATCAGCCCCCACCGCAGTGAAATCAGCCCCCAGCTCGGCAGCATTCCAAACTGCCCGGTAGTCAGTCCGGCCCTGGGTGTTTTGAAAGGTGTGGAAGATTGTATGCAGTTGTACTTGCTGCAGTCAATGATTGTGGTAATATTACTGTGTTGTACTTTTTAGGTCATATTGACCGAAATAAAGTTGTTTTTAATTGATTGGTAATATTAAGGAAATCCACAGTAAAATCCGCCGCCCCCGACTATAAACAGGTCCACAAACAGACAAAAAATCTGCCCAATCACAAACTGTTAGACCAGCCCTTCTGGAACTGCAAGCGTGCCCTAGAAGCCAGTCCCACCTTGGATGCTTGGAGCTGAACGAACGTTCTATATGCGACATGCTGCATTTAGTCCAATTACCCGATGCTTATGTTTTCTGAAACAATTGTGTACTCACTCCTCCTGATCAGCGAACTTTTCGACGTGCGTTCCATAGCCACATTATGTAAGTCATTCATTCTTTTGCTCGTTCTATCAGGTATTAATTAATGCTTTCATTAATTAAACTGGGCTCGCGGGGACGCAGTGTCATGCAGGATAGCAAACATTCAGAGCAAAGTTTTGACTCGGAAAAATAATTAGACCCGCACCTCTCCACAGAAGGTCAAAGAAACAACATTTATTTACTGTACGAATCCCCCACCAACCCTATGCACAGTGGCACTGCACAGCATGCGTCACGCTGAGTGGAAGGCATCCTTTCACCTGAGTTGACTAGGGAGCCCAGGCAATATCTTTCCAACACAGCCACAAGCTCCCAGAGGAGGAAGCGAATCTGGCAGTGCCATGCGGTCTGCTGCAGACGTGTGGCGAGATCAACTCCCTGGACCCTTAATTACCGCTCTAATTTTAGATAATGTTAACATAAGGTTGTACCTCAGCTGCTTAAGGGGTGGTTAACAAGAAAGATGAACCTACACAACAATTGCAAGCGCAAAACACAACATGAGGACCAGGAGCAAGCAAGAATGATACTTTTATTAATTTACACCTGGCTTCTTGAGAGACTTTTAAGCAGTCCTGTCTGTGACTGAGTCTTATTACAGACACTTTTCTTTAAAAGCGGTTAGTATTCAATTTCCCAAAACAAGGTGCCAGCACTAAAATGGCACTTTACTCATGCACATATTTAATATACATAGGAGGTGTTTGATGCTGTTCAGTGACCTGCTGAATGACAGAAGCTCCTTGTATGCAATCATTTCTGCAGTGATGAGACCAGAGATGGCTAAGCGCTCTGTGGTCGAGTATTGAGAATATATGTGTAAACAAATTGACTTCTAGGGGAGCTTGAGAATAGGCCGCCCCACCATATGTTTTTTCTATGTGGTTTAGTGTGTCGTCACAGAACCAACGCACACCACAGGGCACACTCTAGATCCCATCTTCACCACAAGTGACAGCATCAACTACAACTCCACTGCATAGCTCACATAGACCAACCACTCCTTAATCCACTTCCAAATTAACACCCTTCAAGTCAACACCCCTACCAGGTTCAGCACTCCAGGCCACATCTGAGCTAAAATCATAGAATCAGACTTGCTCAGCACCTTCAGCACTAATCAGCCTACCCCCACAGAAAACCTTGACAAGCACATCAACAACTTGATCAAGAACTCCCTTACACCTATCAAACCCAACAAGCATAGTAGATAAAACAAGCCGGCCAGATGGTACACAGAAGACCTCTGATACATCAAACTAAACTGTAAACAGCTAGAAAAGAAATAGAGAACCAACCACTACATCATCGCCATAACTACCTACAAGGCTGCACTCAGATCCTATTACCATCAAATTAAGGACTGCAAGAAAAAAGCACTGGTGGACCGCATCGAAGGAAGTTCCAACAGCTACAAGGAAATCTTCGCGATCATCAAGGATTTCACCTCATCCTCAGTCACTATCAACATTGCCGCCTCCAAACAACTCTGCAACAACCTATCCAACTTCTTCCACAGCAAAGTCGCAAACATCTACAGCATCTTAGCACCTCAACACATCCCCAGAGAACTCATCGCTAACCTACCCACCACCAAACCAAGATGGCCACCTGACTGAATGGACAACCCTCACATACAAGGACGCAGGTTTAATCATGTGGACCATCCACTCAGGGGCCCTAATGGATCCATGTCCCCACCTCATCTACTAACGAATCCATGCCCCCACCACATCTACAGCCTGGGAACATCACCAATCAGTACCACCCTGACCCACATCATCAACACCTCGATCACATGCGCCACTTTTCTGGATGAATGGAAACTTGCAGAAATCAACGCCCTCCGCAAGAAGCCCACAGCCGACCGAATCAACGGAGAAACTTCTGACCCATCTCCCTGCTTCCCTATCCAGCCAAAGTGATTGAGAAGGCGATTAACAAGCAGCTCACAACCCACCTTGAACTTCACCATCTTCTAGACAACAGGAATCGGAAAGAGCCACAACAACAAAACAGCGCTCATCGCAGACACCAACGACATTCAAAACATTATGGACTGAGGAGAAATAGTGGCCGTCATCCTGCTCAACCTCTCCATGGTCTTCAACACTGTCTCACACAACACCCTTATCAGAAGACTCCATGAGTTTGGCATACAAGGATCCGCTTTCAAATGGGCCTGTTCCTTCCTCATGGGAAGAACTCTAAGGGTCAGGCTGACTTCACATAGAAGACCAAGAAACTGATATGCTGTGTCCCATGGGAATCGTCCTTCAGCCTCATTCTTTTCAACATTTACATGAAACCGCTTACGAACATCATCGATCACGAGACATCACAGTCATGTCCTACTCTGCTGACACTCAAATCACCCTCTCCATGATGGACAAGACAAACATCAGCAGAGCCAACTTCACCGACTAGCAGACTGGATGAGAACCAACTGCCTGAAGTTCCACTCCGACAAGACAGAAGTACTGGTGTTAGGCGACAAGACCTCCCCATGGGATTCCACCTGGTGGCTGTCAGAGCTAGGACCAACACCCACTGAGCACGGAAGAAATCTAGGGGGTCATCGTAGATGATGAACTCAACATATCGGCTCAAGTCAACGCTAACCCCGAGTGTAGTGGACGTAGCACGCACAGCCACAGAGAACAAACTCCGTGGAGCTCCGCTACGCCATCCACCTCCCACCCCCCCATTAACATTTGATTAAAACTTAAATAAAAAGTCTTTAAAGTAAAGAATAAACACTTACCTAGGCTGTGGCGTCCCCGGGCTACCCTCCCCCTCTTCATCGCCATCATGTGCAGTTTTCCCAGAGACAGCGATGAAAAGGAGGAGGGCAGTCTGGGAACGCTGCAGCCAAGGCAAAGGTTTTTTATTTACTTTAAAGTCTTTTTATTTAAGTTTAAATCAATTGTTAATAGGGGGTGGGAGGCAGGGGCTGGCCAACTCCGCTCTGCCGTGGAGTGTGCAGAGATTTGCCTACTCCGCGTTCTCTGCGGATCGCGGAGTAGGCAACTCCCTGCACACTCAACAGGCGGAGCGGAGGTCTCCGCCCTGGGTTTGTCAACGCAGTGTGCATCTCCTGCTTCCACATCCTACGCATGCTGTGAAAGATCTTCAAATGGTTGCCTCAGAACCCAGAGCGGACAGTCAAACAAACACTCTTCACCAGCAGGCTGGAATACTGCAGCACACTCTACTCTAGAATCTCCAAACAACTCCTACACAGACTCCAGACCATTCAGTACACAGCCACAAGACTCATACTCTACCTCCCATGCCGCAACCACATCACACTGCACCTCAGGAAGCTTCACTGGCTCCCCATTCACAAGCTCAGCCAATTTAAACTTTCCATGCACACAAAAGAAGCCCTACACAACACAGGACCAGAATACTTGTACAGCCTCATACACTTTCACCAACTCACCAGACAGCTACGCTCTGCTTCACTTTCCCTCACTACCCACATCTGCAAAAGCAAAACAAGGATTGCTCATTCACCTAATCGCACCCAAGACATGGAATAATCTCCCTCAACACATCAGAGCCTTCTCTTCACTTCTTGAGTTCCCCAAAAGCTGAAAACCTGGCTCTTCACATAAACACCTTGGGACCACATACCTACTCCCCTTGCCAAGTGCTGGATAACCTCTTGGGTGATTAGTGTGCTATACAAATCAACATAACATAACATAATGTAGCATAACATGACATAACAAAAAGTAACATAACATAACAGTGAACCAAATCTTGCTAGGATGAAGCTTTATCACATCGCCTCAGAGAACCTTCAAACTCTGGTCCTTAGATTAGACGTCTTCTGCTCTGAACCTGCAATAAAAACATAAATGGTACTATCTTGATTATTCATAGACATCATTGCATGAGGAGGGTAAAGAATGCCATCACAAGACCTCAAATAGGTCTACAGTTGTTGGTACAATAGAACACCTTAATAACTATCGTGATCACATTTCGTATAATAACAATATTAAACATTCTGCTATGTTTGGGTGGGACAATCCATGCCTCTGTGTCCTTAACAGAAAATTCTTGTTGCTAAAGCTAGCCAATGTTTTGTTTTATTTCAAGAACAGAGGCTAAGATCATGCTTGTTCAAAGCTTATCCACCACAATTGAAGCAACATGAACAACAGGTTAATAATAGAAATGTTTAAATGTAGAACCTGAAAACCAATCAGCTAATTTTAATTTATCTTCTAGCCTGGAGCACAAAGAGTACGACTTAGAGGCCATGGTCCCTCTAGCTGAATACGATTTAAAACTTTGTACATCAATCCCAGCCTCTGCAATGTCCCATCTGACCAATATAGACAAGATTGCTGCAGAGACTGGTTTAACCCCTTGCATGCTGATGACGGCCCCCAGCCGTCATGCACTACAGTGCTCCTGTGCTGATGACGGCTGGGGGCAGTCATGACCGTACCCGCGATCGGAATGTGCCGCACAGGCGCAGAATCGCGGAAGCATGCAAGGGGTTAAATGGTCTCTGCACTGCAATTAACAATTGCCCTTTGGGGTGTGAGCAAAACTGACTACAACACTATTTATATGTTTACAAGCATTTATCTACACAGAGCTTATCATTATTTGAGAATGCTAGATATTCTATACATATTTTAAAAGTCTTTGTACGTTTGGAAATGAAAAATGAGACCTCCTTGAGGTAGTATATTCTACCATCTACATTCAGGGCTTGAACATCAGAAAGCCTCTTGCAGGATACTAAACACAATAATGTAGTAATTTTGCTGACATTTTTTTCTTCGATAATTCAGAGGTATCTGCCCATTGTTTAAAAAGTCTCAGGACCGCATTCACATTCATAAATTCACATACCTTGGTTGAGGGTGTGTTCTAGCAGGTTTCCATCTATTGGCAAATGTACTGTGGAGTTTGCAGATTAAAAAATTATTTACCGACCTGTAAACTAATCCGACTCCTGCATGTTGAGATAAGAAATTGATTATCTCTGCCAAATCTGCTTCCATAGGGTCCTGGTCCCATTCAGATTCACCAAGCCATCCATTCTTTCCATGCTGAATTATATCATTTGTGATTGGAAAGTGCTCCGGCTTGTTTGATGTAACTTGCAGCCTGGCTCAAAATTCCTGGCACTTGTCAACGTTGCCTGAAATTTTCCGAGCCATTAGCGTCATTTGATTCTTGAGTACCATGAGGTGCAAAGGTCTTAGGGGATCTCTCAGTATCTCCGGGAATAGTGTCAGTGTTATCAGTCAAGTTAGCTTTATTCAATAGCAAGTATCATAAAAGCATTTCACAATCATAATAAAAGTATAAAATTGACATTTAAAATTTCATATGGTTAAAAATGTAAAACCTTGCTATACAAAAACCACTCTTAAATTAAACATGTTATCCTATTCGGTGTTCCACCATTGAATTTAAAATTATAAAATTGCTAATACATATATCTCGCATTTATGAATCAGTCAACAATACTTTACAGATCATTCCTATATAAAAAATGTGCTCTACTAGCCCTGAATTAGATGTTATTTATTCAAACATTCTTCCTCGTTTGTGCTTTTATACGGATAATCCACGCACATCCCAAGAACTTAGCAACGCCACATACAAACAAGGGCCTGGATGAGTCCGTTCTAAGGATACTTCGGGCAACAAAATGGTTTCTAGTGCCCAATTGAATGCATATGGGCTTGAGCCATTTGGCCCTAGCTGTTTGTAAGCTGGGCAGTCAAAAAGTAAGTGGGCTATAGTTTCTTGCTGAGCATCGCAGCAAGGGCAGTTAACTAAGATTCGGTTTAATGGGTCCCATTTTGCCAGAGTGGTATTTAGTGCTAGGGACCCAAATCTAAACTGCATATATAATTCCCTGTCTCTAGGTGTCCTAATGAAGTCTAGATATGGTTCCTGGAATCCAATTGGTTTATGCTGCAGGAACTCATCAGTTAGACTCCCAAAGCTTGGGTTGTGTAAGGCCTTCTGATTAACCCAGTTCCAATAAATCTTTTTTCACTCGCTCTTGGTCGGGGGGGCCTCGCTAGCCCAGGATTCGGCTAAACCCAGTTTGGTTAACATGTCCCTTAAAATCCCTATGCCATTTGACCCTTTTGTTGGTGTCCAGGGTAATGAGCTCAGAGAGACCAGTCGCATAATTATGGAGTTCTGGGGTAGGTCTTAATCTTATCCAGTATAAGAGGGGACGAAGTCTGGCCACCTCGCTAAAAGGGCGTCTACCCATGTCAGAGAGTAAGGGCTTAAGTGGTGTATTGATGGGGACAGATACCAGATCTCTGAGAAACTTGTTCTCTGATCTTCCAATCTGTTCAGTTTTTTCGAAGCCCCAGAGTTCAGCACCATACATTGCTGAAGTCACAGCTTTTCCTTCATACACTACTAAGACTGGGGCTACTAATCTAGTTGAAGATGAACGTTGGTCCCTACCGATGGCACCCACCACCCGCTTGTGATTCAATAACATTTTGTTCAAATGAGTCCCCCATTGCATTTTGTCTGATAACCTAATACCCAGGTAATCAAAGGAATGGACTCTCTCTAGAGCGGAAACATTTAGAATGAGTTTATTTGTTAAATGTTTCCCTGAGGTAAAAGCCATAAACGTTGTCTTTGTGATGTTCATTGTTAGGTCCCTTAGTGTACAGAATGATTGAAAGTGGGTGAGAAGTTTCTGGAGTCCCATCGGGGTTTTAGAATTTAAAAGAGTATCGTCGGCAAACAGGAGGGTTGGAATGTTTTGCCCCGCCAGGGTTGGAGTATCTGCTGGAAATTGGCTCAAAAAACGAACCACTCCATTCACATAAAGTGAGAAGAGGGTTGGAGCCATCACACAACCCTGGCGGAACCCCCTCTTGACCCGTATTATTATTATTATTATTATTATTATTAATAGTGTTTTGTTAAGCGCATGCAACCCGGAGGCCTCGTAGCGCTATATTGTTTGAGTCATGAGAAGGCTGGAGAGCCAGGTTAGATAAAGAGGAGCGTTTTCAGTTCCTTCCGGAACTTCAGCAGGTTAGGCTCGCCACGAAGGATGTCAGGCAGAGAGTTCCAGGCTCTGGCGGCGTTCCAGGAGAAGGAGCGTCCACCCCATCTTGCCCGTTTGATTCTGTTAACGGTGGCCAAGAAGGCTGAGCTGGATCTCAGGCTTCTTTTGGGGAGATAGGGGTTTGCCAGGGAGCAGACCATGGATGGAGCAGTTTTCCACATGGCTTTGTGCATAATGCACATGGATTTGAACACAACTCTGGCCTTGATGGGCAGCCAGTGCAGTTTCTTTAGTGCTGCTGTGCCAGAATCTCGCCGGCCCAGGTTTAGGAGGAGGCGAGCAGCTGCATTTTGTGTCGTCTGAAGTTTTCTGGTGGTAGAGATGGGGGCTCCTAAGTATAGTGAGTTTCCGTAGTCCAGACGGGACAGAACAATGGCTTGCACCATGATTCTACGTGCTTGGAAGGGAAGAAGAGGCAACACTTTCCTGAGCATCCGCATCAGACCAAAACAGGTAGCGGACAGGGCAGTAGCTTGTAGCTTGAAATCTAGCTTTGAGTCCAACCACATGCCCAGACTCTTTATTTGGGTCTTGGGTTGGGGGGGTTCCCCATGCTAGAGGGCCATTCAAGCGTAGGACCAGGAGTAAGTGAGTTGCCCAAGATCATGAGCTCAGTTTTCTCACCATTGAGCTTTAGGTGTGAGGAGGTCATCCATTGGTTTATCGCTACCAAGCAATTCGTGAGGTTAGAGGGGGAGGTGTTAGGCTGATTCATGGATACCACCAATTGTGTGTCGTCGGCATAGGTTACAATATCTAGGCCAAACGAGTGCACAATGCCTGCAAGAGGTTGTAAATAAACATTAAATAAGGTAGGGCTCAGAGACGAACCCTGTGGTACGCCTTGATCAAGGGGCCATATTTTTGAGTGGGCATCGTTCTCAACTACCTCAAAGGAACGGTCCTCCAGGAAGGATTGAAGCCATAATATGGCCTTCCCTGTGATTCCTATGTGGCGTAGGCGGTCAAGGAGGATACTAGTATTGATGGTATCAAAGGCGGCACTGAGGTCAAGCAACATAATTGCTACAGTGCCGCCTTGATCCATCTGTTTCCTTGCCACCTCAGTCACAGTCAGAAGGGCCGTTTCTGTACCTAACTTTGGGCGGAAACCTGCTTGGGAATCGTGGAGCAGGAGGTTATGTTCCAGGTATTGGGTGATGGAGGCATTAATATGTTTTTCCAGCAATTTGCTAATCCAGGGAAGGAGTGAAATTGGATGATAATTGGCCATGTTATCAGGGTCCAAGGTTGGTTTCTTTAAAAGTGCTCTGACTTGGGCACGTTTCCATGCCATTGGGACTATGCCTGTGGTGATAGAGGCGTTCAAAATTTTGAGAATGACAGGCCTAATGATGTCCGTGATCTTAAGTAGATGGAAAGGGGGGTCAGGGTCAGTAGGTGATCCAGATTTAACCCTCTGCATCAGGATATCTAGTGAGTCCTCATTGAGTAGAGGAAACTCATCCAGCGTATGCGGCGTCGACTGTGGTGAAGGGGAACCTTTGGGTGGTTGAAATGTGGCAATAATATTCTGTATTTTCTTGTGAAAATATTCTGCCTGATTGTCACAACGTAGTTGGATTTTATTGGGATCAGGGGGAATAGTCGGGGTGTCAATGAGGGATTTTGCGATTTTAAAGATTTCCCTTGATGAATTGGAGGCACTGGTGATTATCCTTTCGAAATAAAAGGCTTTTGAGTTCCTAATTTCTGCTTTGTATTTTTTGATTGCCTCTTGATGACTGAGTTTGTCTAGCTTATTGCGGGAGATCCTCCAGGTGCGTTCAAGTTTCCTGCAGCCTCTTTTCAGGTCTTTGAGTTGAGGGGTATACCATGGGGAATGTCTTGATTTGGTTTTTAGTTTGATATCTTTCATAGGTGCAACAGAGTCCAGAGCTGTGCACACCCAGTTAGTGTAGGTGTCATAAAGTAGTGTGGGGTCTGTTCCCAATTGGAAAGGGGACGGAGATAAGGATTCAATCCACTGATCCACCGAGATTTTTGACCATTCTCTCCCCTGTAGGTTAGTACGGGGGACAACTGGTGCTAGAGTAGCAGGTGTCAATTGTATCGGGATCAGGTAATGGTCTGTCCAAACCAGGGGCAGGGGTATCCCTACCTCTAGTCTTTGGTCATTGCTAAATACCCAATCTAAGAGATGGCCTTTTTCGTGAGTGGGTTGGAAGCCCTTCTGTGTAATTTGGAGGGCTGCCAGGTCATCAACTAAGGATCTGGCTGTCGTGTTACTGAAGTCATCCAGATGGATGTTAACATCTCCTAATAATGAGAAATGGGGACAGGTGATCACTGATTCAGCGATCTTTGAGTGGAGTGAGTCAAGAAAATCTCCTATTTGGTTCGGAGGGCGGTAGATAAGAATGCCTGAGAATGTTGCAGTGGGATTAAAGTCCAGGGAGAAATACATGCTCTCACAGTTAGATATCGAGGTCGGGCTAACCCTGCATTGGTAGAGGTTTTTAACAAGAATGGCCAGGCCCCCTCCTCTACCCTGTGGTCTATCCATCCTATGGAGAGCATATCCCAGTTGCATGAGGGCAGTAATGTCCGGGTCCGATGCATCCCTAAGCCAGGTCTCTGTTAAAAATATTACGTCAGGACTGGTTTCTTCTAGAAGTAGCGCCATTTGCACTGCATGTTTAATTAGGGAGCGACAATTCAGGAGAAACATTTTGTAGTGCCTGACGCTATGAGAGATGCCACTAAAGCTGGTGAGTGTATAATTACAGTGGGAGCAGATGCCTGTGGTTGAGTTCGGGTGGATTGAGTGCCAGCAGGGGTCTAGGGTAGGTGGCATTAACTTTTTTAAGGAGAGAGAGTCATACCGAATAGGCAGGGTGGTAGCCGCACTGGTTTGGGCAGGGTGGGTGGCCCCTGGTCCCGTCCGGTCGCGGACGGGCGCAGACGGGCTTGCCTTTGGCGCGCCTTTGGCGCGCCGTCGGCGCGCCCGCTGCGCGGACGGGCAGTGTGGATGATTTTATCCATTGGTTGAGTGAGGAGGGAAGGGAAGGGAGACGGGGCAGTCTATCATCCCTCCCTCCCTCCCAGACTACTTAAAGGCCACAAAACTCGGAGACCGGTATTGTTTGTGAATTCAAGTTTGTTTATCTTACCCTGAGGCGGAAAGCCGGGGCTCTCAGCGCTCTCTTGCACCTTCATTGAATTGATCGTTATTGATTGCGAATAACATCACAGCATTTGAGGATCTGAATTTTTAAAACTTGTATATATTTTAAAGTGGAAGTTTTTAGGCAGATCCTTACCTGGGGCGAGATTACTTCGCTCCAGGCAGCGTCACGATCGGACATTGCAGCTCCGCTCGCGACTGACGCTGGCCACTCCCCCCCACCCACCGGAGCCGCCATCTTGGGAAGGGAAGGGAGACGGTGCAGTCTATCGTCCCTCCCACCCGTATCTTCTCTGTGGTTTGCCCCTGAACCCCCATCTGACTCGGGCATAAGTATCGTCATGTAGACGTATTAAAAGATTTAATATATAGGAGGGTATGCCCATTTCCTGGCGCACTGACCATAGCTTTTCTCGCGGCACTAAGTCGAAGGCGGTCTTGAGGTCTATAAACGCAAGGTAGAGGCTTCCCTTGCCAATTATGACTACTTTCCAGTAGAGAAGGAGTAATCTAAATACTTGGTCTACTGTACTGGTAGATTTTCTAAAGCCTGCTTGGTATTTGGAAAGAACACCCTCCTCCTCCATCCAATTCTGGATCCTGTTTAAGAGGGCTTTACCAACCACTTTCTGCATAGTATCTATTAGGCTAATGGGCCTATAATTGGCAGGATCCTGACGATCCCCCTTTTTATATATAGATATAACCTCTGCTCCTTTCCAAGATATGGGAACTTCCGCTCCTTTCATTATATTGTTGATTAAAAGCAAAATATATTGTGCCCACTTCTGTATTTCTAATAAGATCAAATTGCCCGGGATACCATCTGGTCCTGCCACCTTTGAAGGAACAATACAATTGATTGCGCTCACAATCTTATTCAATTTGAAGAGTTTAGTAGCTTCAAGTGCAAGCAGGGCCTGTATTCGTTGCGCTTGGATTATAACGGGACTCTCATCTTCCTTCGTATACAGTTGGGCAAAATGATCCTGCCATACCTGGCTACTAATATGATTCAGAATTGGGGTGCTGTCACTCCTTTCTCTCTTATTAATTAGAGCTCAGAAGGAGGCGGGGTCCCTTTTATTACATGCATCTTTTAGGTCCTCCCAATGAGCCTCATCCCAATCACGTCTTGCCTTCTTTAGGGAAAAATTGTACTCATTCCTCGCTATTTGGACCATGGTGGGGTTTTTCCCCTTTACCGCTGAGGTTAGTATTTGCCTTTTCTCCCTACAGGACTCAGTGTACCATAGGTTGGAGCTTTTTATTTGTCTCTTATTGCAGCCACTACATGGTCCTCCAAGGAAGTAGGCGCCGATCTGGTCCGTTGTTTCTTGATAAATTCTGGGGATCGCCTCCCATCCCTGCACTTCATCAGATGCTACCTCAAGTTTGGCTGTCTTTGATTCTAATATTGTGGAAATATTCATTAGTTTTAGGTCCTCTCCTACAACCTTTGAACACCTTAAGCGCCTACCACAATTGGAAAGAGTTAGCTCCTTGGTATGGAGGGGGGATACGCAGCGTTATTTTTTATGAGTGCGGACCATCGGTTCTTAATTTCCAACATTAGGGGATTATGGTCGCTGTCAATAGTTTGACCCACTTGCATGTCGATGACATCAGCCCAAAGACGTAAATCCACCAGGATATAATCAATACGGGACGGGCATGCAAGTTTGTTATAAGTATTTTGCCCCCGAGTGTCCGATAGAGTTCTGCCATTTGCAGCTCTAAGGCCATGTTCTAATATTAATGCATTTACTTGGATTATAATTTCGGACCATCTTTTTACTGGTAGCAAGGCTAGAGGGGGCACTGCCCGTTTACTGTGCTCTTCCATTATCCCTAGGAGGTCTTCACTGCTTAGCGGCTCAAATGTGCAATTAAAATCGCCGGCCACAATGATTTTAGCAGAAGGGGGGCACTTATTTAAATGTTCATCTAGCTGTGTTAAAATAGTCAAGGACTTGCCATTTGCTGTCCCTCTTATATAAACATTGAAAAGCTCTAGTGAATCTCCTCCCTTCGGACCTTTTATTGTTAGCCACATAATATCAGGGCTTTTCGGTGTTGTGTAGGTGGGCAGTCCATCCCTGATCTAATCTGATCCATGCAATCAGTCCTCCCGAAGGCCTGCCCTTTCCCATAGACACTGCCGGGATGCAGTATGTGCTGTAGCCAGGTTTATACAAAGCAGTTACACTCCAGGTCTCCTGGAATAAGCATATGTCATGAGTTCCAACAAACTTATTCAAGAGGGGTACTGACATGTTTTTCTTTAACCCGGCGATATTCCAGGAGAGGATTTTTAGATGGGTTTGGTTATTGGGAGTTGGGTTTGATATATCATTGTGTATGACGATTTCTGATGGAGTGAGGATGGGAGACACCGGGGGTTGCCATTGGCTGGTCAGAGCAGGGAAGTTGCGACAGAAAAAAATGCAGCTCCTCTCCCCTTCTTTAGATGGATTCTGATAGAGTCAATCATTTGCATCCAGGTTTGACCTGGGCCCTTTGGTTCCCAAGACAAAATCCTTCACCCCACCGGTATCGGTTGCAATAGGAAGGCGCCTTAATTGTATACGGGACAAATCTGGGGAGGATGTTCGGTACTCTAGTGCTACAAGATTTTCAGCCAAACTAACATCTGCCAGGGTTAATTCAATGCTATCTAGTGAAGAGTAAGGGGTTATACATCTTCTTGCTTTGATAATGTCCTCCCTAATGATGGAGCGACACCCTCGTACATGGCGAATCCAATGTATTGATTTGTTAGTCAGTGATTCGCCAGTTTCGGGTCTTCTAGTCTCTGTGAGTTTGGGTACATTGACCATATAAACTATGTTTGTTGGTGTGTTTTGTTTCCCTAAATTACTTGAGCCTGGAATTAAAGTTAATGGAGAGACTGGCAGATTGTGGTTCTGACTTCTATAATGTTTATCAAGTAAGGCTTGTTTAGTTGCTAAGGGGCTTGGTCTATCTTCACTCTCATAAGTGTGAAGAGGTCTATTAACTAGATACTGTCGTAAGCCTCCTTTCCCCCTGGGTGGTTCAGTTGTAACCCTCGCTGAATCTGGGAAGTTCATGCATGGGCCCCCCTGGTTGCGTGTGGTTTCCTGGGCAGCGTGAGGGATCAATCTAACTTGACTATTATTAGTTTTAAGATTGAGTGTGAAGTTAACTGTTGCGTTAAGTTCTATGATCATGCTTTTCATCTGCTCGATCTCTCCTTTGAGTGCCACAATAACTGCCACTAGGTCCCCATTAGAATGGTTACATCTTAGGTGTATCGGGCAGTAATGGTATTATTAATAGGTGGGAGTGCTTGCTTAACGTATCAAGGGGGGGCGTATCTATTTAAACATTGGACCGTAGAGCCCACCTGGTCTGGCATCCCATTTTCTTCGTAGGCAACCATGGGATCGTACTCAGGGGGGTTAACTTCCGGCTCAGTCAGCATCACCGCCCTTTTTTTTTTTTTACCCCGATTTGTTTTATTAAAGATTGAAGGGATTACCACTTTTTGGGGGGGGCTACAGAGCTCTTAGGCGAGGATTCTTCCACAGGATTACTAGACTCCTCGGCTAAGATATCTTCACATTCTTGAATTATGTTGTCTATCCTGTCCATCACACAATTAGGAGCGGCATTTTTTGGATGTTTCCTCTGCCTCTTTTCCTTCCTTTGCTTTAATAGCTGCCCATTACTTGCCCCAGCACCCTCCATTGCTTTCCTTTTCCCCATTATTCGATTTGGACGAACCCTTTGGGTTACTTATCTACAGCACAGTCCACTACAAATAAAGTGTCAAAAACGCTGAGCCAAGGATGGAAAGCTAGCAACTCAAATCAAGTGTAACTGGCAATCAAAATGCTTATGTCAGTCTGGTAGTTCGACAAGTGGTCAATACATCCCAGTTTGTGCTCCAGGGCAGATGAAAGAGACCAGGCCATGCCCTGCCTTTTCCTGGCTCAGACGGGCCCGCCCTTGGCTTTGCCCGGCGCACGTCCCGTGAGCAGGAAAAAGGCTGCTTCGCTATATCCTCTTGGTGGAAGTGAGGGAGGGGCTGACACTCCCCGCAGTGCCCCGCTGTCATCTGGGGCTTGATGTCCGGTTGCCGCTGGTCCCCTGCTACAAACGATGAAGCATCTCCCGCAAAGCGGGAGGTGCAAGCAGTTCTTATGTGCTTGGTGGAAGTGAGGGAGGGGCTGACACTCCCCGCAGTGCCCCAGCTGTCTCCTGGGACTTGATGTCCGGTTGCCGCTGGCCCCCTGCTACAAACGACAAAGGGTCTCCCAGTGTTATCAGATAATCCCAGTCAATCTCCAGTCAGATGCCTCAAATTACCTGTTCCTCAAAATTAAAGTTTTACACTTTAAAGTAGCTATGGTGTAATTTTAGTTCTGCTGTGGCATTCTAAATTTAATTAATAATAATAATAATAATATTGCCATTTATAGAGCGCCTGGTTACACTAAAACAGTGTGTCCCCGCGCTGTAAATTGCTGTAAGACCCTAGAAGGCAGAAGACCGGAGGGAGGGGGAAAATTAAGCTATAAACAATAATTGTAATTGGCAGGGAAAAGATGGGTTTTAAGTTTTGAACGGAATCTTGTTTCTGAGGGCTCCATACGAAGATCTATGGGCAGTTCAATTGGTCAATACAATCAAAAACTAAATATTATATTAATATCTACATTTTCACCTGAACATGATTTAATTCTTCCTTTTAACCCATCATCTACCCCATCCTACCCTGTGGATTTCCATCATGTAAAGCTAGGTTATATGTGGAGAAGTGTGGCTCAATGGTTAGAGCGGCAGACCCTGATGCAGAGGTCTAGCCCGGGACCAGGGTTCAATTCCCCGCCTCGGCGGGTCTTGGCCTCAAAAATTCCACGGACCTGATAATTCTCACCTCGGTGCCTATTCCTATCATGGAGTCCCACTCTGCAACTCTGGGCAATAGCTTTCTTAATCTCCACAATGGCCCCCACAACGCTAAGAATGCCTGGCCTCCACCTTGGGTGTGCCCAGGAGTGGACACCTCACAGGGAAAGCCAGGATGGGTTCCACAGCGGTATTCGTACAAGCGCCTTGAGACCCTTGCGGGTGAGTAGTGCGCAATGCAAGTATCAATTTACATTTACATTTACCTTGTAGAGCAAAATGTTCACCCTTAGGATATCTTGGCGCTATGAGGCACCCTTCCACAAGACAACATCAATACCAGTTCTAGAAAAAGTCGCAGTCTAGTTAAGAAAATTATATTCCGACAGCTTTTTCAGTTCGAAAAAAACAGATTTTTAAAGCCTTCCTTTATTTAAGAGCACCTCATTCTAAACAGATTTTCGAAATGGAGCATATTCCATTTTGAGACATCAGCCACTCTAGTGTAGTTCCTATATCCCTAATAGGCCCTGCTCATTGGAATAATATACACTATAGATTTGACATAGGACTGAGGTCAGTATGTCTCTATCGAGTACATTAAGCCTAATTACTTGTGTGTGCCAGCTAACTCAGAGGTCACTAGAAACTTTCTAAACAAGAAGGGATTTGTTTCTGACAACCACATAAACATGACAACTTTGTTTCCCTTAGAGTCGGAACAATATCTTCAGAGTCGTGGAAACAATAGATTACAGTTTCACTCAGTCAATCGTGCATGCATTGTTTCTACAGAGTTGCACAGAAATAGAGAGACGGGCGTTTCAATAAAAAGGATTTATTGAATAGTCTTATTTCTCATGCAAGATATATGAACTGCTACAATCATAAGACAGAATTCGAACTATAGTAAAAATACATACATAAATAACACAGGCTAATATACTCAACTGATGCTTTTAAAATAATCCTACCCCAGTGTACCTAACCTAAGTCTAGTACGAGGGAAGAAGTAGGTGCTGTTTTAGCTTAAGTTTAGTTTAGTTTAGCAAAAAATTGCAAAAGTTTCTCTAGGTTCTAATCATCTCCATACCTTAGAATGAGAGAGGTTGGCATCTCTTTCCCAGGACTCAATCTCTAACACCGCGCGAGGGGAATCAGAAACACTGGAGCTGGATTCTCGGCAAGGAGGATGACAACGTCTGGTCAGTGCATCAGTTGGGGAGATGACTTCCTTCGGGACTTGATGTGGCGAGCCGCATCGTGCAAGTAGGTAGCCGAACCGCACCGCGCCTTGCCATAGCAAGTGAAGATATATTAATGCCTTGAAGGTGTTTAGGAATGCCTCTATCGACGTACAAGTCGGACATATGAACGTCATGCATAAACCCCTAAGGAATAGATGTTCATGCATAATAAATGAGTTCTTGGAGAAATCAATATCCAGGCAAGGGGAAGTCCTAAAGGCTTAAGAGTCTGGTTTTCCAAGAACTCGTTGTGACGAAGAGGATCGGATGTAATTGTCATGCCTGTAGTTGGTTAGCATGAGCAATGCCTAAATAAGGGCTGGATTTCTATGCCTAAATAAGGGCAATGTGAACTATACCTATATAAGGGCATAAATCGGGAAATCTAAAGACTGTATCTAAATCGACACACAACACCACCGAAAATGCCATCTGCTGATCGTAATATTTTTAATCCTAGAATTTGTTGCTGAAATTTATCAGAAGATCTACAAAAACGAAAAAAACTGGAGGGCAAGGGGTTATGTCATACTGATGCATTGTCTCTTCTGATAATGCTGGTCATAAGTAGAAACTGTTAATTTTTGTTTTAAAAGGAATCTCTCTCACTACATAACATTAGGCGCGGGGGTGACGAGAACAACTGTGTTTTTACTAAGAGTACAATTGGACTCGTTTTTTATGTATAATTGTGGATTTATAATTAACTTGTGTTTTTAATACTTTTGAATAAATGTATAAATTGATTAATCGTATTATATGAAGTAGAAATTGTTTTTTAGAGTGTTTGTTTGACTACTGTAATCACATCTCATTTGGGTCAAGGAAAAAAAATATTTCTACAAAGGCTTGGATAGTAAGACATGAAAATACCTACTTTCTAAAAGTGGAATTTTCAAAGACAGAATGTTAAAACCAACTTCACTAAAAGATGTATTTTATCATTCTGAGTTCAGGCATACTAAACTCAAATTTCTACCATGTTCCTGAGTCAGTTAGGATCATAAGATGTTATAACCAAACTGCCCATTCGGGCCTATCTAGAACAGGTAGCCTTGCAACAGTGAAAAACGAAAATGGCTGTAATTCACTATTAGGACATGCCACACACACACCAGGGAATGTCCTACCTTATACTTAGAATTCACCCTGAGTTTGGGGCTATCATAGGGGTGTCTGATATGAAGAAAAAGGAAGGCAGACCTGAGATACACTTTTTACAAGCTGCTTCTGTGGGTGGCAAAACCAGTGCTGCAAGCCCACTAGCAGCATTTGGTTTACAAGCCCTGGGCACACTCAGTGCACTGTACTAGGGTCTGACCAGTAAACCAAATCAGCCAATCATGGAATCACTAATTCATACATTAATTTACAATAGGGAGAGGATATGCACTTTAGCACTGATCATCAGTGGTAAAGTGCCGAGAGTCATAAAACAGCCAACAACAGGTCAGATAACATCACTGCAACATCTGAGATTACATAATTGATTACAAGACTGTTCTTGGCAGGGGCGCAAGTTATAGGTACTTTAGAGCATGAGTTATAATTGCTTGCAATAACTGATGAATGTCAGTGGTTTTGTTTGTTTAAAATGGTATGTTTTAGCTGAACAGAATGGCACCAAATTTGGCAGAAAGCTAGATTTTGGTCTAGAATGTGTGCTTTTAGTGAATTGGTATAAACTCATTCAGTAATTTTTGAGAAAGTAAGGTTCAAATATTATTTGTATATAGAGGTGTGAAGAGTCCGCAGAGCCAACAGATCTAAAGATCGGATTGACTGCCATCCCATCAACAAAGATGGGGTGGCAGCCATTTTAGGGCTCGGGGACTCAGTCCCCTGTCTTCTAAAAGGTATGAAACAAGATACAGGGTGGCTAACAGTGCTGTGCACAGTGATGGACTCCTTAGTTTACATTTGTTTTCAAACTTAGAAATCCACTGAAAAGATACAAAGGTTGAAGTGACATTATAGGTAGGAATTGTATTACTATCTAACTTTTCATTTATAAAAAATACTAGAAATTAATTGGAAAAAAACATAGGTTAACGAGAAGTTATAGTTAGGTGTACATGTCAGTTACAATATATCGTTTTAAACTAACAAAACCACTGAACTTCACCAGTTATAGTTATTTAAAACTTGCACCCCCACCATGCACAGTGTTGTCATCAATTAAGTTGTCAATGTTGTCATGGGACATATCACGAGTGTTGTACTATGTATGGTCATAAGCAGTACAAAGATGACAGCAGATGAAGACTAAATACCTCATCTCATCTATCCATAGACGTTCTTTACTCAGTGACCTCTGCAGGCTCCACATTTACCATTTTCTATTTCAGGACTATTTCTCCTCAGGGTCCTGGGGCCATTTAGGGATTCCAGCCTGCTTGTTGCTGTCTTCATCTTCATACTTCCTCACTCTAGTACAGGCCTCACAGTCAGTGACATTATAGTTATTTGCCTGTACATTGAACAGTAAAAATAAGTAATTACGAAAGGAGATGTTGATGGAAAGAGGTAGCGGATAGGAGAGAGAAGGAGTGGGAACAGAGAGAAGGGAAAATCGCTCCATACAGTGAGGCGCGGTTGTGACAAACTTGCCAGAGTTGCTTTTAGCTGCCAATCTTTTCTCATATCCCTTTTCAATCAAAAGAACTGTTTCTCTGCAAACTCAGAATACAGCTTGAAATGTACATTTAGCCACATCATTATCAGCCCTCCTACTGTCTTGCAATCTATTTAATGGTGGTTGTTACCAGCATTTGCTTTGATTATTTTCAGAAATGTAAATCCTTCCAAAATGCACCACTCGATGAAGATGTGTTTATTACTTTGTATATTTTTATTGTAGATTCAAACATTCTCGCGTAGCACCCCCTTGTGACATAGGTTGTTCGGAAAGAGAGAGAGACAGTGTATGTGTGCTTGGGTCCACCCCTCACATATCCAAAAGGGCATTCTCCCCTTACAAATGCCACATGTCGGGGTTATTGCTGGCTTTATGTGCAGCAACATACTCTCCACAAGCCCACACCCAACACCACCAGGCAAGCCCTGACCGGGAACCATCAAGGGAAAGGAAAAAGAGGAAAGCCTAGAATAACACCTGGTGCTGAGGCCTCGAGGCTGACTGCAAGGAGATGGGTTACACCTGGAGTCACACTGAAAGAAAAGCCCTGAACAGAGATAGCGGAGGGTCCTGGATGATTGCCAAACCCCAGGAGGATTAGTAGGCATAAGTAAGTAAGTAAATAAGTTATGTGCAGCTACAGTTTGGCTGCAGAAAACATTCAGGGTGATCTAACATCAGCACTTGGAGTATCACCGGAGTGATGGAAGAGGGAGGAAACTTGGCCTGTAGCTTGACAGTTTAACTATTGTGATTGGTAGATGTGTTAGGGATCAGCCTGCTCAGTGCACCTTTGACAATGATAAAGTGCTACATTAATAGATTATGTAGTGATCTCTAACAAAAGTATTTGTTTAATAAAAGATCAAGTGGTAGGAGGTTTAACAGGTAGTGATCATAAACCAATAACTCTTACTTTGCAAAGGGATGTACGTTTAAGAGACAAGTGGCAAAACTGTGCTGCAATATATAGGTCGAATAAACGTACGCTAAATTGTACAGGCTAATTGAAAAGTTATACTCAAAATAGAATAAAGGAAGTCTTGCAAGTACAATCGTTGATGAGTACACAGCTTATGGTACATGAGTATGGGACCCTAATTGCGTCAATAGCAAAATTGCAGCAGAAGATATAAAATGTGGTAAGGTTGGAAGGATCCGGGGGCTGTGCCAAAAAACAGGCTATGGTTGAATTAAATAAGGACAAAAGGGAAGCTTATAAAGAAGGTGAGGAAAACAGGGAGCATTTAATTAAAGGCTATATGAGAACTTATAGGAAAAATATTAGGAGAATTGCTTGGGAAGAGAAGGAGAATACATAGATTAAAGCAATAGCTAGTTGAGAGGGGGAAATGCAAAGGGTTTTTGGATCATTGTAATTAGAGTTCTGGGGGTGACAAAATGTATTGTAGCAGCCCTGGTACCCAAAGAAACCTGAATAAGCTACTTATCGGAGTTATATAAAGCTACAGAGACTGAAAAAGATAGGATAGGGAGTGGACGTGTTAAGGAGTCAGAGCAAGGGGAAGAGGTTTGTCACTGGATCCCGTCATATATGGAGATAGAAACCATCATAAAGGGCTAAAACATTTGAAGGCCCAGGGCCCAGATGGCCTCTCCTCCGATATAATTAAACTTGATGCAAAATTATGTACCCAAATATTAGTAACGGTTTTAGAGCTATAGTTAATGGTCCAGGATATTCCAGAAACCTGGAAAGGCAGTATAAGGATCCTGCTCATTAGAAAAGGGAAACAGGGCCTTCCGCCGAACTAACGTATGATCACGCTACTTGATATTCCCAGTAAGATATTTGGAAAACACCTCCTAGGGTTGTTAGAGGACTGGATAACAGAAGCTAATATGTTCCAGGGGGTCCAAGTTGAGTTTCCAAAAGGTTATTCAACAATTGGTAGTTGCCTTATATTACATTTTTTAACTGAAAAATACGTCTTTAAGAAAAAGCAACCTTTAATCGGGTGATATATTGACTTGTCAACAGTACTGACACAATAAATAGGCACTTACTTTGGGAGAAGATGAGGAAATTAGAGTTCCCATCAGGTCTGCTAAAACTGATTATCCAATTACATGATGGCCCGTGGACTAGAGTGGAATTGGAGTGACATGGTGCATTAATAAGAAAAATAGACCCCCCCTAACGGATTAAGGCAGGTGTACATGCTGGCCCCCCTCTTGTTTTCCAAATATATAGCGGACCCTATGGATGGATTAAGTGTGGTCTGAGCATTCCGGCCAAAACTTGGCAAGGAGGCCATCCCAGTAATATTTTATGCTGATGGTATGGTTTTGTTGGATCTGACGCAGCTTGGCCTGCAGAGACAATTGGGTGCACTTGCTAAGTATTGCAGTCCAACGTTTTGAAAATAAATACAGCTAATACTAAGGTAATGGTTGTTATGAAAGGGGGGGACAGAAGAGAAAGCCTAAGTGATGACTAAATAGTGCTAGAGTAAAGGAGGTAAAAGAATACTGCTATCTTGGTCTTCTGTTCAGATATAATCTTAATTTTACCCTGCATATAGATATGCAAGAAGGGAGGGCTAAGGCCATTGCAGGAGCATTACTTAGGATGGATGTTGCACTGGGTCATAAATCCATTGAAGTACTCAGGGAGACATATAAAGTAAAAATTGTGAGTTTGCTGCTGTATTGGTGTGAGGTTTTTCCCATAAGCTTTGCAAGAAGAATGCAAGTCATTGAAATGAATGTCTGGAAGAAATAGTTGGGCCTATCCAGAGGAACTGTAAATAGTGCTCTGAGACCTGAATTGGGTGTAACCAATGTCCTGGTTAACTATAAGCAACAGCTCCTTAGTTATTGGTTTGGTCTACTTACAGCTGAGGAGGGTTCCTTACGGCAAATCATAAAATCCAGTAAAAGTAGGAAAAGTATGCTGACAGGTGGTTGGCTAACCTACAGGACGTTAAGGCTTCATTAGATATTACAGTAGGGGTATGAAATTCCAAGGGATGGCTGTCACACAGCAGAAGCAAATTGTAACTCATCTAGTAAAAGAGGGCTCTAGGACATACAAGCTAGAAGATGTGTATAAGAAAGATAACCTGTGCCACATGGAATATAAAGAGCAAACATATAAGGAGGTGGGCATTAAAGGTTAGATTGGGGCAAGTACCAGCTTTTATATGATGAAAGCTGATCCAGCCTGCTGTGAAGGATAAAGCAATGTGCCCCTTCTGTTTAAGGGGACTACTGACCTTTTTGCATTTATTTATAATCTGCTCCAAATTTGCCGCTAGCAGAAGAACATTGTTACTACCGACCTTTAGCTTGACTCAGATTAGACATACAAAGGGTCTCCTTCAGTTAATTCTAGGATGTAAAAATATGCCCATGTGTTATGCAGTAGGGAAATTTTGGGCCGTTGTCCAGGATCAGTTAATTAAGGGGGAAAAAGGCTTGTTGCACTAGGAATATGGAATGCAGAGGTTGTGATGTTTTAGGTATATTCTCAAATATAAGATAAGGTATTGAGAGGAAAGGTAATTTTACTTAATAGTAACAGAACAAGCACTTTGCACTTTGTCTATCCTCGCACAGAAGAAAAATCACCATCAATACATTAATAATTGATTATTTGTAGTATATAACATTTTATTGTCTGTTTTATTAAAGGTCATTTGGTTTATAGAGCACTGTTGAATTATAGTTTCTCTCCTTTTACTATGTAATTATTTCTTAATGTAAGAAACCATTTTTTACGTTTAGCAATTCTTTTATTTAATGTTTTTGACTTCTAGCTTGAGAGATAAAAATACTCACAACTGTGAAATTCTTGCAATAGTTTGCACAGAATCCTATTGTGTGGCATGGTCTAGGAGGGAAAGAAGATGGCGGATTGACACCGCCGCTGGGAAGTGGATGCAGAGCGGTCTCTGAGCACTCGTGGAATCAAGGCATGCAAACGGTACTGACAGTACTGAGGGATGTTTTGAAAAGGGCCGGAAAGGGGGGATAATGCTAAATTAATTGATAACAAGGAACTGACTGAGCTGATTGAACAGCGTTCTTCCTACCTGCTATGGCTGGGCTCCGCTGCTCTGCTGCGGCTCGGAAAAAATCTGTGCTGAAGTGGCTGACGCGTTGACTGCTCTCCGCGCTGCAGGGGGAATCCCTGTGAGCTACGGGGAGGCGCGGCACTGCGAGGTCAGATGGATTGCTGGCATAACGGAAGGGCTTGACCGCTGTCGGCTGCTGGTGGACAGGCTGAGTGCTGTGAATGCTGAGAACTGCTGCACTGAGAGGACAAGCAAATTCCCGGTAAAGCGGAAAGCCTCAATCACTATCAGCTTCAGGTTGACAAAGTGAAACTGAATACAGCTAGCTGAACATAGCTGAATATAGCTGAAAATCGGGGGCTTACTTTATTCCTCTTTTTCTTTCAAGGATATTACGAGTGTGGTAAGCCCGTATGATTTGTTTGGCTGAGAAGTGCCACTGTGGGTTTAACTATTGGCCACTGACTGTTCTGGCTACTCCTGCCGGCTTTCCTTTCAGCTGCTGGATAACTTGAGTACTGGACTACCTTACATCAAATTGAAGAGAATGGGGCTGCCAAACGCAAGCTTTTCAAAAGGTGGCCGCACTGGAGCTTGGACGGCAGCAATAACGTCAAGTGCTGGGGTCAGTTTGAACCTTAATGAGGGGGGAGAGGAGAAGGGAGAAGAGACTGAGATGGTACATGCTGCATCAAGGGTAGGTCGCCTGTTTTGAGAGTGTTATAATCTAGGAAGGCCTCTTGGTTATTAACCCGCAGGGTATTGCTACCTATCCTTTAGAGTAAAAAATGGTTAGTACACTGATGGAGGCAGCGTCACCAAGGGCTGTGGCGTCAAGTGTGGGGGAGGTGGATACAAATGGGCTTAGAACTATGGAAGAAGCAGCTTTAATGGCTCCAAAAGCTCTAAAGGAGAAATTGACCTCACCAATTGCACACTCCTCCACCATAACGGCAAATCTTCCGCAATCTCCCCATCCTCTGCAGTCTATATACAAACAGCCAATGGGGGTATTTACTCACAGTGACCATTGTACGGAATCTGAGAAAATGGAGGAAAAGACTAAGGGGAGGGACACTGGCACTGGGGCTGATAAAAACTGCAAGGGCAACAAGACCGCCCCCCACCAGATATTGTGTCAAAGTGTTGGCTTTTCTAGTGATAGAGGTGTGGAGACTTCAGGAAATAATGCTGGCAGTCAGAAAACTTCCCAATATAAATCTTGCTCTCAATGACTGGGTCACAGTTAGTTGCGATGAATCCGCTGCGGAATATGGTGAGGATGGGACTCCGACTAACAAACAAACAAGGGGAGTGGCAAAACTAGGGCCCAAAGACACAGTAAAAAGAAACTTCCGGATAAACAGAATGACAAGCAGGGGGACACTGCGCCTAAGTCTGTTAAGTCTGGTAAGCTGACAGTAACTAGTAGCCCGCTTCGAAAATGGGTTATGCAGAAGGGTAAGGTGAAGAGAATGATTTCACGCCTCTCTGGTTCTAGCCCGAGCTCCTCACCCAAACCACCCAGGTTCTTCCAGCCTCTCTAGTGACAGAAAGGGGACAAGGGAAAGAATATATTGGGGTCAATAGCATGGACTCTGGAGATAATAATAATCAGGAGTTATCGACAATGCTACCTTCTGCAACGTCAATATTGGGCACCATGGCGAGTCAAGGGAGCCAAGTGGGATCACCTGACCAGATGGCTGAATTCAGCCAGACATCTGATCTGAAGCGCAAACATATTATGCTGAGGCTAGAGCTGATAGCTCTGCTATTAAATCTACTTTGTCAGATTTGAAACAGCAAATAGCCTCTATCACGTCTGATGTTAGTGAATTGCAGCAGAGGGTAGGCTAAAACTATATGAGCCAGACATTAAAACGTACAGATACACATGATGTTCAGATAAGATCCATGCAAATGATAGTCAAAGATTTAGAAAATCGACAGCGACACAATAATTTGCGAGTGTTTGGAGTAACAGAGGGAACCGAAGGAACGGATTGTCGATCTTATATGGTCAAGTTGCTTCAGAGATCCTTTCCAGAACTGGCCAACTGGGACTGGGATAGTCAAATTCAACGGGCTCATAGACTACCACTGATAACTAACAGACCTCCTGGTCGCTTTCCTGGACCTATTTTAATTTACTTGGGGAATTTTCTACTACGACAAGCAGTTTCCATTAAAGCTAGGCCTACAACTCCTGTTCAAACAGAATCTTTTTCAATGTTTGTGAGATCTGATTTCTGCAAAGACACTATGAATCGTCATTGGAGACTTCAAGAAATGATTGACCCTTTGAAGGCGGCTGGGGCACAGGTCTATCTTCAGGAACCTGGGTGTCCAAAAATAATGAAAGACGGTCATACCAAGATGTTTTTTTCAGAGCAGGAGGCTCAGGAAGTGCTGAAATCTTAGGGACAGGAGTCTGGGAAATAGACTGGACAATTTTCTGTATTTTGTGATTGTATAGATCTCCTTTTTCCATGATTTTTTATTTGGTTGGTAGATAGCTGTCTATATGCCTTGGAAGAAGACTTTTTTGTTGTTGTCGTTAGTGTATGTCTGGAGAGATACTATGCATCCGAACTTCCTAAGAAGGCTGTCTCTAAGACAGTATTAAGGCGTTGATTCCTTTCTCAAGGCACGATTGTTCATAGGAGTGATTAAAGAAGTAGAAGATACAGGGGCGGTTCCTCCTTCATGGGATAACACCAATATGGTATTCTTTTTAAAAAAGAATAAACCGTCTGTCTCCAGCTATGATAAAGCTGGTTTCAGGGCAACAACATGGTTTTATTAAAGGAAGGAATATGACCACTCATATTAACACTGCTATTATGGCATTTGATATGGCCAAACAAGTCAAGAACAAACTAGGGATAATATTAATAGACGTGGAAAAAGCATTCAACTGGTTGGCTTTGGCTTATTTGTGGCCTACCCTGTCTGTAATGGGAATTCCAGATCGATATTTAATATGGGTAAAGGTGCTTTACCGTTTGCCCCAGACTAAACTAAGCTACGAGGGGTTACAGTCTAGGGGGTTCCAGATAAATAGGGGCACACGGCAGGGGTGTCCTTTATCCTCCCCTGCTGTTCGCCTTATATCTTGAACCTTTTATTCGAACTCTTATAATGAACGAAGATATTCGGTCATTAACTAGTGGAACTGATGAGCTAAAACTTAACGCTTATGCGAATGATATGGCAATCTTCGCGCTAGATCCAATCCAGTCGCTAGAAGGGCTTAATCAAGAGACAATTAGATTTGGCATTTTTTCCGGCTATAAGCTAAATTTCGATAAAACTCAGATTTTGTTGAATTATACACCAGAGACACCCATATTGGGACACTGTCCGGAGACCACATATCTTGGAGTGTATATCACTCCAAAGATTCAAAACATTATTAGATTAAACTACGAAGCACTTTTGATTGATATTACTGGGAAACTTAAGAACTGGTTTCTTTATTTATTTAGATCTATTCCTTTGAAATTGCAGAATCTATTTTTTTTTAAAACTAGATGGGATAATAGGTAGCTTTATTTGGGGATATAAGCGGGCACATCAGGCTATTGAGTTCTTAAAATATCCTTTTGGTCAAGGTGGTCTAAGATTGCCCGCCTTAAATTATACTATTGGGCTTCATTTACGAGCAGATTTCGGACCCTGCTCTCTAGTAGTGACCAAGATTTTAGCCATGAGCTGCTGTTAAATCAGGATAGCAATAGATTTAATTACCATATACATGATCCTAACTACTACAAAAGGGTACATTTTAAGACTTAAAGGGACATAGCTTCAATTTGGCGAGAAATATCTAATATGGACTCTTTGCCAATTTATTTTAATAGGTTGTGGGATAATCCACTTCTCCCAGACATCTTTCAAGACGGTATAGCCAAACAATGGGCTAGTCTGGGGGTAGATAAACTGGGAGATTTAAACGATACGGAGGGCTTTCGAACTTTTCAAGACTTGAAAGACTCTATTTCTTTACCACAGCAGTATTATTATAAATATTTCCAATTAAGGGATTGCTTCTTGAGATCACAAGGGCTTAAAATTGTGGAATCCCATCAATTACTGACTTTTTGTTCATGAACGTCCCCAAGGAAAATCAATTGGTATTGCGTATCAATTATTTAGTCAGGAAAGACCAGATCCTACTGGCCTTTCAGCTGAGCAGTGAAGTGCAACGCCGGGGGAGGAAATATTGGGTACAATAGAATGTGCACTTATTACATTAAAAGATGCTGTATGGTCAATGAACTTAAAGCTTCAGCAATTTAAAACAATATGTATGTTATACTATACGCCTGATAAAATTGTAAGATGGGGACAAGCAACCACGCAGCATTCTAATAATAAAATGCGTTGTCCTAAATGTGGGAGGCACGGAGTAAATATTGCTCACATGTTTATTTTGTGCCTTATGCTAATGTCCTTTTGGCAAGGAGTTCGGAATGTATCCTTGAGGACTCAAGGTTGGTGGCAGCACCTGAGGTTCTCTGCGGGAACCGATTGTAATACCCAGCGCCATATCAGGCACATTTACTTGCAGAAAGCCTTAGACAGCGCTGGCATGAGTTAGATGTTGGCGCTGTATTGCCTTATTTTAACAGAACTTTTTTAAACCACTTACCATTCATGTGCACTGTGTAGCTGCAAAGCTGTAATTTGAACTGTACCTCGCCCCGTTCCACCGCGGCTGACTGTGCCGTTTGCATGGAGGGCGAGGCGCCATCTTTGATCGGGCTGGAACGGAGCTAGCGGTCTAGCTCTTCTGGGAGGCAGGGCTTAAAACGACCGACAGCCCAGGGCCCCCGAGGACTCAAGGTTGGTGGCAGCACCTGAGGTTCTCTGCGGGAACCGATTGCAATACCCAGCGCCATATCGCGCACATTTACTTGCAGAAAGCCTTAGACAGCGCTGACATGAGTTAGATGTCGGCGCTGTATTGCCTTATTTTAACAGAACTTTTTTAAACCACTTACCATTTATGTGCACTGTGTAGCTGCAAAGCTGTAATTTGAACTGTACCTCGCCCCGTTCCACCGCGGCTGACTGTGCCGTTTGCCTGGAGGGCGAGGCGCCATCTTTGATCTGGCTGGACCGGAGCTAGCGGTCTAGCTCTTCTGGGAGGCAGGGCTTAAAACGCCATGTGCATCCGGGAGCGGAGCGGGCACGACGATGGCGCGCCGAAGGTGCGCCTAAGGTAAGCCCGTCCGCGGCCGGCCGGGGCTAGGGGCCAAAATTTATGGCCAAACATATACTTATTCCTCTAATGACTTACTTACTTTAAGACCCCATGAACACCTCTGCCCGCCATTACCCCTGTATGTACTAAAACGCACCTCTTCTTATGGTATCTCTAAAATCAAGTATACAGCTGGTAACTTTAGTTTTAATCCATGTTCACGCATTGCCCCTCAGCCCTTATTAAAACCACAGATTAAACTTCGCTGCATTTATCTCAACACGCGTTCTATGGTTAAACACCAAATGGATATATTTCTTTTGTTGACATCTGAGAAACCTGATATCGTGCTTCTTACTGAGACTTGGCTTAACCAGGACTCATTGCCAGATATTTTGGCCTCTGTCCCATCTGACTATTATATTTTAAACGTGAACCGATCAGCTGGCAAAAAAGGTGGAGGAGTGGCTGCCATCATTCACAATACTCACAAATTTATTACACTCCCTTCTCTTGTCCTGACCAGCACGGAGAATATCGCTCTTAAGACTGACACCGACAGTGGAGCACTATTATTAGTTCTGATTTATCGACCCCCCCAATCTATGCCTACTTTTTCTGCATTACTGGCCGAACAAATGGCCTCTCTCGTAACAAATTATTCCAAAATTGTTCTAATTGGGGATTTTAATTTCTGGTTTGATGACACTGAGGTAGACCCCCAGGCAGAAGAACATAAGGACCTACTTTTAGACTTGAATTTAACCCAAAAGATTCACTCTCCTACTCATGAGAAAGGCCATAGCTTGGATCAAATATGGTCCCACAATCTTTCTCTAGCCGTCTCCTCTATAACTCCTTGCATCTGGTCTGACCACTTCCTTATACATTTCACACTTACCATCGATAGAGGCACAAAACAGTCAATCCAGGCGGGTGGAAAAATTAGGAAATGGAAGGGTATTAACACACCGGCTTTTTTGGACACCTTGGCCACTACCCTTCCTCCAATGACTAAAGACGTCGATGTCATTGAAGAAGCCTTCTCACACTGGATCCAATGGGCAGCTGATATCCATGCACCCTGCGTGAATTTCCCCCACTCACGCCCTAATGACGCACATAAATGGTTTACCCCACAACTGAAGACCTTAAAACTAGAAGTGCGTCAAAAAGAGAGGAAGTGGAGGACCAGGTATCTACCACAAGACAAAGCGAATTACTGTATGGCCCGGAAAATCTACCAAAAATCTATTCTAAGACAGAAAACTGACTATTTTTCTGAAACAATTCTGAATTCACAGAATAAGACAAAAGACTTGTTCAACATAGTGAACGATCTTTATAATGGTGATAGAACTACCCCTTTGGTTTCTTCTACACAAGAGCTTTGTGACTCTCTGAATGCATTCTTCCTAAATAAAATCATTACTATAAAGCAGAGCATTTTAAATTCCTTGCTCCCTGTCCCTCTGTATGATGTCTATGATAATCCTTTTATTTTAGAAACCTTTCCTTCCATCGATGCTAAAGTCCTGCTTTATCTCCTTGTACATGTCAAGTCTGGATCACCTAATGACATCTGTCCCCCATATATTTTCAGAGAGGTGGGGTCGGCTATTCCACAGGGCGTTCTTTCGCTGCTAAACGAATCACTTTTACAGGGTAAAGTGCCCAGCAGCTTTAAGAAAGCCTTGCTCATTCCACTGATTAAAAAGTTAGGAGCAGACTCACACGACCCAATAAACTACAGGCCAATATCTCTCCTACCTTATGCATCAAAAATTCTGGAAGCCCATGTCTCCACGTGTGTGTCCAAATGTATTGAAAAATCTGAATACCTGGAACCTAACCAGGCTGGCTTCCGCCCCTGTCACTCGACGGAAGCCGTGATCCTTGCTGTCCAAAACACTCTAAGACACAATGCCGATAGAGGCATCCACCAGGCCCTCGTGCTCCTTGACTTGTCGGCAGCGTTCGACACGGTTGATTACACCATTCTTATCAACCGTGTCGAACAAGCCGGCCTCAGGGGCCCTGCCTTAAGCTGGATCACCTCTTTTATCACAGGACGCACGCAATCAGTGAGACTTGGCACTTTCACAGCTCCTACAACTCCCACTACATGTGGGGTGCCTCAAGGATCCTCATTATCACCCCTATTATTCAATCTTTATCTCCGCCAACTATTATATTCCCTAAGGAACGCCAAAGTCACCATCTATAACTATGTGGATGATCTCCAACTTGTCTTTCCTTTTAACACTACAGACTCTGTGGTGGAATTTCAGAACACCATGACACACATACAAAGGTGGATGAACCTCAACCACTTGAAGCTTAACCCAGGCAAGACAGAATTAATCTTACCTGGGAAAAGTGAATTAAGTTGGAGCCCATGCTTTTGGCCACCTAGTATGGGGGTCCCACCAATAAGATCTCTCTCGGTTAAAAGTCTGGGAGTTACACTCAGCGCAGATCTTTCTTTGAAAGGACAAGTTGGCACAGTGGTCTCCGCCAGTTTTTTTCAACTTACGAAAATAAAAAAAATAGCCCAGTTCCTGACGCAACCCGCACTTACTCAGGTTATCATTGCCCTCGTCCTGTCCCGACTGGACTTCTCAAATAGTCTTTATTTGGGACTTCCAGCGGGCCTGTTAAAAAGACTCCAACCTGTTCAGAATCAAGCTGCCAGGCTTATTTTGAAACAATCAAAATTGCAGTCTATTAGACCTGGCCTGAAACAACTTCACTGGCTGCCTGTGACACAGCGGATTGCGTTTAAAACCGGATGTATTGTTTTTAAAACCCTACAAAATACAGGTCCGAAACTTATAAAAAACCTTGTTTCCAGATACAATCCCTCCTTAAATCTTCGTTCTGCCCATAAAGCTTTATTGGTTGTCCCGACCTTTAAGAAAAAATGCCTTGGCGGCTACTGCTTTGACCATCTTGCAGCCACCTTTTGGAACTCCCTACCATTTCTTTTAAGAATGAGTCCAGATCTTCTCACCTTTAGACATTCTCTTAAAACATGGCTTTTTAATCAGGCTTATTTTTGAGTATTTACTGTGTGTTATGTTCCCTCCGATAGCGCCATGAAGCCTTCGGCGTACGAGCGCTTAATGAATAAATATTAACATAACATAACATATTAAAAAATCAGCTTGGCCTAGATGAGCTTTTTTCTACAATGGAGATAATGCTGGGCTATAGAGAAGATGCTAATTGAGCGAAGAAGGCTTTAATGGATATAGTTATAGTCTCTGCTAGGTGGGCTATAGCCTGGCATGGATTTCTCTGAAACTGTGCAATGTAATGGAGTGGTGGATTATCTTTAGTGAAATTTTTCCACAAGAAAAAGCTTTGGCTAAAGTCAGAGGTGTTAAGGCAGTATGAAAATGTAATACTATCTGGCAGGGTAAGATTCAGCATAAAGTTGTCAACTAATGTTCCTGCTATATGTGTTTTGGACCTTTCTCATTACTTAGTTAGTTCTTTTTAGTGTTATTTTTAAATGTATAATTTCACCTCCCTAGCGGAAAATGAAATGAATATGAAAAATGATGTGATGGCTGAACTTATATCTGTATATTTTGTGTTTGAATCCTTTGCAAATAAAATTTAAAAAAATATAGGAAAAAAGAACCCTATTGTGTTTTGCACAGGGATAAATGTTAACCCTGGTTGGAAACAATATGGAAGAAATGTTCCCGTGATAGAGGGTTAAGGTCTGTCATTTTATTAGGAATTAGGTGAAAGTTTAATGCTCTTTAATGTTGTTATACATAGAAAGGTCAGGGTTAAAATAATTTGAATTTGAATTTTAATGAATTTATTGAGCGCACTGTTACCGGGGCGGTTTCCTGGCGCTAGACAGCGAAGAACCAGAGGGATAGGGAACGGAAGCTATACTGCTGGAGGGCTGGGGAACAGGAAGGTTTTGAGATGTCTACGGAACTCAGCGTATGAGGAGGAAGCTCTGAGAGCAAAAGGGAGGGAGTTCCAGAAGGAGGGGGCTAAAACCGCAAATCTCGTCCCACCAGACCTCTTCTTCTTAAAGCGTGGAACTGTCAGAAGAGCCTGGTGGGAGGAGCGAAGCTCTCTAGCCGGGAGATAAGGGGATATAATCTCACAGAGAAAGGCAGGGGCAGTGCCAGATCTAGCCTGGTAGGTCATACAGCCCAACTTGAAGAGAGCCCTCTCCTTCACCGGCAGCCAATGCAGCGACTGCAACAGAGGGGAAGCCCGATGAAACTTGGGAAGTCCATAAATCAGGCGGGCGGCCTGATTTTGTATCTGCTGCAGTCGGCGGATCAAGTAGTCAGGGGCCCCGTTGTAAACCACATTCCCGTAGTCAAGGCGCGATAGCACCATGGCCATGAGAATGAGCTTCAGGGCAGAAACAGAAAAAAAACGGGAAACCTTACGGATGGTGCGGAGGGAAAAAAAACAAGAGGACACCACTGATGAGACCTGTGTGTGAAGCGAGAGCTGGGAGTTAATGAAGATGCCCAGGGTTTTGACCTTGGAAACCGGGGAGGGGGGGGAACCCAGTGAATCAGGCCAAAAAGACGGGGACCAAGGACTGCAACCACCCCCGGTCAAAACCAACTCGGTTTTGTCGGGATTTAACTTGAGGTGGTTGCAGTTCATCCAATTTTGGATGAAGAGCATTACCCTCTGGAAATTCCAAGCAGAGGAAGGGGAATGGGAAAGGTTAAAGATAAGTTGGAGGTCATCGGCGTAGTTAAACACCGAGACCTCCATCTGCTGTAAAGAAAAGATAAGGGGTGAGATGTATAAATTAAATAGCAAGGGGGACAAAGAAGAGCCCTGAGGAACGCCGCATGTCACCCTACGGGGGGGGGCAGCAAAGCCTGCCAGGTGGACGGCCTGCTCCCTGTCAGTTAGAAAAGACCGGAGCCAAGCATGGGCCGTACCCTGAATGCCCGCCGCCTCGACACGGGTCAGTAAGATGTCATGGTCCACCGTGTCGAACGCGGCGGACAGATCGAGGAGGACCAGGGCCTGGGGGAGGCAGGTGTCAATGCCCTCCCTCAGTTTGTCCATCACTGACACTACCACCTTCTCCGTTGAGTGCAGCGGACGAAAGCCAGCCTGACAGGAGGAGAGGCGGCCGGTGGACTCCACAAAGGAACTCAGGGTCCGGGTGACATGAGCCTCTGAGACCTTAGCCAAATAGGGAAGCAGGGAGATAGGGCGATAATTGGCAGGCAAGGATGGATCAGTGCCTGCCTTTTTTAAGATGGGAATGATGACAGCTGATTTGTGGGCAGTTGGGACAATACCTGAGGTAAGGGAATGGTTGATGAGAGTGAGTGGGGGGGAATAGCAGCTAGAGAAGATCTCTTTTAGGGCGTAAGCCGGGCCGATGTCATGAGGAGATCCAGATTTGACCCGAGCCAGTAAAGGGAGAAGGGTTTCCCGTGTCAGGGGGGGAAAAGAAGTGAGGAATGGGACAACAGAGAGCGGTTGAATAATGAGCGGAGTGGAAGAGGAGGAAGGAATATTAGCCTTGATGAGGGCCACTTTCTCAATGAAGAAAGAGTTGAGAGAGTTGCAAAGTAACTGGGAGGGGGGGATTTTGGAGATCACCCTGTCGGAAGCAGCAAGTTCATGTACTGTGGCAAATATTTCTTTAGATTGATTTTCCGCTGCCAGAATTTTGCCAGAGAAGTACTCGGCTTTAGCAGTTAAAATGCCTTGTTTGTATTCCTTAAGGACAAGGTGATACTTAGCTTTGAGGAGGGGGCAGTAATTACGACGCCACGCTCGTTCTGCTCTACGCGCCGCCAGCTTCTTGTCTTTAAGGAGGGGAGAGAACCACCTGTTGGCTGCGTGAGCTCGCTTGATGGCGACTTTTTTGAGGGGGACAATGCGGTTGCATGCCTGTAGTAACCAGGTGTTAATGGCTGTGAGCTGAGAGGAGAGGGGTAGGTCGTTGAGCTCAGGGCAAGAAGCCGCAAGGGAAGAGCAGACATCAGGGAGGTCAGCCTTATCCCACTTTCTAAGCCAGGTGTTTTTAGGCAGTGGGGGTTTAGGCGGGCGTCCGAGGTCAAGTGCAAAGGAAATCAGATGGTGATCTGACCATGGGCAGGGCGAAATGATAGGGGAGTTGGTGGGGATGTTAAGAGTCCATATTTGATCGAGCTGGTGACCAAGGGAGTGGGTGGGCATAGAAAGCTGGGGAAGGAAATTAAGGCTGGTGAGCAGAGTAGTGAACTCCTTAGATCTAGCATCCTCGGCCGGGTCATTAGGCCAATAGTTTAGGTCCCCGAGGAGCAGGACTGCGGAGTTGTTCACTACAAGCGTAGCCAATAGGTCCTCCATAGAACCAAGAAAGTGAGGAGTGGACAGGGGGGGACGATAGATCAAGACACAGGTCAGGGGAACCCCAAATGAAATGGAGCGGACTACAAGACAGTCCACAGCGGGAATGGGAGTGAAGGGAAGAATGGTAAAATGAGAGTCGATGTGGGTAATCAGGGCGACGCCTCCACCTGTCTTTCCCCCAGGACGATCCATTCTGATAGCCGCGTAGGTCGGGGGCAACATGGCTAGGAGACTCGGAAGAGAGTCATCCCTGAACCAGGTTTCTGTTAGAAACAACAGATGAGGTTGGCAGGAATCAAGCAGGTGGAATAGCTCTAATTGATGGGCGACTGCCGACCTGGTGTTCAGGAGGATCGCATCGATGGTAGACTGGGAGGTGCAATGAGGGGTGGGGGCGGGGGAGGGGGGCCGAGGGACAGGAGGAAGTGGAACATCGAGCAGCTGGTGGGATGGCAGATCAGGGCATGACTGAATAAAAGAGGATCTGCACAGCCCGAGAGAGATGATACGCTCTAGCACGATAAGGGCTGGAGGGCGCGAGTGACGGAGTGAGAGCAAAGTGGCAGGGGGGTAGCTGATGACAAGAGGGGCAGAGTGACAGGCCCCGTGCCCCGGCCTGTCGCGGACGGGCGCAGACGGGCTTAACTCAGGCGCAACTCTGGCGCGCCTACGACGCGCCCGCTGCGCTCGTCCGCTGCGCTGACGCATAGTAGATGATTAAATAGTATGGTGACGAGGGGGGTGTGGCGAAGGTGTAGCACGCCGACCAACCCAACCAAAGATGGCACCCGCCGCCACCAGTGAGCACCGTGAAGCGGTCAGCCCACGAAGGATTACTGGATTGAGAGGTAAATGCGCCTGCTAGTACTCAGCAGGGAGGAAGAGGGGAGGATTAAAAATTATTTTTATGTGCCTGCTAGCAATCAGAGGACACGGGTCGAGAGGCCGATAGAACTGCTAGTGATCAGCAGAGTGCAGTGAGTAATTAAAATAGAAGTAAAATAAAATTCCTGCAGCGCTCCAACAGTCGCTAGCGTGCCCTCTGCCACCGGGCTACTTTGCGATCACAGGATGCGGAGACAGGCGGGTCCTAAATAGTATGGTGACGAGGGGGGTGTGGCGAAGGTGTAGCACGCCGACCAACCCAACCAAAGATGGCGCCCGCCGCCACCAGTGAGCACCGTGAAGCGGTCAGCCCACGAAGGATTACTGGATTGAGAGGTAAATGCGCCTGCTAGTACTCAGCAGGGAGGAAGAGGGGAGGATTAAAAATTATTTTTATGTGCCTGCTAGCAATCAGAGGACACAGGTCGAGAGGCCGATAGAACTGCTAGTGATCAGCAGAGTGCAGTGAGTAATTAAAATAGAAGTAAAATAAAATTCCTGCAGCGCTCCAACAGTCGCTAGCGTGCCCTCTGCCACCGGGCTACTTTGCGATCACAGGATGCGGAGACAGGCGGGTCCTAAATAGTATGGTGACGAGGGGGGTGTGGCGAAGGTGTAGCACGCCGACCAACCCAACCAAAGATGGCGCCCGCCGCCACCAGTGAGCACCGTGAAGCGGTCAGCCCACGAAGGATTACTGGATTGAGAGGTAAATGCGCCTGCTAGTACTCAGCAGGGAGGAAGAGGGGAGGATTAAAGATTATTTTTATGTGCCTGCTAGCAATCAGAGGACACGGGTCGAGAGGCCGATAGAACTGCTAGTGATCAGCAGAGTGCAGTGAGTAATTAAAATAGAAGTAAAATAAAATTCCTGCAGCGCTCCAACAGTCGCTAGCGTGCCCTCTGCCACCGGGCTACTTAAAATAAGTACTTGTTGATTTTAAATGCTTTTATGTAGGCGTGTAAAGTATATTTGTATATTAGTACCCACATTTTTTTGTCTTAGTTGCAAAAGTATACGCTTTAACAGGATGTGAATTATGTGTGTATATGAACTGTTTGTATGGCATCTTTGGGCATGACACCAAACTGTTAATAACAACTGAAACTAAAAACTGAAGCTACTGTTGGGTAAAAAGAAAGGGAAATACACATTTAAAACATTTCAGGTAGATTAATGCAACATAGCAGAAGAGTCGGTAATAATTCAAATACCCCCTGCAGACTTCTAAACAAGTCTGTGTTATATTGCCAGGAGTGTGTCCTGGTGAATGTTAAGCGCCAAAGAGGGGCGCTATTTGGTGCATGACCAAGACGGCCGCACTGAAGATAGCTTCTTACTGCCCGGCGACATAATCCGACCTATATCCTGCCCACTAGCAAAAGAATCGACTTCAGCGATGTGCCTATTGTCTGAGACGCTCTCCGCCACTTATTTTTTTTAAAATTTTTTTTTTTTTTTTTTAAAACCTTTATTGTACAAAGAGTGCTCACAAATACGGGCCTACAACCCAACGGGCTGGCCACCACATAGTAGAAGCAAAATTAGTAATACAAGTTTGTCCACAGGATATGACAGCAAAAACACAGGAGATAAACCAAAAGCCATGGAGCAATCAGCAGGGACAGGATATTGGAAGGTTGATTTTCTTTTACGGGAACGGGGAGTACAGGATCATGATGGGCAGTGAGTCAAACAACAAGGGAGGGGCCGTGGTGAGCCGCGATCCGGCGATCATAAAAATACAGGAGAAGGCCAACACGAAGTAAACATATCGATAAATACAAGCACAATTGGAGTACCACAAGGAGAGGCAATGGCGTCCGCCGTCCAGCGCCCACCCACCACAGCAACAACCCGACTTAACAAACCTAAGTAAAAAGACCCCATCGTAAAAAGCAATACGATACGCACCCCAACAAAAGGAAAGAATCCCCCCATGAAGAGGGAGGGGAAGGAAAAAAAAGGGAAAAAGAAGGGACTCCTACCCAACCACGCGCCCCCCGGCGACAAAACAGGAAAACAGAAACCGGTACACGGCATACATTAAAGGTCGATGACAAAACACATAGCGAATCATAACCACAATACGACCGGAAGGTCAATGCATCAGAAACACCCCAGGGGGACACATGACGAGACAGGGTCCCGAAAAAGCGAATACTCAAGAGCCATAGAACAAAAAGGGGGGAGAAAAAAGGGGGGGGAAAAAGACCCCCCAAAGTGACAGACCCCCCCACCCACCCCTCAAGCCCACCCTGCACCCCTGCAGAAGGCTATGGCCTACCCCCCAGCAGCGTGCCTGTCGCCCTAAGTAGAACCCGAAGTATAGAAGAGCAAAGAAAAGACGGAAACAAAAGACAAAAACGGGGGAGGGGAGGGAAAGGGAAAAAGGGAAAAGAACACACACGGGAGAGGGCCAAGAGACAGTATTATCTGCATCCACCCACCCGCCTGAAACAAAGGGCAGAGCCCTCGGGAAGTCAAAAAGTATCAGGATACATTCCAGGAGTACCATAAAGTCACAGATAAGCATACCGTTACATGCCGATCATCCAACCAGCACAAGACTACCGCACACAGAGGCAAATTTGTATCAGCCCTGTCCTTGTCTGTCCAAAGTTGTAGCGGTCCGATCCACTGAGAACCAGACCGCGAAGAACCGAAGGCATAGAACAGGGAGATCAGACGGCAGTCCAGATAAGACACGTGGAATAAAACACGGAAGATCCAGGAAAGTCATGGAACATCGCACACAATGCAGGCACAGTTTCAGGGACAGTTCAAAAGAGGCCGACCCAGCCGGGTTGGCACAGGAACCATGGCCGGTCGGTCGAGGCGAAAAGAGGCAGTAAGAGTCATCGAGTCCAGGCCAGACGGAATACGGCCCCCGGACCAGCGGCAAAGGAGACAGCACAGGACAATGAAGGGCAACGGAACTCCGCACACCCACAGACTCAGCTGTCGCCGGGGCCACTTTTCCTAGGATAATTCCAGCCGCACCCTGCAACGGTGAAGCCACACCCGGTTTTGAGGGCCCGAACGGCCCGAAGAGAGGATCCACCTCCAGGGTGAAGACGGGTGCAGCCACAGAAGCTCGCCAGGAGTGCAGGGCGTCCAGGATATCCTTAAGTGTAGGAAAACCTTTACAGTATCCGGCACCCGGGTCATGCGTCGGGCCTCCAGCGCTCGTCCAGGCCCAGCTGAGACACTCAATGTCGGTCGCCATCTTGGAAGCCCGGCGAGGCCGCGGCGGCCGTCAACCTCCGTCGGGGCAGCAGCGAGGCAAAGGAAGACCAGCCGACCGGCAGCAGGGCACCTCGGGGCAGGAAGGGGGGCCACCAGAAGATGGGGACTCGCCGGCTCCCCAGTGCCGCCGGTCCCGTTTTCCGAGTCCGGGCGGAGGAAATCAAAATGGCCGGACCGGAGAACAAAGGGGGAGCAAGCCGGATATACGAGTAGCCCCGTCAATGGAAGGCAGCACCTCCACCCAAGGCCTCCGGCCCACCGGAGCCGGCCAGCAAGCACAGCGGGCCTACACGCACAACGGTCTCCACGACCATGTCCACTGCGCCATCAAGGGCCGATCTTCGCGCTCCGTCCCGTCCGGGCGCCGCCGAGAAGGTCCAGGCCAGCCCGCCCCGGAGGCCCCGAAGCGAGCGGGGAGCGCAACACAGGATCCACGGCACCCAGGACCACCGGAGCAAAAGGTGAGTGCCTGCAAGGCGTCTTAGCACTACAGCACAGCAAAGAGGGCTTCCCGGGGCAGGATAACGTCAGGATAAATGATAAAAACAGGCAGGCGAACGGAGCCGAGCTAAAACGCGGCCATCTCGGACGCGAGCTTGGCTCCTCCCCCCTCTCCGCCACTTATTGATGCCCAGGTAACGGGATAAAGACTGCCTTGATCGTGACGCCTTTCTTGGATCTGGCAGTGCGGAGATTACGGCACGAACTGCTGGAAAGAAATTCGGCGTCCGCAACTAACTGAGCCCCCAGTACACGATGTAGAGAGCCAGGCGGGCTCTACCCAACAATGTATCCATCTTCACCCATCCACTCCACCCCTCAGGGCGGGCACGGGGAAGATCGCTCGTGGTCTTCCCGGCTAACGATATCTAGAGTGTGTGTCCAGTTATTATAGTGTCTATCCCCACGTGATCAGGCCCTGACCCACACCACTACGTTGGCGACGAGAGTGGGATGTCCTGCGCGTGCAGGAGAAGACGAGGGAGTGACGGCGCCACACCGAGTGCTCGGTGCCTGCTCCTGCTTTGCTCCGGTCCGCGGCCTGCCCACGCGTCTTCCCGCCGGAAGCGCCTTCAGCTGGCAGGGCCGGGACCGCGGAGCGCCCAGGGTGAGTGCGCACTGATAGCCCCCCCTGCGAGCGCGTATCGGCCTACCTGGCCTGTGGTCCGGCATACGCCGGACTGCGACTCTCCCGCTGAGGAGGCCGGCGGAGCTCCGTGCCGCGCCTCCAACCGCCCCGCCTTCACCACGCATTCAGCGTCGTGCTACGCTCCCCAGCAACGGCCTCCCCTGACGAGCGCTGCTCCTGGCCTGGCGAGCGCTCCGTGCGAAGAGCGCGAAAAGCCGCGAGGCGCCCCCCAGTGGCTGCTGGAGGTACTGCAGGCACCTCTGAACACACGTGGCCCCGTCTGAGGGTCCGGAAGGAACCACACGTCGGCGCGACCAGACGCTGCGCCACAACGTGAGAGTGAGAAGAGGGCGCGACAAGGGCCCACACTAGAATACTGCTCTAAGGCATTCAGCAGGGCACTGCTTCCAGGGGCAACCATGTCCGTCGAGGGTGCGGCCCAAGCGCCGCAAGAGGGTGCACCAGTCCTGGTCGCACCGCCACCGCCTCCAGTCCTGGCAGGGAATAGCCAAGCACAGGCCCAAGCCATGGCCCCCAGCCCGCAGACGGGCCACCATGCGCATTCAGGCGCGGCGCCACTACCGCCTTTCAGTGAAGCATCTGACCCAGCCACTGCGGCAGTGAGGTGGAAAGCATGGGTCCGTCGACTAAATCATTATTTCAAAGGCACCAGGGAGACGGATGGCGAGGTCAAGAGGTCCCTCCTGATCCTGTATGGCGGCGCAGAGATAGACGAGCTCTTCGAGACGCTCCCCAACACAGGGAGAGAGAATGACTACGAGGCAGCAGTGGCCGCGTTAAATAAACACTTTGACCCCCAGCTGAACAACGATTTCGAAAAGTTTAAATTTAAACGTGCGTGGCAAATGAGCTCCGAGTCGGTAGACATGTTCTACGCACGACTACGCCGGCTGGCGAACACGTGTCCATTCGCAGACCCGCGTGAAGAAATTTGGGATCAAATAATTGTGGGGTGCCGTTCGAAGCTGCTCAGGAAGCTAATTCTGCGCCAACCAGGGATTTCGCTTGACGAGATCCTGATACTCGCAAGGTCGCATGAACTGTCAGATGTGAGGGCAGAGGAGATGGAGGCGGCGCTATACACTCCAGTGGCCACCCCTGCACCGATCAAACCCGTGCCGATCAAAACGGAGAGAGTGGAAGCGATACACCGAAGACCGGCAGCGAGTCGGCCGCAACAGACGACAGCGCCAGGGAATCCGTGCGGATACTGTGGGGAGGCCCATTCCGCCAAAGCAGCGTGTGCTGTAAAAGGGCGCACGTGCTCCAAGTGCGGCAGACTGAACCACTTCGCGAAAGTGTGTCGAGGCGGAAAATATAGACCGGCAACGACCAGGCCGAAAAACATACAGAGGAGAGTACACCAACTGTTGCTGGATGAGGATGCCGACCCGCCACCCGATAGCCATGCTCAAGAAAGACCTCAGCGGTACGAGGACGATGAAGACGACGAAGTGTACGTCGTCTCATATGTGGGTAGGGCAACCGCCGCGTCCACGCGGAGAAGACCCCCACCGATGTGCTCAGTCAAGGTGGATGGCACGAAGGTAGAAGCGCTCATAGACACAGGGGTATCCGTGAATGTCATGGACTCCGAGCAGTATAACAAGATGATGCCGAGACCTGAACTAGTACCATCCCAAGCAAGAATATACACGTACGGAGGAACAGAGCCTATGCCTCTACGCGGAGTGATCACAACAACGATAGTGCAAGGAGGATACTCAACGGTAGCAAAATTCCATGTCACCGATGGGAAAAAGGGCACACTACTAAGCTGCCACACCGCAGAGGACCTTGGGCTAGTGTTTTTCGCCAACCAGGTGCACCAGTCACATGCGGAGTTCTTGATGGAGGAGTTTCCCGAATTGTTCCGAGGACTAGGGAAGTTAAAGAACAAGAAATTCAAGCTGCACATAGACAAATCGGTGCGGCCGACAGCCCTAAGACACAGGCGTGTCCCGTTCAACCTGCGGCTGCAGGTGGAGGAGGAGCTGAAGAAGCTCGAAGAGCTCAGAGTGATCGAGAAGGTGACAGGGCCCACACCGTGGGTCTCTCCACTCGTCGTAGCGCCCAAGCCCAAACAGCCAGGGGCGATACGGCTGTGCGTGGACATGCGTCTGCCAAACGTAGCGGTGAGGAGGGAAAGGCATATCACCCCTACCATGGATGACATCATAGCGGACCTCAACGGCGCCAAATGGTTCTCCAAACTGGATTTAAACGCAGGATACCACCAGCTGGAGCTAGAGCCAGACAGCCGCTACATCACGACCTTCTCCACGCACGTAGGGCTAAGGAGGTATAAACGGCTAAGCTTCGGAGTGTCATCAGCAGCTGAAGTATTCCAGAATGCAATCAGGGAGGTGCTGTCCGGACTGAGTGGAGTCATAAATTTGAGTGATGACATTCTGGTGTACTCTGGGTCACTCGAAGAGCATCACGTGCATTTGAGAGCAACTCTAAAAAGACTGGCAGAACAGGGCCTGACACTCCACAAATCCAAATGTGCTTTCTACCAGGAATCGGTAGACTTCTTCGGCTATACGTTTACCCGAGAAGGCCTGAAGGTCGACCCTAAGAAGGCGGAGGCCATCCGGAACCCAACAGAAGTCAGGAGTTTCCTCGGGATGGCGACGTATTGCGGGAGGGTCATCCCCAACCTTGCAGACCTGGCAGAGCCACTGAGGCTGCTCACCCGTCATGACCATAAATGGGACTGGACAGTGGCGGCGAACACTGCGTTCCAAGCGATAAAGAACAGCCTCCTGGACACCACGGTGATGGCGTATTTTCAGCCAAAGAGGAAGACTGAACTAGTGGTCGACGCAAGCCCGGTGGGCCTGGGAGCGGTGCTCCTACAAGAATACAGAGCTGATGTATGGAAGCCGGTGGCGTACGCAAGCAAGGCTCTCACGGACACCGAGACCCGCTACGCACAGATCGAGAGAGAAGCCCTGGCCATCAAATGGGCGTGCCAACACTTTCACTTGTACCTGTGCGGCCAGGAGTTCCGAGTGATAACGGACCACAAACCCCTCGTGCCCCTCTTTGCAGGATCAGCGAGACGGGCCCCTCCAAGGATCGAAAGGTGGGCCGTCCAGCTACAGGGGTACAACTTTAAAGTCAACTTCCGCCCTGGGGCCAACAACCCAGCGGACTACCTGTCAAGACACCCTGACTGCACCAAACCAGCCACTCGACTAGAGGAAAGCCACGAGGCGGACGCCTTTGTGCACTTGATTTCGGAAAACGCGTGTCCGGAGACCATGACACTGCAAGAAATTGGGGAAGCGACGGAAGGAGATGAAACGCTATGCAGAGTCAAGCACGCACTCAGGGAGAACCAATGGGCACGCTTCCTGGATGGAGTACATGGGCTCAGGCCGGAGGTCAGCCACGCCCGTCAGCAACTGTGGCAAATCAAGAGCGAACTGAGCGTTGGAGATGCAGGAGTGGTCCTGCGAGGGCATCTGATAGTGGTACCGGAAAACCTCCAGGCCAAGATTCTGTCCCTCGCTCACGTTGGGCATCAGGGGATGGCCAAAACGAAGGCCAGGCTACGGTGCCGGGTCTGGTTCCCGGCGATGGACATCAAAGTAGAAGAGATGGTGAGGGCCTGCCACGCGTGTCTCATCACCGGAGGGGATCCTGCACCAGCCCCTGTAGTCACGGAGCCCTCCCCGACGCTGCCCTGGACTAACCTGAGCCTGGACTTCGGGAGTTTCCCGGATGGCCGACATACATTGGTACTAGTGGACTCTTTCTCCAAGTTTCCGGTGGTGGAGGTGATCCCCTCCACAGCATTTCCCCAAGTAAAACGGAATCTGGACAAGATCTTCGCAACCATGGGGTTACCGGAGGAAATTAAAACAGATAACGGCCCTCCCTTTCAAGGCCGGGAGTTCCAAGCCTACCTGGAAGCTTTCCAAATTAAGCATCGAAAAATCACCCCCCTGTGGCCGCAGGCCAATGGAGAGGTGGAGAGACTCATGAGGACCATCAACAGAGCCCTGAGGATTGCCGTGAGTCAAGGAGAAGATCCTGAAGCAGCTCTGGACCAATTTCTAGGGGCCTACCGACAAACGCCTCACAGCACAACCAAATGTGCCCCGGCACATCTACTGTTCAAAAAGGCCCCCAGAGACACCATCCCGTCCGCACGCACGTGGACGCCACCCGAGCGAGACGGAGACGCCATTCAATCCAGAAGAGAAGCAACCAACCAGAAGGCAAGTGCGACCAGACATGCGAGAACATCAAACCTTCAGGAAGGGGACACAGTGGTGGTCCATGACCGACACCCCGGATGGAAGTATAGGACCCCTTATGAACCGGACCTGTGGACCATTGAGAAAATCCGAGGAACCATGGTGACTGTCAGGAAAGGTGATCAAAGAGTATCGCGGAATGTGTCATGGTTTAAACCGGCGAGAGGAAGAGCCGAGGACCAGGGCGAGGAAGAAGAGGTCGAGTCACGGAACGCCGGACAGTCTCCGACAGCATCATCACCGGTGATAAGCCCGGGCGTTCAAACACCAGCCGAAGACCCAAGGAGAGTCTCAAGTCCGCTGCCGCTGCCGCGGCCAAGTGCATTAGTCGACAATTCCCCGACCCGCAGAGAGGAAGAAGCAACGTCCCCGGCTGGAGACACTCAATCACCGAAGGACAGAAGCCAAAGGTACAATCTCCGGCCAAAACCTGGCCCGAGCCACAAGCTACGGGACTTTGTGTGTACCTCCCCCTGAAGGCCAAGAACCGGCAATGAAGCAGACTGAAATAAAGGAGGGATGTAGAGAGCCAGGCGGGCTCTACCCAACAATGTATCCATCTTCACCCATCCACTCCACCCCTCAGGGCGGGCACGCCCCGAGGGTATAATAAACCCCGGGGAAGATCGCTCGTGGTCTTCCCGGCTAACGATATCTAGAGTGTGTGTCCAGTTATTATAGTGTCTATCCTCACGTGATCAGGCCCTGACCCACACCACTACACACTTGTGGAAATTAGGCTGCCCTGTGGAATCACTAATGAAGCAGCACATGCCTTGGCGCAAGTAAGCCTGATTGCTGATTCTCCTACTGCGCACAATACCAGGCTTTCTGCTGCTACAGAGGCGACTGTCAGGGATAATGCGTTGTGGCCGGGAGACGAGCATGAGCGCACTTGCCTGAGACTGCTGCAGCTCTCGCGGCCATCTTGTGTGACTCCCATAATAAGACACGGATCGCTCAGCTTGTTGGTGCGTTGGGACTGAGGTGCACTTGGACCTCCTAATGATATTTATATGCGCGCTTACCAGGCGCTGGTGCAGATACCCAGCGAGTAAGTGGCTCAACATATACTGCAGGTCTACTGGTTAACGTGGTGCAAAGGACTGGGAACGAGTGGCTAAGAGGTACGTTACTCCTCGCCTCACCACAATCCATGCGCTCCATATAGCGTGGAGGCGGCTGAGCCTGCAGAGCAAAGGCACCCCACCTTTTGCCAACCAGTGGCACCGCAGTTCTGTCGAGGAAATTAACTTACTACTGCTCAATGGATATGTTTGCAGTTTAGGGCTTGAAACAGGACAGTGCAGAGCTCATAGACTTAAAAGATCAGGCCTTGTTAATGAAACATGCAATTTCCCTGCAAACTGAATGATTGTATGCACGTCGAATCCCAGAATAAATACACTGCCAAGGTGGATAGGCTTCACACAATTACACTGAATGGAGTAAACAAAGTGGTGTGATACCGGCACACTGAGGCCTTGATGTTTTGGGCACAATATCTAAACCACAGGCCTGTGGTCACTTCTGATTGCTGGGTCCTCGTTGGCCTCACTCAGACATGCTAAGTCAATAATCAATTCAACGCGTGCACCGAGAGGCGCGACTTGGACACAATAGCACCGCACTAGGCCCATCATAGGGAAAACAGACGGCAAGCAGTCAACATTGCCCTCCGAAGCCAGGAAAACCGTCATGCGGTCAAGTGCTGATGACCCAGATTACGCAGGCACAGAACTGACACAAGAACCAGCACCTTCCCAAGAAGATGAAGTTAAGAGCCTCCTGCTCGCAATGCAACACAGCCTCACCTCCATAGAGTCCAAAATGGACTCTATGAACACTCGAATGGACTCCATCGTACATAAGCTAGCCAAGCATGAAGAACGGATCGTGGAGGCTGAGAGGCGCTTATCAGACAGCGAAGATACCATGTCTCAACTGCAAAAACAGATTGCCCAAATGGATAAGATCCTTAAAGTAATTGCCGCAAAAAATAGGAGGACTTAGAAATGTGCCATAGGTGTAATAATGTACGTATCATTGGAATTCCAGAATGTAAGAATGCTGACCGAATGGAAGACGTCATTGAATGCCTGCTGCGCGAAACACTTGGTGCTGAAACTTTCTTGCAGCAAATGACAATAGAAAGAGCACATCACTCACTGGGCCCTCGTCCTCCCCCGGGAAGCAATCCATGCCTAATCATCGCTCGATTCCTTAATTTTCTGGACTGTGATACAGCTTTGAGATTGGCCCAGGAAAAAAGGCATCTGAACTTTGAAAGCAATGACTTCACCATACACCCTGATTTCACTACTGCAGTGCAAGAGGCGAGACGGAAATTCATTTCAGTCAAACAAAAATTACATCAGGCACAAATTGACTATGCATTGTTGTATCCAGCACGATTGCGAGTCACATACCGGGGCAAACAATACTTCTTTATTGTTAGGGCTAGAACTAGAGCGGTACTACGACTACCATAAGGCCTTGTATAGGGGTTGGAACTGTGTGCTATCCCATACTGCCTTGCGTGGTCAGCTGATGTCAGGGGAGGTTCTTATACTTCCTGGAGACACTATGGCGGTGCTTGGCTTTCTTGCTTCATCCTGAATCTCCCTGGCGTCCTGATTCTAGTGTCTTCCTACCCCCTGAACCTGGTTCATGTATCCTGAAAGCCTCGGTGTATTTGGTGCATCAACTTGTGATTCAAGCCGTGTCTCTGAGACACACCTTCCTTCCTTCAACTTCCTTCCCAGCCAGGCGGTGTCTCCCTTAAGCTTGAAGACTTTTGCCGAGCCTGGCCTTTCAGGCGCATTCTCCATGTAGCTGCGTTTGTTCTATGACCGCGGTTTGGAACGTTGTTGCCCTTCCTACTTGTCTCCCGACTTGTCTCCCTCCGTGGCAGTGACGGAACTGCATTTACCTTCTAAATCCCCGGCTTCTGTTCGAGTCGCAGTGCAACACGATCGGCTTACTGGATTTCCACATCTGCGCTGGACTTCGCATTGGAGCCTGCCTTTGCCCCCTCCTGCTGGACTTCTTTGTGAATAAAAGGGTGAGTGCTTTCTTTTCCCTTGATGGCGTCTCCGTGGAGCAAACGGGTAGACGCTTCTTTTTTGTTCTAAAAAACTTTATTCATCAACTTGGGAAAACAGCCAAAAGGATTGGAACGTGGGTGTGCTTCTGCAATAGACTCTAATCTGTCTTTGAACATTTATTGAGCACACTACCACTTTGGAACAGTATCCTAAGTGCTAAGGAACACTGGGAGTGTTTTCTTTCATTATTTTTGTGTTCAAGAGACCAAGCTTCTAGGTTTCCAGACTCCTATTTTGATATTCGCTGGTGAGTATGGAGTAGCACACAGTTGGGAGAACTTCTTGGTTACAATTATTAGATGAATGTATTTCATTGATTCATGTTTTGTGTTTTCATCCTAGGTAGTGATTACCACACATTCCAGCAGCGACGTCACATCCTTCCCAACCAAGGTTGTTGGTGGACAACTTCTTGACTTGGTCTCTTCGTTTTCTGAAGGGGTTCTTTTCTCGTTGCTGTGTTTTTTATAAACGCTGCGAGGGAAACACCTTTTGGGAAACGTAGAAACATAGCTTCGCTTCTGGGGCATTGGGGAATTCCTGCCTGGACATGTTCTGTGGCCGACAGAAAGCCAAGCCCACGGTTATATACCCCCCGAGCGAAACTATAATGGATGTGTCTAGTATGGGTGAGGACACTAAGGATAGCACTCTAAGGGAGCTTGCAGCGGCAGTTGTAAATTTACAAACTGAGCTAAAATTATTGAAAGGAGAAAATCAGAGATTAACCACAGAATTAACAGTGATGAACTCACAGAGCCCTTCAGAGAGTAGAGACACCATCCCTAAGTTCAAACGTACATATATACAACCTGCCCATTTTCAGGTTCCTTCTGTAGACACTTCTGCTGCATCCTCTGGATCAGGTACTACTTCCATGAATGTTACTGTGGTCACACCAGCCCAAACACCTCTAGCCATGCCTGAGCGTTTTAACGGCAACTTTCATAAATATGGGGTATTTATGAATCAATGCCACTTACAATTTTTGTGTCGAGCGGCTTCCTTCCCAGATGATGCAGCCAAAATAGCGTTCATCGTTTCCTACCTAAGTGGGAATGCAGCTCTATGGGCCGTGACGGTAGTAGAGAAAGATGACCCCATTTTATATGATTTAACGTTATTTAAAGAAAAGATGTGAAGTCTCTTTTCTAGACACTCATATATGAAAGCTAGCGACAATGAATTAATGAACCTAAAACAGGGGACTAAAGACCTTTTGACTTATATTACCACTTTTAATAGGTTGGTTACTGAAACACAATGGCCTGAAGAAAAACGGACTTCCTTGTTTTATAGAGGACTGAGAGATGAGCTTAAAGACATTCTTTTAATCAAGTGCGGGGGGAGGTAGAATGTTGATCCATTCAGTTTCCAAAGTTAATATCTTAATCAAAGAGTGGGAATGGATCACTTGTCCTGTACAACCTTAGGTATGCAGGTAAAATACAGGAGGTAGGGTGTCCCGATCTAAAATGACCCTCATGCAGGTGATGGGTATGTTGACGTTTTAAGCGGTATATCTTGATTCTCCGCTTTTGGATCACGTGTGTGCATAATCATCAGGTCGATCAAGTTATGCAGCCTCCACCAGGAGGTTCTTACCCAAGGTTGATGCAGTAGTGAGCCAGTGAAAGGGGGTTCTAAAATAGTATTAAAAGGGGGCTGCAAAAACCAGGAAATCTTTTATTAGTCTGGCTTTAGGGTCCGGTAACTCTTAATATGGTGCACATTGGAACTGAATTATGAGTAGTAGGTGCACCTAGAGTATAAAGATCGTGAATAGTGGGGGAAAAAATATATTTTAAAATGGTCGACATGTTTCTGCCATAGCGCCTGGTTTAGGACTTACAGGCATTCATCAGGACCGTTAAGTGAATAACGTGAAAGGAATATAAAATTAGTGCTCAAAAGGTGACAAATAAAGGTTGTTGACCTGTTATTCTTGCTATGGAGGTCTCAGTGTACCTCGCGCATATAATTACTGCGCTCCAATCGGAATGGTTGAGCTTCAGGGGGACCCTCGCGCCCGTTCCTGGCGTCTACTGTGCGCGCTGCTCATGCCAAACCGGAAACACAATGGCCTGAAGAAAAACGGACTTCCTTGTTTTATAGAGGACTGAGAGATGAGCTTAAAGACATTCTATCACAAATTGTAAATCCTCCAGATAACTGCTCAGCCTTTATCGATTTGGTGATCAAATTAGATCACCGTCTACAGGAGAGAAAGGGTGAAAAAGTCAAAAGTGATTACCCACGGTTGTATCTAAACAAGACAGAAAAAAAGGATCCCAAGGACACAAGTGAACCAATGAAAATTGGTGGGGTGAGGGCCCCTTAACGCCAGAAGAAAAAGAAAAACGTAGGAGATTAAACCTCTGTCTGTATTGTGGAAAAGGGGGACACTTCGCCAAAGACTGTCCTGTCAAACCGAAGATAACGACACGTGTGTCTCCTAGCAAGGGTACTTCGGAAAACTAGCAGACTTGGGGAAAAAGGAGGTCGCCCCTCCAAGTCCAGTATATACAAAGACCTCTCAATGTGTGGCCACTGCAGTGGCTCCAGTGCCTAAACCTTTTTTTATCAACACAATATTTCTATTGCCTTCACAGTTAAGACACACAATGCCTGTTTTGTTGGATTCAGGTGCGACAGGAAATTTTTTAGACATTCAGTTAGCAAATTCACTGGGTATTGAATTCATTCCCAAGAAAACCCCAGAAAAGGTACGTGCTGTGGATGGTTCTGAATTATCCTCTGGGTTAATCAAGTATCACACCCCTGACCTCATTCTATTATGCGATAACAGGCATTCGGAAGCCATCGCCTTTGATATGATTGATACCCCGGCCTTTGGGGCGATTTTAGGAATCCCATGGCTCCAGAAACATAACCCTCATATTGATTGGGTAGCCAGAACAGTCACGTTGAGATCTTCATTCTGTCTCACTCATTGTTATCAGGATATGGCCCATTGGCAGACGCCAGTATATTGTGCCTCAACTACCATTGATGGAGCTCCTCTACCTTTAGAATATCAACAATTTAGCATGGTATTCGATGAAGTAAAAGCTGTCGCATTGCCACCCCACAGAACCTACGATTGTAGGATAGATCTAATACCCGGTGCAGCTCTGCCTGTGAGTAGGGTCTATGCTCTTACGGAGCCTGAGACCAAATATCTTTCCGACTATATACAGGACATGTTACAGAAAGGGTTTATAAGACACTCCACTTCTCCAGTTTCATCACCTCTTTTTTTTATCCCGAAGACGGAAGGAGGTCTAAGAGCTTGCCTCGATTATAGATCGTTAAATAAGGTAACCATAAAAAATAAGTACCCTCTTCCACTCATCTCTAATCTTATGGATCAGGTGCATAAGGCTGCCATATTTACCAAACTAGATTTAAGAGGAGCTTACCACTTGATCCGCATCCGAGAAGGAGATGAGTGGAAGACGGCTTTCCGTACCAAGTTTGGACTCTTCGAGTATTGCGTAATGCCTTTTGGCTTATATAATGCGCCTGCCGCTTTTCAATTCTTTATCAATGAGATACTAACAGAATACTTGGATGTATTTGTGATCGTCTACATCGACGACATTTTGATATATTCCCAATCCGTATCTGACCATGTACAACATGTGAGTTTGATCTTGAAAAAACTGCAAGACAACCATCTATTTGCCAAACTTGACAAAAGCATTTTTCATACTACAAAGGTAGCCTTTCTAGGATTCATCATTTCACCTGATGGTATTTATATGGATCCTGCTAAAATATCTGCCATCACTCAATGGAAAAGTCCTACTTCGGTAAAAGGAGTACAATCCTTCTTAGGGTTCACCAATTTTTATCGAAGATTTATAGACCACTTCTCAGATCTAGTCGCACCTATAACTAGACTCCTTAAAAAAAGGTGTGGAATTCAAGTGGGATACAGAAGCAGAAAAAGCCTTTCAGATTCTAAAAGATAGATTCACTTCAGCTCCCATTGTGAAACACGCTGACGAAACACAACCATATTATGTAGAAGCTGATGCTTCCCAATATGCAGTAGGAGGCATTCTCTCTCAACGAGAGACGCATAGCGGTATTCTACACCCAGTGGCATATTTCTCAAAAACCTTGTCCCAGGCGGAACAGAATTATACAATCGGGGAAAGGGAGCTGTTAGCTATTAAATTAGCTTTTCAAGAATGGCGGCATTATCTAGTAGGTTCACCACATGCCATCACTATCTATTCGGACCATCGTAATCTGCAATACTTCAGAACCGCTAAAGCACTCACCCCTCGCCAAATGCGATGGGTTTCCTTTTTTGGGGAATATGACTTCCAAATACATTTCCGTCCTGGGGTTAAACAAGGGAAAGCAGATGCCTTGTCCAGGTTAGGTAAAGAAAACAAATGCTCCATTGAAGAACCCACAGCTATTATTCCTGTAGAGCGCATCATTGCAGTTGGCAATCAAACCAGTGATTTACCTTCATTTATTGCAAGGTTAGAAAGCGAATACGCCAAGCTAAACAGTGAAGAGTGGTTAAAGAACCCTTCCAACACAATCATTGACCATCTCTTTTTTCATGACAAAAAGTTATATCTACCCACCAAGGAAATTCAGAATTTGATCATTAAGTGGTGTCATACCTTACCCTTAGCTGGTCATCCAGGTGAAGAAAAAACAAGATTGACTTGTAAGAGATGGTTCTGGTGGAAGGGAATGGGAAAAGACATAGCTACATATGTCCATGCTTGTCCTACATGCGCTAGACAGGAATCGTCACATAGCGTTCCTGCTGGTCTCCTCCAACCACTGGAAGTGCCCAATAGGCCATGGTCTTCTATTAGCATGGACTTCATTACGGACCTTCCTTTGGTACGAGGGTATACTACTATCTTAGTGGTAGTGGATCTATTATCCAAGATGTCACATTTCATCCCACTCAGAAAGGTCCCCACCGCTTTAGAACTCACAGAAGCCTTCATTCAAAACATAGTAAGGCTACATGGACTACCTTCAGTTATCATCTCTGACAGAGGCCCCCAATTCATATCAAAATTTTGGCAAACTCTGTGTTCTGCTCTACAGATAGACCATTGTTTATCCTCTTCCTACCATCCCCAAACAGATGGGCAAACAGAAAGAACTAATCAGACTTTAGAACAATATCTGAGATGTTTGATTACCACCATCACAGGAGACTGGGTGCAAGCATTACCCCGAGCTGAGTTTGCCTACAATAACGCCACTCATTCATCCTCTAAGTTTTCCCCTTTCTTCTTTACCTCTGGTTATCATCCTAAATTCCTACCCTTAGATTTACCTCCTTCAGTATCCCAAACCCCTGCTGTTGAAAACCATCATACACACCTAATAAACCTTTGGGAACAAGCCCGTAAACACCCGACAACAGCCAAATAGGCTATGAAAAAACAAGCTGACAGACACAGACGGCCTGCCCCTGACTATGTAGTGGGAGATCAAGTATGGCTATCCTCTAGTAATCTCAGGCTGGAAGGACCACGTAAATTACAACACAGATTTGTAGGACCCTTCACTGTCTCCAAAAGAATCAATCCTGTGGCCATAAAGTTGGATCTCCCGCCTGAAATGCAAATACATCCTGTCTTTCACACCTCTTTACTAAAACCCTACCTTGAACCCTCCTGTCCTGAACCTCCTCCACCCCCATTAGATGTGAATGGAGAAACAGAGTATGAAGTAAAGAGTGTATTGGATTCAAGAAGAGTAAGAGGCAGATTGCAGTATTTGATAGATTGGGTGGGATATCCCCCAGAAGAAAGGTCTTGGGAACCTGCAGAACAGGTACACTCTCCTAGGCTAGTCAGAAGATGTCACGCCTTACATCCCACTAAACCACGTCCTGTAAGAAGGCCTTTAGGGGGGAGAACTGTTAGGGCTAGAACTAGAGCGGTACTACGACTACCATAAGGCCTTGTATAGGGGTTGGAACTGTGTGCTATCCCATACTGCCTTGCGTGGTCAGCTGATGTCAGGGGAGGTTCTTATACTGCCTGGAGACACTATGGCGGCGCTTGGCTTTCTTGCTTCGTCCTGAATCTCCCTGGCGTCCTGATTCTAGTGTCTTCCTACCCCCTGAACCTAGTTCATGTATCCTGAAAGCCTCTGTGTATTTGGTCCATCAACTCGTGATTCAAGCCGTGTCTCTGAGACACACCTTCCTTCCTTCAACTTCCTTCCCAGCCGGGCGGTGTCGCCCTTAAGCTTGAAGACTTTTGCCGAGCCTGGCCTTTCAGGCGCATTCTCCATGTAGCCGCGTTTGTTCTATGACCGCGGTTTGGAACATTGTTGCCCTTCCTACTTGTCTCCCGACTTGTCTCCCTCCGTGGCAGTGACGGAACTGCCCTTCCGACTTGTCTCCCTCCGTGGCAGTGACGTAACTGCATTTACCTTCTAAATCCCCGGCTTCTGTTTCGAGTCGCAGTGCAACGCGATCGGCTTACTGGATTTCCACATCTGCGCTGGACTTCGCGTTGGAGCCTGCCTTTGCCCCCTCCTGCTGGACTTCTTTGTGAATAAAAGGGTGAGCGCTTTCTTTTCCCTTGATGGCGTCCCCGTGGAGCAAACGGGTAGACGCTTCTTTTTTGTTCTAAAAAACTTTATTCACCAACTTTGGAAAACAGCCGAAAGGATTGGAACGTGTGTGTGCTTCTGCAATAGACTCTAATCTGTATTTGAACATTTATTGAGCACACTACCACTTTGGAACAGTATCCTAAGTGCTAAGGAACACTGGGAGTGTTTTCTTTCATTATTTTTGTGTTCAAGAGACCAAGCTTCTAGGTTTCCAGACTCCTATTTTGATATTCGCTGGTGAGTATGGAGTGGCACACAGTTGGGAGAACTTCTTGGTTACAATTATTAGATGAATGTATTTCATTGATTCATGTTTTGTGTTTTCATCCTAGGTAGTGATTACCACACATTCCAGCAGCGACGTCACATCCTTCCCAACCAAGGTTGTTGGTGGACAACTCCTTGACTTGGTCTCTTCGTTTTCTGAAGGGGTTCTTTTCTCGTTGCTGTGTTTTTTATAAACGCTGCGAGGGAAACACCTTTTGGGAAACGTAGAAACATAGCTTCGCTTCTGGGGCATTGGGGAATTCCTGCCTGGACACGTTCTGTGGCCGACATTTATTAACACGCAACAAGTGGAAGACTTCCTTAAGCATATTAAACGACAAAACTGTCCTCGAACATCACAGAAAACTCCATCCAGATCAATATCTAAGGCATTAAACTAAGCTTGGAGGTGAGGGACACGACCCTTCAACGCCATCGCTGGATTGCGGAGGCATTGAAAATCTTCAGCCGCATCTATGAACAAAGAGAACCATCACCTTACCTAAAGAATGCTTACCAGTCCAAGTGCTCCAACACGTACTATGCTTAAAAGACATTTACATGCCGTTATTCACATATAAGTGGATTGGGTGGCTGGGAGGCGGAGAGAGAAGAAGGTTTGACACTACATCATCAGGTAGGAAGAGAGAACCTTGTGTGCTCCTGTTGTACCCTCCAAGAGTGTTCCCCCATATAATTTGGGACTTTAATAGTTGCATAATGAGTTATGTTGTATGGGAGGTGGGTGGGCAAAGAAATTCCAGCATAATTGGGTTGCTGTTGTGGGTCGGTGGTGGGATTGGGAATATTATTTCATATTCTAGTAAGATATGGTACGGACTGGATAGGTTTGTTGATACAGGCACAGAGCATCATAGACAGTATACTCCTTGGAGTCGCAGTGCGCTTTACAAGTACACCCACAAGTACACCCACAGTATCATAGACAGTGGCAGATCTGAGACTTCTTGTACCACTTTTCTGATACTTACCTTATGTCTCAAGACGCAGAAATATAAAAAATACGAATATTGCCGTCGAATGTCAGGGGCCTGGGAGACCCACATAAACGTAGGCAGATATTGGCATATCTAGATAGACAGCATTGCTATGCTTCAGGAAACGCACTTCGAACCAAGGCATACCCCTATGTTTGCTAACAAATGGGCTATACATAGAGTGTTTTCCTCGTATTCCAGAGGCACTGCGTTTCTTATAAAGAAAAATTCTCCATTTATCACAGATGGCGTGAACTATGACTCCAAAGGGAGATACTGCATGATGTGGGGTAGATGAAATCACACTCTGTCACGTTAGTGTGCTGTTATGGCCCAAATGTAGATGATCCAGAATTCTATACTACAATTTGGGGAAGAATTCTGGAAATAGGCTCTACACATGTAATATGGGAAGGAGCTTAACACAGTATTAAATCCCATAAGTTATAGATCTAATCTTCTCCCACAATACTACACTGAGAACCATGGTATATTGTCCGATATGTTTGATGACAATGGCCATTTGGATGCATGGAGGTATATTCACCCTGAAAAAAGGGAAGGAACACACTACACAACGATGCATTCCACATGGGCCAGGCTGGACTTCTGGGTAGTTACCCAAGGTATTGGGCCATGGATAGTTAATGCAGAGCATTTAGCCAGGTTATATTCCGATAATGCCCCGGTCTGCTTGACACTATCCCCTCCAACATTGTGTGCCACTCCCAGAAACTGGAGACTCATTCCAGAAGCACTGCTAGACACCGTTTTCAATTCCGAACTGGTACAAGAAATTACAGATTTTTTCCAAAGGAATGTAGGCTCAGTCACACAAATTGGTATAGTATGGGAGGCCTTCAAGGTCACTATGTGCAGCTTCTGCATAGACAAGAGCTTTGGAGTCTTGCTGGACATCAGACGGTACTTACAGCATTTAGAGGGAGAGCTAAAAAAGCTGGAAGGTGAAATGGGGAATGATATAAATGGTCCACTCCAAGCAACCTTCAGGGACAAACTTTCGGAATATAAAACTACTGCCGATAGAGAGACCTGATTCAGGGGGAAATATTTCATGCGCACAGATACGGTGAAGGGGAGCGACCAGGCAGAGCCTTGGCAGAAGGAATCCGCAAACCCTGTTTCTCCAAAGTTATCGCAGAGCTCTTTGATGATGACGGGGAGAGACATAGAGATAGCAGGGACTTATTAAATATCTTCTCCACATATTATACCAATGTATATAGTACCCGTAGGCATCAACCACTAGATCTTTCTGATTATCTGAGGGATTTAACTATTGGATGGTTAGGAGACACACAAAGAGAATTCCTCGCAGCTCCATTCGAGGTGGATGAGGTACACACTGCCATTATGCAAATGAAATCAGGTAAAGCCTGGGGTCAGATGGCCTCCCAATAGACTTTTACAAAAAATACATAAATTAATTGATTCCTATACTGAAAGAGGTCTATCAAGAAGCCCAGGAAACAGGCATTCTTCCGAGCTCCATGAGAGAAGCTCTCATCACATCTCTTCTGAAACCGAGTAAACCAGCAGATTCATGTGACTCTTACAGGCCGTTGTCCTTAATTAATAATGATGCAAAAACACTTGCAAAAATACTGACTAATAGACTTAGCCTTCTGATGGAGAAGTTAGTACTGCCTGATCAGGCAGGTTTCATTCCAGGGAGGGCAACATCCCATAACCTCAGCACATTATTCTCCATACTGCATAATGCGGACCCCAAATTGGCACTCACTGCTGTCTTCTTAGACGCCATGAAAGCCTTTGATTCAGTTGAATGGGACTATTTATTCACTATATTGCAATGTATGGGTATTCCCATAGGTTTCCTGGCATGGATCCGTCTATTATACAACTCACCCATAGCCAAGTTCCTCGTTAATGGCCTGGTCTCATTGCCATTTTCTGTTACGTGTAGCACGAGACAAGGGTGCCTACTTCCCCCTCTGCTTTTTGCTCTTGCAATTGAGCACTTTGCGGCCAAAGTGAGACAGCATCATCAATATAAGGCTCTGCAATGCCAAATGCACCCAATACTCATCTCTCTATATGCAGACTACATAACCCTGTATCTACGAGAATTTGTCCGCTTTGGGGAATTATCAGGAATATATATAAATTGGAAGAAATCCCAAATTTTCCCCTCACCACATCTACGACACCATTTGACCCTGACTTCCCAATAGAATGATGTGCCACAGAGGTGAAATATCTGGGAATATATATTACTGCTGATTGAGCGGAGCTGATGCACTTAAATTATGGCAGATCCTTAGAAAACATCACTAGCTGTGTCACGAAATGGATCTCTCTTCCCCTATCAATGGTGGGGCACACCTCTCCAATAAAGATGGTTATTCTCCCTAAACTCTTATATTTATTCATGAGCATCCCATTTGACCCTGACAGACATTTTTTTTACGGCCCTACTCTCTGAGATGATTAGACTAACGTGGGATGGCAAACAACCTAGATTGAAGTGAGATGTGCTTACTGGGCCCTACTCCCAAGGAGGGTTTGATGTTCCAGATCTGAAATTGTACTATACCTGTGCACAAGCTCACTACGCCCAGTACTGGCTCCACCCACCTAAATATATGCTACAAGTGGTGATGGAACAGTGGCTGGCAGATCCCACACCCCTGGAGGGAGTCATATTGAGCACACCCCAACCCTGAGATACCAATCCTAGAGGCAGTCATATGCACGGCGAATGCGTTGCATCAAGTAGTCATACACATGCGAGTTCCTATGCTATATTCACCTGTACTTCCCCTAGTATATCATCCTAAAATGCCAGTATTACCAGAAGGTGTTTTTAAACAAACCAAACATAAGTTTGTCTTACACAACTGGGGAGATTTATATTTGAACGGGAAATTTCGCACATTACTACAGATGATCGCTACATCAACACCCACTCCCATGGACATTTTTTTATATGTCAGATTGCGACAAGGCATTAAAGAATATATGCCTTCATACCCACAAGAACCAGAAACACTCACTTCACTACATATATTGTTACAAAACGAGGCAGCTTCCCATGTGGTGTCTAGATTATATCATAACATATACATCAATCAGACCATGGTACACTGTGATGCACGGGGAAAATGGCGGACACAAATTTGGCAGGAAATAACGGTGAAACAGTGGCTCTACAGCTGTAAACAGACAGAGCAGGTGTCCTCCAGTTGTCGCCTGCGCATCATTTATTACAAATGTTTACACTGCACATACTGTACACCCATTAAAATGTATAAATACAAATTACGAGATAACAACTGTTGTGACAGGTGTGGGGTGGAAAAGGCAGGCTTTCTACACATCGCTTGTATTTGCCCCAGTATTCCGGAATATTGGAAACAAGTATTTGTAGCCATAGAACAGATGACATCACCCTCAATCCAGACTTCGCCTGTAACTGCTGTCTTGGTCTACACAGAAAATATAGCGGTGGCACACTGCTGTTTCACTTCAATGGGGCTTCTACTAGCCAAGCGAAGAATTGCATGCAGATGGGGACGAGGCAGAGCTCCTAAGTTCAAGGACTGGATTAAGGACATGATCTTCTGGCAGGATCAAACACTTTTTTATGCGAAACTACTCCCACTGATCTTGAGGCCCAGGGACATTTGGGATCCCCTCAAAGCATATGTTATGTTATGTTATTTTAATTTATAACGTGCATGGATACTCACGAGTGTCCCGGCGTGATACCAACAAAAGGGGAAAGGTGTCTGTTTAAACAAATAGATGTGTTTTCAAATGTTTCTTAAATATCACCGGGTCCTGAATAATACATAGGTCCCGGCAGCACCCGCCTTCCTTGTCAATGAATTACCACCAAGCCTCTGGTATTTGATTCGAGGAACCAGCGCCAGGATGTGGAGCGCAGCTGTCTAGATGGAACATAAAAAGAAAAACTTTTTGTAGATATAATGGTCCAATCCCATGCAGGACTCAGTGAGCCACAACCAATGATTTGTACTTAACCCGTTCCTCAACGGGAAGCCAATGCAGTGAATATAGATAATGTCGCACACTGCTCCTGGTAGAAATATCCAGAAGTAGTCTGGCCACCCTGTTTGGACAACCTGCGGCTTTTTCAGTAGTTAGCCCAGGATGCTAATGTAAAGTGCATTAGCATAGTCCAACCGGGAGAAAATGAGCACGCAGGTCATCGTTTCTCTCACTCCCTGGGGTAGAAGAGGGAAAAACTTCCTCAGAGTTTTGAGGAGGCCAAAGCAGTTGCCAGCCAGCTTCTTAATATGGTATGAGAAAGACAAGCTCTCATCAAACGATACCCCCAAATTCTTGGTGGGTTTCCCTAGAGAGATTGGCACTGGGAGCTCAGGAGGCCAAAGAGATTCTCGGAAATTTGGAGAAAATTTCCTGAGGAGGAGAATTTCGGACTTCTCCTGATTGGACTTTAGCTGTGCAGCTGCTAACCATTTAAAAATGGATGAGAGGCAGTGATGGACCAAAGAGACCGACTCATCTTCTCACACACCCAATAGACAGCACGAGTAGCATGCAGACACAGTGATGTATACTGCTTAAGTATTGCCCTCGCACGAATAACCGGGGAAAAGGAGAAAAACACGTTTATGGTCCTGAGTGTAACATTCCCACACCATGCCCTACAGTCAAAATGTACCAAACAATCAATGTGTGTAAGTAATGTATTACAGATCTCTCACTGAAATGCTACTATAGAAACTATCAAGTATGTTTTTTTGTTGACACATACAATGTATAAGTGTATATTTGCCTGTACAATTCATGCATCATGATGGTTCTCTGGTTTAAAATAATAAATACATTTTTTTTTAAAGTTAAGCGCATAGAACAAGCTTCTCAGGGTTTACGCTTTTCTAGAGATGGAGGCATTTAGGCGTGCACAGTATATGCCTGTGGCACGCTCTGCACCACTGTGGAATGCTTTTCTGAACGCACGCCAAGAGGCGGGCAGTTTCTGGCAGGAGAGCTGCTACTTCCACCCACGCAAAACCATGAGATCACTGCTCAAGTCACTTAAATGACTGGTAACTCTTAGTCATCAAAAGCAACCGCAGCGCCCTCTGCCCCCAACCTCTGTTCGTTGCTGCTTCGTTTTATGTCAATTCGCACCCGCAAACCTACAATAATGCATAACAAATACATTATAATATAGTCCCGAGTAGCAAACGGTCAGCTCAGGAGCAGAGCGACGGGTTTCTTAAAGGCAGCGTAACTTGCCGGCTACATTTAGTCAAGGCATTCTGATGCAGGTATATATTAGTCAGAAAAGTATGAAAATAGTAGTGCAATATTGCAAATATCTGGAGCGTTTGCAACGCGCGCTTTCTAAATGGCTTGTGTGATTTCCCGCGCAGTGTGCCAGCCTCCGCTGTTGCATCTCCTCGGTGCACCGTGACCACCCTGTGTCAGGGATGCTGCATTTCCTGATGCCGAGAGAGAGCGCCCGCGTTATTGGTGGCAGCGCGGCAACGGTAGAGATCAGCACTGGACAGCTCCCCTCCAGCTCCGCCCGGATCCCTCCCCCGCCCTTTCCATCTTCCTACCTCCCGTGGTCCAGGCTGCTCTCAGGCTCTCCTGCCTCCCTGGCACATGGGAGCCCCCGCATTGCTGCCTGCCCTTGTACTGCAGCGGGAGGGAGTGGGTGAGTACCTGCAGTTCCCCTCTGCCACGGGTTCCCTCCACCTACTGCCATCATACCTGGCCACACTTTCTGCTTTCAGGCATCTCGCGCGCTGCCTTCCCGCCACCTCCTGCCTGCTTCACCCCTGCCTCTTCTCGAGCTCTCTTACAAGGGCTGCTGTGTGTTGCCTGCTGCTCCCGCCTCTTCACCTCTCAGCATCTACTTCTCCCGTTGCTTCCTCCATCCCTCATAGCCTCTCCTCCTGCCTGCTTCCTACCCTTGTTCCCGCTCCACCTCTATTCTCCGCATCCATTGCTCGCTCACTCTCGCCTGTTCCCGGGTTTGCTCACTGTTCCCTGTTGGTTCCAGCACAGGAGGACCCGCCACACCCACGACCCCTGCTGCTGCTGCCAGCGCGCGCCTGCTGCCACCATGCTGGGGAAGGACTACATGTTGGCCATCATTCTCGTCAACTATGACGGTGAGTGACCCCTGGGAGCTGCCCCTCCTCGGCACTGGTTTCATCTGTACGGGGGCGGGTTGTCTGACTCAGGAGCAGGGTGCAGGCGCAGCCGGGAAGAGTAAGAGGACGGGACCAGGGTCTAGGCAGGGCAGAGTACAGTCAGGACAGGGTGCAACAGGGGCAGGCCCAGTCAATGCAAGTGAAGCCGCAACTGGGCGCAGCCAAAGGAGGAATCAGGGCGGGGTCCGACCAGGGAAGTTTGCAGATACGGCTGCGGGTAGCCAAATTTGGCTCCAGACATGGATACCTCTGGGAAGACAGTGGACATCCAGGAGAGAACAGGGTACAAATCGAGCCAGCTCCAGGCAGATCACGGGGTCATCATGGAACCGGTGCAGCCAGAGAAGGGCCAAGGTAAGGTGCAGCCAGAACAAGGCCCAGGCAGACCACGGGGTTTAAACTGCAGTGGCTATCCAGAGCAGCCAAGAGAGGATGCAGTCAGAGCAAAGGCCAGTCAGGGCAGGGGGGTAGACAGGACATAGTGCAACCAGAGCAAAGGTCAGTCAGGGCAGGGTGGGTGCAGATAGGACACGGTGCAGCCTAAGCAGAGGCCAGTCACGTCAGGGTGCAGATAGGGCAGGGTGGGTGCAGATAGGACAGGGTGCAGTCAGAGAAAAGGCCAGTCACGTCAGGGTGCAGATAGGTCAGGGTGGGTGTAGATAGGACAGGGTCCAGCCAAAGCAAACGCCCGTCACGGTGCAGATAGGAAAGGGTGGGTGCAGACAGGACAGGGCGCAGTCAGAGCAAAGACCAGTCACGGCAGGGTGCAAATAGGGCAGGTTGGGTGCAGATGGGGCAGGGTGGGTGCAGACAGGGCAGGGTGCAGCCAAAGTAAAGGTCAGTCATGACAGGGTGCATATAGGATAGGGTGGGTGCGGATAGGACAGGGTGGAGCCAGAGCAAAGGCCAGTCATGGCAGGTTGCAGATAGGACAATGGGCAGCCAGACAGTCGCGGCCGGCATGACTCGTGGGTTGGGGGACAGGTGGGTTGGGCGGGTGGAGGAGTTGCATGGGGGTTTGCTCGGGGAGGGGAGATTTAAAAATGTATAAAAAAACAGATACCTTACCCGCTCCCGCCCTGCCTCTGCTCCTGGCCAGGTCCTGTGTTTTCCTGCTGCTTTCCTGCTCTCCTGCCTCCGGCAGGAACAGTAAGAGGACAGCCTCCCTCCCCTCCCCTAAGCCAATCACAACACTGTAACGGCAGCATTGTGATTGGTGAGGATGGCGCCCAACCAGGCGCCTATGTGGAGGCCATTTTCACTATGTAGGCTAGTCTACATAGAGATAATCCAAAGTGCGCATGACTGGTTTGGCCGGCCCCAGAGGGCCGCCAAACAGTTTGGGCCCACAGTATTGGGCAAGCCACTCCTCCCTGACCTGCCCACCCACCTGCCCCCAACCAGGCATATCCTTCTGCTTTCAGGCAGTGCGAGAAAGCAATGGGGCAACGCTCCTCCACCCTAATGGAGGAGCGCCCCTGTAGCCAGAGAAAAGGCCAGTCATGGCAGGGTGCAGATAGGACAGGATGCAGCCAGACCAAAGGGTAGTCACAGCAGAGTGCAGATAGGACAGGGTGCTGCCAGAGCAAAGGCCAGTCATGGCAGGGTGCTTATAGGACAGATGCAGCCATTGTAAAGGCCAGTTATGGCAGGGTGCAACCAGAGCAACGGCAATCAAGGCAGGTTGCAGACATGCCAGGATACAGCTAGAGCAAATGCCAGTTAGGAGGGTCCAGATAGGGTGCAGCCAGAGCAAAGGTCAGTCAGGGCGCAGACATGGGTTGGGGTCAGGAGTAGGCCACAGACAGAATGATTTGAGGGTGTAGCCAAGTTCTGGGCTTTCAGGTCAGAATTTAGGCAGTATCACAGCGCACGTGGAGTTGGTCTAGGGCAAGAGTAGACAGGATCATGGTACTGCCAGGGTCATTATGCAGCCGGAATCAGGATTTACCCATCAGAGGATAGAGCCAGGACAGGGCTCAGCGAGGAAACAGTTCATTCGGTTTCGGAAAGAAGGCAGGATCAAGATGAAGCAAGGACCAAGGTGTATCCAGGATGAGGGTGTGAAATCACAGGGCAGCTAGGATTCTTGTATACAACGAGGGTGCAGGGTTGGTGTCATTGTGCAGCAAGGGTGGGATGTATGATGTTACAACGTGAGTGAGTACAAAGTGTGTTGTTACATCGTGGTCGTTACAACGACTGTGATGTCACCACGCTATGCCATTACAACGCAAGTCTTTACATCGACTTGCGTTAGATGGCGTGCTAACATTAGAAAAGTGTAATTTACTATTCCAACTCCAGTCCACTTAACAATAGGGAAGGTGTTGGGATAGTAAACTACACTATTTGTAATGTTAGCTCGACATCTAGCTCAAGTCGATGTAAAGACTTACGTTGTAATGGCATAGCGTGGTTACATCGCGTTTGTTGTAACGACTGCGATGTAACAGCATCGCGGTGTACTGACCGCGATGTTAAGGAAGTTTCCCGCAAGGGTGAGGATGCAGCAAGGATCACGGTGCAGTAGGGACCAGGCGCAGCCAGGATCAGGGTGTGAAAACCCAGGGCATCTAGGACACTTGTACACAAGGGTGCAGTCTGCAGCACCCTTGTGCAGCCACGACCAGGTACAGAGGTTCAGCCTGAATCCTGTTGACCCATGAGTGTGCAGGTAGAATGAGGTTTCTGGATCAGGTTGCAGAATGAGGTAGGGTTCGGGTAGACAGCCAGCATGAAGAGTCGAGATGCTGTGTCAGAGCGCAGGGATTGGTGCATTGGACCACGAAGCGGGATCAGGGAGCAGGGTCAGGGTGAAGAGTCAGAGGGCAGCACCCTCAGGGCATGGGTGCAGGCTTGCTAGGGTTGCATGATCTGGTGGGGAGATCAGCCTGCAGGACGTGGTAGGATTAAGGAGGCACGTGCTTGCGGTGCATTGTCAGTGTGCAGCAGCATTAAGCTCCAAGGTTAACATGTAGGACCAGGGCTCATTAAGAGTAAGGCGTGATAGCGAGTGGCACAGCGGAAAAGGGGATTGGACTAACTAAACAGAGTGTATAACATTCATACCAAGCGCTGATACAGTTGATAAAATCTCTATTTATATGACTTAAGTTTGCCCCATATTAACATCAGGTCCTCCGACCGATCGGAGAGTATAACGGGGATTTTGCAAAAGATTTAGATGAATATTCCCCTCTTGAGGACCTAAAACAAAGGGACTATCTATATAAACCACACTATATACAACTATATGTATGTTTCATTATTTACAATAATGAATAATGACAGACTCAGTTTCTCTATTACTTTGCTTTTATCTATTTTCTTTGAAAGCATAAAAAATGGTCAAACAAAGATACAGAATCGAACTAGAATCCCCACACAAGAGAACACATTTCAGTAATTCACAATAACATCTCAATTAAGGAGCAAGAGTTGAATGGATAGTGTAAGACACAAAAGAGCAATTTTATAAGATCAAATACAAATTAATAATTTCATACGAACCTAAGAAAAACAATAGCACAGCGTGCTAATAGTTATAGTGCTCACCCTAAGGCCAGAAGGGAAAGCTGAGGTGATCCTCACAAGGTATGAGGAGAGGAGTTAAGGAGTCAGCTCACAGACAGCATCAGCCAAAGAATCTCAAAGAAACAGCTCACATGAACGCCTCATACAGAAGTCTCGTTCTAACCTGACCATTCCAAAAACATGGATTCTATCAGTCACAATTGTACCCTACAGTTAAAAGTCCGTCCCTACCCTTGTATCAAAATCCAGGAAAGTCTCTCTCCTCGTTGGTCTAAAAGCACAGTGTTAAGTCATACCACTTCCATCGCTATTCTCGTTCAAAAGTTCTTTGTTCAGTTTAACGCTGTCATTATCGTCCTTCAACAAAGGAAACAAAATCTTCTCCTTCCTCAACACACGCATTTTCGAATAAATGTAACATTTTACTAGAACAGTTATCCACAAAATTAAACATTTCCTAGGACAGTAGGAAGTTCCGCTGATACTCCAAACACATAGCAGCCATCAACAAGAAAGAACACAATAGTCATCTATGAAGAATAAAACACATTTTTCTGCATTTCTTCATCTTAAAGCAAAATTAACCCTAATAGCTGCTTTGAGGCCTTCTTTGTAAAGCGTGCAGATTTTCTCCAGGAAAAATAAACATATTCAGTTATTTGCTCAAAATAAATGCTCCATTTCATAATTCATTTCAATCTCCCATTAGTCTAATATACACATATTCATTTTAAACTATTATTCTACGTAATAATATGGCTTAATTAACGATAAACAATAAACACATTTTCATTCCATATTTGCTCCTTCTTCACTGTCTTTTTCGTACCGGAATTGTTTGTGGCCTACTTAAACCTATTATCATTTTCACGCACCTTTCTTATTTTCTTTTCCAAAACTAAAGGTTAATAATACTTTTCCAGTTAATTTCAAAACTTTGGCAATGATTTTCACACCATGGAAGGTTTCATCCGAGCAGGTTTTATTTCCAGAAATCCCTGCTCCATTAGGCGCAGCAGGATCGGTGAGTAGGATCCAGATGAATTGCAGGGTGCAGGCCAGAATCTAGTAGGTTTCAGGTAAAACGGTCTCAGCAGGACGCTTGGAGTCCAGGATCAGAATCCCACGGCCAGCTCTACCAAGTGATCCAGGCCTCAATGTGTGTTCATTTGTTGCGTTTGGCAGCATGGAATTGGGAATCTCATGTTGAGTTCTTCAATATGTATTTATTCATTTATTTCATTTTTTGTTTATATTGAGCCTGTATGGATGTGCTTATTGATATATTTGTCTGGACATTGAATGAATAGCTTAGATTTTGCTGTAAATTGCGATGATCGGCACTGGCTTCTGTACATTTCACCACATTTCCTTTGCCACCGTTTATTAACTCAAAAACTTTAAATGCTGCGTTTCCTTGTGGTTAGGAGGTGGCACCAAGGTGCTTCTTAGAACTAGTACTGTATGGCACATCAAGGACATAGGTGCACAAGCAACCACAGACATGCAGGAAGTAACTACCAACATTCAGAACAGCACTAATAGCTTCTAATAAAACCTAAGAATATATACCCACAACACAGACGAGGCCCAATACTCAAACTCAGCAGTACTGTGAATATCGTCATGTACTATCATTCCACAAAGCACCATAAAAATCAGTAGAAAGTAAAACATTATGGGGCCAATGCACAAAGGTTTTTATGAGTATGTGTAGAAGTACATACCTTCATTCTATATATTCTATATAGATGAAATGGCCTAAAACAAGGCTATGTATTGGCTCCGCTTTTATTTAACTTATACGTTGCCGGATTGACTACTGCTTTAAACATTTTTAATTTGCATTCACCCACAGTGGCTGGCTTTAATATTTTTCATATGCTATATGCTGATGATGTATTAAGTTCACGATTCAACACAACCAGGATGGTGAAACATGTTTATTTCTTTAAGTGAATAACCACCAAACACTCGGAGCAGCAGTAATACCCCCTACTGTCGGGCTTGTAAAGTGACCAGGCAGCAATCCAATGAACCCAGGAGCGAAGCCAATGCCTCAACTTTTCCCAAAGGTGTTTCCCTCTCCGTGTTACAAAGAACACACCAGTGAGGAAAGAACACCTCCCGAAAATGAAGAGACCAAGGACAATATGTCCACCTCTGGAGAGTCTCAGGCTGGATGGGTGGACCGACTCCTACCAAAATGTGGAATCAGGAACTACAATGGGAAAAGAATAGAAAAAACATAAAAGGTTTGACATAAATCTACATAGGTAGCTATAATACTCTTCACCCCTTACCGTGTGCCGCCCCAGACTTACCAGCGTACCAGATAGGAGAGGATTTACTGAATGTCTTGGTCTCTTGAAATGAAGTTTCTGGTTATAGTCACCAATTGTAAGGAAAGATTCCATCTTTCCTCAAAACAAAAAATAATAGTATATCTCCAGAGTTCGAGTTAGCAAGAATCTCACCCGAGGTTTGCCACAGCAATATATGGATTCTAAAATGTTCCCCTCTAGCTGCGAGGGTATAACAAATCCTGGAGAGTCTGTGGGGGTAGATGCACGACAGTGCTACAACACACACGCTGTGAGTATTTCCAAAATCCAAAATCCAAGCGGGGAAGCGCTGAAAAGGACTGGGCAGCGATAAGGTTCACACGCAAGAAGCTTTTCCGAGAACCCAGGCGGGGCAGCGCTGAGAAGTCTTGCAAACAGTAAGTTTTGGTGTGCAAGGGGCGTTCCAAATATCTTAGGCGGGTCAGCGCTGAAAAGTCGGAACTGACATTTGTTGGCGAGCAACAATGTTTCCTTAAAAATGGTTAACCAAACAAAAAACAAAAAAAAACAAAAACAAAGAATCGTGTGCGCCCGTTTCTCCACGGGGGCGCGATGAATCTTGGTCCAGTTAGCGTCCTTGGACACACGGAGATCCGAGATGCCGAACTCACGGGGACAAGACGGATATCTTCACCAGATTAAAGCAGCCAGGCAGAAGCACTTGTCACACACTGCTTGCTGCTAATAAACCAGACACAGGAGCCTTTCTCTTGAAAGGACAGGGCTTGACTCGGAGGAATTGAAGGAAAACAGGCAAAGATCCACAACGGCACGAAGCAGGGCAGGAAAGGAAAGCCAAGCGCCGCCATTACCTCTCAGGAGGTTTAAGAACCTCCCTTCTTACTGGTTGACCAATCGCAGGACAGTATGGAACAGCACACTTTCTACCCCTTACTGATGCATTATGGTCTTGGTAGTGTAAGTGGGATACGAGGTCTAACAGTTCTCCCCCCCTAAAAGTCTCCTCACAGGGCGTGGTTTAGAGGGGTGTAGGGCGTGGAACCTTCTGATTAATAAAGGGGCGTGTACCTGGTCTGCGGGCTCCCATGATCTATTTTCTGGGGGATAGCCTACCCTATCTATGAGATACTGTAATCTACCTCTCAGTCTTCTGGAGTCTATGATGCGTTTCACTTCATACTCCAAGTTACCATCAATAATAACGGGAAGAGTTGGGGGTTCGGGACAAGAGGGGGTTTGGTAGGGTTTTAATAAGTCAGAGTGAAAGACAGGGTGTATATGCATTTCTGGAGGCAAGTCTAGTTTGATGGCAACAGGATTAATAATCTTGGAAACTGGAAAAGGACCCACAAATCTGGGTTGTAGTTTACGTGGCCCTTCCAATTTGAGATTTTTTGAAGCTAACCAAACAAGGTCACCAATAACGTACACAGGGGCAGGACGTCTATGTTTGTCAGCTTGAGTTTTCATGCCTTTCTTGGCCTCTATCAGGTGTTGACAAGCTTGTTCCCAAATAGATAAGAGATGTGTATGGTGATCAACTACGGCAGGCGTGTGTGACACTGATGGAGGTAGTTTTAATGGTAGAAACTTAGGATGGTAGCCAAAGGTAAAATAGAAAGGGGAAATCTTAGATGAAGAATGGATAGAATTGTTATAGTCGAACTCCACCAAGGGTAAGGCCTGAACCCAATCACCAGTAATAGTAGTGATCAGACATCTCAAGTATTATTCTAAGGTCTGATTGGTCCTCTCTGTCTGCCTGTCGGTCTGAGGGTGATAGGAGGATGATAATCGATGATCTATGTGAAGGGCTGTACATAAATTCAGCCAGAATTTGGAAACAAATTGGGGGCCCCTATCTAATATGATAACAGAAGGCAATCCATGTAGTCTCACTATGTTCTGTATGAAGGCATCGGTGAGTTCTAAAGCTGTGGGTATCTTTCGTAGAGGGATGAAATGAGCCATCTTGGATAATAGATCCACTACTACTAATACAGTGGTATACCCTCAGGTCAATGGAAGATCAGTGATAAAATCCATACTAATGGAAGACCAAGGACTATTGGGCACAGGTAATGTTACATTATGTTATGTTAAAAAATATTTATTGAGCGCACTGCCACAGATTGGTTTCCTGGCGCTAAGAAAAACAGAGAGCGACACCTGGGGACGTGAATAAATGGGGATTTAGTGAAAAGCTTGTCTAAAGAGCCAATGGTTGAAGAAGACCAGCAGGTCCGCAATGTACGGACTTCTGTCTGGCACATGTAGGACAGGCGTGTACGTATGCCGCAATATCTTTAGTCACGCCCTTCCACCAGAACCATTTCTGGCATGTCAAACAGGTCTTCTCCTCTCCCGGGTGACCTGCTAAAGGTAGTGCATGACCCCATTCTATAATCAGGTTCTGAGTTTCTTTTGTGGTAAGGTATAACTTGCGGTTGTGAAAGAAGAGATTATCAGTGACAGTGTTGGAAGTTTCTTTCAACCACTCCTCTTGATCTAAAGTAGCGTATACCTGCTCCAGACATGAAAGCAATGACTGTGCATTTATATTTTGATCCCCAACAGCAATGATGCGATCTTCGGGAATGAGGGCAGTGGGTGTTTCTATCGACCATTTGTTTTCTTTGCCTAGCCGTGACAAGGCATCAGCTTTACCTTGTCTAACCCCAGGACGAAAATGTATTTTAAAATCGTATTCTACAAAAAAGGAGACCCATCTCATTTGCCTAGGGGTTAGGGCCTTGGCCGTTCTGAAATACTGTAAATTGCGATGGTCGGAATAGATTGTAATGTTGTGAGGGGAACCTAACCGGGAATGGCGCCATTCTTGAAATGCAAGTTTTATGGCCAGTAGCTCCCTTTCTCCTATAGTATAATTCTGTTCCGCCTAGGACAAGGTCTTGGAGAAATAAGCTATTGGGTGTAAAACGCCACTATTGGGCTCTCTCTGGGATAGGATTCCCCCAATAGCATATTGGGAGGCATCTGCTTCCACAAAATACGGTTGTGTTTCACCTGCATGTCTGACGATGGGAGCAGTAGTGAATCTGTCTTTTAGAGCCTGGAAAGCCTTTTCAGCTTCTGTATCCCAGTTGAATGCTACTCCTTTTTTAAGGAGTCTAGTAATTGGGGTGATTAGGTCTGAGAAATGGTTGATAAACCTCCTGTAAAAGTTAGTGAATCCTAAGAAGGATTGCACTTCTTTAACCGAGGTGGGACTGTTCCATTGAGTGATAGCGGATACTTTGACTGGATCCATGTGGATGCCTTCGGGAGATATGATGAAACCAAGGAATGCTACTCTTTGAGTGTGGAAGATGCTTTTATCCAATTTGGCAAAAAGGTGATTGTCCTGCAGTCTTTTCAATATCAGGCTTACATGTTCCACATGCTCTGTCATGTTCTGGGAGTATATTAAAATATCGTCGATGTAGACGATCACAAAAACATCCAGGTATTCTCTGAGGATCTAATTTATGAAAAACTGAAAGGCGGCAGGCGCATTGCATAAGCCGAAAGGCATTACGCAATATTCATAAAGTCCAAATTTTGTACGAAACGCCGTCTTCCACTCATCTCCTTCTCTGATACGGATCAAGTGGTAAGCCCCTCTCAAGTCGAGTTTTGTGAAGATGGTGGCTTTACGCACTTGATCTAAAAGGTTAGAGATGAGTGGAAGAGGGTACTTGTTTTTTATTGTCACTTTGTTAAGGGAGCGATAGTCCAGGCAGGCTCGAAGACATCCTTCCCTTTTTGGGATAAAAAAAAAGAGGGGAGGATACTGGAGAAGTGGAATGTCGTATAAACCCTTTCTTGAGCATGTCTTGGATGTACTCATAGAGATATTTAGTCTCAGGTTCCATGAGGGCATATACTCTGCTCACGGGCAAAGGTGCTCCAGGTATCAGATCTACCCTACAGTCGTAGGGTCTATGGGGGGGTAAGGCCACAGCTTTCACCTCATCAAACACATTTGCATATTGCTGATATTCCTCTGGGAGAGGGGCTCCATCAATCGTAGACAGAGCGCAATACACGGGAGTATGCCAGTGTGCGATATCCCGATAACAATGGGTTAGGCAATATGGAGAACGCAGCGTTACTGTTCTGGTCACCCAATCAATAAGAGGATTGTGTCTCTGAAGCCACGGAATACCTAAGATAGCTCCAAATGCAGGGGTGTCAATGAGATCGAATGAAACAGTTTCAGAATGACCATTGTCACACAGGAGAAAAATGTCTGGGGTATGATATAATATCAATCCAGAGGATAATTCAGAGCCGTCCACAGCTCTAACCTTTTCTGGATGTTTCTTTGGCAGGAATTCCAGTCCCAAGGATTTGGTCACTTTTATGTCCAAGAAATTTCCTGTGGCACCTGAATCTAATAGAACGGTCATGGTGTGTCTGAATTGTGTGGGCAACAAGAATACTGTCTTGATAAAAAAGGGCTTGGGTACAAGGGTCAAGGTGTTGGCCACATGTGAAGTCTTTGCAGTTACCTGTCTTGGAGGGGCGACCTCCTTACTCCCCAAGTCAATTAGTTTTCCGACAGGACAACGCGACTGGTCGTGCTGGGGATATCACGAGCCTTGTTCTTAGGTTTGACAGGACCTTCTTTAGCAAAGTGTCCCTCTTTTCCACAGTATAAGCATAGGTTCAACCTCCTACGCTTCTCTTTTTCTTCCTTAGTCAAGGGGCCTCTGATCCCGCCAATTTGCATTGGCTCACTAGTGTCTCGGGGCTCTTTCTTTTCCCTCTTAGATAAAAACAGTCTGGTGTAATCTCCTTTGGTTTTTTCTCCTTTTCTCTCATTTAACCGGTGATCCAGTTTGATCACCAGATCCATAAACGCGGAACATTCCTCGGGGGGATCCACGATTTGAGACAAAATGTCTTTGAGATCATCTTTTAGACCTCTATAAAACAAGGAGGTGCGTTTTTCCTCCGTCCATTGTGTTTCAGTCACTAACCTGTTAAAGGTGGTAATATAAGACAAGAGATCTTTAGATCCTTGTTTGAGGTTCAATAATTCGCTGTCGCTGGCTTGCATATATGAATGCCTAGCAAACAAACTATTCATTTTTTCTTTAAATAACGTCAAATCGTACAAAATGGGGTCATCGTTTTCTACGAGAGTTACTGCCCATAATGCGGCATTGCCACTGAGGTATGAAATTATAAATCAGCAAATCAAAAGGGAGAGAGAGGACTAGGTAAGCCAGTCCGGGTCCCCTGGTTATATGTAGAGATATCAATATAGGACTAGCTATGTTGTGTTAGAGGAAACTCAGAAGGTATATCTGTAGGCAAACCCTTAGGTTTGGTCATGAAGCCCTCACACACCAACCTAGTTGGTGTCATGCTTCATCATCGGGCCCACCACAGTGACACCGAATGTGTCCCGGGTGTGCTGCGACTCCAGATTACTGAGGAGCTGGTATTCTTACTGAGTGTGCAGTGTTGGTGAGAATGAAGATGAAAGGTTTTAAAAGCTATACAGGTGGTCCCAGTTCCCGAGGGTAAGAGGTAAATTTAATACCTGGGCCCCTGTTAGCAAGATAAAAAGGCTGTGGACGATGTGGAGTATATTAGGGGCTCCTACGTCCTTGTGGTCTACATGTTTCAGCCAGGCCTTTTGATTAAAACTGGCTTTCCTCAGGACCAAATGAGTATGTGTGGGTGAAAATAAACTATATTAAGTGAAAGTGTGTGGTAAAAAAGTGTTGCACTCGCTAAGGTGCCGTACGTGTAAGAGGGGGATTCCCTCTGCTTTACTGTACATAAAACACAAAGACAGTACAGACATACAAAAAGAGTCATTGAGAATGGTATTAACCAAAACACAACAAATAGCCGGCTTCTGGTGTGCGTGAGCGACCTAGAGCGGCAAGTAACAATGCCATGAGTGTGCCATGGCTAAGGTGAACTATGGCGGTTAAATATTAAACGCAGTGGCAGTGGTGGGCTACACAGCGAAACAGGCATAGCGTGAGGTACAGGTAAGTATGGTACATAATTCCTCACACTTGCTACTTGCTGTTAAAGCCTCATGGGTCACTTGGCAGGGAGGGAAAGAAGATCCTAAATGTTTGTAGAGGATTACAGTTAGGATAGTACCTGTGGAGAGAAATTGTTGCTTACCCAGAGCGTTGTGCAGAGATCAAGCTTACTCACGGTATTTCCGATCAGCGGTTCCTGCGACCTATCGTCCTGCTCCAGTGTCCCGAATGAGCTTTGCCAGAGTCAGGTATGGGCTTAAATAGCCGGTTTGATTGTTATCACCTGGAGAGGGGAGAGGGCGCGGTCGCGTTTCCTTTTTAGAGCGCGGGCGCTGGGAGCTAGCGGTCTGCGCGTTGCGCATGCGCGATGTGAGGTTTCCAGCGCATGCGTGGTAGAGGTGTGTGCGAGCGCTATCCATTCGCGCATGCGCCATGGTACCAGGACTAGGTTAGCATTGGTAGTGGCATGTGCGCGCGAGTGCGTGCGCAACTGGGGCAAAAAAAGGAAAAGAAGCCCGTGTGGGTCTTTTAAGGTTTAAAAAGCAACAACAGCGATTGCAAGGTATATAGGCAAAGAAGGCAATTACAGAGTAGGGACAGATCACGAGTCTGAGCGCAGACAGGGATACTGACCAATACTTTACATAGGAGTGTTTATCTCGCCAGAGCATTCCACGGGATGGAATCATTGAGCCCCTCTATATGGGTAGAAAGGCGATAAATCCAGCGTTGCTCTTTGGTGAGCAGAGTCTTCTCATCACAAGCTGAAAGTGCGAATTGTTCGATGACCGTCCAGGTGAAATCATTCGGGGTGTGATTTTGCACGATGAAGTGCTGGGTCAGTTTGCTGATGTTTTTACCACAGCGCATGGTGCTCCTGTGTTCAGTCATCCTGGTTCTAACCTTCCTGGTCGTCATGCCTATGTATCTCAAGCCACAGCGACAGGTGATTAGGTATACTAGGTTAGATGAATTACAGTTCGTGAATTGTCGTTGTGTCCAGGTTTTACCATCTTCCAACGACAATGTTTTGGAAGGGGTAGTCAGGTGGCAGACGCTACAGTTGTAACATGGTTGGTGGCCTGTTAGTTCTGGTAGGCCCCAAGTGTTTAAAATTGTATGGCCGGTTTGCTGTGTTTTTCTGGGTCTCGTGGTTACCAGCTGATCCTTCAGATTTTGTGCTCTTTTGTAAGCAAAGCGGGGGAGGTCCCAGTTCCTCGCGCCTGAATTGATGATCTTCCAATTTTTGCGAATTATGCTGGAGACCTGATTGGAGGCGGTGTTATAGGTGGTGACACACGTCATGATGGGTGTTTCTGGTGGTCTGACCACGGTCTCAAGAAGGGCCTCCCTGTTTTGGTTGCGTGCTCGTTTACAGGATTTTGTGATGATTCTGGATGGGTAGCCACGGTCTCCCAACTTGTGGACCAAGGCTTTGGACTGGTGTTTGAAGTCATGGAGGTTGCTGCAGTTCCGGCGAATGCGCAGGAACTGTCCAAATGGCAGGTTCTCTCCAATACGAAGATACATTCTTCTTACAAACGAATGGTACCTCGATGGGCAGTGTCTTTGCGCCGAGCGTGGCGGGACTATATGTCCACCACTTTGAGCAGACAAATATCGAAGCCCCCACGAACCCCTACTCAGCAAATATAACAATTTGGCGTCGATATATTGACGATATCCTCATTGTCTGGGAAGGCAATGAGGAGACATTGAAAGATTTTCTCACCTGGATCAATAGCCTTGATCCCTTTCTAAAGTTCACCTGCACTAGCAGTTCTACTGAACTGGCGTTTCTGGACCTCAACATAAAAGCTGATCAGGGGGGTCTGACCACAACGACTCATTACAAACCGACTTCCAGGAACTCGTTGTTGCGCTTTGATAGTTTCCACCCCAGACCTTTGAGAGAGAACCTGCCATTTGGACAGTTCCTGCGCATTCGCCGGAACTGCAGCAACCTCCATGACTTCAAACACCAGTCCAAAGCCTTGGTCCACAAGTTGGGAGACCGTGGCTACCCATCCAGAATCATCACAAAATCCTGTAAACGAGCACGCAACCAAAACAGGGAGGCCCTTCTTGAGACCGTGGTCAGACCACCAGAAACACCCATCATGACGTGTGTCACCACCTATAACACCGCCTCCAATCAGGTCTCCAGCATAATTCGCAAAAATTGGAAGATCATCAATTCAGGCGCGAGGAACTGGGACCTCCCCCGCTTTGCTTACAAAAGAGCACAAAATCTGAAGGATCAGCTGGTAACCACGAGACCCAGAAAAACACAGCAAACCGGCCATACAATTTTAAACACTTGGGGCCTACCAGAACTAACAGGCCACCAACCATGTTACAACTGTAGCGTCTGCCACCTGACTACCCCTTCCAAAACATTGTCGTTGGAAGATGGTAAAACCTGGACACAACGACAATTCACGAACTGTAATTCATCTAACCTAGTATACCTAATCACCTGTCGCTGTGGCTTGAGATACATAGGCATGACGACCAGGAAGGTTAGAACCAGGATGACTGAACACAGGAGCACCATGCGCTGTGGTAAAAACATCAGCAAACTGACCCAGCACTTCATCGTGCAAAATCACACCCCGAATGATTTCACCTGGACGGTCATCGAACAATTCGCACTTTCAGCTTGTGATGAGAAGACTCTGCTCACCAAAGAGCAACGCTGGATTTATCGCCTTTCTACCCATATAGAGGGGCTCAATGATTCCATCCCGTGGAATGCTCTGGCGAGATAAACACTCCTATGTAAAGTATTGGTCAGTATCCCTGTCTGCGCTCAGACTCGTGATCTGTCCCTACTCTGTAATTGCCTTCTTTGCCTATATACCTTGCAATCGCTGTTGTTGCTTTTTAAACCTTAAAAGACCCACACGGGCTTCTTTTCCTTTTTTTGCCCCAGTTGCGCACGCACTCGCGCGCACATGCCACTACCAATGCTAACCTAGTCCTGGTACCATGGCGCATGCGCGAATGGATAGCGCTCGCACACACCTCTACCACGCATGCGCTGGAAACCTCACATCGCGCATGCGCAACGCGCAGACCGCTAGCTCCCAGCGCCCGCGCTCTAAAAAGGAAACGCGACCGCGCCCTCTCCCCTCTCCAGGTGATAACAATCAAACCGGCTATTTAAGCCCATACCTGACTCTGGCAAAGCTCATTCGGGACACTGGAGCAGGACGATAGGTCGCAGGAACCGCTGATCGGAAATACCGTGAGTAAGCTTGATCTCTGCACAACGCTCTGGGTAAGCAACAATTTCTCTCCACAGGTACTATCCTAACTGTAATCCTCTACAAACATTTAGGATCTTCTTTCCCTCCCTGCCAAGTGACCCATGAGGCTTTAACAGCAAGTAGCAAGTGTGAGGAATTATGTACCATACTTACCTGTACCTCACGCTATGCCTGTTTCGCTGTGTAGCCCACCACTGCCACTGCGTTTAATATTTAACCGCCATAGTTCACCTTAGCCATGGCACACTCATGGCATTGTTACTTGCCGCTCTAGGTCGCTCACGCACACCAGAAGCCGGCTATTTGTTGTGTTTTGGTTAATACCATTCTCAATGACTCTTTTTGTATGTCTGTACTGTCTTTGTGTTTTATGTACAGTAAAGCAGAGGGAATCCCCCTCTTACACGTACGGCACCTTAGCGAGTGCAACACTTTTTTACCACACACTTTCACTTAATATAGTTTATTTTCACCCACACATACTCATTTGGTCCTGAGGAAAGCCAGTTTTAATCAAAAGGCCTGGCTGAAACATGTAGACCACAAGGACGTAGGAGCCCCTAATATACTCCACATCGTCCACAGCCTTTTTATCTTGCTAACAGGGGCCCAGGTATTAAATTTACCTCTTACCCTCGGGAACTGGGACCACCTGTATAGCTTTTAAAACCTTTCATCTTCATTCTCACCAACACTGCACACTCAGTAAGAATACCAGCTCCTCAGTAATCTGGAGTCGCAGCACACCCGGGACACATTCGGTGTCACTGTGGTGGGCCCGATGATGAAGCATGACACCAACTAGGTTGGTGTGTGAGGGCTTCATGACCAAACCTAAGGGTTTGCCTACAGATATACCTTCTGAGTTTCCTCTAACACAACATAGCTAGTCCTATATTGATATCTCATGAAATTATAAATGCCACTTTGGCTGCATCATCTGGAAATGATGTAGCCCTACACAGAAATTGCAGATGGCATTGGTTCATAAATACGCCATACTTCTGACTATCACCATTGAAACGTTCTGGCATGGCTAGCGGAGTCTGCGGTGGAGTAACTACGGTGACATTTACGGGTGAAGAAACAACTTCTGTGGAGGCCCCAGAAGTGTTTGCAGAGGGGACCTGAAAATGAGCAGGTTGTATGTATGTGCGCTTGAATCTAGGGGTGGTGTCTGTCTCTTTGCTCTCTAAAGGTCTCTGAGTTCTAAGAACTGTTAGTTCGGATGTCAGTCTTTGATTTTCTCCCTTGACTAATTTTAGTTCTGTCTGTAGGTTAACTACAGCTGCTGCTAACTCCCTCATGGTACTGTCGGAGGTATCCCCTAACATGTTCACATCCATAGTTATACTTCGCTCGGGGGTACGTTTAAAAACCGTGGGCTTGGCTTTCTGTCAGGCTTGTAAAGTGACCAGGCAGCAATTCAATGAACCAAGGAGCGAAGCCAATGCCTCAACTTTTCCCAAAGGTGTTTCCCTCTCCGTGTTACAAAGAACACACCAGTGAGGAAAGAACACCTCCCGAAAATGAAGAGACCACGACAATATGTCCACCTCTGGAGAGTCTCAGGCTGGATGGGTGGACCGACTCCTACCAAAATGTGGAATCAGGAACTACAATGGGAAAAGAACAGAAAAAACATAAAAGGGTGGACATCAATCTACATAGGTAGCTATAATACTCTTCACCCCTTACCGTGTGCTGCCCAGACTTACCAGCGTACCAGATAGGAGAGGATTTACTGAATGTCTTGGTCTCTTGAAATGAAGTTTCTGGTTATAGTCACCAATTGTAAGGAAAGATTCCGTCTTTCCTCAAAACAAAAAATAATAGTATAACTCCAGAGTTCGAGTTAGCAAGAATCTCACCCGAGGTTTGCCACAGCAATATATGGATTCTAATATGTTCCCCTCTAGCTGCGAGGGTATAACAAATCCTGGAGAGTCTGTGGGGGTAGATGCACGACAGTGCTACAACACACACGCTGGGAGTATTTCCAAAATCCAAAATCCAAGCGGGGAAGCGCTGAAAAGGACTGGGCATCAATAAGGTTCACAAGCAGGAAGCTTTTCCGAGAACCCAGGCGGGGCAGCGCTGAGAAGGCTTGCAAACAGTACGTTTTGGCGTGCAAGGGGCGTTCCAAATATCTTAGGCGGGGCAGCGCTGAAAAGGCGGAACTGACATTTGTTGGCGAGCAACAATGTTTCCTCAAAAATGGTTGACCAAACAAAACCCAAAAAAAAAAGAAAAACAAAGAATCGCGTGCGCCCATTTCTCAATGGGGGCGCGATGAATCTTGGTCCAGTTAGCGTCCTTGGACACACAGAGATCCGAGATGCCGAACTCACGGGGACAAGACGAATATCTTCACCAGATTAAAGCAGCCAGGCAGAAGCACTCGGCACACACTGCTTGCGCTAATAAACCAGACACGGGAGCCTTTCTCTTGAAAGGACAGGGCTTCACTCGGAGGAATTGAAGGAAAACAGGCAAAGATCCACAACGGCACGAAGCAGGGCAGGATAGGAAAGCCAAGCGCCGCCATTACCTCTCAGGAGGTTTAAGAACCTCCCTTCTTACTGGTTGACCAATCGCAGGACAGTAAGGAACAGCACATTTCCTACCCCTTACTGATGCATTATGGTCTTGGTAGTGAAAGTGGGATACGAGGTCTAACACCTACCGCCACTGCATCACACAATAGCTCAGTCCAAAGTAATGACCACATACATTCTACCCTGATGACACCCGCAGCCTTCCAATTCCAGCCTTAGTGACATGATCAACCTTCTAGACATAGAGCTGCAAGGAAGAGTAGTTAGAACATAGCATGATGTTGTGTTGATTAGCTATACAAAGGTTGGGCTTCAGCGTTTAATTAATACAACCGCGCAGTATGCTACGGATCGTGGGTTAAAAGTCAATCTTAATAAAACCAAAACCATGCTTGTCCTAAGGGAAAGATCTTCACCACCAACTTTTATATAGAAGGGGCACCTCTTGAATTTGTATTGTGTATAGATATTTAGAGGGTGATTTTTGATGTCAGAATCAAGTGATCAGAGTGTTGCAATTTTAAGAAGAAATAATTCATTAGTTGTTGTGTTTTCTTCCCTGTGGAACCCTTCAAAAAGCCCGTCTCTACCACCACTCTTGCAAGTAATGGCAGCTAAACATGCCCCTTCTCTGATGTATGACGTTGAGATACTGAGAAGAAAAGAGGACAAAATGATAGTCAACGCCATGGTAGGAACTTATCGTTGCCTATTTAATTGACCTCGGCAGGCTTCACCAGCCCAAATCCGTTTATAGTTTGGCCTTAGGAGGCAGGGCATAAGTAGTCTGGGAGCCTATTTGAAATTTTGTTATAAGTAAAAAAATGATCCAAGATCTATGCTCAATTGTGTGGGTGGCAATAAGTGACCTTGGAAATACTGCAGCACATGAATATTTTAGCTTGGTGTTGGGGACTTAAGGGAACACGAACACATACAAAGAGGAAGCAATGTACAACACTTGGCCATATCTACTTTAAAGGCAGAGGAGCTTTAGGCTTTATCCCTTTCTGAAACTGTATTTAATAGATTTATAAATGGAACAAGAAAAGATATTTCATCCTTAATGGATAGAGAGGTGTTAGCTAAAAGAGCCCATGCATGGATGGATATTAGTTCATATAGCCCCTTAAAATTTTAAACATATTTAGAAGGCTTGAACGAATTAGTAACAAAATTTAAAAAGCTGCGCCTCCGAATTGGATATTTGCAAATTTGTTTTAATTCACCGTCTTGGAGGTGATAGTCTAATGAGACATCATGTTGTCTTTGCAATTATTACAAGGAAGACATTTGTCATATTGTTTGCTGCTGCCCAGCTCTGATGGAAGACTGTTGACACTGTTTTTTAATAGAAACACTATACGAACATGTCAACAAATAGTTATAGCCTGTCTCCAAGAAGAAGAACTGATATTTTAGAGAAATTTTTTTTAATTCATGTCTATTGCTAAGTCCAAACTAGCAATGTGTGAGTTGTAATGGCTATTGTCAGTGTTACAAGCAGTGTGTAGGAGGCCTACTCATATTGTGTGAAGAAAAGAGAAAGAGAAAATAGGATAAAAGGAAAAAATCACACAAATGGTCTGAATATTGTTTGAGTATTCATGTTTTAATCTGAACAATAAACTTTATTAACATGTATGATCAAACATGCTAAATTAGGTTGTTTTGACTGCGATTATAAGTTAGTTTTAAGATGAGAAAGGATTTTATCAGAGCCACGTTGCACTTTTCCAACTATTTTGCACAAATTGTCATTTAATCATAACATTGCAAGTCGATACATTTTGAGCGCAATAATTCCATGTTAGTGTAACAAGGTTTATGAACTGTAAGAATTATAGATTGAGCTGTTTTAATTAGCCACGACTTGTGAAAAGTTATTTAGATTATATTGATAGTTGGTGGGTTGTAGTTGTGTATCATTGCTATAGAGCATTTGATTTAGGTTAACAATCTCTTATTTAGAGGCTCATCAAGTGAATTTTATGGGTTTTTACTGTCAGAAGATGGTTTCTATGATGTTATTTATTGATGACGTGTTATGCAATGATTACATTGAGTTATATTGTATGTTTTAATTAACTGAACAATAAAGTGTGTTTATATATATATATATATATATATATATATATATATATATATATATAGTTATATATATATATATATATAATATTATTTTGGACAAAGTGTAAATATGGGCATGTTGATTTACTTTTGGTTTAATTACTGACCTAACAATCATGATATGAGTTGTGATTTGTGCATCTTATTTTAGAAATTATCAATTTTCTAAGATGAATTACGGTAACACCACTACAAAATGTATGCCGCGTAATTAACTACCAGCAAGTCTAGTCCTCTTTCTACCTTTATGATTTGTGTATGTAAATGGAATCTGCACGATTCTGGCTTCACCGTGACCAAGCCGTAGCTGGCGAAACGCGTCGGTAGGAAGCTTTCACTTTTGCTAATAAATTAAACTAAGCAACTTGAGGTGTCCTGCGCTGTTATTTCTCGAAGAAGTTACGCTGATTGAATTACAAGGGTATCCGATACCCGCGCAGGACCGCCGCATGTACGAAGCCGCTAGCAACCGGGAACAAGTGGTTATATATATATATATATATATATATATATATATATATATATATATATATATATATATATATATATATATATATATATATATTGGACATTAGATTCTCCAACAAGATGCAGTCATGGAAATCATCCGGCACTCCAAGATAGAGAAACGTCTTTACTTTATTATAGACGAGTTAAAAAACATCAAAGCGTTTCGGGAGTCAAGCTCCCTTGATCACCATCATGTACGCATGTACGAAGCCGCAAGCAACCGGGAACAGGTGATTGGATATATATATATATATAATTATTTTTTATGAAGGATTGGTTTTATGCTATTTATTGGCGTACTTGCACGGATCTATTGACTGATATGATCAACATATTTATTGGATTATGGGTCTGGCCTCAATTTGAAATGTATCTGCAATGGATTTTGTTCTTGCATTAGGTTCATAAATTTCCAGTATTTTGGCTCCAACTATGCATTTTTGATTAACATGTATGGTAAAATCCACCAATATTGATCGATGGTCGATCATATTTATTGTTAATTTAGGGCAATCATTCTGCATAGTATAAAAACTACAGGGAAAATTGGTTAATCGCTCTTCCAAAACTTCTCTCTGCCCAACACCTCAACCCATTTCCATAGTTCCCGGAGGGGATCTTGGGATATTTTTAGGAAATTCCTATTTATATATACAAATATTGGGGTTGTATCAATTTGAATTTCTATAAACAAGAAATTCTAAAAAAAAAGCAATATGCACAGCACACTTTAGCACTAGCACTTTTTGGAAGTCACAATTCGGACAGGGTGTTTACTTTTTGTAACGTAAGTTTTGAATCATGGTGACTATTTGTACATTTCATATAACTGTAATTCAAATAATTCTGATAAATTGACATATATATACAAAAAATGTAACACAATATGCTTCAAGTAAATAAATGAACCCCTGGTATCATACACTCAATCACAAAATACTACCACAATCATACCCACACCTCATTCAAAAGACACATCATCTGAAAAAAAGGAAACTGAATCTTAATTGGCAGAGCTATCACGCCAATTGATAGGTCCCAAAACTCAGTATGAGACCCCGCACTTGGTCGACGCGTGTTTCGGCGGCACAAGGCCACCTTCCTCAGGACCTCTTCCAGACAATCAAACCCAGAAATCCAGGGGACCTAAAATATACATGAAAAAGATACTGTCACCATATAAACTCTCAAAAAAGTGAGAGCATATTGTGTTACATTTTTTGTATATATTTATTGTTATATGATAATTTTCTCTTTTTTGTATGAACTATGAAAATATTTATAAACTGCAATTGTGACAAAATGTTTCTTATGAATTAAAATATAATGAAAAAATACAAAAACACTTAAGTATTGACAAATTGAAAAATAAAAAGATTTATATGTTTTTGAAGAAAATAAAATTGACTATTGTGTATCTGTCACCTAGACTAAATAAAGAAAGGGATGTATACTAGTATTTGAAGATTAGGGCCACTGTTGCAACAATTCCTCTTATTGACATTTTCTCTTTTCCCCTCTGTTCCTTGGCCACAATTAACTTTTGAGGGGGACCCATCTTTTGCTATCAGTATAGCAGTATAGCAAGTATGGAGAAGTGTGGCTCACTGGTTAGAGGAGGCAGACCCTGAAGCAGAGGTCAGACCCGGGACCAGGGTTCAATTCCCGACGCGGCAGGGTCTTGAGCCTAAATATCCACGGACTCGATAATTCTCGTTTCGGTGCCTACTCGAATCATGGGTTCACACTCTGCAGCTCTGGGCATTAGCCTGCTTAATCTCCACTACGGCCCCCCCGCGGCGGGATGCCTGGCTTTCACCTTGGGGGAAGCCAGGACGGGTTCCCAAGGCAAGCGCCGAGATGCCTACGGGTAATCGAGCGCTATATAAGAACACATAATAATAATAATAATAATAATATAGAGTGTTTCTACCATGTCTTTAACAGGTCATGTGACTTCCAAACACAGGATTGGTTTATGGTGTTTTAGATTTTGTTGGGTCACATGTCACTTTATTCCAGTGAGCAAGGCGACTGCGATCGCCGAAACGCGTCTGGTTTTTTGCACTATGCAGTTCACTTGATAACTCTTTTGAAAAATAAAATACCTGCCATTTTTGAGAGAGAAGAAAAGTGTCAGTTTCTCTGTTTTGCTACAAGCATCTAGGAGATTTTAACTTTATATATATATATATATATATATATATATATATATATATATATATATATATATACATACATACATACATACATACACATACATACATACATACATACATATATATATATATATATATATATATATATATATATATATATATATATATATATATATATATATATATATTACCTACTGGCGGTCGCCAGTAGGTATATATAGTTAGGATTTTTTTGAATAGGGATTTCTGAAAATTCTATGTTGAATAACTTTGGTGTTGATGGACGGAATTGGCTGAAATTTTCAGGAAAATGGCACATTTTGTTTCTGAGCGTCCCCTGAAAGTTTGGGGGGGGGGTTTCGTCAAGCGGGGGCCGAGAAAAAAGGGGGGCCCCAAAACGTGTTTTTAACATTGAGTTTTCCATAGGGCGGTTGGACTCACTTTTAGCTCGAACGGCTGAATGGATTTCCACAAAACTTGGCAAAATTGTAGGGACTGGTAGCCCGATGTGCCTTTGCTATGTCTCAAGATATATGCTCTAGTGGTTTTTACGAAAATTAACTTTGAAAAATATATATTGGGCTACATTGGGCTATATATATGTTAGAGCCCAAATGTAGCCCAATGTAGCCCAATGTAGCCCAAAGATGGCCACCAGAGACAAAAAAAAACAAATGTAGCCCAAATATCAGCCAGATGTAGCCCAACTATAGCCCAGTGACAGAATGTCCCACAGTGTTCTAAAGAACAACTAGAGCGCTAACAGTCTTACTTATGACAAAAGTATGGCCCACCTGAAGTCATCTTGATTGGAATAAAGTGTTAACACTTAAAACATTTAATTTGCAAAGGAACAAAATGAGGGGGTTCATTTTGCCATAGAAATTATGATTAGTGCTGAAGAAAGAAAAATTAGGGCACATTTTGAGTGACTTCTCAAATCCTCTTATATTTCATTAAAAAAAATCTGATATGCAGTCTCCCAAGATGGCCACCAGAGACAAAAGAGCCCAAATGTAGCCCAAATATCAGCCAGTTGTAGCCCAACTATAGCCCAATGACAGAATGTCCCAGAGTGTTCTAAAGAACAACTAGAACTCTAACAGTCTTACTTATGACAAAAGTATGGCACACCTGAAGTCATCTTGATTGGAATAAAGTGGTAACACTTAATACATTTAATTTGAAAAGGAACAAAATGAGGGGTTTCATTTTGCCATAGAAATGTTATATATATACATTGGGCTATATATATGTTAGAGCCCAAATGTAGCCCCATGTAGCCCAATGTAGCCCAAAGATGGCCACCAGAGACAAAAAAAAACAAATGTAGCCAAATTGTAGGGACTGATAGCCCGAGTTGCCTTTGCTATGTCTCAAGATATGTGCTCCAGTGGTTTTTACGAAAATGAACTTTGAAAAAATATATATTGGGCTACATTGGGCTATATATATGTTAGAGCCCAATGTAGCCCAATGTAGCCCAACGTAGCCCAATGTAGCCCACAGATGGCAACCAGAGACAAAAAAAAACAAATGTAGCCCAAATATCAGCCAGATGTAGCCCAACTATAGCCCAATGACAGAATGTCCCAGAGTGTTCTAAAGAACAACTAGAGCGCTAACAGTCTTACTTATGACAAAAGTATGGCACACCTGAAGTCATCTTGATTGGAATAAAGTGTTAACACTTAAAACATTTAATTTGCAAAGGAACAAAATGAGGGGGTTCATTTTGCCATAGAAATTATGATTAGTGCTGAAGAAAGAAAAATTAGGGCACATTTTGAGTGACTTCTCAAATCCTCTTATATTTCATTAAAAGAATTCTGATATGCAGTCTCCCAAGATGGCCACCAGAGACAAAAGAGCCCAAATGTAGCCCAAATATCAGCCAGATGTAGCCCAACTATAGCCCAATGACAGAATGTCCCAGAGTGTTCTAAAGAACAACTAGAACGCTAACAGTCTTACTTATGACAAAAGTATGGCACACCTGAAGTCATCTTGATTGGAATAAAGTGGTAACACTTAATACATTTAATTTGAAAAGGAACAAAATGAGGGGTTTCATTTTGCCATAGAAATTTTATATATATATATATATATATTCACTGAAAAAACCATAGGTTACACACCAGTTATAGTTAGGAATTAGCATTTAAAAAACCTTTGAAATTCACTGAAAAAACCATAGGTTTCACACCAGTTATAGTTAGCTGGAAATTTTACTCACATAAAACCATTGAAATTCCCACGTTATAGTTAGTTGGACTCACTATAACTTGCTCGTCTGCAATGCACTGCTGATGACGTCACATATTACATCACTCATGCATATATTTAAATATTTAAACATTACTCGCTAATATATGTATTCACTAAGATACACTTAATAAACCAGTTAACCGATCAATTTTTTTTTTTTTAAAACACTGAAAAAACCATAGGTTTCAGGCCTTATATGGTTAGGAATTAGCATTTAAAAAACCTTTGAAATTCACTGAAAAAAACATAGGTTTCAGGCCTTATATAGTTAGGAATTAGCATTTAAAAAACCTTTGAAATTCACTGAAAAAACCATAGGTTTCAGGCCTTATATAGTTAGGAATCAGCATTTAAAAAACCTTGAAATTCACTGAAAAAAACATAGGTTTCAGGCCTTATATAGTTAGGAATTAGCATTTATAAAAAACAATGAATATATATATATATATATATATATATATATATATATATATATATATAAATATATATATATATATAAATATATATATATATATATATTTTATATTTATATATATATATATATATATATATATTTACTGAAAAAACATAGGTTTCAGGTACGTTATAGTTAGAAATTAGCATTTAAAAAAACATTGAAATTCACTGAAAAAAACATAGGTTTCAAGGACGTTATAGTTAGTTGGATACTTCACTTGTACATAACCATAGAAATTCCACCGTTATAGTTAGTTGAGCTAACTATAACTCGCATGCCAGCAATGCACTGCTGATGATGTCACATATTACATCTTTCATGACATGGTCAGTGACATCACTGATGACATCTCAAATGACATCACTGATGACATCATCCAGTGACTGTGTGTTTCTATAAAGTTTAAATATGTTTTATATATATGCCAAATTGTATCTGGATGGAGAATTTAGTAGGTGTGTGACTGACTGTATAAGTGAGTAATTAAACGTGTCTTAATGAATGCATGGGTTAGTGACTAAAGTGGGTCAATGTCTGTATCAGTCTGTCAGTTGGTATATAAGCGGCTGCATGGGTTGGTGAGTAGCTACATGAGTATCTTTATGACTTATTGATTGGTTGCCTGAGTAGTTGTGTGGGTGGGTGGGAGGTGTGTGACTCTGTGCATAGGTGTGTGAGTGGTTGATTCACTGGGTGTATGGGTTCAAGAGTGAATGTGGAAACAGCTGTATGGGTGGGTGAGTGTGTGTATGGGTGTGTTGTTGAGTGAATGGATGTCTCAGTGGCACATGTGCGAGTAACTACATATGTAAAAGGCAGTATATGTGAGTGATGGTGTATATAAATAACTAAATGTAAGAGTAAGTGATTGTGAGAGTGGCTGTATGGATGAGTGTGTACTTGTATGAGTGATTGTATAAGAGAGTAAGTATACGTTAATATCTGTATGAATAAGTGAGGTGTTGTGTGTATAACTGTATAGGTGAGTAAATGGAAGTGGGATTGAATCTTTGCATGACTGACTAGGTGTGTGAGTAACTCTGGATGAGTGGTGGTTTGTGAGTGTCTGTACAGGTGTATGCGTCCATATGATAGTGTTGTATTGGAGTGACTGCATGTATGAGTGACTGTATGGGTGGATGAGTGGATGTGTGTGTAGACCTATGAATCAGTGAGAGCGTATGTAGTAACTGTTATTTGTGTGTCTATGGTTTCAAAAATGGTAGTCTGTATTTTAGAGTGGGTGTATGAAAGGCTATATTAGGGTATGAGGAGGTGCATCAGATTATCATGTGGATGATGTCATCAGTGATGCCATCAGTGATGTCATTTGGGATGTCATCAGTGATGTAACTGACATGGTATTGAATGATGTAATATGTGACGTCGTCAGCAGTGTATTGCGGGGGCACGAGTTATAGTTAGCTAAATCCAAATCAGTGTGTGCCATGACACCCGCCTGCCATAGCAAACTGCAGTTTCCCGGGGGTGGGCACGCCTGGACATTGCAGGAGCCGGCCCTGGGGTGTGGCGGACCCCAGGTCCATGAAGGACTCCAGGAGTGCACAGCCTCGGGGAGGTGGTGGTTTCTGGGGCTCGGGGGTCCGTAACGGATCCCCGCATTTGCATATTAGTGCCCGGGGAGTTGGCGGTTCCCGGGGCGTGTGGGGGTCTCTCCCCCCCCCACAGGTTCATTTATTTTATTAAGAAAGCCCCGGGGGTGGCGGTCCCTGGGGCAACATGGTGGCCGTGTGCCTCCGCGAATAATTACTAAAAGCCCCGGGGATGGCGGTCCCCAGGGCTTGGGGGGCCTTGGAGGCTCCCCTCACATTAAAAATAAAGCCCTGGGGGTGGCGGTCCTTGGGGCGGCGGGAGGGCCGAGTGCCCTCCCGCACATCATTTTAAGCAAGCCCCAGGGGTGGTGGGCCCCCGCATATATTTCTTAGCAATGCCCCTGGGACCTGGTCCACCCGGGGGCCTTAATTAAATGGAGCGCGAGAGCCCATGCTTAATTTTTTTTAAAACAATTTCGGTGGGATTCGCGACCCCAGTGCGAATTTCGCCAAAATTTTAAAAAACTGCCTCTTTTTGCCCTGGGCGTCCTTGTGGGAACCCCTGAGCAGGCCTAGGGGGTCAGGGTGTTTCTTCCCTGCCCCCTTTTCTTGTTTTAAAAAAATGTTTTCACTGTTTTCTTGTGACTTGGTTCTACCGAGTCACAAGATGGCTGCCAACACTTCCTGGTTTGGAGTGTTGACAGCCAATTAGAATAAAGCTCATGGTCAGGAGGGTTCGCAAATCCACCTCGGCCATAGATATCGGAACTTTTATTTTTTTAATTTCTCAGCAACTACTGAACGGATTTATACCATTTAAAAAAAGGTAGCTTTCTGAATCAAGCACTATTTTTTGGCCACATTTGGGGTAATTCTGTTCAGCAGTTTGGGCTTTAGCCTTGTCTCAAGTTTAGATAACACAAGGTCTAATCTGCACCACTCCCGTTGGAGTATTACATGCCAGCACCAAGTGATCAGTACCAAGTGATCTGGTAGCCGAGCTATAGGGACATAGAATAATCGTTGACAGCTGGTTATATACTGTAGAACGATCTACCTGAACTGGTGAGACAGGTTCAAGTTCCTACTGCTGAAATTTGTTTTGGCAGTCTCTAGGGCGTAGGTTTAAATCCTACCTGGGTCCTTGCAGAAAGTACACAAAAGTAACTACAGTTTATTGACATCAAACCATACCTCGCCCATGCATTGCGCTATGTTTTCTACAAAGTGCCTCTCTTCTATGCACAACAAATTCTGGGAAAGTTCGCATTCATTTGTACCAAGATTTCTGGATCTATTTATGTTTTCGTTGTGCATTTTTAGTGCAAAGAGGCCCATCTTTTAAGGCAGCTTCCTGTCATTCCACGACATAGTAAGCACAGGCAGCTAGTAAGACCTTTGCTCCTAATGAATAAAGATGCCCTGTAACTGGCACATTATGCTGCGGCAGCAGAACGGCGAGGGCCGATAAAGTCATTTCATGCAACGAAGCAAATTATCTGTGTGTGACTGGGTTCTTGCCAATGTGTCTGTTTCTCAAAAAGTATGTTTGTATGCTGTTATCGCTAAGTAAATAAAATGTGCCACTCTTATTTGTTTTGTGTGGCATTTCGCACTATTAACACCCGACACCAATTAGCTGAAAACAAGCAGCACGTTGGCCACGGTGAAAAGTGCATATTGTAAATCTGTCAAGCAAGGTCAATTGTTGCTTTAAAATACTGCCACCTTGATTGAAATGTAAGCTCACTTATACTGTAAGCGTGGAAATGGCACTGGATTTGCTCCATGTTAACATCGTGAGTGCGTCTTCATGTGTGTCCGGAAGCGCACGTGCGGAGGGGAGTACTTGGGCCCCATCATCAAGGAGAGAGAAAAGGTCTGTGGTTGCCACTGCCTAGAAGGGCCTCCATAACCTTCTTTTCTCATTCAAAGTCCACAATGAGGCCCATTGTTGGGCTTATTCATGTGCACGAAATTACTGGGGGTGCAGCACGTGCGCTCCCAACACGTGAGCTATTGATAAAGTGACCCAAGAGGAGTACCAGAAAGGGCTATTTACGCCACCTGTAGATATCTTTGATGATGATTGACGGTTCTTATGGCATTTATTTTAGTTGACTCTCGGACTTTAAATGGGGCAGGTCCCCACAGCACTGTAATCCCGTGGCAATTAAAAGTGGCTTTGATACGGGTCTCTGCTGGGCCCTATATCGGTGTCCTTAACTTTTGAAGAAAAAAAAATATAGGATCATTTTTGTTTTTTTAGCGATGACTGTAAAAACCCCTAAGGTAATCCATTTAAATTGACATATTTTGCTAGTTGTACGACCTCTTGCATTCACTAAGAGCATTTGCTTTTTCCAGATGTTGTATTTCTGTGTTTTCTCATATAAGATATGACTCTTGTATACTGCTTGCTGAGGACTGAGTCACCTCTAGGTGTCTGCATGAGCTCGGGATGTGGGTGGATGTTAGAGCTAATGGCAAAGGCAGTGAGAGCTGCTAACAGTGTATATCAGTGGCTCATGAACGTGTTCAGATGCATTCCCTTCCAATCCTTGGCCTCTCTGAAGAGTGCACTGAGAGATGGTCACATATGTGCCAATTGCAATTGCTAATTTATGTCACTGTGTGATGGAGTTATACACTTCTGATGAAGAAAGAGTCGGAGAGAAAGAAAATGAACGGGAGAGAAAAAATATGGATTATTGGTGAATGGGTGGCGGTGACACAAGCAAGAACATGACATTCAGCTGGACAGAGTGAAAAGAAACTGATGAAAAGAAAGGAGATAACGTGTAATAAGTTATATAGCAATGATTTTTGATTCGTGTCTTTGGTTGCAAACCATTTCTAGGTTACCTACTCCTCAAAAGAGATTGTTACTCTTGCACACATGCCTTTGTTAATGTAAAAAAAAGTATGTTTGGGAGAGGGCAGTAATCCAAGGGTGCCCTCCAAATCTTAAGTAAAACTCTTTTTTTAAAGTAAAGTTTTTTTAAATGCTGCCTGAAACCTAAGTGTCCAACAGAGTGAGAGATTTCAGAACAAAAGTGATATGAATTGGAGAACAAGACTGCAAAAAATATATTTGGAAATCCACTCCTTCTTCCTCATATCTTTGTAATGTTTAGCTCACAGTCTCATATTTTCAGATTTGAAATAATTTTTAATTTGATAATTTGTAACAACATCATTGTTGGTATTCATGTATTATTACAACTAACAAGCATCCACAAGGCCAGCAAGTCTGGCTTGGGTTAGTTATATGTGTTCATTGTTATGTGAAAAGCCTGAATGCAATAATAGAGACCTCAAAGAGAAGCATTCAGAGGCCGGTGAGGTGGCATGCTGAATGAAGCACAGGTTTCTAGTTTACATCAATTAAGTCACATAATTAATTACCTAGGCCACACCTCTCAAAGGTATGTTTATTTGGACACATCCCTTTTAGAGAACAACGTCCCCACCTGTTTCATCCCACTTAAAGCACTGCTTGACACTAATTAAAATCAAGAGTAAACAAACACAGGTAAATATTTATATAAACAATGTGTAACAACATCCAGTTTAAAATGTAATTAACTTTTAACAACCCATTAACTAGTAAGATCAAGCTCCTCTTGCAGTACGTAACCACAAAATCACGTTTGTATTCTCTCAGGGAAGTCAGTTGCCGTTGTTCCAAGATCAATAAAATGAGTACCATTGATACAGATTAAATATATATACTGTGCTAACAAAGCACCACGTGGAATGTCAGTGCATGACGTGTATGTTAAGATATCAAACTTGGATGAGACTTTCAGATGCTGTCAAAGTAGATGCTTCCTCGGATGGTAAAACACAAAAGGCCCTATTCACGAAAAAACATGAAAGTATGGAAGAAGATTGACATACTTTTATGGGTCTTTTCTATTCATTAATATTCCCATCAGTATTCCAGGGAAGCTGCATGGGCAGGTGCTTACTGACACACTAGTAGCAATGTCATGTGGTTTTTTACATGGGCTTCTATTCCTCCTACATGGAGTGATCTGGTATAAAGAATGGAGCAGAATGGAGCGTTCGGTCAAAATGCTTATTTTTTAGGTCTCACCTTCCGAAGGCGAAATCTCTCATTTGGACTATAGCAAAAACTTACAGTCGCCTTGGAGGCTTACCATTGGTTTACCTTATTGTCACTCTTGTGTGTTTGCTTCATATTTGATAGCTTGCCTTCCTCTTGTATTTGTCCAACCCCTGGAGCATAGTTTCGTCATCATCCTTTGGCTGACTTGTAAAATTCCACTTCTCACATTCAGCGAACAACTTATTTTATTTTTCTTTAGAAATGAGTGCATGTGTTTTATTTTATTTCTCCCCTTGTGCTGCTTCTTCTCCACATCCCCCCTTTCCCCTGCTGCGTTGCTTCACCCCCCCTTTCATCTGTTGTGGTCCAGTGGGAACTCTCGATATCTGGGGGCCATAAAAAGCATGGGCGGCTTCGAGAAGGCCTGCTCAGGGTTAAGTAATGAAGGGGGGTGTTCAGGGTTCAGAAACATTCTGCAAGCCTAGCCTAGAGATTTTGTTTTCGGCGGTGCCAGAAGCTAGAAAGCCCTGCCAGGCCTTTCTCTTTTCTTCTCGTGTTTTGTGCGATGATGCTGAAGTTTTTCGCGCTGCTGTTGAGTTTAAGAACTCTGCTCTTGCTTGTTTTTTCCTAAGCCTTGTTATTGGAGGTACTTTCCTTAGTCAGCCAAGCATGTTACTCTGCACTCCAAAATCGTTTTTTCCTTGAATTATGTTGCTATATTAATGCAGACATTTCGACTTTACATTTGCTAGGCAGATGAGTGCTTTCCTTGTATTACTCATGAAAATATCAAGTTTTAGTCATACAAATGCTTTAGATGGCGTTACCATATAGTACAATTGGTTTCTTTTTTTGGGTATTTTATTTTTATTACAGGTATCTCTGTTTTTTCCTATTTTGGGATTATTTATATTTTAAGTGAGATGGCATGAACATGCAATGTTTGTGTTGAGTTTTTATTTTCAAGTAGCACACAATAATAGGACTTTTGATTCTGCTTTCGAGCAGTTGAAGCCCTTAAGTACGGCTGATTGATTTTTCTTAAATACACCCGTGTTAGTGCTTTGCAGCTTGTTATCAGCTGTCGGCTTTGCTGTGATCTTGCAGCCACACTTGAACTTGTCTTCGGGCTGCTGCTGCTTTTAAGAGCGGGACTCTTGCTATTCTCGTATGTTGCTGTTAGGTTTCTGAGCATTGTTTTAGCCGATGGCTTTACTTAGATTTGTCCGCAAGATGCGCAACATTATTTCCGTCCTATCTCTTGTTTTAAGTTGGTTTACGCAAGTGTTTCTGTTGTGCCTGCTAGAATTCAGTGCGCTTCGAATGCTTCTTCCAGTTGTTATGTGCTTGTTTTCCTTTCATAATGTTAAACTGCAGCCGCAACCAGGCAGGTTGTACAGACTACAACTCTTCCTAAGTGCTACCTCAGCATTTAGCATTTTTTGTTAGGATTGTAATAAAAAATAAATAACTTTTTGAAGCCATGACTCAAAGTACACCAGTGCTTAATTTGTAAAAAAGAAAAAGGTGCGGGCCCACTTCAGGGGCTACTGCTGCTTGGGCTACCCATTGTCCCTGCCAGCACTACCCATGACAGTTCCAACACAACTACTAACAATCACACCCTAGAAGTGTGACAGTTCAGTCTATTCCAGGCCCCCAAAGCTATAAGAGTGGCTTGGGTGGAAGGCTATATTCAATTTAATGTACATTGAATTAATAAACTACTACTGTTGTGCTCATCTCTAAATTAGATAAATAGTGACACCATGTGGCAGACTGTAATAAATGATTGTGCTGACAATTAAGTGCCAGTGCCGAGCACCGGAAACAACTGGCTCAAACTAAGCACTGGAGTACACATTTCCCACATACACTATATATGTATAAATAAATGAGGCTTTGAAACAGTCAAAACCGAAACTCTGTGCCTGGTTATGTAAATCAATTTTTCGGTTATCAAACTATATCCACAAACCAGCTGAGTGGTACAGCCTACAGCATTTCCACGGGGACATGGAAACATTGGCACGATACAATGATCTGAAGCTAAAACAACAAATTGCCCTTTTACTGGGATTTTGCCTTTAACTTGACTAATGCACCCACACAAGGGATCTGTGTGCAATCACTTGGTTACTGGTGGGTTCACTTAGCATTTGATCCTTCCAAGGATGATAAATGAGTATCATTAAGTTAGGTAACAGTATATACCTGCTACCTGTCAATAGTATCAAGAGACCAACTTGACGGTCTATACTATCCTTATCCATTATTCATATGTTCCTGCTTCTTCTTGTTTGTACATATACCATATGTTTTGGATGGAATGTCATTTTTATGCAAGGTTAATTTTAACAAGTAATTGAAGAATATTTAACAGAAATTGACAGCTCTAAATCTAACACAAGCATCATAACTTTCATGGAACAGGTAGTTTACAACTTTGCTCCATTCAAAAACTGAGGCCAGAAGGCATTCCAAAGGCCCAACTCTTTAACAGCTCATGCACACAACTGCTCTCCCCCTCTTCCACAACTCTTGCACATCTCTCTTCTCTCAGCAGTATAGATGCATCATCTCACACACCCCCACATATCTCACTTTATTAACTATGGTCAACAGTTTATCAAAGCTATAATAATGCACTTATTAATCAAGCTAAACCTATTGACTTTGTCAGTGTATGCCTTCTGTTTGTCCCTGAACAGGAGCATCGCTTGTTTACCATCCTTTTGATTAGATGATTTGTATCCTTTCATTGCTCAAATTCTAGGAGCTATATTTTAGTTTCTCTTGTAGCACTGCACGGGAGTGCTTGTGTTTTCTTGCTCTCCTTCGTGTGCACCTTGCCCTCAAGGAGCTACCTCCCAACCCATGTGCTCCCTGTTTCACCCCTTTCTCCACCCAGGTATCTATTGCTTCCTCCAACGTAACTTTTTTTATATTGTATTTTAATATCCACCTTATGGCCTCAAGCTTGTCCATTGCTCCCCCATCCACTCTCTGCTATACTCCCCATTGCATTGATTTCTACCCCCACCTGCTCCCCCTTTTTTCTCCCAGCCCTCTCGTCACTCTTCTTCGAATTTTTTTTCCATGTTTTTGAAGGATCCAGCAGCTATCACTTGCTGCTGAGCCACCCCGTTTTCACAAAGTGATCTCATACAGCTTGAATTGTGTTTTCTTTTTTCATTTACTACTACATGTGGCACCTGCCATCTTGGAACAAAAATGTAATAAAAAGCGGCAGCGGCATCATTCTGCATTCACAGTAATACGCCATCATGCTGGGCCCAAAAAACATAATGACATGTACACGACATTGAGCTGTTTTTCGATGTTATGGTCAAATTTTCTGATGCTATACAGCATTGATTAAAAGCATTTCAATTTGCATACGCTGTACAGCATCAGCAAAAATCATTGACAAAGGCAAACTGTTGAAACGGTGAGACCTATTGGCTTTGTCAATGCTTGTTTTTATCAGTGAGTAAAGCATATTTCCCTGTGGGCAAAGCCTTTTTACTACCACCTCAGCAAATATTCTACTTCCCTTCCTGGAAGACGAACATTCCAAGGTCAGAAAGCAGTCGAAGAGGAGTTTGAGAATGCTCACAAATGTACGCGTTTGTGAGCGGTCCAAAACTTCCAAGGAAAACCACATTTTAGAACGCCCACATCCCACCCCTTGATTGGAAGTTACTACTGCTTACTTTACAGCAATCATGGTGCAGAAATATGCAATAGTACATTGAAAGTGAAATTGCATTTATATAGCGCTTGCTACCCCTGATGAGGCTTTGAAGCACTTTACAGCATTTGTCACGCTATTGAGGAGCCCAAAGTTAGTTGTCAGTCCATTGCTTATTGGGGTTACTCTTGCATGCTAAAGCAAACCGTTCCATGCATTGCAGCTTCTTTGTGGTACATTAGGTACTTAGGGGTGATCATTAGAGGGGACTTTATAAGAGGATATTGTTTCCATAAAAGCTTTAAGACAGAAAATTATGAGATTTAGAATACTTTGTATACAGAAAAGGCGTATAAAAGAGAAGCAGGGGTGCATTCAAAATAAATAAAGGAAGGAAATAGTAATTTAGGGCGATTATTCCATGCAGGATTTTAATGAAGATAGCAGCTGAGACATGAAGCAGTGCAACATTTAAGCACATCCCATTACCCATAATTACAATGTGACACCACTATAGCCCTAGTGTATTCAATCCTAGCAATGCTTTCAAACCCAGAAAGACCCTTGTGTGTACCCACTACAATAGTATATTCAGTATCATAAAGTAGTCTTACCATTTATGCAAATCATTTCACAACATACATAAACTAAATGCACAACACCCACCAACTTAAAATATATCAAGGCAGCTGATAAATACATTGCAGCAATCATAATTCACTGCATATTTCTGTGACCCAATCATTACTTGGTTCGAAGGTGACATCCCCTGCACCCAGCTGAAAAGCACGACGCCCTACAGAACAGACACCATGTCCTGCAGAACAGATTCACCTAAGGTCACCTTAATTCTCCAGCATCCACCGTGCGTCATAATGCATCCATGTGTAGTGTGTGTGCAACATGCTATTCTCCTTGAGCCTGGTTCCTGTGTATAGCATCTATTCTCCGTGTGCACAGCCGCGGCCCGTGGAGGGAGTTGCGGTGGGGCAGGCAGGCGGGGGTGATAAACACGGGAGTATGGATGATTACAGGTAAGTAAACAATTAAATTAATAAAACGAATTTCGTTCCGCGCCCTGCATTGCATTTTGCGATGCAGGACACGGAACAAAATTCGTTTTATTAATTTAATTGTTTACTTACCTGTAATCATCCATATTCCGGTGTTTACCACCCGATCACCCTACCCCTCCCCCGCCCCGCCTGCCTGCCCCACCGCAACTCCCTCCACGGGCCACGGCTGCGTGTGTATGGCCCCTGACTTAGCCCTGACATATGTCCTGAGAAGCTGCTGGTCTGACTGTAGGAACCCTTCAAGGGGCATGTCGCTCTGAAACAGCCCTCCTCAACTTGCCTACTTAGCCCTCCACAGCTGGGTGTAAGGGGCACCACAGGGGCTACATATGGCCTAGGTCACAAGGGTCTCCTTTCAAATGTAGAAACCAATAACCAGTCGGACAGCCCATGGTTGTTCCAGAATAGAAGTGGTAGGGGCAGAGAACCTTCCCCGCATACTTTCATCGATCTCTGCAGCGACCCTTTTCTCAATATCACTTGGCATTCCAGAAATCTGAGCATCTTACTATGAGAGTCAAGGAAATCGTCAGTAGGCTTCACTAAGCATATATACTGATAAGATAATCAATGTGCTTAGCATGCCATTACCTGAATCAACACCTCTGAAATAACAGCCGCACTGTGCCCATTGCAGGAACAGTCCCCTACTTGTGTATCTGAATTACTACACACAGCCAACAGTCATTGTATTTTGTGGTGGTTGTTGGCCGCAGTTTTAGTACTCAGTACATATGTGATATTTGTACAACTACCCGGACACCTTCTTGGGGCCGGGGTCATGAATCATTATCATACATTATCACAAATTGTGTATCACTCCGTGCTATTTGGACATCATAAATCAGGGGTCATTAATCGTCGGGTATCGCAAATCATTCTGCCGCAAATGGCAATTTAGTATGCTGTCATAAATCGCTCTGCCTGATCTTCATAAATCAGCAACCATAAACCATGGTCATAAATCATCTGGATGTCATAAATCATTCTGTCACAAATCTGTCATCATTTTGTAGTCCTAAATCATTCTGCATGAGCATCATAAATCATGGTCATAAATCGGGATGTCATAAATTATTCTGTCACAAATCTGTCATCATTTTGTTATCATAAATCCTTCTGCATGAGCGTCAAAAGTCCTCAGCCATAAATCATCGGCTGGCCATAAATCACTGGTTTGCCTTTTGCTCATTTGCATCTCCTAGGGTTGTAAATCACCCTGAGAGCTTGTAGACCGTTCTTTGTTTTTTTCCACGCCAGTTTGCGTCTGGGGGGGTAGCCTTTCCTCCGAGTTAGGCCCCAACTCGCTACCTTGCTAGTCTCTTTTTTGCCCTGCCGTCTGGCGGGGGCTGGGCTGCGAGTGCCATCTCCGTTTGCTATCCCAATTTTTGTCAGGTGTACTCACCTAGCCGTGAGGCATCCCAGAGTGAGTGGCCCTCCTTCTACACACCGCCCTGTCTGTGTGTTTCCATAACCAAACCAATACACCTTTTGTTTCCGCCCCTTTTTGGTTGGATTTGTGCTCTTTTTTAACTCTCTTCGGGTGGGGGGAGTTTCTTTCCTGATTTAGGCTCCCAACTCGCTACCTTGTTAGACACTTTTGTGCCCTCACGCCTGGCGGGGGCTGGACTGCGAGTGCCAGCTCCGTTTGCTGCCCCCTTTTGTTAGGCCACTTCACTCAGCCGTGAGGCATCCCAAAGTGAGTGGCCCCGCTCCCACACACCGCCCGTCGGTGTGTCTCCTTAGCCAACCATTGTACCATTGTTCCTTTCGTCCCTGTCAGCACTGCAACGCTGCCGTTGTAGGTGTGGGTGTGTGGGACTCGAAAATCTTTGGCACCGTTCCCCCAGCTCCCTGAAGTGAAGGTGAGCTTCTCAGGAGGAGCGTCGCCTTATATCCTCCTTCCTCTCTTCCCTTCGTTCTTGGAAGGGGCAGAGGGCCTCAGGCGCATTTCGCCGCGTGTCCTTTCCTGGTGGCGTAAACCAGTACCAACCAGATCTGTTCCTTAGTGGGCTCTGGCGGTCGTTATGGTGCTGGCCCTCGAGGCCCCCTTTGGGGGCAGCCTTTCCTATCACCGAAAAGGCTCACTTAGACATTGGATGATCTCTTGGAGCAGTGTTTTCCAAACTGTGGACAGTAAGCCGATTTTTAGTTTGTCTTGAAAGTCCAAGGAATAAATAAAGATGACTTTAAATTCTGTATCCTGTCACATTTGCTGCACTTCAAAGACAGAGGTTAACTGTCAGTGTGTGTCTTCTGACAAATTTCTGCTTATGTGTTTTTTTTAATTTTAAAATCATTTTTATTGAGATTTTATTAAACAAATAGTGCAAAAGCATTACACAAGGAAGAGGAGCAAAAGCATAATGGGATGTGAAGAGTGGGAGACGGTACAACATGATATGCAAAAGAGTTATGATGTCATGGTAGCATAGTGTCGTAACATATGATAATATCAATGAGCCATAGTATCAAAGTGTCACAGGTGGTAGAGACGAGTGAGGTGCTATGGGAGTATAGGCAGAGTATAATGAGGTGGAATACCCCAGAATAGTATTAACAAATGGAGAAGGAGAGAAGATAGGAGATGAGAAAGTGGAAAGGAAAGAAACAGAAAGAGGAAGAAGCAATGGAGGAGGGGTGGTGGGGTATTGGATGGGTAAAGAATGTGGGGGGGATGGGAGATGGAATATGGGCAGGAGTTTGGCCTACATTGTACCAAGGAGGGGGTAATCTTATTTGTCGTTAGGTTGGACTAAGTAGATGGACAGTTTAGGGTCATGTTATGTATGGTGTTAGATTTTTTCAAAATACATTCCCATTTAGCTTGTATTTAGTGAGGGAGGAGGTTGTGGCAGTCAGTATAGAGTAGAGTTTAGAAGCTATGTGTCCCCCCTTAGTTATATCCTTCTCTGTGGTAGGAAGGTCGGGTGCTCTTGGGTGTTAATGTCTGGTGGTAACGGCTTTGATCCTTAGAAAGTGATAGGTGTCTATGTCATCAAGTTCAAATTTGGATTTGAAGTGTGAAAAGGATATATGTTCAGTGGAGGAGACTAGGTCCCCTACCTATATGATGCCTTTCTGTGCCTATTTCCTGGGAATATCGTTTTATCCTCTGATTTGAGGTTATCGTCATGCCATTTCTAGGCAAGGGTAGAGTATCATATTTTACTAGGAAGGTTGTTGTTGATTTTCTGCTGGGGCTGTGCTGTGCTGGAGAGAATGATGGAGGAATTTTCCGTCCTTGTTTTCTTCGTAGTAATGAAAGAAATTAAAGTTATAGGGTGAGATTATTTTCAATAATAAGCCAAATTGAGGAGTGATATCAGGCAGGGGGGTCCAGAAGAATCCTTGTCTCACTTGGTATGTCTGTGGTAGCCTGGAATGTTTAGGTCTCGTAGTTTCTTTGGGAGTCGTAGTTTTTTTACAGTGATTTTCAGTTTTTTGAATTGCCAAATAAAATTGTTAAATAAGAGATCAATCTTTGTTTAAAAAAAGGTGTCCGACAGGTGGAGCTGTGACATGCTAGTTAAGAAGTTGATGAGAGGAGAGATCATTTTGATGGGTTCAATATGTCCCCACCAAATGATGAACCTGGTTGACCATTTATCAAGTATATCTTAAATTTTGGTTAGGGTTGTATTTCATTCTATAAGGTTTTGGCTAAAAACAAATGCTTATTTATTTTATTTTGTCTGGAGCTGTTGCCCCCAATAACTGAACTATTGCAGTGGGCATTCAATGGCAGGAACCCCGTTTAGTCCTTGTTAAGAGTGTAACCTGAGACTTGGGCATAATCTTTGATAGATGACATGATGTTGGGTATGGAAGAGTCAGTCTGAGTTGTAAAAAGAAGAATGTCATCTGCATATGCCTCCACTTTTTGTGGACCTACAGAGAATGGGATACTGGGAGTAAATGGGTTCTCTCTAATTTATATAAGTAGGGATTCCATGGTGAGTAGAAAAAGTAGTGGAGAAAGGGGGCAACACTTTTCTATTGTTGTAGTTTGAAGCTGTATCACGGGGTTCTGTTAATATTAATTCTGGGCTTAGGTTCCTTATAGTGCGAGAATTATTCTAGATAGATTTGGACCGAGATTAAATGCAGAAAGGGTAGCATGTAGAAAAGACCACAAGACCTTGTTGAAGGTCTTTTCGGCATCTAATGGAATTGCAAAGGTGGGTTGGTTGAGATAGTGAGCTTTCTCATGGAAATGACTGAACAGTCTGATATTGTCCTCACTGAACCTTCCCCTAATGAATCCAGATTGTGACGGATGCATTATTGTTTGGAGGGAGGGTTTCAGTTTATGTGTGAGGATTTTCACGTATATTTTGCAGTCAGTGTTTATTAGGGGGATTGGGCGGTAGTTCTTGGGACCAAAGGGGTCTTTAGCTTCTTTAGGGATAACTATGAATTTGTCCTTGTACTTGTAAAGCGCACTATCATTGTGGCTTCTGCAGCGCTCCCTGTGACGTTCCTGTTGATGAGAAATGAGAGAAGAGATCATTCAGGGGTGTTATAAGGGAGTATCCCCAGATATGGAAGAAGGAGTCAGGGTATCCGTCAGGCCCTGAGGGTGCCTTCCCAGCTTTAACTAATTTCATCATGTTTGTAATCTTACTTTGGGTAATGGGTTTCTCTGGTAAGGTTTTAGTTTTATTGTCTGTTTTTGTGATAGGGATCGTGTTATGGTATTGTAGGCAGGTTTCTCAGGGAGTGTTCTTCCTTTTAGAGTAAAGGTTGCAATAAAAACTTTCAAAAGTGTCAAGGATATCCTCTTACTAGGTGGAAGACGTGCTGTCTTCATCATTGATGGAGGTTCTCCTGGATCAGCAGTAGTTTTGTTTAAGATAGAACACTAGCATTTTTTCAGATTCATTTTGGCCACAAAAGGAGATACCTTTATTTTTTTGTACAATGATGTGTGCTTTGTTGCTTAAAATGTGTTTCTATTCATATTTTATCTGTGTTAGCTGATTTAAGAATGATTTTTCTGAGTTTAGTTTAAGATCCTTCTCCAGGGATTTTATTTGTTTTTCTAGTTTATCTGAACTGAGGTTGTCTTGTTTATTTTTCCAAGACATTAGTTTGGTCATGTGACCCCGGATGGTGGATTTGAGGGTGTCTGCTTGTGGAGTGGGATATATCATATAGGAGGGATATTGAAGCGTGGTCTGATACTTGAATTGGTTTGATGTTGGGGTTGTAGGTGTTGGGGATGTAAGCCTCACCTACTAATATGAAGTCAATATGAGAAATACAGTTCTGGGGATGGGAGAAAAATTAGTAGTCTTTGCTGGTAGGGTTAATAATCTCCATACATCCTTCAGCTAGAGGGCATTGCATAGGTTTAACATTTGTTTGTGAAATTTGTTTTGTCTAAAGGGGCAGGTGGAGTTCCTGTCTAGAATACTGTCCCACAGTAGGTTAAAGTCAAAACCCATAAACTACAGTGTAAAGGGATGAGAACTTTTTATTTAGCTGTACCAAAAAGATTGGTGGTCATTGTTGAGAGTGTAAATATTTACCACAACAATTTCGGTGTTGTCCTTTTGCAGTTTTGACATTAGGCATCTGCCTTCCAGATCCGCTTCCGAGGATGTAAAGGTCTGAGAAGTTGGAAATAAGGGTAATGAGGCCATTCTTCTTTTTTACAGCAGGGCACAGGAGAGGTAATTCACACACTGTTTCCCATAGAAGGATGGCTTTCTTCATAGCAACCTTTGCTTCTTGTAAGAGAATTAGGAGACACTTAAATTTGTGGGACTAGGATTTTATGATGCTTTGTGGGGTGGTCCAATCCCTTTACACTGTATCTTTATATTATGCATATTTGGGATATGTTGGGTTTGTAGTGTGTCTTGAGATGTGTAGAAGAGGGAGACGGTATTGATGGTAGCAATGCCACAAAGTGGGGGACGGGGATGGATTGTGGTTGAGATGTCAACTGGAGGTGGGTGGGGGAAATAGTGGGGATCATAGGGTAGGATGGGGCTGCTTATATGTTTTTAACATGAGGCTTTGTGTTTTCAAACTCCTGAGAAGTAAAGTGAATTATGTGACAATCTTGCTAGAGTACAGGGAGTGCGAAAGGAAAGGCTGTAGGGTGTCATTTGTTTTGTAACACACAACAAACTGTAAATAACTCTAAATGAACTGAACACACTCAGAAGTTAGGAAAGCAAAAAGTGTGCAGTTTTTTGTAATTCAGAAGTGTGATGGAAACAAAGTTTGAATAGGATCAAAACCAATCACTTTACCTGGTGATGCACAAATGACAAGTAGTCACTCAAATCTGATTTCCTCACATCAATATTTGTGACTTTAATCAGTAAAGGTCTATGCAAATTTAGTAGCCATTTCAATGGCAAATGTGCTGTCTGCAAATGACAGTGCACTGCCACATGATGCCATATCTACATAAAAAAAGTATCTGCTTCGTGTCCATAAATCTAGGAGGGTTGTGAAAGTTGGTATATCTAAAAATTGGGTTGTAGCTCCAGAAGTTTTGGGAAGCACTACTTTGGAGGAATACTGGCAAGTGTAAAAAAAAAATCAGTTCAGTTGAAAACGTATCTTTAGGTCCTAATTTGCGTTTACGGTTAGACCGCCCAGGTTTCAACTTACTCAATTGCAATTCCGCTCAATAACTCTACAAAGACAAAGCAAATCCGGTTAGTTTGTTCTGTGTGCATATGCAGAGGTATAGGTAGAAGTTGCTTATTTTCTTTGTTTTCTATATGGGTGTCTGGGAGGCCTGAAAGATTGTAGGCCACATAATGGTACTGTGCGCCCGTGTTAGACGTGTCTGTCTGTGTGTCTGTCAGACTGTCAGGCAGTGAGGGTTTGGACTCAGCTCAGAAATGAAGCCGCGCGGAGCCGCTGACCCCGGCGAATGTGGCTGATGGATGCGGATCGACAAAATCCGCCGATAAATCCAGAAATACCCAGCCAGGATACTAATCCGGCGGCTGAAAGCTTCTGGTTTCCTAATTAAATTCTGCGGGCTGACATCGGTGAGCGGAGCCCCGGGCCGGCTGCTCTCGGGCGACGAGGACATGTTTAATGCAAATGAAATGAAAATCCCTGACGATTGAGGTCGTGCGAGAATTCATTGGCTGGTGAAGTGACGTAAAGCAAAATGATGCCCCCCCCATGCAAAATGTGATGAGGGGCCCCGGAGTCTCCTAATTCTCACAGCTATGTGTTGGTCTTGGGCTGAAGTGCTGGGGGCGCAGCAGGGGCCTGCCGTGCGCCCCTGGGCTGGTAGGTTAAGTAACTTTGTGCTCTGCACAACATTTGTGAGCAATGCACTGCCAGACACATTTCTCCCTTTCAAACCACTGCAAAATATGTTAATCTACTTTTCTTTAAATAGTGCTACACATCGCGTTTTAACATCTAAAGCACTACATCCTACAGGACTGGAAGAGGCAATTGCATCCTGTGGGTAATGTTTCCATTTGGATGGATCTGTATGCGGGCCTACATTTGTAAATGACACTAATAACGCCCATTAACACAGCATATGTTATATTGATCCAGGCTTGCAAAGATACTCTTGGTTGATAATGCTGCGGGAGATAGCGCCTTGAGGATGTACTTCTCTTTGTTACGCCACCGGTCCAAGTTATTTCTTTCTTTTGTATCCTGCTTTTTAGGTCTCGCCTGTCGATGCGCATGCGCATCGAGCTTGCGAGACTATTGCGGCTTAAACAACCTTTAACTAACAAGCAAGGAATCGTGGCGATTCCTTGCAGTGCCCGTGACTTTTAAGCTCAATGCGCATGTGCATTGAGCTTAAAAGCGCGTGCACATCAGTTCCCTCAGCCGCAATCGCCGTCTGTTCCCTCAGCCGCATTCCTCCGACACCTTTTGAAGTGAAGCTTAGCTTCAATTCAAAGGCCCGGCTTCTTCACACCCACATGCCGCTCTCCCCGCTCCGCCCCCTCCCCTGCCCGCCGTGTGCATTTCTCCTACACCCCCTCCCCACAGCAATGCCCTCCGTCTGTTTTTAAAAAGAGAATTGATGTCAGCGCATGCCAGTGGCGCCGCTATAGGTTCCCTCGTCTCCTGTTTCCCTCTCCTCCTCCAATCTTGCAATGATTTCTCTCTCTTAAGCTTCTCCCTTGTGTGTAGAGTTCATCTCCCTTCGGGTTCTCTCTCTCCTCTCGACCATCTGTTTCTCTCTCTCCTTTTCTCTCTCCTTTCCGCTTCTCGTTGGTCAACGATTCACTACAACCCGCTCCTCTCACACACAGGATCGCCTCTAGCTTTAGCTGCGTTCCTTTGTTTCTCACACTTGTGTGACCCCTCCTGCACTCTCGGGCCCTGCCATTCACTTCCCTCCCCCGCCTGTGTTTTCCCATAACTTCTCACCAGCAATGCTTCTCACCCCTTTTCCTCTCTGCTCCTGTTCTCACGCTCCCTTCTCCGCTATCCCATGGATCTGACACCCCCCACCCCCCCCTCACCCTTACTCCATACTTCAGCCTCCCCCTGCACACACACAGCTATGCAGTTTCAACTTTGCACCCGCGAGATTCCCCCGCCCCCAACCCCGATATCCCCAGAACACCCTTCTACCCTAGCCCCTTCAGGGGTTCACACATCTCACATGCTTTTTAACCTCACCCCTCGCCCCCCCCCCCAATGCTCTACCTATCTCCACTCTCATTCTGCCCGCTGTCTCGTTCTCTCTCTGTCTCCACTCACAGACGCGTCTCTGCAGCCCCCCCCCGTGTTCCCTAACACTCTCCCCACCCTATCTGGGAGTTGTTCTTGGCAGCGGCGGCTGCAGCTGAATTGCAGGAATACTTTCCTTTATTTAGGAGCAGCCAGGGGTTGGGAGCGCAGCTTCTCACATCTGGAACTCATTGGCACCCATTTGGACACAATGTGTTGCCCATATATATATATTTTGATTTTTTTTTTAACTCTTTATCGGCCGCGGGCTACGAACGTGAAGCCAAGAGCCACGTGTCCGGGAGGGCGCGGGTCAGAGGTCAGGCCGTCTGACTGTCCTGTGATATCACTGAAAGACGCTGTTTGTATATTTCTTTGTGTTATTTTTCTCAACTTCCTCGTAATATAGTGGTACAATTTTGAATTTAGTGAACCAGGTCTCTCTTGGAGCAACAGGGAAGTGGGGAGTTTTAAACTCGTCACCCCTGCAGAACAGAACAAGGGGCCCTCATCCGCCATCTTAAAACCTGGTCATGGGTCAGTGCCATCTTAACTCAATGTGGCCCGCTACCAGCATCCCGTCATGTCCTATTATTCTCACTAGTACATCAGTCTGGTTTCATTGTGCACTCAGGTGCGTGGCGTTCACTAGTACATCACTATGGTTTTTTTGTATCACAATCAGGATGCCTCACCCTCAACCCCTCACCCTCAACCCCTCACCCTCACTCACCCTCACTCACCCTCAACCCCTCACCCTCAACCCCTCACCCTCACTCACCCTCAACCCCTCACCCTCACTCACCCTCACCCTCACTCACCCTCACCCTCACTCACCCTCACCCTCACTCACCCTCAACCCCTCACCCTCACCCTCACTCACCCTCACCCACCCTCAACCCCTCACCCTCACTCACCCTCACCCTCACTTACCCTCAACCCCTCACCCTCACTCACCCTCACTCACCCTCAACCCCTCACCCTCAACCCCTCACCCTCACTCACCCTCACTCACCCTCAACGCCTCACCCTCAACCCCTCACCCTCACTCACCCTCACCCTCACTCACCCTCAACCCCTCACCCTCACTCCCCCTCACTCCCCCTCACTCCCCCTCACTCACCCTCACTCACCCTCACTCACCTTCACCCACCCTCACTCACCCTCACCCTCACTCACCCTCACTCACACTCACCCTCACTCACCCTCACCCTCACTCACCCTCAATCACCCTCACCCTCACTCACCCTCACTCACCCTCACTCACCCTCACTCACCCTCACCCTCACTCACCCTCACTCACCCTCACCCACCCTCACCCTCACTCACCCTCAATCACCCTCACCCTCACTCACCCTCACTCACCCTCACTCACCCTCACCCTCACTCACCCTCACTCACCCTCACTCACCCTCACTCACCCTCAGCCTCACTCACCATCAACCCCTCACCCTCACTCACCCTCACCCTCACTCACCCTCAACCCCTCACCCTCACTCACCCTCACTCCCCCTCATTCACCCTCACTCACCCTCACTCACCCTCACTCACCCTCACCCACCCTCACTCACCCTCACTCACCCTCACTCACCCTCACCCTGACTCACCCTCACCCTCACTCACCCTCAACCCCTCACCCTCACTCACCCTCACCCTCACTCACCCTCAACCCCTCACCCTCACTCACCCTCACTCACCCTCACTCTCACTCACCCTCACTCACCCTCACTCACCCTCACCCACACTCACCCTCACTCACCTTCAACGCCTCACCCTCACTCACTCTCAACCCCTCACCCTCACTCAACCTCAACACCTCACCCTCACCCTCACTCACCCTCAACCGTTCACCCTCAACCCCTCACTCACCCTCACTCTCACTCACCCTCACTCACCCTCAACTCCTCAGCCTCACCCTCACTCACCCTCACACTCACTCACCCTCAACCCCTCACCCTCACTCACCCTCACCCTCACTCACCCTCAACCCCTCACACTCACTCACCCTCAACACCTCACCCTCACCCTCACTCACCCTCAACCGTTCACCCTCAACCCCTCACTCACCCTCACTCTCACTCACCCTCACTTACCCTCAACCCCTCACCCTCACTCACCCTCACTCACCCTCACTCACCCTCGCCCTCACTCACCCTCACTCACCCTCACCCTCACTCACCCTCACCCTCACTCACCCTCAATCACCCTCACCCTCACTCACCCTCACTCACCCTCACTCACCCTCACTCACCCTCACCCTCACTCACCCTCACTCACCCTCACCCACCCTCACCCTCACTCACCCTCAATCACCCTCACCCTCACTCACCCTCACTCACCCTCACTCACCCTCACCCTCACTCACCCTCACTCACCCTCACTCACCCTCAGCCTCACTCACCATCAACCCCTCACCCTCACTCACCCTCACCCTCACTCACCCTCACCCTCCCTCAACCCCTCACCCTCACTCACCCTCATCCCCTCAGCCTCCCCCTCACTCACCCTCAACCCCTCACCCTCAACACCTCACTCACCCTCACTCTCACTCACCCTCAGTCACCCTCACTCACCCTCAACCCCTCACCCTCACCCTCACTCGCCCTCAATCACCCTCATCCTCACTCACCCTCACCCTCACTCACCCTCAACCCCTCACCCTCAATCACCCTCACCCTCACTCACCCTCAACCCCTCACCCTCACTCACCCTCACCCTCACTCACCCTCACTCACCCTCACTCACCCTCACCCTCACTCACCCTCAACCCCTCACCCTCACTCACCCTCACCCTCACTCTCCCTCAACTCCTCACCCTCACTCACCCTCATCCCCTCAGCCTCCCCCTCACTCACCCTCAACCCCTCACCCTCAACACCTCACTCACCCTCACTCTCACTAAATGACAAAGCCATCAATATAGCAATTTTAACATCGCAAAAATAAATAAATTATGTCATTTACAAGAACAATAACTACAACTTTTCTAATGCGATACTTATTGCATTCCAACCCCACTCATCCACGCAACGCCACTCACACACGCAACGCCACTCACACACGCAACGCCACTCACACACGCAACGCCACTCACACACGCAACGCCACTCACACACGCTACGCCACTCACATACGCAGCGCCACTCACACACGCAACGCCACTCACACACGCAACGCCACTCACACACGCTACGCCACTCACATACGCAACGCCACTTACACACGCAACGCCACTCACACACGCAACGCCACTCACACACGCCACTCATCCACGCAACGCCACTCATCCACGCAACGCCACTCATCCATGCAACACCACTCTTCCATTTGCAAAACGAAAAATGTCTAACTATTCTATTGCGAGACCTATTGCATTTCCAATGCTTGTTCTGCTTCTGTCTATTTCTTAGCCTGGAATAATCAGTGCATCAGGTCAGTTCCTTTCTGTGCATTATCTGTGAATTTTTTGTTTTCAGGGTACCCAGAGTCCCGTGCTGGTGAGACTGGTGTGTTGGGCCCTTACATTGGCTCACCCAGTTTGCTGAGGAATAAAAGTAAGTGCAGGGGTCAGTGGCATAGCAAGGTCAGGTGGTACCCCATGCGGAAAATTTCTTGTCACCCCCGGCTTGACATAATGGCAAAAATATGTGTTTAAAACACATATTTTTTCCATTTTGTCACCCCCCTCAGTGATGACACCCGAGGCGGCCCGCACCCTCCACACCCCTTTTCCTATGCCACTGGCAGGGGTGGAGCAGATGCCCGGTTCAGCTATTTCCACCGACATTTCTGTATCACATTGTAGACTGGTTGCATTGATAAAGTGCTTTATTCTGCTGATGAAGGGCTGAACCCCAGTAGCACAGAGGAGTAAAGGAGGCCCTTTCTGCGAAGGGGGGCAGAGGGCAGCCCTTCAGTAGGGGTGAGCGAGCTGCTGCAACACACCCAAGATAAGCTTGCAGGAATTCAGAAGGCAAATGAGCAATACAGAGGCCTTTATATTTCACTTTGTACTTGTTTCTCATTCAAATCTGAGATCAAGTATCAGGCAATGTCTGCTGACAAACTGCTCGATGTGCAACATGGAGATTGGCCTTTATTTTGCCTTTACTTCATTGCAAAGTGAGGGATTTTTGTTGACTGAACCAAGTGACAATCCTGTTAGGGTGCAGAAAATATTTCAAAACACATTGCCAGCAAATGATGTACAAATGAGGTACATTTTCTGTAATTCTGAAATGTGATGGGAAGAAAGATTAGAATAGCATCAAAACAAACCAACCTCTTTAGTTGTGTGATCCGCAAATAATAAATATGCTCAGAAATATGATTCTCACACGTTGTTTGTTAACCGTATAGGTTTAGCCGTAAAGCTGCCTGTCTGATGCGAACTTAGTTGTCATTTCATGATGGCATTTCAGTGGAAAATGTGCTTTCCGGAAATGGCAGTGCCCTACCCCACCAAGCTTTAGTCACATTTGGGACAATGTGTTCCAAAATGAAACACTGGACATACACTACGCTCCCGCCATTCTCCTACTGAAGAGACAAGGCTCATTTGCTACCCTTGTTCTTTGTGTAATGCTTGGATTATCCACCATACTTTTGACTTCACTGCCTTACCATTGATGTCTGCACCCCCTCTCTTAAAACTGTTCCAGCACTACTAAGTGTGTTGAATTGTAGAGTGGCCTGTGTGGAAAGTGCTTGTTGTTGCATCAGATGATCAGAGAATTGTTCTTATCCTGTCATGTCACTGCATGTAAGCATGTAGTTGAACAAGGAGGAGAGAGGGATGAAATGCTGGACCTTTATATCACAGTTGTATCCAGATGGCGGTCAGGGGTGTGGTCTGCAGGGCTGGCTTTAGGGCGGTGCGACCAGTGCCATCGCACCGGGTGCTAACTTCGGGTGGGGACACCCTATTTGCAAGTATATTATTCTTTTAAAAGCACCTGCTGCCACGTTGATGGCCTCCAGACATTTTCAGGCAACTATATAAATGTTAAGATAACTTCAGTGATTAATGTTCTCACTGAAGCAAGATGAGTTTTGTATAGTGGAAGTTTTGACTCGTCCAAATGTAACGCAGAGAGTTAATATGCAAGCTGCAAAGAAAATGTACCATTCAGATCCCAAAGTGCATATAATGTAAATTGACCAGTGGGTTACTGCTTTTGTCTGAGAGATTATTTTGTTACTTTTAGTTTATACATTATAATCCTAATATGGAACAGTGAGCTATTAACTGTCATCAAAGAGCTGCATGCAAACTACAAGGTATAGTTTAGAGCGTTATGATTTTTTCCCCAGTCTTTCATTATCCTAATGTTGCAAAAAAGGTTCATTTGGATAGAAATCAATTCTGATGATTAAAGAGAACCCCCAATCATGATGTTAAGTTTTAAATTCTGAGTTTTTGCTTTTCCAGACCCAGCACTGGTTAAATATACTGCCTACCGGTATGGATGGCATGTGATGTGACTCCTACACCTTGTAGTCATCTGTCTTATGTAACAGTTCCTATACACTGATTTACACAACTATGATTGCTTGGCTCTGTGTAGTGTGTGTCATGTAAAGTGCTCTGACACCCTACACTGGTCTAAGTGGCGGCGGCACTATAAAACGAATTAAACGCCTCTGAGAGAGAGTGGGTATGAAGACTGGAGGGGCAGTGGTAAAGAGTGGTAGTGAGGGAATCCATGGTGGAGGTGGTCATTGGGGGGCGCCAACAAACATTGTCGCACTGGGTGCCTCCAGGACTAAAGCCAGCCCTGCGTGGCCTGTGTGGTAAGCTTGGTGTTCAGCATGATGAGTGGGGATGTTGCTGCAAATTCTTAACCATGCTTATCTTATGAGTCGAATTACATACACTGATGGGTAATTACACAAGTGTTTGTGACTAATACACTTGTGGTAGAATTCAGGTCCAGTTCTTGGGGTGGTGTTGACCTGTGTCATCTGATACGGTCCTTGTGTGCGCAACTGAATCCGCTTACTGGACAGGGTGATCCTGTTTCATCTGCTTGGGAAGAGCCGGGTCTACACTAGTGCCCTGAAATTCATCGAGTCAGCGAAACTGACACTCATGCCATTTTTTTCATTTCCAATTCATTTCTATCTCATGTTTTGCTAGACTTTCCCGCAATTCCTGCAGAGCTGTAATTCAGGACAATTCATGTAATGACTGCAGAGTATACAAGCTAAAGTGCGGAAAAGGATCAAAGATTTAGACATTGAGGTTGAAAAAGAACTTGTTGAAAGTCTCTGGGTATCAAAGCCTGGGCATTTGAAAATAAATATCTGTTTTGTAGCTACTGAGGAGCAGGTTGCAATAGGAACCTATGGCAAAGCCAAGAGGGACTCTAGGAAATGTATAGTCTTTGTGGCGTTACATTCCAGGTATTTTGTCTGAGAAACATTCAGTCTAGATAGAGAATAGTATTTGAAGTAAAACTAAAGCAAGTTGTCCCTTTCAAAAATGTAATATGTCTCTCAATATTAGAGTTTAGAAAAATATATTGCACCTCAATTTGGACGCTGGGGGCAAAGAATTGGTGTTTTCCTGTACTCTGCCTCTTGTCAGTGAAAAAGAGGCATACATCTAAAGGACATGATGCCCTGGCATCTCTGGGCTGCAGAATACTGGTTCAGACGTCTGGCTATTAATGTGATACAGATCACTCTGAAGGAATGATGAACCAGTTATATGACCAGACACGATTTGTGCAACTGGAATCAAATGCCGTAGAGCAAAAAAAGCAAGATTTGGCAGTACTTCCAGTTCCCTTTTTGAGATGTATAAATACATTTAGCTGTGGCAGCACGGGGTCCCAAAAGACTGAGACCTCGAACCACTGCCTTGACTGCTTCCCATTGTGATGGCCCCAAGAGTAACAGCACTAGGCCAATGATGGATCTGTTAGCCTTGAAGTCTGTGCCAAGGGCAGTGAAGGGAGCAGAAGGGTTCATCAACATTGATATTCAAGCCATGTTTTTTTTTTTTCACTGCTTGCGCGGCTCCAAGTCCCACATTGCAACCAGGAGGCTGTTGTGAGACAAAAAATTTGGATAAGGAGCCAATCCTTGCCAAAGTTTGCATAATATTGCTTTTACTACCTCTAGCATTTTGATGATTTAGTATCCATGAGGGCTGGATGACAATATGTCCCGATTTCAGTGCTAAATTTGTAAAAGAATGAGTGGGGTGGCCAGGGCTCTGCTCAGCGGCTGGATCAATTCAATGTAGGCGTTCCAGATTCCAAGGCTGCGTGGTCCTAAATCCATCTCATGCCTCGTCAACCACCAGACACTCCTAGTCCATTAATCTCATTCTTGCAGATTCTTGATTTCAACCTTGGTGAAGGTTTTTCTCTTCCTTCTTCGTTCCACTATGTTTGTTTTTTCCAGTCTGTGGCGCTCTGTAAGTGTCTGTTGCAGAAAATAAGTGCTGGTCCCCAAAATGTTTATTTGTGGTTGCATTGAAGAAGAGCATATAATAAAACAGTATCTTGTATATTTATCTATCTCGTTCTTAGACACATTTCTTTAGGATACGTCTTTGCCTCTAACGCTTTTCTCGATGCAGTTCTGCCAGGGCTTTTTGGGGCTGTATTTATATCGGGAGTTGTTTCCCCTCGTGTGTCAGTTGGTGTCGGATCGGAATGATCTGTGCCATCCGCAGATTATTCGCCTTCTGTCCGTGTCTCTGTGCCCGGGGGCTCCGCGCGCACAGTGACCTTAGAGTATTTATAGCATCACGAAGCAGGAGGCGAGATATGGTTACCAGCCCTCCTCCTGCCTCTGTGCTGTCCAGACTGCAGGTGGGGGCGTGGCTCTGCCCTGCAGGAGTCTGCTGCAGGCTCGAGTGGCCAGGACGGGCCCGGTGCCAGTGCACACGCCGCACACCCTACCGTCGGGGACAGTATCAATCCAGTCGTTTTTTGGCACCTGCACAAAGCATAAATTAATCCGCCAGAAAGTAGTCCGCAGAACCTACAGACCCTGGGACATAGGATAGACCTCACGGCATAATTGGTGACTGGTGCTGGGATATTCCAGGGTTTTGGTACAAACGTTATGAGTTTAACAGAAAATGAGCACTTTAAGACTCAGCTGGAGTTTGTGGAGCTGGGGACAGAGGCCTCGTGCGGGGCTATGGTGTGAAACTCAACACCAATGAGTGAGACGAGGTATTTATTTATTAACTTCATTGTTCTAGTCTCAGGAAGTCACACTCAGCACTTTTCCTCCTTTATTTCTTTTCGAAGACACTCTCCTTCCCTTTTACCTCTGCATGCCTCCTGACTATAAAGTATATCACCAGAAAGAGAGGTTCCTGTGTAAAAAATGTAAGCAATAAACAATATTGAAATGCACGATGGCAATAAATAGGGGTAAGGAGGATTTCCTAATGAGAAGTAAGACCATATGCAACGTGATACTAGTAGGTTCAGAATGTTTATATATATAAATCTTCACAGTTATATTCAAAATAGGTGCATGGTGTCCCCAAGTGAACATGGAACTTATAAAACCATGCGTGACATTTTGTGACATAGAAAAAAGGTTTTCATAATGACAAAAGTGACAATTAACTTAGTACAAAAACGAACACAGCATTTTAATATGGTAATCGAGACTTATGAATGTTTCGCTTTCGGTATTGTAGATGGCATTTCAAGTCAACCCCATTAGCAGTATGAGTTCTCTTCAGGACCTATCAATGCAGGCGCATCTGAGAAAAACGAATAAATTGTCCAAGTAACAATGGTGCACCCCAAAGGAAGTGGAAGTATTGGAAGGTGTTAGACCTGGCACCATTGGCATGGGTATCCCTTCCATTTTTCGCTGTTGTCTTCTCTGTTTTTGCTGGTATTTGATGCTCTGGGCGCTGTGCCACTGCCATTCAGTGCCACAGCGCAAATGCTCCCTGTGTAAATATGTCTAGGAATTGGTATCTCCATGATTGGCTATTTTGGTGTATCTGTTATTCCCTAGTAGTGTGGCCTGTGTGTGCCCAGGGCTGGTAACCCAAATGCTGCTGGTGGGCCTGCAGCGCTGGTTTGCGCCACCCACAGAAGCAGCTTGCAAAGTGTTCCTCAGACCTGCCACTGCAATGTCTGCTTGCAGTCCATGAACTGCCATCTTGCTGGGAAGTGCCCACACTTCCTAGCCCCTGAACCTCCCCTTAGCCTCATGTCAGTCACCCCTATGGTAGGTGCATTGTGTGTGTAAGGTAGGACATGGCTTGATATGTGTAGCATGTCCTGGTCGTGAATTACCCTCCATTTTGTTTTTCACTGCTGCAAGGCTACCTGTTCTCCATAGGCTAGAATGAGCAGACTGGCAATTACATCTTATAGTCCTATCTGACTCAGGGAACATGGTAGAAATTCGAGTTTAGTATGCCTGAACTCAGAATGATAAAATGCATCTTTTAGTGAAGTTGGTTTTAACATTCTGTGTTTGAAAATACCTTTTTTAGAAAGTAGGTATTTTCTTGCCTAAGCCTTCCAGTGTGCTCTGCTGTTATGTGTATTAGCTGTCTGAGTTTAGAGGGGCAAGCCAGGCTGAGTCAGACCTGGGTTGAATAGATAGATTGAGGTTCCGGGGTTTTCGGGACCGGACTCCATTTTGTTTGCGTTGTTCATAACGCCATTTTGTGTTGCCCTCACGTAGGCCGTGGAGGTAACCGAACGAACAAAGTTGCATGGGCCTAATTGTTCATGTATGCATTAAACAGGCCCTTTTCTGACTTATGAGTGAACTGCAGGACGCTGACCTCTTCACCTGAAACTGACCCTTCACGAAGCCAATTTCTCTGGCTGATCCTTGTCTGAGATTGACAATCAATGTTCAGGACCTCGTTAACCTTTAGTTTCCTTGCACATATCTTATCCTAATCAGCATCCGAATTGTTTCTTTTCTTACGACTTTTCATTACATGGGTAGTGCTTTCAATTATGGGTTTGTCCGGCTTGTGGAAATTGAATTTGGGACAGTCCTAATAATTAACTTTTGGGTTGGGTTACTGTAAATTATTTTTTTTTATGTGATACTCCGTTAGAAAATGTGTCCTATTGGTCAGAATTTTGCGCAGTGGGTGTACATTTATAATGAGAATATTTTGTATAAAAGGTGATGTCTTGCTCTATGAAAATTGAACAGTTTCTTGAGTTGTACACCATGTTGTATTGCTGAGATTACTGTTACTAGCTGCAGCTAATAAATTTGATCTCTGACGCCACCTAGAAGTATTCCGTGTCTCTGTTTGCCAAGACAGGAGAACCCGAAGACTTTGGGCGTGTCCCTGGCGCCGCTGGGTTCTATAACCTGGTTCTTCAGTTGGCGCCCAACGTGGGGCGACTTCAGCGGTACCGGTCCAAGCCCGAGGATCGTGAGGAGCCACGTGAGGAAATTCTGGAGGAAGGCCGCCACTTCATTGACCCCTGCATGTCGACGTGGACCTAAGGTCTTTTCTGCGAGGCTTCCCGCTTTCCAACGGCTACGAAGGACTGCTGCCCTGACTGTCGCCCTGTCTTGGACCCTTGATTGATCCTTTGTAAAGCGAGACCATAGATGGTCTTCTGGTGGCGTGACATATATTTGGTTAAGTATAAGTGGGTCGCTCCCACGACTTTGTTTTGGTTCTTGGTTTTGATTTGATTTTTGCAAAAATCGAAGCCGAGGGGCTCGTATTTTTACAAGTGTATCAATAGTTGATAACCCCTTGAAGTTTGAAGCTAGATTAGATTAGATAAGATGCCTGGTTTTAGCAAAATTGGGAAATGGTTTAGTTGTGGTTGCAACAGGGATTCCCGATTGGAGGATTCGTGTCCGATACCTCCGGTTGGAACTCCGACTTATGAGCTCTATTCAAAACACGGAGTGGGTCCTATTACTTATAATGAAGTGTGGGTCCGCTATACTAAAAAAGATGGTGTTTTACGATGGCCCCAACATGGTAGTTTTGAATTAAATATTTTAGATAATCTGGAAGTTGCGCTATTTAAGAAGAAAGCCCGGCCGGCAATGTTTGACTCTTTCCGCCTTTGGCGAAAGGAAGCCAAACAGCGAGAAATTAAGCAAGCAAAGAGAGATAGGAAAGATAAGAATATGTCAGTACTACAAGCTGCTAGGCAGTTTAAGTCAGATGAGGAAGATCGAGTGAGTGAAGTTTTAGATAGACAGCGTTGCATGGCCATAGATAAATGTTATCCGGCCTTGCCGTCTTCTCCTCCGAAAGTGACGGAAGACCCTGAAAAAGATCCTTTGATGTCTCATTTACTGAGATTGCCACCCCCTTATGTGCACGGTGCTACTGCGCCTCCATTACCCCCGGTTGTTCCACCCTTTGTTGTTCAACCTCCTACTGTTGTTCAGCCACCCGGTGCTCCACAGATGGTTTTGCCTCCTACTGCGCAACCCACTCTAGGGTCGCAAGCTTTGCTTCCAGCTTTGCCTCAAACTCCTTTGCCTTCTGCTTCAGCATCTCAGACTCCTACTGCTCTTGTTCCTACTTTGTCTCAAGATTTTAACTTTCCTGTTTTTACGCCTACTTCTTCTCCGTCTGCTCGAAAACGAATGACAGAAACCATTGTTAATCTGTTGTCTCCATTGTTTGGGCCACTGAGTATGACCCCTGTTTCGGAACGTAAGCAGAGTCGTAGTCAGCTTTCTAGTTCCGAAGAGCGGGCGGTGTTGGATTTATTGGCTCGTAGATGGATTTTAAATGCTTCCAGGTATAATTTGCCAGCAGTTATGGATGTTTTCTTTCAGTGGGAGCCGCCTAAGCAAAGGTATGTTTTTGATGTAATGTGTGCTTTTCTGCGGCAGGAATGGGAAGATAATGAGTTGGGTCCGATTCCGCAGGAAGTGCTTGATGTTCAGTCCGAGTTTGCTAAAGGGACGATAGTGGAATCTGATGTTACTGATGCTGTAGAGACGATACTTGCCTTCAGAACTAGACTCCCGTCTCAGCCATTGTACGAACCTGATCCTTCTGTTAGGAGGAAAGTGAAGCAGTATCCTATGAGAGAAGTTCCCCCTGTATGGAGAGAGGCAGTTGCTGCTAATGTTAATCAGGGTATTCAGGCCGTAGAGGCCCATTTTCAGCGAGTGTGGGTACATGTCCCTTGGAAGAGAGCAGAGGTCTTGGCTCTTAAGCAGACCTTACCTGACCCTCGTAAGAATCCCGCTGGTTATTACAAGGAGTTGTCCCAGACAGTTGATGCGTGTATTATGAATTTAGCTGACATAGATATGTTAATGGGTAATGTAGTTCCTCAACCTTTGTGGGCGAAGATTCGTCATGAGATTCATGCGCAAGAATTAGGTGATACGTGGGCTAATATTGTTGCTGCAGATGGTCGACAGGTAGGAGGTGCCAAACCTGAGCCTTTAGTTGCAGAATTACCTGGTAGGATTATTAATCTAATGAAAACTATGATGCCTCCTTTACGAGTGAATTGGGACAAGTTAGCAGCATGCAAACAAAAGAAAGACGAGAGTGTGTCTGATTTCTTCACGAGGTTTGAAGAAACGTTTATCGATCATAGTGGTCAGGACATGAGTACAGAAGGTGGTCAAAGGTTGTTCGTGGACAAATTTGTCTTTAATTTGCTTCCCGAACTTTCCAATAAGTTAAAGGACTCTGAGAGTTCATGGGCTGTTTCTTCGTCGGCCTAGATATTGGCTACTGCACAATATTATGTGAATAGGGATAAAGATGAGAAGGATAAAGCAGAGAAGAAAACTAAAGATTTAAAGACGAAGGTTCTTTTGCAGCAAGCTTATCCGCCTCGTCAGAATCAGCCTCAGTTTCAGCAACCTCCACAGTTTCAGAGATTGTTACAGAAACCAGAGCCTTATGCTCCGCGATTCTTTCCTGGTCCTAATCAGTGTGCTTATTGCAGAGAGGAAGGTCATTTTAAGAATAGTTGCCCGGCTTTGTTACAGCGTGTGAATGGCGTATCTGGTCAGAGAGGTCGTGGTGGTTTCCAACAAGCTCCTAGGGGTAGGGGATGTGGTGTGTTATCCCAGAATGAGCGTTCCTCTTCCCTTCAGAATTCTGCGAATTATTTTGACAGACATAATGTTCCGAGTAGTCAGTCTGCACAGTACTATGTTGATGATTATTATGTAGAGAGTGAGAGTGCTGGTTATAATGATAGTTAGGACAGCCATGGGCAAAGAGAGGGGGTAGTGTCAGTTCCAGTAGACCAGAGTGGACCTTATGTTGAAGTGACTACATCAGGTGTGACAGAACCTTTTCTTTTGGTTACTGGTGCGACAAAGAGTTCTATTATGCACTCTAAACTTCCTGGCGCACCTTTGTCTGGCTTGACCAATGTTTCCGTAGGATTTTCAGGCACCCCAGTTTGTAACCCGATTTCTAATCCTTTGCCCCTTTCTATTGGCCCTTGTGAATTGGAAGCTCCTCTTATTTTGACGACTGGTTGTAATGAGAATCTAATGGGTTTGGACTTGCTGAAAAGATTGCATGCGACAATACATTGTTCTCCTTCGGGAGTACATCTTACCCTAGGTAAGAAAGTGATTTCTCCGATGTATTTGTCTAAAGATTGTCTTCCACTGGAATTGCGTTCGCTTCCTGATACGCTTTGGGCTACAGGTCCAAATGATGTTGGTCTTTTGCAGATTCCACCGTATGTTGTTACCCTCAAATCGAATGCTAGGCTACCTCGTATCCCACAGTGTAAAATATCTAGTGATGGCGAGAGAGCTCTTTTAGCGATCATATATGATTTGGTTGAGAAGGGTGTAGTTGAAGAAACGAGAGGTAATGTGTGTAACAGTCCTGTTTTGCCTGTCCTTAAGCGTACTGATGCTTCTCAGCCACCTGTGTACCGGTTTGTGATTGACCTTCGAGAGGTAAACAAGATTGTGGTGCCACAGTTTCCTGTTGTCCCTGATATCACTGCTTTGTTGACTCTGATTCCTGCTTCGCCAGCCTGGTTTTCTGTTATTGACCTGAAGAATGCTTTCTTTAGCATTCCGATTGCTGAGAAGAGTAGGGATATATTTGGCTTCTCTTTAGGAGGACGAAGCTTCCGGTTTAAGAGAGCTCCCCCAGGGTATTGTGAAAGTCCCTCCATCTATAGTCAGGCGTTGAAAACTCAGCTTGATAGCTTTGTGTTGCCTACTGGTGCTACTCTTATCCAGTACGTTGATGATCTGTTGGTTGCCGCTGATGACGAAGAGATTTGTAAAGAGGCTACTCTTTCTTTGTTACGACATTTGTCTGACCTTCATCATAATGTGTCACCTTCCAAGTTACAGTATTGCCGACAAGAAGTAACCTACTTAGGTCATCTCTTGTCGAAGGAGTGAAGAAGGTTGACCCCAGAACGAATTCAAACGATTGCGCAAATGAGTGTACCATCCACACAGAGAGAAGTGCGTGCTTTCTTAGGTATCACCTCGTATTGTAGACAATGGATCCCTAATTTTTCCCTGCTAGCGAAACCTCTGTTGGCGCTGACTCTTAAAGATACTCCGCATCCTCTCCCTTGGTCTAATGAGTGTCATAAAAGTTTTTCTGAATTACGTGATGCATTGTGTTCGGCTCGGGTATTGGGTACTCCTGACTACAGTAAACCTTTCACGTTGTACGTTCACGAGAGAGAAGGTTGTGCATTGTTAGTGTTGACTCAACAGTTTGGAGACAAGCAACGCCCATGTGCGTATTTTTCACCGACGTTAGATCCGGTAGCTAAAGCGTTGCCGAGCTGTTTGAGAGCTACAGCGGCAGCGGCTGTTTCTCTCCGACAGTCTGCTGGTTTGGTATTGGATAATACGTTGATTGTGATGGTCCCACATTCAGTGGATACCTTATTGAAGAGGACCAAGACACAGCACCTTACTAGTGCACGTCTGTCAGGTTGTGAGTTGACTCTTCTGGCTAGCCATGTTCACATTAAAAGATGTAATGTATTGAATCCAGATACGTTGTTGCCGATTTCTGTAGAGTCCGATGCTCAAGAACAGCATGATTGTTTTCTTCCTACAGAGGAAGAAACGAAAGCTAGAGTTGACCTAAAAGATACTCCTCTTGAGAATGTTGATGGTACTTTATGGGTAGATGGTTCGTGTTTTAAGCTTCCGAATGGTGAAACGACTGCAGCTTATGCCGTCACAACTTTACATACAGTTGTTGAGACAGCACGCATAGCACAGAATTCTGCGCAAGCAGCAGAGTGTGTATTGTCAGAAGGAAAGCGAGTGAATGTTTATACTGATAGCCAGTATGCGTTTGGTGTTGCCCATAGTTTTGGACGTTTGTGGAGAGCAAGAGGATTCCTTACTTCCCATGGCACAAAAATTCAGCATGGGCAGTTAGTGAATGAACTTTTGGAATCTCTTGCTCTCCCAAAGCAGATTGCAATTGTGAAGTGTAGTGCGCATAAGAAAGTTGTGGATGATGTAGGTCGAGGGAATGCGTTTGCGGATGAAGTTGCGAAGGAAACGGCGAGAGACATGATGAGCCGTATGTATGTGGCAGGTCCTGCAAGATGGGTTGTGGAAAGTGGAATGTGTGAAGACAAGACACAATAGAAAGTGTGAAGATGATTCAGGCTGAAGCTACGGAAAAAGAAGTGAGTACGTGGAGAGAGAGTACGGGTATGTTGGATTCGACAGGTTGTTGGGTTGAGTTGTCAGAACACCAGCGATGGTTATTGCCTGATGCGTATGTGCTCCCAGTGGTTACTATGGCTCATGGAATGGCCCACATTAGTTCGAAGGGAATATGCAAGTTGTTGGCTCCAGTATGGCAGAATGCTGGAATTCCGAAATGTGCTGAGAATGTTGTGAAGCATTGTATGATTTGACTGAAGTATAATCCTGGCAAGGGAACTCCAACTCCAGCTGGTCATTTTGCTCCTCCGACGTATCCATTTGAAGTGATACAGCTAGATTACATTCACATGGAGAGATGCAACAATCTGAAGTATGTCCTTGTGGTTGTTTGCGCCTTTTCCAGATGGATAGAGGCCTATCCCCTAAAGGATAATACTGCCTTGTCTACAGCTAAGGTTTTGCTCAAAGAGTATTTCCCTAGATTTGGTTTGCCGAGAATTGTATGGTCGGACAATGGGAGTGAATTTGTGGGTCGAGTCATGAAGAAAGTGTGTATTGGATTAGGGATAAATCAGAAGTTCCACGCTGCGAATCACCCCCAGTCAGCAGGTCTTGTCGAATGCTATAACGGCACATTAAAGCTGAAACTCGCTAAGATTCAAGCGAGCACTGGTCTTACATGGCCGGATGCCTTGCCGTTGGCTCTTTTGTCAACAAGGACGACAGTGCATTCTCGTGTGGGACTTAGCCCATACGAAATAGTTTTTGGTCGTCCAGCGAATGTTTGGGGTGTGCCTCGTCCTAAAAAATACAGTGACCTTGAGTACCCTATGTTGGTGGATTACTTACATGACTTGACTGCTAAATTACGTGTTCTCCACCAACAGGTCTATGACAGTTTGCCGAAAGCTACTGCAGATCCAGGGCACACGATCCAACCTGGTGATTTTATCTTGACGAAGAATTTTCAGCGATCCAAGAATTTGGAGCCGAGATGGACTGGTCCCTATTTGGTATTTCTGGTCACTAGAACTGCTGTTAGAGTAGCTGGTAAAAAGAACTGGGTGCATGCCACCCATACGAAAAAAGTTCAGTTGCCCTTACCGTATGATAAGTGGGTGAGGGATGGAATAGCTGACTCCGAGTGTGAAAAGGTTCCTAGATTCGTATCTTTTAGTGATGCACATTTGACATGGACTCAGTCGGAACGCGAGGATGATGATGTTCTGCAAGCTGCTGGGCCTCCGTCTCTGAGACTCGACACGACGAATCCGGAACTCCTCTTTAAGGATCAGACTGTACCTGGTAAAGAACGCTACGATTTGAGGCCAAGACAGCCTATTGCTATGGACAAATAAAGATTGGAATTTTTTTATATAGTGAATTACACCTTGTCAGATCAAGAGACTTTTTTTACTTTTTCTTTTTCGAGTCAACATCCGGACTCAGCTGCAGGGTCACGGTATAAGTTCTTAAGGGGTGAGCCGCGTATTGACACAAGGTCTGCGGTTTAGGGTCGTTAGTACGATCTTGACGCACACTTAAGTGAAGAAGGAAAATTGCTGTGAGCAGCACGTTTTGAGTCCGACAAGGGTGTTAAAAGAGTTGATTTCAGAGTGCAAATGTGTATATTGGTTCGTAGCAAATGTTTTTAATAATATGTTTTCTTATGCTTTTGAACATTACGTTGGTTTGTGTGGGTTGGATTTTCTATGCATCACAACAGACGCTTGCATCTACCTCCCAACCTACTCTTTCTTTTCCTACTGTTTCCCCACATGAGTTTCATACGTTGCCTGAACATGAACAGACACGAAGATTAGAATTTGTGAACAATTCATTTATACAGATGTTACATCAGCATCAGTTAGTTGTAAATACCACGAATTGTTGGGTGTGTGGTCTTATGCTGCATACGACTGATAAGGGAATGCCATATTTGGTTTTGCCTTTTTCGCCTAATGGGTCAGTATGGGCACTCCAGTCAATGTTTATCTATGCGAATGAAGCATCTCCTGTTCGTTCTGTCAAAGATAGTGCGAATAATAATGCCTTGATACAGGGAATAGTAGATATGGTCAGAGATATTGATGCATATAATGCTATCCCTAAAGATGAGGTACGAGCATATGTTGGTTGGAACAAGATGAGATATAGCATTAGTCTGACAGAGAAAGAGAGACAGAAAAGGTCTCCTCCTATTTGGATTGTACCCCACCGAGGTCATTTTTGTCTGCAAGGTAATGGTCAGAATCCGAGGCTCAGCTTGGTAAGAGTGTGTGTGTTCACACCTATGTCTATACATCCCAGAAATCTCCACCGTTCGTGCCAGCCAAAGGCACGTATTTTGTTTGTTATGATAGAGCATATACATGGTTGCCTTCTGACTTTTCAGGCACATGTTATGTGGCATTTTTGCTTCCCCATACATACACAGCTGCTTTCAATTACCATAAGACAAGATATGGTAGAGGTGTTATCGATGCGAATGACACTGCCGCACAAGAAGTTGGAGACTTCTTTAAGGGTTTCCTGCCCTTTTGGGGTCCTATGGCTAATGGTAGGACAATTTGTCAGCTTACGAGAGTGGTCGAGGCCACTATAAATGAGACTGCAGGTGCCCTTAGCAATATAACAGCCGAGCTTCAAGCGGATCGCCTTATGACATTACAGAACCGCTTTGCTTTAGATATTATACTTGCAGATAGAGGTGGAGTATGTAAATTGATCGGGTCTAGTTGCTGAGTTTTCAATTCAATTCAATTCAATTCAATTAATTTATATAGCGCGCTATATACCCAGAGGGTCTCAAGGCGCTTGGAGAAGGGTGGGGAATTACTTGTTGAATATCCAGGTTTTAAGTTGCTTTCTGAATGCTAGGTGGTTCTGAGTGAGGCGAAGGTGAATGGGAAGTGAGTTCCAGGTTTTTGCCGCCAGGTAGGAGAAGGATCTTCCTCCCATGGTGGTTTTGTTGATGCGAGGTACAGCAGCAAGGGCTTGGTGGGAGGAGCGTAGCTGGCGGGAGGGGGTGTAGAAGGAAAGTCGTCTGTTGAGGCATTCGGGTCCAAGTTCGTAAAGTGCTTTGTGTGCGTGGGTTAGAAGGCGGAATGTTTTCCTCTTATTGACAGGGAGCCAGTGGAGGTTTTTCAGGTGACCAGAAATGTGGTCTTTACGCGGAATATCTAGTATGAGTCTGGCTGATGCGTTCTGGATGCGTTGGAGTTTTTTCTGAAGTTTTGCGGTGGTACCGGCATATAGGGTGTTTCCGTAGTCCAGGCGGCTTGTAACCAGTGCGTGGGTGACCGTTTTTCTAGTTTCGGTGGGGATCCAGCGAAATGTTTTTTTAAGCATGCGAAGAATGTTGAAGCAGGATGATGAAACGGCGTTGACTTGTCTGGTCATCGAGAGTGAGGAGTCCAGAATTACGCCCAGGTTCCGTGCGTGGTCTGTCGGGATGGGTGCTTTTCCAAGGGACTCTGGCCACCACGAGTCGTCCCAGGCGGAGGGGGAGGTGCCTAAGATAAGGACTTCTGTTTTGTCGGAATTCAGTTTCAGACGGCTCTGCCTCATCCACTCGGCTACTTCTCTCATTCCTTTATGTAGGTTGGCCGTGGCGGTGTTAGGGTCCTTGGTGAGTGAGAGGATCAGTTGAGTGTCATCAGCGTAGGAGATGATGTTGAGGTTATGCTGGCGTGCGATGGCCGCGAGGGGGCTCATGTATACGTTGAAGAGGGTGGGACTGAGTGAGGATCCTTGTGGCACGCCGCAAATGACTTCAGTGGCCTCAGATTTGAATGGTGGGAGGCGGACTCTCTGGGTCCTTCCGGAAAGGAACGAGGTGATCCATTCCAGTGCTTTTCCTTGGATTCCGATGTTTCTGAGGCGTTGTAGCAGGGTGCTATGACAGACTGTGTCGAAGGCTGCGGAAAGGTCGAGGAGGATTAGGGCGACTGTGTCTCCATTGTCCAGTAGAGTTCGAATGTCGTCTGTTGCTGCGATGAGTGCGGTCTCAGTGCTGTGTTTGGCTCGGAAACCGGACTGAGAGGAGTCGAGGGATTTGTTGGTTTCGAGGAAGGCGGCGAGCTGGTTGTTGACAGCTTTCTCGATGACTTTGGCCGGGAATGGAAGGAGCGAGATGGGGCGGTAGTTTTTGAGTTCGGTGGGGTCAGCTGTGGTTTTTTTTAGAAGGACGCTGAGTTCGGCGTGTTTCCAGCTTTCCGGGAAGGTGGCGGAGTTGAGGGAGCAGTTGATGACGTCTCGGAGGTGTGGTGCTATGATGGAATCTGCTTTGTTGAAGATGTGGTGAGGGCATGGGTCTGTGGGGGATCCTGAGTGGATGGAGTTCATCAGACGGATGGTGTCCTCAGTGGAGATTGGGTTCCAGTCATTAAGGATGCTCAAGGGGGGTGACGGTACGGCAGAAGGTTGGGTGGGTTGGCCTCCGGGTTGGTTGTCAAAGCTGTTGTGGATGTCTGCGATTTTGTCGTGGAAGAACGAAGCTAGGGAGTCGCAAAGGGCTTGAGAGGAAGTGATGTCGTTGGAGTTGGCAGTGGGGTTGGTAAACTCTTTGACAATGTTGAATAATTCCTTGCTGTTGTGGGCGTTGTTGTTAAGTCGGTCTTTGAAAGCGGCTTTCTTGGCAGTCCGGATCAGTTGGTGGTGTATGCGGGTGGCGTTTTTGAAGGCGTCCCTGGTGTTGGTGTTTGGGTCTTTTTTCCATGCCTTCTCAAGGGAGCGACAGAGTTTCTTGGATTTCTTAAGATCATCGTTGAACCAGGGGGCGTTTTTGCTGCCTATTTTGATATGACGTTTTTTCAGGGGAGCTAGGTTGTCGGCGCTGCTGGTTAGCCATTGAGTGAGGTTAATGGCTGCTTGGTTGGGGTTTGAAGAATGGGCAGGGGGGTGTTGAAGAAACGATGAGGAGATCTGGTCGAAGGTGATTTTGTTCCAGTTTCTTTGCAGAGTAGGTTGAGGATGGTTGTGGACTGTGGTCTTTTTGTAGATAAAGTGAACGCAGCTGTGGTCCGTCCAATGGAGAGCTGTGGTGTGACTGTAGGAGATATGTTTGCTGGAGGTGAAGATAGGGTCGAGTGTGTGGCCTGCGTAGTGAGTGGGGGAGTTAACAAGTTGTTTGAGTCCGAGGTTGGCGAGATTGTCCAGAAGGGCGGTGGTGTTGCTGTCGTTGCTTTTTTCCAGGTGAAAATTGAGGTCTCCCAATAGAATGTAGTCCTCGGAGCGGAGGCCGTGTGGGGTGATAAAGTCAGTGATGTCTTCACTGAATTGTGCACGGGGTGCTGGTGGCCTGTAGAGGAGGGTGCCTCTGAGTGTGGTCTTGGGGTCGGTGTGGATCTGGAAGTGAAGGTGCTCGGCGCTAGCAAGGTTGACGTCTGAGCTGGTTGAGATGCGGATGGAGTTCTTATGGACGATGGCGATGCCTCCTCCTGTTTGCTTGGTGCGGTCTTTCCGGATGATCTTGTAGCCTTCCGGGATGGCAATGGTGATGTCTGGGGCTGAGGAGGCGTTCATCCATGTTTCTGTTAGGAAGGCGACGTCCGGAGAGATGGTGTCTAGTAGATTCCAAAGGTCGATGGCGTGTCTGTGGACTGAGCGGGTGTTGAGCAGGATGCATTTAAGGTGGTTGGTGTCAGGTCTCTGTTTGGTGTTAGTGGATGAGGAGTTGGTCTTGGTGCCGTCATACTTGCAGGAGTTGCATGCGAAGGGTCCATGGGTGTGTCCAGGGGCGGCTTGGGCGCATTTGGGGAGTCGACCGGGGTTAAGGGCTAAGAGGGTGGAGGCGGCGTATGTAATGCGGGTGGGGTGAGTAGTACGGGGGCCAGGGGGTCTGGCGCTGGGCGGGGGCTTGGCGCGGACGGGCGTAGACGGGCTTACCTTTGGCGTGCCTTCGGCGCGGATGGGGCGCGATCGCTGCGCGTGATCGCTGCGCGTAGGTCCTACTGACATAAGTGGAGAAGTGGAGGGGGGCGGAGCGTGGGAGGGGGAGCTGGGAGGCGGTAGCGAAGGGGGAGGGATGGGCTGCAGGCACAACAAAATGGTGGGATCAACAACAACAACAGGACGCTATGAGAGGGCAATGCGAAGTGACAATCAGCAGCGCTGTGCACACAGGTCGGATGCAAATATAATGAAACAAATGCGAGGTCACAAACAGCAGCGCTATGAACACAGGTCGATAAATAATATGATAAAACCCTGAAAGCAATGGGAATTGACAATAGGCGGCCCAATGCACACAGGTCCAATAAACACCAATAAACTACGCAATGCGGAGCGCTACTCTGGATACTGGGCGCTGAATCAAAATGATTAATGGCAGTGGACAGGCAGTGCTACGATACCACAATAGCGCTTGTAGGTCGGGAGGTAGGCAGGAGCGACCGCTTCACACGGAGTTAGGCTGGTCACAGAGGCTCCCCAACCGGGCTGTTCCTGGTGATTCGTGGGTGGGAGGGGGAGCTGGGAGGCGGTAGCGAAGGGGGAGGGACGGGCTGCAGGCACAACAAAATGGTGGGATCAACAACAACAACAGGACGCTATGAGAGGGCAATGCGAAGTGACAATCAGCAGCGCTGTGCACACAGGTCGGATGCAAATATAATGAAACAAATGTGAGGTCACAAACAGCAGCGCTATGAACACAGGTCGATAAATAATATGATAAAACCCTGAAAGCAATGGGAATTGACAATAGGCGGCGCAATGCACACAGGTCCAATAAACACCAATAAACTACGCAATGCGGAGCGCTACTCTGGATACTGGGCGCTGAATCAAAATGATTAATGGCAGTGGACAGGCAGTGCTACGATACCACAATAGCGCTTGTAGGTCGGGAGGTAGGCAGGAGCGACCACTTCACATGGAGTTAGGCTGGTCACCTTTCATACCAGATAACGCCTGACAGTGTACCAAGCCATCTTGAGGTTACATAAGTCCGCTGAGTCTATACATGTAGACGAAGGGAACTGGTCATTGATGGGATGGTTTTGGGAACTGCTGTCCAAATGGGAATGGAAGATTCTGATGTTCCTTGGTATGGCTTTAGCGATCCTTTTCTCGTGTTGCTTATGCATCCAGTGTGGTCCCGCCGTTTGTAGTCTTTGTGCTACAATCTGTGTGAGAAGACCAGTCCAGAGAGAAGCAAAGGATAATAAGATGATGTTACAGCAACACCTTGATGACCTGATGAGAATAGATATAGACCTGGATTCAGATTGACGTGAGTTTAGGTCATTGCCTACGTAATGGTAAAAGGAGGGTCTGAGGTTCCGTGGTTTTCGGGACCGGACTCCATTTTGTTTGCGTTGTTCATAACGCCATTTTGTGTTGCCCTCACGTAGGCCGTGGAGGTAACCGAACGAACAAAGTTGCATGGGCCTCATTGCTCATGTATGCATTAAACAGGCCCTTTTCTGACTTATGAGTGAACTGCAGGACGCTGACCTCTTCACCTGAAACTGACCCTTCACGAAGCCAATTTCTCTGGCTGATCGTTGTCTGAGATTGACAATCAATGTTCAGGACCTCGTTAACCTTTAGTTTCCTTGCACATATCTTATCCTAATCAGCCTCTGAATTGTTTCTTTTCTTACGACTTTTCATTACATGGGTAGTGCTTTCAATTATGGGTTTGTCCGGTTTGTGGAAATTGAATTTGGGACAGTCCTAATAATTAACTTTTGGGTTGGGTTACTGTAAATTGGGTTTTTGTTAATGTGATACTCAGTTAGAAAATGTGTCCTATAGGCCAGAATTTTGCGCAGTGGGTGTACATTTATAATGAGAATATTGTGTATAAAAGGTGATGTCTTGCTCTATGAAAATTGAACAGTTTCTTGAGTTGTACACCGTGTTGTATTGCTGAGATTACTGTTACTAGCTGCAGCTAATAAATTTGATCTCTGACGCCACCTAGAAGTATTCCGTGTCTCTGTTTGCCAAGACAGGAGAACCCGAAGACTTTGGGCGTGTCCCTGGCGCCGCTGGGTTTTAAAACCCGGTTCTTCAAGATCTGAGTTGAGTACTGAGGAGGGGTATCTCCTTGACCTGAATATGGATGTGCCTGGCAAGTTAAAATACTGGCTCCACCTCCTACTGTGCGTCTGATGGCAGACCCCCTCTTTCTGAAAGGAAGGATGCAGCCTGGTAAACAAAGTGCTCCAGGCCTGAGCAGAACTGGTTCTAGCTGGGTTCAGTGGCTAGATACATTTGAGAAAAAAGACTTTTGGGGTATAAATATCTGTGCCCAAACCCCTGATTTTTGTATTGCTCCTGGATGTCAAGAGGAACCTCTGTCCATGTCACTGAAGGAATCTGCAGGAGAGGACTGTCCTTGTGCTTGTGTGCTATTTCCTGGATTGGCCTGCAGTAATTCCCCTTTGACTAGGAAGAAGAGGGAAAAGGACTTTTGAGAGACTTTTATTTTTGCTAAAGCAATCACTCAAGGGCTAGAAGAGAGCTAGCCTCCTGCTGGAGTCACAGGCCCATCTGACTCCCCCACCAGCCTCCTGATTCCTATCTGCAGGTGAGGCCCCTGTGAGTTCCAGGGCCTCTAGTTCTACTACAGAGAAGAGAGTGCTGAAAATCGTCGCTAACACCATTTGCGAGCTGCCGCAACTGAAGAACATTAGAAAATCATCACGCAGCTGTCGCCGAGCGATGGCAAACCGAAGATCATCGCATCACACGTTTGCTGGCCCCAAAGTGCTTGCTAACCCCAGAGATCATCGCATCGCATATTTGCGGACTTGTCGACGGCTCGCTAACCCCGGATCATCGCATCGAGATCATCGCAGAGCGGGCGCCTTGCGTCTGCCATTTTCCTCGCATTGCACCCGGATCATTACTCCCTCGCGGGGAGCCATTTTCTTTCGTCGCAACAAGATCGCACACGCAACAGGATCAGCACATCATCCTCCCTTGCGGCAAGGCTTCAACCTATCGCTGACCTAGCATGAAGAAATCTGTAGCTTTGTCCCGCACACCCCCGCAGACCGGCGCATCATCCTCCCTTGCGGCAAGGATTCAACGCATCACCGGCCTAGCATAGGGAAAATCATCGCTACAGCTAGTTTGCGACATTTTGCTTGTTTTGCTACGAAATCCAGGTACTTTTTAAGTAAAAGGGTCGCAGAGACCCCTGCCTTGAACTGAACCCCTATTTGACCACTTTGAATTCTTTTTCCAGCTTTTCAAGAGTACCCTCCTTTTTCAGTATTGTTGTTTTTTACTGCTATTGGTCTTGTGTTAAGTCTATATATAAAAATACTTATTTTGTTTAACTACTTGTGTGGTGTCCATTTGTAATGTCCTTCACTGTGTTACTGTGTATGATCATAAATGCTTTACACACTGCCTCTAAGATAAGCCTAGCTGCTCGTGCTACGTTACCACAGGGTTGAGCAGGGGTTATCAAAAGGTGTAGCCCCCTTACTCTGACTTAGGAAGAAGGGTCCCTACTTGGACTGTGGACAGCCACTGCCAACTAGAGACCCCCATTTCTAACCGAAGGGTACTCACATGGGACACCAGTCGGGAACACAGTGAGGCGAAGGGCAGTCTTGTAATGTGCTATGTACAATGACCAGCTTACGTATCCATATAACACAGCAATCCGTGTAGTCGATAATTATTTAAACACGAGAAGATACAACAGGGCGTGTTGATTTGACGTGTTTCGTATGTGCAGGAATGATGACCGCAAGATGAAACCAAGGACGTGTGCAGCCGCTACGCATCAAGAAAGAGAACCACACGAGTCCGTCCCCTCTTGTGAAATGACCTGACTATAAAGGACACTGCACTTCACATGTATAACCATATCCCTGCAATCTAACAATAAAAATTAATTCTATGAACCATTTGCTTGCCACATAGCACCCACTATCAATCAAGCCAAGTGAATGCATGGAATTGTTTTCATGAGAGCACAAAACCAATCCCAATAACAAACCAGTGCTTAATTTGAGCCAGTGGTTGTGGGTGGGACCTAGCGGAACAAATGTTTTGGGACCAGAACTTCCTCGACAGACTTTAATCCAGAGCAAGAGAGAGAAAAAAGACAAAAGAGGAAAGAAGGAAGAAGATTAAGCTAAATAAACAGTGACAAAGAAAGAAAGCAAGGATGAAAAAGAACCTGGAGAAGTGAGATAAAGAGTCAGGAAGTGCCTGGTACTTGATTAAAGCGGCATCTAAAGCAATAAAGACTACACAGCCTTGGTATTCGGCACCTTGACTTCGATAGCACCGCCCACAAGCATCTGAGCAAAACTTTGGAGCCCAACACTGAGGCCCTCATTTACAAGAGGCCTGCATCGCCGAGGCATCACTTAATATGACAATCTGGTGGCGCAGGCCTCTCAATCATATCTATGAATCGACGCAAATCCACCCTGCGTGTCTTTGCATTGCATGGCCTTATAGACATGGAGTAAGCCAAGGCAGCGCAAAGCGATGCGTTGCCTTACTCTGCATCACAGAGGAGTTCAATGGACGTTGCTGTGGTTGTTTCCACTCAACACACATTGATTTTGACACTGCCCCAGATTTACAACATCACATAAACCTGAGTCAGCACCAAAAACGTATGCCTCTCCAGAGCAGGCGTAACGTGGAGAAATGTTTACATTTCTCCTCGTTTTTTCCTCTTTGCACTTGTGCTGCGTTCAGCAGCACATCATAGAAAGACGAAAACACCTGCATAGAATGTTTTTGTGCAGGATGGTGCCCCTTTCTACACAAAAACAATCATGCCAATAACACAGGCACCCTTTTGCACCCAGGGGACAGGAAGGCACTGTATCTTTTAAATATGGTGCATTTCTGGCCTTTCAAATTGGCGTAGGGCAGCTCATCAAAATTACTTGCAGCGCTGTCCTATGCCAATTCTTTGTAAATTAGGCTTTTATTCTTTAACACATTATGTACTGTAATCAATAATTACCTATAACCCTTGGACTAACCATTAACTTTGGGTTTCTGATTAGCGTGCTACTCGCCATACAGAGCTTCAACACCTAATCTGGGCTAATATGTACTATAAAAATACAATTTAAATTCAATGTAATCGATATTTACGACTCGCAATGTGTGTGGCTTTCATATCGCCTACCTCGCTGGCAGCGCATAGAGCTTGCAGACACTGTGCAGCTCTGTCAATGTGCACGGCTTACAAACATTATGCATACCTGGCCGGGTGTCTGACTTGCAGACAGTGTGCAGGACATGCAGGATGTAAGACTACATTCATGGCTCACACACTCCAGGGCATTCAGACAGCGCACATTGCTGGTAGTGCATAAGGCTTTTAGAGAGCATGCAGGGCTGCCAATGTGCAAGGCTTGCTGACACTGCAGGGTGCTCTCTAAGTGCAAGGCTGTTTTCAAGGCCAGCACTGAGTGTAGCTTTCAAGACAGCGTCCATAGTCAGCAGCCTACTGGGCTTGTAAACAATGTGCAGGACTGGCCACTTCTATGGCTTACCGAGTAACGTGCCAGCACAATTCAAGGCTGCCCTTGGGGCTAGCAGTGTACAGGGCTGACAGTGTGTAGGGCTGTCAAGATCAGTGCCAGTGTCCCGGGCTGACAGTGCCCAGGACTGCCCTTGTTGCACAAATCAGATCATAATTCTCACTGTGGTCAGGGAGGCTTGTTATGAAAGATGCCCCTGAGCAGAACTTAGAAAGCAGAACTTCAGTGCACTGGACTTCCAGGGTGAACGTCTGCCTGAGGGGTGTGGGGGGAGGGGGGACAGCATGCAAAGTGTCCTGAGGAATTAATTCCCTAGGACCGCATAACTCACCAACTGGCAACATTGCTTTGGGGAAACAATAGAACCAGATGGATCACTCCTAAAATCATCTTCGTGTTTCATTAGGATTAAAAACTTTTCGATATCTGTAATCCTAGTACTAATTGTGGCCTAAATCTTGCTTTACACACAAGATGATGGACGGAATGTTGCACATTCAAGCATCCTAGGACCGGTTTCTGGCTATCAGCTGCCATACGCCAGGATAGCTTGACTCCAGTGGCTTAGTTAGCACGGGACCCACGTTTGGGCATACCCTTCCCATATGCGGCGAACAGCAAAACACACAAGATGATGGACGGAATGTTGCACATTGGCAAAACATTCACCCCCAGTGACAGATCTGGGTTTAATCCATCGTTATTTTGCTCACCACGCCACCCCAGTTCAGACATGGCCATATGCAAATCAGCCTTGACCCTGTGCCTCATGGGAACAGTCCAGCCCGAACTGCCAAGCCATGTTTTCCCTGGACCGGAATCAAGCATCCTAGGACCGGTTTCTGGCTATCGCCGTCATCAGCCTGGATAGCTTGACTCCAGTGGAGTAGTGAGCATGTCTGGGCATACCCTTCCCACATAGGGCGAACAGAAAACACACACAAGATGATGGAGGGAATGTTGCACATTGGCAAAACATTCACCCCCAGTCACAGATCTGGGTTTAATCCATCGTTATCTTGCTCACCACGCCACCCCAGTTCAGACATGGCCATATGCAAATCTTCCATGACCCTGTGCCTCATGGAAACAGTCCAGCCCGAACTGCCAAGCCATGTCTTCCATGGACCGGACTCAAGCATCCTAGGACCGGTTTCTGGCTATCAGCCGTCATTAGCCAGGATAGCTTGACTCCAGTGGAGTAATGAGCACGGGACCCACGTCTGGGCATACCCTTCCCACATAGGGCAAACAGCAAAACACACAAGATGATGGACGGAATGTTGCACATTGGCAAAATATTCACCCCCAGTCACAGATCTGGGTTTGATCCATCGTTATTTTGCTCACCACACCACCCCACCACCCCTGTTCAGACATGGCCATATGCAAATCAGCCTTGACCCTGTGCCTCATGGGGACAGTCCAGCCCGAACTGCCAAGCCATGTCTTCCCTGAACCGGAATCAAGCATCCTAGGACTAAATCTTGCTTTAACCTGGTGCCTGCAACAGCTGCCTGTTTGGAGCCGACGAGGTTCTGTAAAAGGGGGTACTCACCTCTTTCACCAGTCAGGGCTCACCTCTCTCACCAGTCAGTGCTCACCTCTCTCACCAGTCAGCACTCACCTCTCACCAGTCAGCACTCACCTCTCTCTTTTCACTGAGTGCTCACATCTCTCACCAGTCTGCGCTCGCCTCTCTCACCAGTCAGGGCTCACTCCCACCAGTCAGTGCTCACCTCTCTCACCAGTCAGCACTCACCTCTTTCACCAGTCAGGGCTAACCTCTCTCACCAGTCAGCGCTCACCTCTCTCACCAGTAAACACTCACCTCTCACCAGTCAGCGCTCACCTCTCTCCCCAGTCAGCGCTCACCTGTCTCCCCAGTCAGCGCTCACCTCTCTCCACAGTAAGCACTCACCTCTCTGCAGTCAGCACTCATCTATCTCCCTAGTCAGCACTCACCTCTCTCTGCAGTCAGCGCTCACCTTTCTCCTTAGTCAGCACTCACCTCTCTCTGCAGTCAGCGCTCACCTCTCTCCTTAGTCAGCACTCACCTCTCTCTGCAGTCAGCACTCATCTCTCTCCCCAGTCAGCGCTCATCTCTCTCCCCAGTCAGCACTCATCTCTCTCCCCAATCAGCACTCACCTCTCTTCCCAGTCAGCGCTCACCTCTCTCCCTGGTCAGCACTCACCTCTCTCTGCAGTCAGCACTCACCTCTCTCCCCAGTCAGCATTGACCTCTCTCCGCAGTCAGCGCTCACCTCTCTCTGCAGTCAGCGCTCACCTCTATCCCTAGTCAGCACTCATCTCTCTCCCCAGTCAGCGCTCATCTCTCTCCTAGTCAGCACTCACCTCTCTCCCCAGTCAGCACTCATCTCTCTCCCTAGTCAGCGCTCATCACTTGCTGCAGTTAGCGCTCACCTCTCTCTGCAGTCAGCGCTCACCTCTATCCCTAGTCAGCACTCATCTCTCTCCCCAGTCAGCGCTCATCTCTCTCCTAGTCAGCACTCACCTCTCTCCCCAGTCAGCACTCATCTCTCTCCCTAGTCAGCGCTCATCACTTGCTGCAGTTAGCGCTCATCTCTCTCCCCAGTCAGCGCTCACCTCTCTCCCCAGTCAGCGCTCACCTCTCTCCCCAGTCAGCACTCACGTGCTGGTGTTCTCCCATCCACGCTTCCCATCTGCCATGTTTCCCTGAAGTGCCCGTAATTCTATGCTTCCCCTGAAACTCGCAGGAGGGGCACAGATACACACCCAACTAGAGGAGGAGGTTAGGGCAATTTACTATTCTAACTCCAGTCCTCTATGAGTTCTGGAAAGTGCTTGTTTGTGAACCTTGCTGTACTTTCAGCAATCAGGGATAGTAAAATGGTGGCATGTCAGTATGCGTGAGAGCAACGTATGTGCAGGCGCAGGAGAGAGTGAGGGGCACTGACAGACAAGGAATTTGAAAAGATGGAACACTGTACTCAGAGAGATAAGCAAAGAGAACGTGTGGAAAGTCCGAGGACAATCAGGGGATACAGGGCGCAAACAGTGACAATAAGAGCCTTTCACCTTTGGTGTCCTGGAGCTTTATCTGACTGTTGGACCCACAACTGATCATCAAGTTAACCTCATTAGTGATTGACCTTAGGGAGCTTGGCAGAGCTGTCCAAGGCGTTGAGCAGAGACTCAGAACTTAATAACAACAGAGATAAAGATTAGCACAGCAAGATTAGTCCAAAACACACTAAATTACCCCCTGAACTTTTGCAGCACGATCTGCATTGCACCCTGTTCCGATGGCAGTAGGTACAACAGTACTATGGCTAATAAGGCACGGGCGTCCTTAGACTATCTGCAGGCTGGCCCTGTGTCAGATGCTCTAGTGGTCCCCACATCCTCGACTGCACACAGTACCTTTGAACGTAGGTGCGGGGGTCACACGTGTCGCTGCCTGGGCTGGCTGCTATGCTGAGGCACAGTACTAGCTGGTGCCTATGCTTGCATGCACTTTCTAGTAAAACACAGGCTTGGGACTCTTGCATTGTCCCCAGTGATGCAGTTGTGCACAGGTTCACACTAGACCGGGAGAGGAGGGGTTGTGTAGGCACCGATAGACAGAAGCTTTGCTTGCACGTTCCGAGGGGGAAACAAAGCTCTCCTTAGCAGGGTCTTCTTTTGGCTCAAAGCTCCAATCCCCGACCCAAACACATGAAGAGTCCACTCCCGGTGGCAATGGTGATATTACTGAGGTTAAAATTGCAAAGGGCTGGTCAGGGTTTCTTCTAATGTCTCGCCATAAGCACTGGCAACCACAGTTTCAAGTTTTCTTAGCGCTGGGCAATTGCAGGCGCTCCCTCACTAATCCTATCTTTGGACTCACTTTCATCATTTCCAGTCCCTTTGTGTAATGTTTCGCAGGCGGCCCGAGTGTTCAAAGTTCCCAATGAAAGCACAGTTTTGGGGAGCTAGTTAACTTGCTGGGGGGCGCATTGCAGTGAGACCAAGATCACAAGGCCTCACCGTAAGGCCTTATCGTGCAGATCCTTCGCCGGATGACAGCGGACCAACTTCATGTCTTCCTGTCAGCTCCTCAAGGTCCTTCATTTCTAGGGAGTCTTTCCTTCATGCAAGGGTACCTCCTGCGCCTCTCCTCTGCAGAATGTAATCTCTTCATCATGGTGCCCACACCGTCATTCGCTCCCGCCTGATCACATCCACACAATCCCTACCCAAATGATACTCTGGACACGTAGTTGTGGGAAAGAACTGTTGCAGGTTTATTTTCATACAACACGTATGACATTTAGGTGGGTCATCTTACAGGCGATCCAAGCAGGCAGCCCCTCGCTGGCCCGCATGCCTAACGAGCCATCTTGCACGGTGAGTTGATGCTCTGACGGTGCAGCACATTGCCATCCTCGTTATACTCCCGCCCCCCCTGTCAGAGCGGAGCGGTGTGGCACTCCCCCGGTCGGTTCAGGCCCCCCGACCGCCCGAAGGACTAACAGGGCGCCGTCGCGGTTTCCAGGAACCACCCGCGGCTCCTGGTCCTTGGCTCTGATACCCTTACTGTGCCATGCAGAGGTACCCTTACTGTACCCTTCTGCCGCAGAGGTACCCTTACTGTACCCGTCTGCCTCCAGATCGCCCTGTAATCCGCCACAGCTCTGGGTGAGGCCACCGTCGATGACCGAGCCCCCCACCAAGTCAGCTACTTACAACCAAGTCGGTGTCTCTCTGACTTAGTGGAGGTGCACATGTTTCCTTGTCCCAGAGGCAATGCTTCTCAGGTCTGTGAATATCCACTCCCAGTGTCAGAGCATTCGGAGTCACATTGTCCTTGTATTGTTGGGCCTGGTTTAAGTGTATTTCTTGTCAGTGCTTTGGGTTCCTGAGTCAAGTCCGCTGGTTTACCTCATGGAAGTCTGAAATGGATTGGCGTCCCGTGACTCCTCCCTCAATTAGCACCAGAAGGAAGATCCAAATAGGTAGGGGTTCTTCAGAGTCTGACAGATGTACCTGCTTGTAGGGGCAGGTATGAGGGGTCTAAAGGACCCTGTTTGTTTCTCCCCCTCCCCAGAGGGCTGCCTTTAAAAGTTGCAATGAAAGTGCTACCTTTTTGTGGTGCACTTTCAGTGCTCCTCTTAAAGGCATGTTTTCCTCTGCGCCCACATTGGTAATACGGCACAGGTTCAGAAGCAAAGTGATTCCCTCATTTGCATAGAGCCACGCCTGATGCAAATGAGGGAACATCCTCTCATGATAGTGCTGGCATAACATGTTCATCAGTGCTATCAGTGTTACAGAAGGGGACGCACAAGCATCTGCAGCCCCTTTTTTGTAATACTATTGTGCCCCAGGGGCACTCAAAGTGGGGGCACGCGCCCGTTGCACCTCCAGGGCACAATGAATAATACGGGCCCAGGGGTGCATATTTTTGCAAAGCTGAAAAGCCCATGAGTGCCCTAGAGCTGCATGCTCCCATCAATACCAGCAAGCAATATACAATTCAACCCAGCTCCTTGGACAAAGATGTTCTTTGCTCTTTATTAGAAATGCACGCCCTTTTCTATTCTCTCTTATAGGGTGGAAACCATATGTTACCGACCTCTCTGTTTCTTAAAATGTTCGTGAGAATATGTAATGGGAATTACACATATATAGCATTGTTTATCTAGCTCTTATTTAGTATCACATTTTATATGTAATAGCAGCAGTAGTGTATTCGAGGAGGTGAACATCTATAACCGAAAAACGACCATAAGATCAATTTCTATATAACACAAGTATGTCATGTATGAGTGAAAATACACAGTTGTCTACGTTAAGGATATTGCAAGTCACTGAAGTGTTTCTTGACCATGCAGAGAAACGAGGCCGCAATCTGAGTGCTTTTAATGGTCAAGAAACTCCGAAGTGACTTGCAATAACCTTCATAATGCAAATTAAAGGGGTCTTTTATTCCATCTACTATGGGAACCTCTTGCCGCCTGCTTCTCTCAATATACATTACATGTGTGACATGCAGCACTATTATGTGTGACACCTTCTGCTGGGACTGATTATTGAGGCTATGACGGCATGACCTGCTGATAGTGTAACATATGAAATGGGCTTCTTGGCAGCTAACTCTAAGCAGCCTCCAATCAGCAATAGCGCTGGCCCATAAAAAAACCAGAAATAATGTATTCCATCAGGGAGAGAAGCCCATTTGACTCCTAAAACCTTCTTCCACGAAATAAATCATTTTTTTGTTTCTTGCAGAGACGGGCGCTGCTCATTCCTGCAGGCGGCTAAGGTTGTGTTTAAGATTTAAGAGCTAGCTAGGGACGTTGGAATGTGGGCCCAAGTACTGTCTATGTGCCGAGATAGATCGTTTTACAAACTGCTCCTGCACACCAACTTCATTCCCCTTAATTTCCCTGGGGCGCTATGATGGCTCGAGTTGCCTGTAATAACTTATTACAAACTACTAAGTGCATCGTTTTCGTATAACACATTCTGATGTTGGAGCGCATTTGCAATAAAGAAATAAAATGTAAAGTAATATAGGGAAACTACAGTCTCCACTTGTTAGAAAGATGCCATGCTAAATGCCATCAGGATATAGGAAACAGGTTATAGGTCACACAGGCCATAGTGTTGGCGGGCACATTCCTTGTCGAAGTGTCTTCCTGCACAGAGACGGCATTTCCCTCTTTACAACTCGTGGGAATTGTCATTTCGCCATATACACATTCAGAATGCAGACAGGGATAGAATCACACCGGGAAGGAGAAGAGGATAATTTGTCAAGGTATCCCTGTTTCCATGTCAGTCTTTTTCCCTTTTTTAGTGACAGTCTGATCTCACTCCCAGAATCTGTTTATTTCCTCTCAGGATTAGAGTATTCTCTGCCCATCTGTCAATGAGTTGTTCCCTGACTCCTTGTCAGTCTGTCATTTGTCCAAGGGCCTGTGTGCCCCCATGGCTGGCTCTAGAGAAGAGTTCAGAGGAGCAAGAATTGTAACGCGACACAAGGCTTTGTGACACGAGACCAAAAAGGAGCACTGTGCAAAGAGTGAAAGCAAAAGGTGGCTGGAGAGGGATGACATTAATCATTATTGCCCCACAATCACGGGCCCTCGTTACCTGATATGCACCAGTCTGCATCATCCTACCAAAGTGGTTTTACAAATACAGGTATTTTTTCACTACAACTTTTCAGTGTCTTAAAACCGAAATCTGAGTTTGAGGAGAATTCAGGATAGACATTGTGCAGCCACTAGTTGCCTATTATATTAAAGTGTCATAAAACTTTCAATAGTAACTGAGTGCAATACATATTTACAAACAATATTTTACTTTGGGGAATTAGAAAAATAAAAGGCACGTGCAGAAGGCACAGCCAACGCACAGACTTGTGTGTTCATTTCCGTTACTGCAAGGTTTCGTTGGATTGCATTTTTGCAGCTACAGTGAGACTTATACTTTTAGCACTTACTTTTGGAAACCAGCACTTTTTTTCCTTGTCACACTTTCACCCAGAGGAAGTGACATTAAAATACAGAAAAGGGGGGGTGGCGGAGGGGGGAGGAAGAGAAAGATCAAAAACAGTGATAAAGGAAGAAAATAGGGATGAAGAGTGTAGTAAATGTCCTCTCCACTGTTCTTCACTTGTTAGACTGTACCATGTCATCTGTGACATCATAGAATGCCTGGGTGACTCTCTGGTTCACAGTGTCTCTCTCTACATGTCTGTGGCAGTTGGTCAACTCAGGCTGAGCTGCTAACGGCTTGCTCCTGGTGGGGTTTTACTTCTGTACTTCTTATCTATTTGTCTTGGAAGGAATTTACAATAAAGGATCTTAACTTACTGAAGGGAGTCTTGGAGCTGTGCCGTGCATTTTGGAGGAGGGCATCGGCTCTCTTTCTTACTGGTACGAACTTTGGCATATCGCTCTGTATGTGAGCTGTTTTGCATCTCGTTTAAAGTCGGACTGTATGTTCCCGGTGAATGAGGGACATTTCGATGTGTTTTGCGCACTCGCAACGTGGTTTTGGCAGTGACAGTTCAACTGCTGCATTTAAACGAGCCACTGTTCCTTGCAAAGTTCGTCAACTCACCGTCTGTGGTGTTTGTGACGGTTGGGCAGCAGAGCTCTTCTCAGTTCCCCTGCTAGCGTTCAATTGATGACGTATCTGGAATTCATCTGGGTGTTAGTGAAGGTCTTCGCTCCTGTAACCTTTGTGACATCTGAAGACATGCCGAGCTTGATTCACACGCTGCTTACGCCGCTATGGTCGACGTGGCGGCCATTTTGTCTTTAGCTCAGTTACCACGACAACAGTTTATATACCAGTCTCTTGACAGTTTCAGTGGCATGCGGAAGGGGAAGATTTTGTCTCAACGGAGGATGATTCGTTTGTCAGCGGCAAGCGTATGGTGAGAAATGGAACTCGTTGGTCCACTTCCCAGTTTTTTTTTGTGACTCTTCAGTTTTTGAACACTTCAAGCCTTCGGTGTGCACTGCGCTTTTGGTGTTTGTCACTATCAAGAAAAGATGTCGATGGGAATCCGGGTGAGAGATCGCTCACCAGAGCTAACATTATTAATGTATTTGTGTAGCAGTTTTCACTTCATATTATTTAACACAGTTTTGTTCTGTATAGGAGTGTGTGTTTTTAGCATGGGAAATTCCTGGTGCTTCTTTAGAGAGTGTGTCGTAGTTTGGTCATGGGGGCTAGTCAATGCCCATCCATATTGTCAGGGTTTGGTATCCTGAAGTGTACCTTGTCTAGGGGAGGTGGTGTCTGTGTGGGTAGACCATGCCCTGTGTGGTGGTGTTTGCGGGTAGTCCATGCCCCATGTAGTGCTGTTTGCGGGTAGTCCATGCCCCATTTTTGTTCCCAGGTTTATCATCCTGCGGTGTACCCTACTCAGGGGAAATTCTGTGTTTGTGGGTAGTCAATGCCCCATGTAGTGGTGTTTGCGGGTAGTCCATGGCCCATTTTTGCTCCCAGGGTCATTACCCTCCGGTGTACCCTTTTCAGGGGAGGTGGAGTGTTTGCGGGTAGTCCATGCCCCATTTTTGTTACCAGGATTACTGTCCTGCGGTGTACCCTTTTCAGGGGAGGTGGTGTGTTTGCGGGTAGTCCGTGCCCCACTTTGTTCCCAGGGCTTTTGTTTTATCCTGCGGTGTACCCTTTTTCAGGGGAGGTTGGATCTTTGCGGGTAGTCCATGCCCGACTTTAGCTCCCACGGTTTGGTCCTTATACTGTGGTGTACCCTTTTCAGGAGAGGTTGAGTGTTTGTGGGTAGTCCATGCCCCACTTTGTTCCCAGGGTTTTGTTTTATCCTGCGATGTACCCATCTTAGGGGAGGTTGGATCTTTGCGGGTAGTCCATGCCTGATTTTAGCTCCCACGGTTTTGTCCTTATACTGTGGTGTACCCTTTTCAGGGGAGGTTGAGTTTTTGTGGGTAGTCCATGCCCCATTTTTGTTCCCAGGGATTTGTTCTTATCCTGCGGTGTACCCTTCTCAGGGGTGGTGGAGTGTTTGCGTGTAGTCTGTGCCCATGTTGTCTTGTAGTGAACCCTATTCTGAGTTTGTAATTTATACTCTGCGTTGTTCCCTGCTTTTGGTGGAGTTTGTTTTGTTTGAAGTCTACCTTCATGCAGCTCGTGGCCAGGGTTTCATGTTCGTAAGACTTTGAGGTCGACATGTATTGTTAGGGAGAAGTTGGTTTTTGGTGCATTCTTGTAAATGGGGTTTGCTCTCTTGATGTTTTCTTGTGTGAATCTCACTTCTTTTGTGTCTCTCCCAAGTGTTTCAGTCTACTCTCACTTTTAGTTCACTTCTAGTTTCTAGGGTGTGTACTCTGTGGTGTACCCATGTGTGGGGAGGTACTTTCCTGCTGATGTTGCATTTGAGGTATTTTGCCTAGTGTGTTTGCTATTCTGTTCTTATTCCATAAGGGAAGAGGATGTGTAGTAAATGTCCTCTCCACTGTTCTTCACTTGTGAGACTGTACCATGTCATCTGTGACATCATAGAATGCCTGGGTGACTCTCTGGCTCACAGTGTCTCTCTCTACCTGTCTGTGGCAGTTGGTCAACTCAGGCTGAGCTGCTAACAGCTTGCTCCTGGTGGGGTTTTACTTCTGTACTTCTTATCTATTTGTCTTGGAAGGAACTTACAATAAAGGATCTTAACTTACACAGTGGACTACGCATTTTTGTTTACCACAAAGAGGAACCCTAAATAGTGCGGTAACAAGCGGTTGGTGGTGGATTAAAGAGGCATGGATAAATAGTGAGGACAAAACCGATCCGGGAGTGCCGGAAACAGAGCAGGTCTTTAACAGCACGTAGTTGTAATCATAAGACCACATTAGATGTATTTACGATACGTGAGCTTGGAGTGGCAACCTATACAAGCCTGCATTGTATGATTACTGGAAACCACCAACTAAGCACTGCTAATGTTTATTGATAGTACAACGTAACACTGGAAGTGACATGCCTGGAGGGAGGGTGGGGGAGGGAAATTTGTGAGTGTTTTAGCTTAGATTTGTTAGGGCTAGTGATGCAGAGCTATCTTAAGGGTACTACTAAGTATTAGAGGTTATTCCCCTTGACCCATGTCTATTTTTTCTCCTAGACAAGGAGGATTTTTTTTTTTATTGTCCGGTCAGTTATTCTGCGATATTGTAATTGAAATTATCATGGATATACCCTAAAGATCCTATATTTATATGATTGTAAAGGATACCAAAAGGGGGAGAAGAGACTTAAGATTTTTAAATTGCCAATGTCTTGAATTATAAACGTAATAAAGTTTGTTTAAAAAAAAAATCAAGGACTGCATATGATTTCAATGCGTTATCTATCAAATATTTGTTGTTGCATTTAATTTGAGGTGTTCCCAGACATCCTGGACTGGGTAAAGCCAAGCAGGTTTACCTTGTAAAGCCTTACCTTAGATTTAAATCCATTCATAGGCTCAAATTTTGTACATAGTATTAATATAAAATATTGTTTTAAAAATATTGGGAAACACAAATATTGTGTCACAAATTATTGTGCTGTCAAACATAATGTGGAACATAATATAGAACAGAAGAATATCATTTTTAAAGTACTTTATAATGTTTTGTTAATATAGTTTTACATAATTTTTAAAATAATATTTAGTTGAGTTTTATTAGTTTTAATGTTATTAGTTATTATTTTAGAGTTAAGTACATTTCATTATTTTAGTTTCTTTTTCTAATTTGATGGTATATTTTAATTTTAATGTGTTCTATTTTATGTCAATTTTCTTTGGTAGGTACTTTTTAAATATATTTAATTGATTGTAACATGTATTTTTATAAGTTGCAACATGTTAATTTGCTATTTAATTATGTAAATATTTCTAAGTTGTTTAATGGACAGTTAACAAATATTGTAATAATATATATATAATATAAATAATGTGTTTTGTTATTTTATTCTGTTATTAATTTCATTTGAACTTTAGGGTGAAAGGGTGAGAATTTCACATTTCAATTAAATTTTTGTAATTGTAATTGTTTAATATAATGTTAAGTATAATATAGTATGCAAGTTTTTTAAACTGTTAACTATATACATATATATATATACACAAAATAAATTATATACATATAATATATATATAGATAAAATAAATAAATGACATACATATATAATAGATATACACGTATATATAAATTAAATGTATGTAATTTATTTTGTATTGACCTAGCATGGGAAAATTATAATTGAGTTTTCTAAAGTTTAACATTTTCTCTACTGTTACTTACACTGGAGTGGAATTACTTTCACTACAGTTGCTTACGTTGGAGTGGGAATAATAAATCTGATCCCTCCAAGTCCAACACTTTCCCTAATGCTGCTTTCAGCAGAGTGGGAATAGTGAAACTATCACACCCAAAGTCCAACACTTTCTTACTGTTGTTTAGAGTGTAGTACAAACAGTAAATCTGACCCCTCCAAAGTACAATACATTCCCTACTGTTGCTCAGGTTGAAGGGAGGATATTAAATCTGAGCCCTCCAAAGCCCAACACGTTCTCTATTGTTGATTACTTTGGAGTGGGAGCAGTAAATGGAAGTCCTCCAAAGTCCTCCATATTCCCTACTGTTTCTTATGTTGGAGTTTGAATAGTAATTCTAAACTCTTCAAAGTCCAACACGTTCCCTACTGTTGCTCAATTTCAAGTGGTAATAGTAAATCTGACCCTTCCGGAGCCTACCCCCAATCAATCAATCAAGAGATTTGTATAGCGCGCTACTCACCCGGAGGGTCTCAAGGCGCTTGGGGAGGGGGGTCTGCTACTGCTCGAAAAGCCAGGTCTTGAGTTGCTTCCTGAAGGAGAAGTGGTCTTGGGGCTGGCGGAGGTGGATGGGGAGGGAGTTCCACGTCTTGGCTGCCAGGTAGGAAAAGGATCTTCCTCCCACTCTTCGGATGCGTGGAACGGCGGTGAGGGCGTGGCTGGTCGATCGTAGCTGGCGGGTGGGAGTGTAGAATGTCAGGCGGTCGTTGAGGTACCTGGGGCCCAGGTCGTGGAGAGCCTTGTGTGCGTGGGTGAGGAGTCGGAACGTGATTCTCTTGTTGACGGGGAGCCAGTGCAGGTCTCTCAGGTGTCTGGAGATGTGGCTGTGGGGGATGCCCAGGATGAGTCGTGCGGAGGCGTTCTGGATGCGTTGAAGTCTTTTCTGTAGTTTGGCTGTGGTTCCGGTGTAGAGGGTGTTTCCGTAGTCCAGTCGGCTGGTGACGAGTGCCTGGGTGACCGTCTTCCGGGTTTCGGTGGGGATCCATCGGAAGATCTTTCGGAGCATGCGTAGGATGTTGAAGCATGATGATGAGATGGCGTTGACTTGTCTGGTCATCGAGAGGGAGGAGTCCAGGATGAAGCCCAGGTTGCGTGCATGGTCCGTTGGTTTGGGTGCGTTGCCCAGGGCCAGGGGCCACCAGGAGTTGTCCCAGGCAGAGGGTGATGATCCATGGATCAGGACTTCCGTCTTGTCTGAGTTCAGTTTCAGGCGACTGTTCATCATCCACTCGGCTACGTCTTTCATCCCTTCGTGTAGGTTGGTTCTGGCGGTGGCTGGTTCGTTGGTGAGGGAGAGGATCAGCTGGGTGTCGTCGGCGTAGGAGATGATGTTGAGGTTGTGTTGGCATGCGATGGCCGCGAGGGGGCTCATGTAGATGTTGAAGAGGGTGGGGCTGAGTGATGATCCTTGCGGTACGCCGCAGATGACTTCGGTGGCCTCGGATCTGAACGGGGGGAGGCGGACTCTCTGGGTTCTTCCTGCGAGGAACGAGATGATCCATTCTAGTGCCTTCTCTTGGATTCCGATGTTGTTGAAGCGCTGCACCAGGGTGCGGTGGCAGACAGTGTTGAACGCTGCGGAGAGGTCCAGGAGGATGAGGGCCGCTGTTTCCCCGTTGTCGAGCAGGGCTCGGATGTCGTCAGTGGCTGCGATGAGGGCGGTCTCGGTGCTGTGGTTGGCTCGGAAGCCAGACTGCGAGTGGTCGAGGGATCCGTTCGTCTCGAGGAAGGCGGCAAGCTGTTTGTTGACGGTCTTCTCAATGACTTTGGCAGGAAAAGGGAGGAGCGAGATGGGGCGGTAGTTCTTGAGGTCGTTGGGGTCTGCTGATGGTTTTTTCAGGAGGGTGCTGAGTTCCGCATGCTTCCAGCTCTCCGGGAAGGTGGCGGTGTTGAGGGAGCAGTTGATGATGTCCCGGAGTTGGGGTGCGATGAAGATGTCAGCCTTGTTGAAGACCTGGTGGGGGCATGGGTCCATTGGTGATCCGGAGTGGATGGTGTTCATCGTGTGGATGGTGTCTTTGGTGCTGACCGGGGTCCAGGCGCGGAGGGTGGTGGTGGGGGGCGTCGGTTCAGTGGTTGGGTGCGTGGTCTGTGCGTCGAAGCTGTTATGTATGTCGGCGATCTTGCTGTGGAAGAACGAGGCGAGTGAGTCGCAGAGTTCCTACGAGGGGGTGATGTCGTTGGTACCGGCGCTGGGGTTGGAGAGCTCTTTGACGATGCTGAGAGTTCCTTGCTGTTGTGTGAGTTGTTGTCCAGTCGTTCCTTGAATGCTGTCTTCTTGTTGGTGTGGATCAGTTGGTGGTGTTTGCGGGTGGCGTGCTTCAGGGCAGTCATTTTCTTTGTAGTCGGGTCTTTGCGCCAGGCTTTCTAGACGGTGCGGTAGTTCTTCTTGGAGTTAATGAGATCGTCGTTGAACAGGAAGCTTTCTTGTTGCTGGGCCTGCAGGGATGGTTTTTCAGGGGTGCGAGGTCGTCAGCGCAGTTGGTGATCCACTGTGTGAGGTTGTTGGCTGCTTGTTTGGGGTCCGTTGAGCTGGCTGGAGGATTCTGTTTCAGGGAAGTGGTGAGCTGGTCGGTGGTGATCTTGTTCCAGCTCCTGCGGGGAACCTGTTGCGACTGGTGGTGGTCCTTCTGAAGCTGAAGTGGACGCAGCTGTGGTCTGTCCAGTGAAGTCCGGTGGAGTGTCTGAAGGAGATGTACTTGCTGGGGGAGAAGACTGGGTCAAGCGTGTGGCCGGCGTAGTGGGTGGGGGTGTTCACCAGTTGCTTGAGTCCGAGGTTGGCGAGGTTGTCCAGCAGGGTGGTGGTGTTGCTGTCATTGTTGTTCTCCAGGTGGAAGTTGAGGCCCCCTAGGAGGATGTAGTCAGCGGAGGAGAGGGCGTGTGGGCTGATGAAGTCTGCGATGTCTTCGCTGAATTGTGTGCGAGGTCCCGGGGGTCTGTAGATGAGGGTGCCTCTGAGTGTGGTCTTGGGATTGGTGTGAATCTGGAAGTGAAGATGTTCGGCGGCTGTGAGGGTGTCGTCAGAGTTGGTCGTGATGCGGATGGTGTTCTTGTGGACGATAGCGATGCCTCCTCCTGTCTGGTTGACGCGGTCCCTCCGGGTGATCTTGTATCCGTCTGGGATGGCGATGTCGGGCGCTGAGGAGGCGTTCATCCAATATTTCCGCGAGGAAGGTGACGTCTGGAGATGTGGTGTCGAGCAGGTTCCACGGCGTGTCTGTGGACGGAGCGGGTGTTGAGCAGGATGCACTTCAAGTGGTTGCTGCTGGTGCTCGGCTTGGCGGGTGCAGTACAGGTCCGGATGCAGGCGAATTTGCAGGAGTTGCAGGTGAAGGGTCCGTGGGTGCGCCTCAGGGTGGCTCGGTAGCATCCGGGGATCCGGCCGGTGTTGAGTGCGTAGAGGGTGGCAGCGTCGTAGGTCCGGCGGGTGGGATGGCATCTGCGGGGGCCAGGGGTTCTGTCGCTGGGCGCGGTCCAGGCGCGGATGGGCGTAGACGGGCTTACCTTTGGCGCGCCCACTGCGCGTGCTCGCTGCGCGTACGCGTGCACTCTGCCATAAATGGCGAAGTGGGAGGGAGGAGCAGCTGAGAGGCGGGAGCAGGGCGGCGAATGGGAAGGGATACAAAAATAAAAGGGGCTGGGCCGCAGGGGAGCAGCGGCGGGGAGCGGGGAGAAGGGCGGGAATCACGGCGGGGGCAGGGCACAGAAGCGGCGCAAACAGGGGGAAAACAAGCGCAGGAAGTTAAGACACAGAGGCAGGAAAAAAAAAATACAAAATGCAGAGGCAGAGAACATATTACGAAATACAGACAACAGAATGCAGAGGCAGAGGACAAATTACGAAATACAGACAACAAAATGCAGGGGCAGACTACAGAATAAGAGGCCCAGGAACTCAGCTGCAGGGCAGCGGCGAACTCGGCAGAGCAGGGGGTGCTTGGGCTCACCCACGGGGAGTGTGCACAGTGCGTGGAGCGACCGGCCCAGAACAGGGTCCCCAATGTGTTGCTTACATTGAAGTGGGAATAGAAAATCTAAACACTCCAAAGTCCAACACTTTCCCACCTACAGTTTATGACACAGTGATAATAGTCTAACACTTTCCTTAGTGTTGCTTATGTCGACGTCAGACAATTCATTCGGTTCATTTGAATCTAAATATGTTTTATTGTTTGGTTATATCATTTATTTTAATTTTAAAAATTATTTTAATATTTTTATATTTCCTTTTGTAGCAATGTATTTTTTATTCATTTGATTTTATATTTATTTCATGCTGTTATACTTTTTTGACATTTAAAAATTTAGGGCCAGATGTAGGAAGCCTAATTCCGGTCGGTAACGGCCAAAATTACCGAATTTCTGCCGTTACCAACAGGAATTAGACATTTGAAATGTAGGTGGCTACATTTCAGATGCGGTAATTTACCGATCCGGTAATTTAAGGAATCGGTAAATTACCGAATTCTTAAATACCGATTCGGTAAATTACTGAATCTGAAATGTAGGAAGCACTCAAGTGAGTGCTTTTCACCTGTAAGGATTCGTTATTTACCACCAACTACAAGTTGGTGGTAAAAAACGAAAACTGTTAAAAAAGCAATTTTGTGCTTTTTTAACAGTGCCATGTGGCAGACATACATGCCCTAAGGGCATGTATGTGTGCCACATGTGCACCCATGCACTAGTCAGGGGTGCAACAGGGTGTCAATGTGACACCCTGCCACCCTTGTAGGTCTTCCCCCCTTACCGATTCGGTATTTACCGAATGTTACCGATTTGGTAAAAAATACCGAATGAATACCTACATACCATTTACCCATTCTAAAATACCGAATCGGTAAAATTCGGTATTTTAGAATCGGTAAATGGTATTTACCTACATTTGGCCCTTAGTGTTTCTAATCATACTTATTACTAGTATTTTTTATTATTTGTGTTCAAATGATAATCTTATTTTTAATGCCATGTTAATTGTTTATTGATATTATTTTAAAGCATATATTTTTACTTTATGAAATTTAAAGTTATACATTGGAATACATTTTATATATTTTAAATACATATTTTGAATTGTAATATTTTAAAGTTACTTAATTGTTGTCTGACAATATTGTTATCTTCTATATTTTTGTTGTTTTAGACTTTTCATACACGGTATGTGGAGTCAGTATTTAGGTTCTCAATATTTTAAAATATTTTTGTTGCTGATATTTTCATTTACAATATTTTGTCATAAAACCACTGTATACATTATTGTGAACCGTATGACACATACTTTTATTTCTCTTAAATAGTATATGTTGGAAAATTGATGTTCACATTACAGAGTCCCAAGTCCACATGAGGAATAAAGAGTTTCCCTTTGTTCTCTGCAGGCAGAATGTTGCAGGTTCAGATTTGCACAACTTTAGCCTCATGGTTGCGCCAGCTTTACTACATCCTAAAAATGACTGATGTTGGTTTAGAGGCACTGTGGTTTATTCATCAGTATGTGATAATGCGTATTTCAATACCGCTTGCGTACGGGTCCCAAAAATAAGCCTTACATTCTAGGTTATTCATAAACCCGTTAATGTTAAAGTGCTTGGTTTTTTTTGGTGAACTCATCTCAATGTTACCCAGCGTGGGCTTATGAAGGACAATGACAACTTAGCAAAAAACGTTACATGTGAAGAACTCAGTTTTTGCTGTTGTCAGCTCACATGCTGTTGTTCTAGTATTTTCATAATCTCTTCATTTCCTTGCAGACAATGTGTGGTCCGATCAGAATTTGGAGCCAGACCCCCTTCTCCCGCCAGGATGGAGGACCATTCGAGATACATCTGGAACCTACTATTGGCATGTGCCTACGGGGACCACCCAGTGGCAGCATCCAGGGTGTGGGTCTAGTACAGGATCCAGTCCTCTTGTGGGCGAGGACACGTTACAGGAAACAGTAAGATTGTCCAGCAAGAGGGACAAGTGTACTTATTTATTTCCCCAAAACACAATACATTGTCATATTTTTCAAGGGTGAAGCACATTTGTTGTTTTCCCAGAATCTCCTCGTTTGTGGTAGCCTTAAGCAAAAGGGTCCATGATTTGTCAAAAGTTAGCTGAAGTTTCCAGGAGCCAATTTAAGGCTTCCAAGGAGATGAAACACATTGGTGAGTGTTTCAAGATCATGCTTTGTGTTCTAGTCGAGGATGGGGGCTCTGATCGGGGTAATTATGTGTTCAGGTTTTACACATGATTGCTCCACAAGGAGATGGACACACGAACAATTGCAGCAAATAAAATACACACAAGATCACATTGGATAATATATTATTGAATCTTAGTCTCAAAACTAAGATCACTATTATTATTATAGTTACTGGTATTAGTATTTTACCTATAATATATCTACTTATTTCATAAAACCAATTTCTAACTGCTGATAAACTTCTACCAAGTTTCTCAAGAACACCTTCTACTTCTATTGGTTCTATTTCTTTATGCAATTGTGTAATATTTGTAATGTATCTCTCAATGTTCCGACTTTTATCAGGAATGTATAAGCAACAGTGTTGCACCTTTAAAATTCCACAGACTCCTCCTTCTTTTGACAAAATTATATCTAAAGCAAGTCGATTTTGCATTGCGAATGAGAAAATGTTGGCTTTTCATAAGTTTTGGATTTTAGGGCAATGTTAGTGAGATCAATGGGTGCAAGTCATTTGTGATGTTCCATTTACGTGTGGTGTTGGGAGATGAGAGGGGCTGAAGTTAATTGCCTGGTATTCAAAACGCAGAATGTGACTTTATATATTTTACATATGAAGAAATATTTCTTAGTGTTGCACTGACTGGAATGTCTGGGTTTGGATTGATGCATTGCTTGAAGGGTTTAAAGAAAGCTCTGAATCTTTATGAGGCATCACAGTGGTCTGGGGTATAGTGGATGGCGCTGGCTATGGTGATGGGCTTTCAGCAAGATGAGTCCAGAGTTATGCATTTGCAAAGTGTTCTTGGTAGTCACCTAGGGGCTTATTTACAAGCCTCCTGCACCTCTTTTGCATCATTTTTAACATGGGAAAAGTGACGTACGTGTGGCGCAAGTGGCTTGTAAATGAGCCCCCTAGTTGCTAGTTAATTTCTTGTTTGCAAATGGTATCTGCTGTTGGTGAGTTTATGGGCGCACTGGTTTATGGAGGCTTTGCTTTCACAGAATTTAACTTCAAGGAAAATTGGTGTCAATGTTGCCTTGGCTTGTTCACTAGGGGAATGAGGTCAGAGGTGGAGTTTGTTTTGGTTTCAAGGAATGTGAGATTTTTTTGAGGCGCTTAATTAGAAAGTATTGAAGAATTGTGACTTGTGACTGGAGTGTTTCTGTTGAGGTTGGATTGTAGGTGACCTATGGCCGAAGAGGATAGCTAGAGCAACGTGACCCTACATAAGTAGTTAAATCACGGATGTCATATCAGAAAGCACGCAAATCCAAAGATGAGATCATGACTTTTATTTAGGTTAGTTCAAAACCATGATGCCTAATGTCTTCCTAGAAAAGAAGGTGGGTTGGTAAAGATTCCTTCGTAGCCCCCAATATAGAAATTCTGAGTTGGTCAAAAACATTTTTGTAAGCGTGATTTGGGTTTGATAAAGGGAACCAAAGTAATAGGATTTAAAAATGTCTTTATTGATATCACCTTGTGTGCAATATTTACTACACTGTACAGCTGCATTGTATTAGTAAGTAGTGAACAGGTTACTGGTGACCACAAGGCATGGACCTCAGTAAAGGATTATTGATTTCTGTAGTCATGTCACGTATTTCACAGAGCTGTCTCTGGCATGAATATGTTTGCTGGTGCTTCTACAACTTTATTTTTTACCTGAACATTTTTTACGAGGAGAGATAAACACATAATGAAATGCAAATAATATACAATTTTATGGATGCATTGCAGGAAGGGTCAAATCCACGGCCCCTTTTTTACATTAAGTTAGATCACACTTAAAAGAGGGTGTATCAACTGATCAGCATCATCACATACCACTTTAAAGCCTACTGTAGAACATCTTCACAGTCTTGCTGAAAACATTTACAGCCTTTAAGTGGTTATACAATCACATTATTTACTTTCTGCAGGGATCTCATCATGTGGCAGTAGGGCAGGAGGTGAAAGAGAGACCCTTTCCAGCACCATCTCTAAACAGAAGGTAAAGGGATGACGGGTGACACACCTATGAGACACGTTTCTGAATTAACCTTAGCTAGTTTCGCTATTATTTATTTATTTGTTTGTTTGTTTACTTGTTTGTTTATTTTTTTATTTATTTATCATGTATTTATGTTTGTATTGGTAGTCACAAAAGCATTTTAATCAGAGATGCTGAGCATAAGCTTGTTTGTGGTATATAGGACCGCCGTGGGTAGATTGGCATTTTGAAAAAGCAAAATAAACAGTGATGATCTTAGGCTTCACCATTTAAGTGGGCAGTGAAGACAGACTTGTAATGACATGTATAAAACGACTGTGATGTACAGGCAGCAATATACATATGTAGAAAGTATGCAACATATTTACGAGGTTTTGAACCCGGCCACACCTCCCTAAAGAACACTACAGAACTATGCAGCAACAATCCAACAACTAGGTACCATTCATATCACTCGTTGACTGTAAGCTTGCCTTTGTCCCTGTACAGCACTCCACCACTGTTTTAGCTGGGGTTGGCCTATAAAAATACCTCATACATTCATGGTCTGACCATTTACCACACCTATGCCCTTCATTCCCAGATCCTGCAGACATCTGGGCAGTCACTTGCCTTGGGAGCATTGCCCAACCCATTCACCACATTATGTAGGCCATGGCTTTAGGCAGTCCCAGTTACGCTTTGGGCATGAGATTATATTGCCTCTTACCCCAGATGCCACAAGTGATGCCTTTTGACCTTGCAAAGAAGGCTTTGGGAACTGAGCACAATCTTTGCCTGAGAACCCACATGATAGTCTGACCTTTAGCCACCATCTGCACTTTTTACTAATAGCAGTGCCTCCTGCCCTGTGTCCATTACCCCACGCCAACCACTTTTTCTTTCATTGACTCCTTAGCCAGTGTTATCAACACGCAAATCACGACTGCTAATTATCATTCAGGATGAGTTTAAAATGCATCTTTGGCCACCTTAAGTTTCAAGTGAAGGGTAGGAATTACTTGCTCATCTCAGGGGCTCTGACTCCCTTTTTGTTATTAAGACATTAGGCACTTTACATGACAAGTTGTCTCTTTACAAAACATATTTACAAAAATTTGGACATTTTTATAAATATGCAGTTAGAACCTGCATCTCAGATGTATGCACCCTGGCCAATTAGGGATCACAATCCTAGTAAGAGTAAGTCAGATACACACTATACCTGTGCTCACCCTCTGGTATCTTGGCACAGAGCAGTTAGGCTTAATTAAAGTCTTTGTGCAACACTTAAAAGAGTAAAACAGTGACAACACCACACAAAAATATAACACATCTGAATAGAAAAATAGAACTTAAATTATTGAACAAAACAAGACCAAAACAACAAACATCCAATAAGTAGAACCAAAGGTATGATTTTTTAAAGAATATCTGCAAATATAGTGCTTAAAAGCATGAAGCACCAACCGGGGACATCTGGACGTGTTTCACCAGGGTGAATCAAAGAGTTCAGGTCGACTGCCATGGAGCGCAGGTTGGATACAGGGAACAAACTTGTCCCGCTTAAAAATTACTTTTGGATGATGGATGCATAAATGTCGAAGACCCGATGTGAGGAGCAGTAAAGGTGATGAGTCATTGTCGATCCGGCTGGATGTAGGGAATGCGTTGGTTCTGATCTGTGTGGTCAGAGATGCGTCGTCAGAGAACCCTTTATGATGGAGGCAATACTATGTCATTGTCGAGCCACGCAGCCAGCGATGCGAGGTCTTTGTCCTCAACTGCAGTGGTGATGTGTTGGTATTGAGGGGAGATGCGTGACTACCGATCACCACAACATTGATGTGTGGTTTGTTCAGCAAACAGCCAGGAAACCTACTTCCAAGAACTGGATTGGCACCACTTGCCAGGGCAAAACTCACAGTTCACAGAGTCCAGAGGCTGTAGCAGGGCTGTTGGAAGTCTTTGATGTCCCTGAGACTTTCAAACAGTAGGCAAGCCAGCAAGCTCTTGCAGTCACTTTGGTTCTGGGGATGTAGAAAGACAGGCCCAGTCCATCTCACTCCCAGGCAAGGAGAGCAGCAGGCAGCAGGGAAGGCACATCAAAGGAGGAGTCCATAAAAGTCCAGCATTGACCACCAGAGTGACAGCCCTTTCAGGAGCACAGCAGCCCTTCCTGGCAAAATGACCTAAGGGCCAGAAGTGAACTGTGTTGATGGTGTCAGGGGACCATTACTTAAACCCAGTTCAGCCTTTGAAGTGGGGAGACTTCAAAGAGAGGTCTTTGAAGTGCACATGGTCCATGCCCTGGCTCCAGACTCACTACTGAGGGGCATGCAGCTCTTTCTGTGGGGACAGGCACCGCCCATTCAGGTTCAAGTGTAAGCTCCTCCATCCCATCCTGCCCAAGATGACCCATCAGGATGTTAATGGCCATCCATCAGGATATGAGTGGCCCATCAGGCATACCTAAGCTCCCTTTGTGTGTGATTGTCCCGAGGCAATGCACAAAGCCCAGCTGTTACACACCCCAGACGTGTATTCAGACACAGGCGGAGGCATAGAATGGGTAAAGTAAGAAAATGACAACTTTCTTGAAGTGGCAATTACAGACTTACAATTTAATATTTGACTATACCATACATTGTGATTATAACTTGTGAGTCCAGAGACACCAAACTCAAAATATCTATATTTTCCTAATTGGAAATAACAGTTATGAAATGTAATAAGATAATTCCTATGGGAGTGATAGGCCTTGCAGTACTGAAAACAAATGTAAGAGTTTTTCAGTACCAGTACATGTCAAACTGAGCAAACTCAGCAAACATGCCACTGAGAGTTGAGATCTCAGAAGAAGCAACATGTCAGACCTCCTGTACCTCACAGAAACCCCAAATCGGCACCTGACATCTCCATGGCTATACTAAAAGGCTAAAAGATTGCACAACAAGACTGTCCTTACAAGCCAGGAGGAGGACTTGCCATCATCCACAGGAAACCATCAAATTCTGCACATCCAAGGAGAACAACACCCCTTTCAAGGAACCCATACACTTCAAACGGCAACTCAGCGACAGATTCATCCTAAAAAGAACCCTCACCTATCAACCACCAGGATCGCGGACCAACTTCAGCAGCCTCATCATAGACTTCATCACCCTCGTCACCATCCACTCCAGGGTCTTCATAATCCTCTGCGTTTTCAATTTCCATATAGAAGACCTAGTCAATCCTGCTACAGGACCCTCCTTGCAAGCCCAGACAACACCGGACTTACCCAGCTCATCACAGACCCAACTCACATTCAGAACACACACTAGACACAATCTTCAAAACCAACAAAAGAATCATATACAATTCTACCTCACTGCTCACATGGATAGAACATTCCATCATCCATTTCCAAATCACCACACCACAAGCCAATGCACCCATCAGACTAGCATGCAGGAGCAGGAGGAAACATCTTCAAAGCAGACTGGCTCAATGCTCTCCACATGGACCAACCCAAGATCACAAAAAATCTCAATGAGGACATCACCAATTTCAACGAGTGTATCAAGAACTGCAAAGACTAGCTTGCACCAATCAAAGCCAACAGACAAAAAGAGCATCAAACAAGCCAGCTGGTACATAGGCAACCTCCAAGAATCCAAACGTCACAGCAAACAACTAAAAAGAAAATGGAGAACCAACCATGAGACCACTACCAGAACTACATACATGGCTGCCCTCAGAGGTTACCAACAGCAAACATGAAACACCAAAAAAAGAGCACTAGCGGAATGCATTGAAGCGAGCACTAAGAGCTGCAAGAAAACCTCCATTGTCAAGGAATTCACCATCCTCGAAGCCGCAGTAAACATCATCACCCTCTCACTGCAACTCTGCGACACATTATCAAACTTCTTCCACAGCAAAATAGCAAATATCTACATAACTTTGACCAATAACTTGACCCCAGAGACCTCATCTCCATCCTGTCCAACAGCCTCCAAGGCAGACACTTACCAAAATTGAAGACACTTCCTAGAAAAAACAGCAGCGATCATGCAGATGGTCCACTCCGAGCCCCAACAGATCTTTACCCCATCATATCTACAACACAGAAGGGTCTCTTGATCAGCAACACCCTCACCCACAACATCAATACCTCCATCAGATCCGATACCTTTCCAGAATACTGGAAACACGCTGCAGTCAAGGCCTTCCTTAAACAACCATCGCCCAACCCACTCAAGCTGAGCAACTTCTGTCCCACCTCACTGCTCCCCTGCCCAGTCAAAGTGATGGAGAAGGCCATCAACAAACAACTCACCAGCCACCTCAAACTACACCACCTTCTGGACCTCTCCAAAATCAGGATTAAGAATTAACCAAAGCACCGAAACATCACTCACCGTGGCCACAGATGGCATGGAAACATTACTGGACCAAGGAGATACTGTAACCCTCATCCTGTTCCAACCTCTCCATAGCTTTTGACATGGTCTTTTACCACACACTCGTATGAAGACTTCACAACCTTGGCATCCAAGGACCAGCCCTCAACTGGGTAGGCTCCTTCCTCACAGGAAGAACACAGACGCCCTCATTACAATGTGGGGCAGAATTTCTCCTGCCGAACACCATATCGGTCTGGAACCGCCCGACCATAGGTCGTGGATTTTGACAGCCTGATCTGGTTGTGACCACCCATAGGGTGGTCGGAAACATCCATTCTACAAAGAAGGCTTGTGTAGTGTGTGCAATAGGCCCACAGCACAAGCTTCCATTGTAGAATGGATGTTTTTAAGCATCCCTGCACTGTGTGGCATGCACCATGCGGTGCCTGACACACATTTTACAGGGATGTTAAGGGGTGCACCACAGGTGCCCCCCAGGTGGCTAAGCAGGGGGCCGGGGAGATGGGGGCCCTGCTTGCGGCTCCCAATGTTGCTTTCTGACAGCCATTCCATGTCGGAAAGGCTGACATGGAATGACTGTCAGAAATTGACATCATAATCCCGGTGCCGGAGCTGCTGTCATTATGGGATTAAGCTGTTTTTCAGATGTACCAACGGGTGGACCACAGGGGCAGATGTCGGTGGGACACACCGATATCACAATTAGTCGCAGAGTGTTAGACTACCACCCTATACATGAGAATGCAAGAACCTGATCTGCAAAGTTCCTCAGGGCTCATCCCTCAGTTGCACCCTGCTCAATATCTACATGACTCCGCTTGCTAACATTATGAGATCCAAAGGCATACCCATTAAACCCAATGCCCATGACACCCATCACTAGAACCAACTTTACTAACTGCATGATCAAGGCGGCATAATGGATGAGAAACAACTGCCCGAAGCTCAACTTCAGCAAGATGGTAGTGCTAGTCTTTGGTAACAAGAATTCCTCCTGGGATTTTACCTGGTGGCCGTCAGAGCTAGGACCCACACCAAAACCCACTAACCTGAAACCAGGAATCATCATGGATCATAAACTCAACGTGACAGCTCAAGTGAACACAGTTAGCTCCTCCTGCTTCCACATCCTACAAATGCAATACAAGATCTTCAAATGGCAACCACAGACTACCAGACATACTGTCACACATCACATCACATAACAAGCAGACTCTGCTATGACAACGTACTCTATGTTGTGATCTTCAAACAGGACCTACACAGACTCCAGACCATCCAGAATGCCGTAGCAAGACTCATCCTCAACCTCCTTCATAGCACCTGCATCTCGTCACACTTCAGAGAGCTTCACCGGCTCCCCATACACAAAGACAGCCAATTCAAACTCTCATGAATGGATCCAAGCTATTGCACAACAGTGGACCAGCATACCTGAACAACCGCATTCGATTTCACCAGCCGATCAAACATCCACACTCGATCTCACAGAGGCACACACCCAGCATCCGCAAAAGTAGAATAGGAAAGCACTCATTTTCCAAAACTTGCTCCCAAAATCTGGAACGACCTCCCCTAACACATCAGACCCATCTCTTTGCTTCTCAAATTCCGCAGGAAGCTGAACACCTGGCTCTTCGACAAAAGCTGTGAAGCCCAGCGCCTACGCACCATGCTCAAGCAGCCGGATACCCTGGGTTGATTAGCATACTGCACAAATCCACTTAACATAACATAACCAAACTGTTAGATATCTATAGTTTTTTATTTACAGTTTTTTGGGGGGATTTTTGTAAAACGCAGTAATGATTTACACCATGTAGCACTAAACAACAGCTCTATAGTCAAGCAAAATTCATGCAACATTTGTTCCTAGTTTGTCCAGCTTTTTTATGACTGTCTTTTGGCAAAATTATAACATGGTAAGAAGCATCATGTTTGGGTTACACTTTTAAATTTCTCTCTTTTAACCAATATGCACAGAGCTTACTAGAATCAGTCTTACGTGTAAGTGGTTTTTTGAAACGTTGTATGCAGATGACCAAAATAGGGTCAAAGTAGCAATAAAAATAGGGAAATTACAACACAATGCCTTTACAACGCAGCAAATACAGCGCAAGTTCCATTACAATGCATGCTATTACAACGCATGTCATTACAACGCATATGCCTCACTGACCAGCACCTTCCCTGAGGTAAGCACCCAGTGGTGTTAGAATAGTAATTTACGTTGTAATGGTACATGCCTTGTAATGGCTTGTGTTGTAATGGAACTGTGATGTAATGGAAGTTGCATTGTAAAAAACACATCATAAAAGTATGCAGTGTAATAGTTTGTGTTGTAACGTCATACATCCGTGTATAAATGTGTTGCCTGATGTGAGTAACACAATAGTTAGAATCTTAGTCGCAAATTTACAAGTCCCTTGCGTCACTTTTGCATCACCGTTGCGTCACTTTTCTGACACAGCGGTGGCGTAAAAGTTGCGGCCCATTTACAACGTGACGCATCCAGAGAGATCTGTCACATTGTAAAGCCCTGCGTCACAGTATACCAGTGTCAGGTATAATGAATGCAGGGTGGGCAGTCCCATGCAGAAAATCCATGTAGAACTGACGCAGTGAAATTTACAACATTTCACTGCGTCACGCTATGCCTTCGCTGCGTCAAAATCCCTACGCCTGCTCAGACCAGGTGTAAGAAATGTTGCAGGGTTTTTTGACTGGGATTCACCCATCTATTGTGGTGCATTGCTGGAGTTGCGTCACTTTCATGAGCAACTCCAGCAATGCGTCACTTTTGCACTAACAGATGCGTCAGAATATCTGACGCATCTGTCAATCCTTGCGCCATGGACAGCAGCCCGTGGAGGGAGTTCCGCTGGGGCAGAAAGGCGGGGCGGAAGAGGAGCAGGGTGGGGGTGCTAAAAACTGGAATATGGATAATGGTAGGTAAGTAAACAATTTAATTAATAAAACGAATTTCGTAGTGCGCGCTGCATCGCATTTGGCGATGCAGGGCGCGCTACGAAATTAATTTTATTTATTAAATTGTTTACTTACCTCCAATTATCCATATTCTGGTTTTTAGTACCCACCACCCTTCCCCTGCCCCGCCCTGCCTTTCCGCCCCACTGGAACTCCCTCCACGGGCTGTGGCTGGCCATGGAGCGCCGTATTGTAAATACGGCACATCCATGGTAACGCAAGGGCTTTGCATGGTGGCGCAGGGAAAGTCACGCATCCCTACAGATGTGTCACTTTCTTGTAAATCTGCCCCTTACTGTGTAATGTTGTCAGGTAACTCGCCTTTCTGTAAGTAGCATTGCTGACATCATTCATCTCTCTCTGTTGCAGAAGTTCTCTCTCCTGGCCTGATGAGGATTTTTCTCAGGGCACCACTGATCCAGGATCCAGGGTAAGAGCGTTGCTAACTATTTCTCACTAATTAAATCCTTTCCAAGGCCAAGATGAGTAAAAATATGAGGGATAAACGTCATCTACTTTAATGTGGAAAAGAAAGAGCAGCAATTGAACTACGATGTGAAGAGATGCAACCAAGGCCTCTTTCCGCCTAACCACCCATATTGTGCCTGAAAGAAAACCTAGTCCCCTCATTGCCATAGGGATGTATTTCTTCTCAAAGTTGATGGTAATTCATTGCCGTAAAAAGTCTTGTAGAGCACCCTTAGGTATTAGTGGCTAAGTAGTGCCAAATTCTTCCTTTGTATATGGGGTGCAGCCACATGCACCTGTTTGCTATTTCATTTGTATTCGTTTCTTGTGCCCCTCTCTATTTTCCATGACTTTTTGTAGTCAGGAGTTGGGTAGAGACTCCATGGGAAGACTTGGCAATCATGTTGGGAAGCCTCAGGGGGAACAGGCAGTGGTCTGGGGACAGCAGGTGGGTTGCTGTCCCTTGAAGGCCACGATCTCTCCATTTGCAGCCGTTCACACAGGGTCGTAAATAGCAACCTGCCTCGGTAATATTCATTTCGGGTTGTCATTTCGCAATGCATCCTTTTAATACATAGGGCACATCTCAAATTGCATCCCCATTTGCACACCAGGCATGCAAACTGTACTTCCTGATTTGCAAATGGCTCTTGGTTTATTTGACCCTGTTTTCGTGAATGATTCCATGAAGCCTGCAGTAAGGAACTGTTTCCCACTAAGCCTGTTCTTTCAGTGTTTTGCAGTGCGCTCGCTGGGGTGGGTAGAGATACCCGAGGAAGACCTGGCTCCAGGAAAAAGTGGCATCACTGTAAACAACTGCATCCAGCAGCTGACACACAGTAAAGGCGAGGGCAGTGATCCGAGAGAGGTGAGTATGCGTCTTCAATCAGAAAAGATTCCATCCATTCCCTCATTATTTGTTTCATTTTGTACAGCGCACGCACTGAATTATGACAGCCACTGACATGGACGACAAATACCAAGTTTATTTATTATGTTTTGGCTCTCACTGAGGGCCACATAAAGAAATTAAACATACAAAAATACTGTAATAACAAATAAGAAAGCAGATATATAAGGATACATAGTTGACAATACATAAACAAAATACTACAGTTATCAACTTTAGAGTGAGTCATGGCGACATTTCAGTAATCTCAATAAATATTTAAGAATCCTTTAAAAAATTTAAAAATTCTACAACAAAACAATTCATTGGGAGGGCAGTAAAGTGCATGAATAAACAATTTAGCATTTAAGATTCCCAATTGTAGACAAATAGGTTTGATCCACTTAACTCGTAAAGAACGTAAAGCAGGGCAAGTAAACAAGACGTGGTTACGATCTTGAACAGCGACATCACAGAGGTTACATATCGTGGGACTCCCGTGCCATTTTGCTAAAAGAAGATTAAGAGGGAGTAGATCATGACGTAGGAGATACCATAGCCTACGTACTCCATGAGGAATATTCCAGCTCAAATATTGCTGGGCCAGCTTGGGGGTATATGTCTCTAGGAGAGGTTTCCTGGCACATAATCTGGGTTGGGCAAGAGTATCCAGCTTAAAAGATAACTCCCACGAAGCTCTTTTTAATAAATTTTTAAGTTCAGAAGAATTAATTAAAAATAGGGTACTCTCATCCAACTCTAACAGGGCCACAGCTTTCCTAAAATTTTTTAGTAAAGAGGAAAAATCATTAAGATTACCCAGTAACTCCTTTTTTACAAGTTCTCTTAGAGTACCAGGTTTTCCTCTAGCCAAGCATGCTACCCATCTTACTAGGGCCACCAATCCCTGTGTCCAACAGCTTCGGAGCCCAAATTCTAGTCTGCATGACGAGATAGAACATGCATTACTAAGTGATGTAATTTTTCGAAGGACCCGTCCTTCCATTTTTTGAAGGAATCCCCAATGTTTCAGCCCTACTAGTTCTGTTCCATATAGGAGAGTAGCTGGCACTTTGGCTTTAAAAACTTCCAAAAAAAGAGAGAAGTGTCTCTTCCCAGTAGCATTATATAACGAACATAGCCCCATTCCATGGGACAAAGCTTTACGGGAATTATGTTCGATATGGGGAGTCTCACTAAGATTCGCTGATATTATTTTGCCTAAAAAAGGGTAAGTTTTAACAACGTCAAGTCTTTGCCCCCCAATTGCCCACTTATAATTGCTCGATCTGCATTTTCTCTTACCAAAAATACACATAATTTTACTTTTTGATGTGTTAATTTTCATATGGTGTGCTACAGCAAATTCATTCAATGCAGACAGGCGATTAGATAAACCCTTCGGGGTCAAATCCAAAACAAGAATATCGTCTGCATACATTAAAATAGTTATAGCAGCTCCACCAATTTTCGGTGCCACTCCTTCACATGATGAAATAAAAATTGGGAGGTCAGCCATATATAAGGAAAATAATATAGGTGCCAATATGCACCCTTGTTTAAGGCCATTTTGGGAGGGAATTAATGAAGTAAGACCCTCTTCACCACCTTGTAGCACTTTACACCATGTATTCGTATGTAGAGAACGAACCAATGCAAGTAAGTATCCTGGCATACCCAATGCTGCCAATTTTCTCCACAGCGATTGACGATCCACTTTGTCAAACGCCGTGGAGAAGTCAATAAATGCAGCATATATGCCACCATCACGGATGCGTACATACTTGTCACAGATCACCTGCAACATTGTCAGATTATCGAGCGTTCCGTGTTCTTCGCGGAAACCAGTTTGTTCCATTGGTAAAATCTTATTAGTTTCTGCCCATTCCATGATAAGCATTAAAACACATTTCGCGAAGATTTTTCCTATGGCATCTAATAAAGCTATTAGGCGATAATTAGATGGCAACTCCCGATCCCCCTTTTTAAATATGGGGATTAATATACTACCCCTCCAGGATTCGGGAACAGTTCTTGTCCTAAAGCAGGCCTGAAATATAGGGAGAAGAATCCTACTCCAAGTAGCGATATCCTGTTTAATAATTGTCATGGGAAGTTCGTCTGGACCCATGGCTCCAGTAGATCGCATACTCTTTATTACCGTAACTATTGTTTTTTCTGTAGGGAGATTACTATTTTGAATATCATTTATCTCCACCAAACCTATATCCTCCATTACCTCAGTTGGAGCATATAGCGCAGTTAGAAATAGTGTCCAAGCTTTTTCACTGATGGCAATAGGACGGGGTGCTACTACAGTACCACAACCTTTCCTTATTATAGACCAGAATTCTCTGGATCGATTAGAGGTTATTGCCTCCCTCAAATTGATCCACAATAGATCTTCCTTTTCTCTTTTCAATTTGAGTCTCAATCTAGCTCTTCTACGCTTTAATAATGCTAGTAGAGACTCGTTTTCCTCAGTTCTATTGAGATATTGTTTCCTGATTAATGCATTTATCTCCCTATTCAGGAAAAATAGAGGACTAGGTGAGAAGTGTGGCCTAATAGCAATTCGCTTTTTCTTCGCGAATCCAATAACTTTTTTAATAAGGTTTTCGAGTTGTAGGAATTCTATACCCTCCCACTGTTCAAGTTCCAGTAGAGTATGGGCCAAGAGGCTTTGTATATCCTTCATGGTAGTAGGTCCCCAAAAGCATCTACCCGACCTACGGTCAATAGAGAGGTCTTTATGCTTTAAGGACCAAGAGTTGTTTTCAGTAGGGGTTAACGAAAGAGCCAATTTAATTAATTTGTGATCACTCAGAATAGAATGAGTGATCACCATATCCATAATCAAATGGAATGACTCAAAATCCGTAATGGCGTAGTCCAAAATAGACTCACCCCTGTATGAACCATGTGTATACTGGGCAGGACTATCCGAGGGCATTCTACCATTAATAATAAGCCCTTCTAGGAGGCTTAGTTCCTCCAAAAGAATCGTACCTCTTTTATTAGATTTTATTTTAGGAGGCCAAGCCATTTGAGGTATATTATATATTTCTTCCTTAGACTTATTTCTAAACTTAGCTAAAGTAGAATTAGATAGTTTACTATTTAGATCTCCAACCATTAATATATAAGGGGGATGTTCAGCATCCAATAGGTTTGCTACATAGGTAAACATTCGCTTCATTACTACATTAAAACATTCCTCAGGGGGAATGTATGCGTTTAAAATAACAAACGAAGACCGCGTTCCAACCGTGCCCAGATTAGTAATGGTTATAGATTGGAAGAGATTGCTAGTATCAGAATAATGTGTATATTGCCATTGGAGAGAGGTGGATAACAGACAAGCAATTCCACCTTTCGCATGGCCTTTTTTTGAAGGTTTTGCAGGCGCCTCTAAAACAAAAAACTCTTTCCCCACATAGGGGAGATTTTTACACCACGTTTCCTGCAGGCATATTACATCAGCATTTAGAGTATATAGAAAGTCAAACTTCTCAGGAGAATTGAACATACCAGCAGCATTCCAGGAGACAATTTTTAAATTCTTGTTAAAGATGTTGGAAGAGTCGTGGGGTATTCGCGGCATTACTAGATAGAGCCCCCGGTAACCAATTCCACATCTGATTGTCTTCTATTAGAGGAACGTCTGTATTTTCAGGCAATGGTAAGGCCTGAGATACCATTCTTTTGCCCTTTGATACCCAGATTTTTAGATCTTTATTACCAAGGTAATGATCGTCCTGTATAGGTACTGGATTAATTATACTATCTCTATTGGCAATAGATAATGCCCTGTTGTAATAGGGCAGTACGTCAATTCCTCTACATTGGAAGAATTCCGCCTGTTGTAGAACAAGATTAGTAATTATTTTTGAATAGAAAATTACTCTTGTTCGTTGTCCAATACTAGATTTTATTGGAAAAACCAGGTCAATATCATTTGACAGAATCAGTTTTAAGGTATTAGTCTCTTTGAAGCAATTAAGGAGCCAAGACCTATTCATTTTTACGTCTTGATCAAACAACGGAAGGAAATCCAATATTAGTGTATCCGCACAATACACTATACCTTTTACTGGTTGAATATCTAGGCTACTAGCACTGATTGGTTGAGGCCGGAAAGTGGATGCAGTTGGATTTAATACTTTTACCACTTGCGGCGGAATCCCCATACCATCAGCCGGCATAAGTAAGGATTCTGGCGCTTGTAGCACATGAGGTGGAATCACCACCTTTGTACCATTCCTATCCATATTATCTTTCAATGAGACATTAATTGCATCGTTCATCACCTTAGTATTAGTGGTATTCAACAGTGGATTTTCCCCATTACCTGACTCATCTCGTGCTTCAAGACTTATGTTTTGAAAAATAATTTGCCTTGGCCTTTTCTTCTTATATTTACGTAGTAACTTCCTATTTTTTCCTTTTGTTTTTTCTTTTCTAGTTTTAATCTGAGCCGGCAATCCATCACTGCCCTTTTTTTCATGCGTAAAGATGGGAAAAAGGTCATTTTCGATCGTTTGCACCACCTCTACCAAGCTATCATCTTTGACAGTAAGCTTTGACAATTTACTCTGTCCAGAGACAGATAAGGCAGGGGTCTTAAGGGGTATGTGGATGTCTGCCTTAACATTTAACTTCATAGGGATATTGCCCTGCACAGAATTAATACCGTTTGATGGAGTCCGAACTGCAGGTTTAGTAGGTGGTAATATAATATTTTCAACTACAGTTTCAGAGGGGTGTAATGAAACATTAGCAGCCTTTTTTGTCAACATTTCCTTCAATATCTCAGACACAGATGATAAAATACAATCTGAACTCACAGCAAATTTACCAAGGAGCAACAATATAGAAGACAATATTTGTTCAAGCGCTATTAGAGATTCAGAGATTGGTTTCTCATTTTTTGGGTAGCTGGATTGAACAAAAGAACAAATCCCAGATAAGTTTAATTGGGGAGATTTCAGTTCACTATGCGTTAAGAAATCCTCTTGAGATTTGTTTGATGGAGTGCTACTGTATAGAAGCATTCCGGATGGAGTTGCCCTAATTGGAGTTTTGCCGTCCATAACCTGGGCAAGGGGTTTCTTATCCATGTATCGACCACAAAGTTCAAGATCGATACTAGTGGAGATGGATGTAGCAGCAAAGTCTTCACCTTCCTTTTCTCTTTCAATAAAGGTATTATGTTCATGAGCCAAGGAGTTGATTTCCATCATTTGAGGGATAGAAGATTGATTTAGTTCAGTCGGCCCGACAGTGTTTAAATCCATTACTCGCTTAGTTTGTGGTTGTGAATGAGGCGATAGACCAGAGTTCACAATTATTGGGTCTCTTACGAGTTTATTTCCAGATTTTTCCCAAATATGTTCCAACTGCATCTGGCCTTTCACTAACACACTACTTTCTGATTTTTTCCTCAAGCGTGCAGATTCGGATATGACATCTACTTTATCTCTTAGCACTTTCCCGGATCGTAATTTCTTTGTAGACATAATACTTCTTTAGGGGATAGACCTTATGCTTAATGCGCAGTCACAAATATCAGATCACACAATTTTTAAGATAACAGTACTAGAATACCGAAAGAAGCCAATCAATTCACCAAAGCAGATATCAGAGTTGATTGTCAACAGATCATCCGTATGCTTATGTTAAAATATTTGCTGCAATTTCGAAGCAGCAAAGAAGCGCAAACAACAAAAAGTAAAAATCTAAAATAACAGGGCCCAGCCCGGCCTACCTCGGCCACTGAGGACCACAGAGGGCCCGCCCTTTGCCCGGGCTTCGCTCCGGGCGTCCCGCTCGCGTCCCGCGAGACGGGGGTGACTGTTGATTTATGCGCCTCCTGGCGCGCAACTGACGCGAATAGCGTCGCGAAGGCTCTTGGGGGATGTAGTTTTTATCCCCACCGCGCTCCACTCGGCGGCCTCACCCTGGGATGTGGAAAGGGTCGGGCGGCGGGAGGCGGGAGGTCAGGATTCAGAGGAGCTACTGTAGGCAGCAAAGAGAGTCTATTCAGCGGTCAGATGCCAAAGATTACCGCGTCAGGAGTCACCCACTCGACCGGGGTGACTGTTGATTTATGCGCCTCCTGGCGCGCAACTGACGCGAATAGCGTCGCGAAGGCTCTTGGGGGATGTAGTTTTTATCCCCACCGCGCTCCACTCGGCGGCCTCACCCTGGGATGTGGAAAGGGTCGGGCGGCGGGAGGCGGGAGGTCAGGATTCAGAGGAGCTACTGTAGGCAGCAAAGAGAGTCTATTCAGCGGTCAGATGCCAAAGATTACCGCGTCAGGAGTCACCCACTCGACCGGGGTGACTGTTGATTTATGCGCCTCCTGGCGCGCAACTGACGCGAATAGCGTCGCGAAGGCTCTTGGGGGATGTAGTTTTTATCCCCACCGCGCTCCACTCGGCGGCCTCACCCTGGGATGTGGAAAGGGTCGGGCGGCGGGAGGCGGGAGGTCAGGATTCAGAGGAGCTACTGTAGGCAGCAAAGAGAGTCTATTCAGCGGTCAGATGCCAAAGATTACCGCGTCAGGAGTCACCCACTCGACCGGGGTGACTGTTGATTTATGCGCCTCCTGGCGCGCAACTGACGCGAATAGCGTCGCGAAGGCTCTTGGGGGATGTAGTTTTTATCCCCACCGCGCTCCACTCGGCGGCCTCACCCTGGGATGTGGAAAGGGTCGGGCGGCGGGAGGCGGGAGGTCAGGATTCAGAGGAGCTACTGTAGGCAGCAAAGAGAGTCTATTCAGCGGTCAGATGCCAAAGATTACCGCGTCAGGAGTCACCCACTCGACCGGGGTGACTGTTGATTTATGCGCCTCCTGGCGCGCAACTGACGCGAATAGCGTCGCGAAGGCTCTTGGGGGATGTAGTTTTTATCCCCACCGCGCTCCACTCGGCGGCCTCACCCTGGGATGTGGAAAGGGTCGGGCGGCGGGAGGCGGGAGGTCAGGATTCAGAGGAGCTACTGTAGGCAGCAAAGAGAGTCTATTCAGCGGTCAGATGCCAAAGATTACCGCGTCAGGAGTCTTGTATTAAAAAAAGCGTTTGAAACCCGGTACACCAATACAAGAGAATACGCTACGATCGGGGACCGCTCCCTGTTTCACTGTTCAAATCTTTGGTGATCACAAAGTTAGCTCGCGAAAGAGGTATCAGAAACGCGGGTGGAATTGGCTGAAATACAGAACCGTGTCCGGCTTTTAAGGCCTTTGTGAGTTCCGTACATCTGAAGCGTTTTTGCTCGTTCTAAAAAGGATTTCTCTCCCGGCTGGTTCGTTAAAATGTATGCGGGCCAACTGAAGTAAGAATGTCAATTTGTGCAGCGCCTTTAAATATTTTCAAGGCAGACGATGAAGCAGTTTGCTTGGAAAACGCACGACGTACTCGGAAAGAAGACTCCTCGAAACAAGCAATGAGAAAGACGACAAATACCATGATTCTGAGTTGTGCATAATTCAATGCTGAGATCCCCAGCGGCAGTGCTTAATTTTTTAAAATATTAAGTGCTAGGGTTCTGACCAGGAGGCCACAGCAGCTTGAACCACCCATCGCCCTTGTCATTGCTGCCAAAACAACTACTAACCATCTCTCTCGCATGTAAATACAACAGTTCAGATTATTCCAGGTCCCCAAAGCTAAAGGAATGGCTGGGGAGGCAGGTATTAGCAATTTTAATGTATATTGTATTCCTAAACTACTCTTGTTCTGCTCATCTTTAAATTAGATGAGCCGCGCCACCATGTGGTGGACTGTTCTACGTATGGCGTTGAAAGTTAGGTGTCGAGCACCGGAAACCAATTAAGTGCTGGCGCTTAGCACCGGAAAGCCCCGGCTCAAATTAAGTACTGCCCAGTGGCCGGAATTACAGTTACTGGTCTGTATCTCCAAATGGAATCCCGCACATTAAGAGCTAGACCCCTCAGAATTGAAAATAAAGGTGCAGACACAGAATTACCATGCTGAATTCCAGGTTATTTGCTATCCGAGGCATTTAATACTCCCATATACCCCCTGCCCACTTGCCAGCTGCCTGGAGCAGATAGTATATGGGATCAGTGGCTTCCCTGCAGGGTGAAGGGGGCTGAGAGGCTAGTTAGAGGGAAAGGGATGAATAGTTTTAGGAGGTGGAGCCAGCGAAAAACTTTGTCAGGCTGCAGCCAAAGCCTCATGTGATTTTACCAGTTCATGTTCCTGAACAAGGGAAGACCAAGTGCAGGAGCATGAGCCAGCCGTGACCAGGCAGTGGAATTACATACAGTAAATCTGCTCCACCCAGTAGCGGCTGCTACTAGACGGGGCTAGTGGGGTGGGGGGTTTGGGCCGTGAATGAAAAAAAAAGCACTTACCTGAAACGGCCGACTGCTGCCTCTCCGCCGTCCTCGTCCTCTTCCTTCTTCCTGTCCTTCGTGTCCCGGCCTGCGCCAATCACAACGCTGTTGTGGTGGGTCTGAGTGCCGTGGATTGGCAATCAGATGGGGAGAGGGAGCCTGTGCATGTTCCTCAACAGGCTATATAATGAAGCCTGGTGGGGAATATGCAAAGTGCGCATGACTTCTTAGCCGGTCCAAGAGGGCCGGCCAAACAGTCATGAGCACTTAGGGAGTGCAAACCACTGCTTCACCTGCTCTGGCCAGCCCTGCCCTACCCTGCCACTAACTTCAATAGGAAAAATAAAATGATATAAACATTAGCATTTTATTTTTCCTTTTGAGCCACTGGCTCCACCAGAATGAGGGACGGGCAACCATAGCAGGTGCTACCTCTTGCTTGATCTGTGGTAACTCTTCCACTGCCCGTTCTTTCTCTGGTCTCAGTGGTGATAACATCAGCAATGGGAATGAAAAGCATTATTCTAAGAGCCCTGTTTACTTTTAGTTATTTACTTCGAGACTTGCGATCAATGGAGCCCTTCAGCAGCAAATAAAAAGCTGTGATGGCTAATCATGGGTCGAAGCGTCATCCTGTGACACCACAGGAGGTCAAATTGTGTAGGATATTAATGCTGCTCTCCCAGGGCACTTAGTGAATCGATGTCTGTTGCTTCACAGTGCTTTTATGGGAGAGAGGAGGAGTAAAATCTCTTTATTTCACGGTCAAAAGCTCAGCACCCAGACTAAATTATGCTTTTGACTGTTGTGTCCCACAGAGATTCACTGTAAAGTTCATGTATATTTAATGACAAATATTTAAAAATAGCTCTTTCCACTTACAAGATTTTAGCTGTAACATTTTTAGGAACCATATTTTTTTCCCAAAGAGCGAGGAGTGCAGCCTGGTGTATGCAACATCTAAGTGGGAAGAGAGATGCAATGTAGTTCTGTGATCTTACCAATGAATTAATTTAGGGCTAAACGTTTTGGGCCTTATGAGAAGTGTTGCATTGCTGTGACAAAGCAGCAATGCAACACTTCTCAGTGCGTCCTTCTTGTGACACGATTGATGCGTCATATTTACTGTATGACGCATCATGTTACAAGGAATGACAGATACGTCAGTATAACCCTAGTACTGCTTGACCTCTCGGCGGCCTTTGATACAGTCGGCCATGGGATCTTGGCCGACAGGGTCGAAGAGGCTGGTATTGGGGGGCCTAGCTCTCTGCTGTATCAAATCCTTTTTAAACAACCGCTCTCAGGCAGTCCGCTCCGGCCCATTCACTGCCCCCAAGCTAACAACAACTTGTGGGGTCCCACAGGGCTCGTCCCTCTCCCCCACCTGTTCAATATCTACATTCACCCACTAATAAGCACCCTTAAGGAGAGAAGAATCACCATTTTCAATTACGCGGATGATCTCCAACTCCTCTTCCAGATGGACAACTCCCCTCAGTCGATATCTGACATCAAAGACACAATGACTTTCATCCGCCAATGGATGGATCACCACCATTTAAAACTTAACCCCAGCAAAACTGAACTCATACTGATAGGTGCGGCACAAACTCATTGGGGCCCACACTACTGGCCAAGCAACCTAGGCCCCCCACCCTCTTCCGCCACCGCAGTAAAAAGCCTTGGGGTTACCATAAGCAACGACCTGTCCCTCAAAGCGCACATAGGCACCGTGATTTCCACCTGCTTCCTGCAATTACGCAAAATCAGGAAAATAAGCAGGCTTTTATCCCAAACTGCACTGATCCAGGTCATGATAGCCCTGTTTTTATCCTGGCTTTACTATGCAAACGCCACCTTTCTGGGACTCCCAATTGGACTAACCAAACCACTACAACTAGTGCAAAATCAAGCGGCTAGACTATTTACCAACAACCCAGATGGCAACACGCCTCCCCTCTCCTAAAAAAACTGCATTGGTTACCTATCCCCCATCATTGTACCTTTAAAATCACCTGCCTGGTGTACAAATCCCTAAACAATCACAGCCCCAAATTTATGACTGACCGCATTTCCCATTATACACCCTCGCGCAACCTCCACTCAGCCCATCTCCGCCTCCTCACAGTACCCACCTTCAACCTGAAGTGGCAAGGGGGCTGCAGGTTCGCAACCCTTGCCCCTCGACTACGGAACTCCATCCCAGTGGAAATCAGATTAAGCACAAACCTTATCAAATTCAGAAAGTCTCTCAAAACATGGCTTTTCTCATGCGCCTATAATTAATCTGTTCGGACTGGCGATCCCTCTGCCTCATCAGCTCCAAGAAACCAATGGGTGAACGAGCGCTCTAAAATCCCTTCTAATATAACATAACATAACATAACTGACGTATCTGTCGGCACAAAATTGAGGCATTGCTGGAGTTGTGTGTAAGATATTGATGCAGTAGTGTCCTAGAAATGATGCACTGAAATCTTATAGATTTCAACGTGCCACTTCTGCAAGGCTTTTTGCGTAGTAACACCCACCCTGCATACATTATACCTGGTGCAGGTATAATGTGGTGCAGGGATTTACATTGTGATGCATCTGCCTAGCTGTGTCACTTTGTAAATAGGGCACAACGTGGCACATTCTTTACGCCACCGGGGCATCACAAAAAGGGGCACACCGGCAGCGTAAAAGTATCGCAACGGCTCATAAATAAGCTCCTTTATTTCTTCTTGGTGCACAAATTAAGAATACTTGTTACGTTATGTTAATTTATGTCATTTCATGTCATATTGTGTTATGTTATGTTTTCCAACGTGATTACCAATTGACATTATAATGTATTGAATAGGAACCGTCCAATCCTGTATAATCCCCACCTGTTCAATAGTGCCAGGTATACACAGGGACATTCATAAATAAATAAAATAGTTTTGTGTTTGATTTGAAAATATGCGTATAAAAAGATGAAAAACAAGATATATTGGTGAACAAGCATTGACAAAGCCAGCTTTGGCAGTTCCTGTTTTGTTCTGTCATGGTTTGTACAAAACTTTATTGTTGGGAAAGCAGCAGGCTCTCATCAATCTGAAAACGTCATTAGCTAAACATATTTTTTGGTTGCAAAAAAACACAAAATTGGCCCTGAAACCTGGAAGGCCCTTCCCCTACATCTTCGTGCAGAACAAAACCACAAGAGATTTCGCAAACTACTGAAAACCTGGCTCTTCCAGCTCTAACAAGTGACCACTCACAGTATATCTGAGTATTCCGCTGGCGCTGCGAGACCTACGGGTGATACACGCGCCTGACAAATACCAAATACAATACAAAATACAATACAAAGAACAGTTTCAACAGACACAATCTGACATTCTATGAAATAGAAGTTGTCAGATAAACAAAGGACACTCCAAGGGAAATTTACATTATTAGCAGAAGACGGGAACTGATAAAGCTGGAATGTGCCCCATGCTCAACTTGGAAGAGCTGTTAGAAATGGACTTGCTGTCACAGCAGACTCTAAACACAAAAGCAACACCAAAATAATAAATTAAAAACTAAAACTTTCCCACTGAACAGAACTACCTTATGTGTAGATGTGCTCCTTGTGAAAGAGCAAAATGCAGTCAATCAAAGTAAAGTTAGCCCGTGACTGCAGTGGGGTGACTGACACAACAATAGACCAGTTGATGAGGACAGGCGGCTAAAACCCCTTTAATTCATTATAGTACACATGTATTTTTTTTAATATCAAAATGACTTGCCTAAAGCCATGCCTAAAAATTAGAGAAACACACCAACACTTAACAATCAGCCTGGTCTTAAGGCAACTGAGCTGTGTCACTTTTTCTGTATGATGACAAACTGGTTATTAGTATATCAGTCGGTAATAAGGCCTCGTTACTGGCATAATAGTTTTCCTGACGGGAATATTTAACTGGAACAATATGTGTCTACGGTTTAAAGCTGGCTGTGACACATATGATATATTTAATCTCTATTCAATATGGTGACCTTACACAGTATAAAGACATCTCAAAAGTTTTACAACTATTACGTAGGTGCACATTTTTTTTAATTCATATTGCCTTTTCCTGGTGCCAATTTAAAGTAAATGTGAAAATACTAGTTGTGTTTTTTTCTTTACAGAATGTAGAAATGCCAGTAAGATTAAAAAAAACAATGGAAACAGTGAGAGTAAAATGCGCAGACAAATAAACGACAAATCCATGAGGCACGCTTGTAAATAATACATGCACATATATGTTAACCTAATTTCTTGGCTGATAAATAAAGATTGGTGGAAAAAGCAGCTGCATAGACATTAAGCAGTAGAGTTAGTAGGATCAAAAATGCTGTGACTTTTCCTTCAAAGTTCTAAAGTTCATAGCCACGGTAGAGTTCCATTTTATAAGGCTCAGCAAGTGAATTAATTCATTTCCATAGTATTTTTAGGGGTACGGCCTATGGCTGAGCTGGGGGTAATAGAGAGTTTTGTAAGTCCACTGTAGTGGTGCAATCAAGCGAAAGGAATAGTTTAAGCAGTTTTGTTGGCATCAATTACAATGTTTGTGGCAAACGTTTGTTGTTTTGCCGCCAGTTGAAGAGCTTCATGGGAGCCCCTTAGCAAAGTGACTCGGAGCCAAAGTTGAAAAGATGTTTCCAAGGGACTTGACTGCCCGGTGCCAGCTAAGTGCACCACCCTTACACTGTTACCATCTGTCTTGTTACTTTATTTTAAAAAAAAAATGTTTTATCTTGACACGCTTTAAGAAAAATTAATTTCGATTTTGAATGGGAGCTCAATAATGGAAGGCTACATTATAGCAAATAATACAAATATTGTAAAATAGAAAATAGGAAAAATATTTTCAATCTTTCCAAAAGCAATTGCCAACATGCGCTCAACAAATTTACGCCCACTTACTTAAACAGTAAAAGAAGCCACTTACTCCATGTGGCACAATCATATAGTTCATATTTTAAGAGGTTTCATCATTTATTGCAAAAATGTGTACTGATATTAACGTAAAAATAGTAAAAAGTGTAAATTTGTTATAATTCAACAAAGAATGTAATATTCACATCAATCTATCTATTCTATAATTATATCGAATTTATGAATAATCTAATATTGTTCGCTAAAAAAAAACTCTTGCGCTTTTTACATACAAGATAAGTATTTCTTAGTTGTATACCGTGAAAATACAATACTTGTTAGTTCTTTATCAGAACACTGAAGAACATAATGGTTTTTCAAGCAGTCAAGCAGTCTTGTGTTTTGGGGGCATTGGATTGAACTGTCACTCACCGCTGGACCCAGGGGACACACCAAGGCGCAGGCCTGCTGACTGCTTCCCCCGCCGCCGCAGTCTACCTCGGCCGCCGAGTGGGGACGAGCAGCGCTTCCTCGGACCACAACTCCCAGCGCCCCCTGCTTCACCGGGACGCCGCCTCCTCACGCCTCCTGCTTCCGCCCGGAGGCGCTTAAACAGCAGCAGCACCTCCCGCGTCGCGGGACTCGTGCGGGCGACGCCGGGCTGAGCCCGGGCAGAGGGCGGGCCGTCTGTGGCCGTCCGGGGACGACTAGGGACGGGACGGGCTACCCCCCTTAAATTCATCTCTTTAGGTGCCCCAAGGTCTGTCGCTCTCCATTAACTAATTATCTGACTGCTTGATCCATTTGGATGGACTCTGGGACCTCTCTATGTTTTACGTGATGGACAAAGTGCTGGTTTGAACTTAACCAATTAGACTTTACTTTATTGTACGGCGCAGAGTCTACTGCATCCTATATTTAAGACTGATTGACTGGAGTATCATTTATATTGTGATTCTGTAAACACACTGTCATCCTCAGTATGTCTACCAGGGGTTCTCGAAGTAAAACTGCAGCTGGGGGACCTCCAGTGATAGGCCCCATAGATAACTTCATTATAAGGGCCAATGATGCCATAGATCAGGGCATCTTACTTCTGGAGCGCAGGGTTTCGCTAGATCTAGCCCAAGCCAAATGATTATCCCTCAGATCTATTGTATCGGCAACAACACCTATCCAGGCTAGAACTAGGAACACCAGAGTTTTAACTGACGTGTGTGCCGATATTCACAGTATACCAAATGAGGTAAACTTATCTGCATCAATCCCCCTGTTAGACTCTGACTCAGAATCTAGTACAGATTTGGAAAAAACTCCTAACCTATCCATCAATCCCATACCAGAAGAAATAAATACAGACAGTATGAGGCAATTAAGAGGCAGGCGGGAGGGTGCCATACAAAAACAAACTAAACATACTTCCAAGCATTGTATGCCTAAGGTCAGGAAATATAGCGCGCCCAAACGGAAACTCAGAAAAGGCACTTAAACACGGGCGGAACAAACGCACCCATTGAGATTGAAAGTGAGGAACTTCAGGGGAAGTTGCTAGGCACGGAGGATAAACCTGATGCAAATACTGTAAATGACCTCCTGTTGGAAAAAATGGGTGAACTGCTTAGTATTTATTTGTCACCAATAGAATTCAGATTAACACGCATTGAAAAGCAACTAGCTGAACTAAGCACCCCTATTAAGAATATCTCTAGAAATGGGGTGTCTACTAGCGTGGGGGCTAAATCAAGTAACTTAAATCCCACAGGCCCTAAATCTAAGAACCCCGTAGCTCCAAATACAATCACAACGTCCAAAACTGTACAGGCTTCTGGCAAAGGGACTACTGCCAACCATTCTGCAGCAAAGCCTATTACTAACCACATGGCTACCCATCATGCCACTAAGACAGTGTCAGAGCTAGGGAAGGACCAAAATATTGACCAGAGCAAGGGGATTTTAACGAGTCAAACCCATAACCCTGCGCAAAATCTCCCCATGGTTCACACCGCCCAAAACACGGTAATTAACACGAGGCAGACCCCACCACGTATTAATTTACCGCCTGAATGCGGGGCGTATGTGCTGGTCCTGGTTAACGTCTCTAAACTTAGGAGGGATCAAGAAGAAACTTCCATATCCCTTAAAAACAAAACCCTTCATTGGCTAATTGCAAATTGCAATTTCCCTATGGAAGGGGCAAGGGAGATTATCCATACCCAGAGAGTAGGCTGGATAGGCCCACTGCTCAAAAAGTTCGAGGGGGATTGTATAACCATAAATTTCAAGAACCCCCAATGGGCCCAAAAAACACTGGCTAGCGCTCCATTACCCTCACCATGGGAATTTAATACCACCTTGCTCCCACTGGGTTACTTTTACAGACATCTGATCCCCCCTAAGTCAAACATGGCGATCAATCTCGCCACTTCTAACCAGGATTTGAATTTTAGTGCTAGGATCAAGTCTCCACTTTTTTCTGTGAACCAAGATCCTAATTACCTGAATGGACCCACCTGGCGTCACCAGGCCTCAACGTCAGCATACCCTCTGCATTACCCTCAGCTCCCAATAATGCCCCAATATGACCATAGGGAAAGGTCATATTCAGCATTTACCTCAAATCAATATATGCAGCCAAATGAAGTCAGGCCTCTATTTAATATCACAACTCATAATCGGTTCGATCATTTTTCAAACCTAGATGAGCAGGACTGACTGGATAAAACGGATGGTAATAATACCAAAAGTTTAGCTACAGACAATGGTAACAAGGGACACACACCATCAGTTGCAGAGAGAGCAACTCAGAATAGTTTAGTTGACGATCTGCATGCCAATAGCGGTCCACTAGTAATTAATAACATCATTGAGGAACGATCACCTGTAATGTCAGCCAATGATGACACTCGGGACTTACTGGCTTATGATCATACTGCCATCTCTCTGCCCAAACATGGACACAAAACGCCCATGTCACTTGAACACGGCGCAAACATAGTGAGGAGTGCTGGGAATAAACCCACTATACATCAGAGCAATTGTGGGTTATCAATCCTTAGCTGGAATGTGGCGGGATTGGAATCTAGACTCTCAGACCCCTTATGGGCTAAGATAATTGATGGTATAGATATTGTCATGTTTCAGGAAACGTGGGCTATCGGGAATTTGTACATAGAGGGCTACCACTGTTTTAGTATAACATCACCCAAACCTAGTTTTGGTCGAGCAGTGGGTGGTCTGTTCATTGGGATTAGGATTTTGGCTGGTGGTTCAATCAGAGATCTGTCCACTGGGAATCCGAATATTCAAATTCTTGAATATAAGCTAAAGTCAAAGACCAGGATTTATTTAATCAATTTTTATAATAATGATTTTTATTGTGTACCGAATAAGAATTTTGAGGCTTTATCAAAGGTTCTCCATAATCTGGAATTTAGCCCTCCAATTGATATAGGATCAGGGATTCTAATCGGGGGCGGTTTTAACGCAAAGTTATCAAAGACTCACGGAACTGAGGATAAGACTTACTTAGATCAGGCTGAACGGAGGGGCACTGAATTATCTAGCATACTGACTGAATTTGCTCTTGCTGATGCTATGACAACAAATTATAGTCTCAGTGCACCCCACGCCCCCACGTTCATAGGAAGGGACAGTAGCTCTACCATTGACTATATCTTTATGTCGCCTCACTTAATAGATTGTATAGTAAAGTCAACTGTGATGGTGACACCATTCAGCGACCACAATCCAATTGTGGTAACTCTGAATTTTGCCCCCAGCCCGGTTTATACGAATCTAAATGGTGCAAGGGATATTACACCTTCGATTGATGGACTGAAATTAAAATGGAGGGGGGTTGATAGCGGGGCAATCCTGGACAGTGTACAAACTAAACACCCGCACCTAATTAAGTCCTGCCTATCCACGGACGGCAACCACCGTAGGATAATTGCTGATTTTGAAAAACTGTGTTCAACTATACAAACTCTTCTGTCAGTCCCACTACCTAAGGAAGATAAAGAACCTAGGTGGTTTGACTCAGCCTGCTCACTTGCGAATAAGGAATTAAGAAGGGCACTCAATACTAAACCTAGATGTAAAATGACCATCCAGATAGCTAGGAAACAGTATAAAACCAAAATAGTGGACAGAAAGGCTACTCTACTATCTGAACAATGGGAATCACTAGTGACCAGCGCAAACTTGGGGGGCAGCGGACCCTTTTGGTCCGCGGTCAGGAAAACAAGGGAAATGGGCAAGAAGCTTACAACGACTAGCTGCAATATAACTAGTAGTGCCTGGGAGACCCATTTCTCAAATATTTATGCTGTATCGCCTGAGGAATTGTCGACCCCAACTCTAGACAATTGCAATTGCAATTGCGCGGTCTACAGATTGAGGCCCATGAAGTAAAAATAGCTATAAACGAGAGCCTTGGAAACAAGGCGCCTGGCCCTGATGGTTTGCCCATTGACATTATTAAATATAATTTGGATTTATGGGCACCAATTCTCCTAAATGTTTTCAATAGTTTACCAACAGCAGCCATGCTCGTCACGTGGGCAACCAGTACTATCGTCCTAATCTTTAAAAAGGGAGACAGGTCGGAACCAGCTAATTATCGCCCGATCTCCCTTCTGGACAACACTTTAAAAATTCTGGGACGAGTAATTTATAACAGAGTACTTGAATGGACTGAAGACACAGACTTACTGGACCCGTGCCAGATGGGATTCCGGAGTGGGGTGGGGACAGTGGAGCAATGCTTAAATCTCAAATTAATAATCGATAAGTATAGTATTGCCCGATCGTCCCCCACCTACCTTGCTTTTATGGATCTCTCATCCGCTTTCGATCTAGCGAATAGATCCAAACTCTGGACAATCCTACTGAACTACGGGCTAGATGAGGCTCTTGTTGGCTTCCTGGCCTATCTCCATACTGATCTGAAAGCACGAGTCTGAATTGGGGTGGGTGGTGAAGTCTCTGGAGCCATTGACATTGGCAGGGGAGTGAGACAGGGGTGCATTTTAGCACCCCTGCTGTTTATCATTGATATTAATGGTCTATCTAGCAGTCTAAGGAAAGTCACCAGCGATGTCCCGACAATCTTAGGGAAACCTTTACCAGCACTTTTATACGCAGATGATGCGGTGCTCATGGCCCGCACACCTAATGCCCTCCGCCTTCTTGTCCATAGTTTTGTTCATTTTATGGAGGAATTAGATCTGCGGGTAAATTAAAAAAAATCTTTTATAATGTCATGTGGCCCAGGCAAAAGGAAGCTCAATACTATACAGATAGGCACAGATAAACTTGAATCTGTGCCCACATTTCCCTATTTAGGAGTGGTTTTCGCTGCGAACGGCTCGTGGAGTGGGCATTTGGCCCACGCCACGAGCAAGTTCTCGAAAGCCACCAATTCTATATTGAGCTTGCCCCGCCCGAAGAAAATAGGTGCCACCAGAGCTATTTAAAATTTTTTTAAACTACAGTGTTTACCCGTTGCCTCTTATGGAGCAGAGGTCTGGGGACTTGGAGGTAGCTCATGCATTCAACGGGAAGAAAGCCGTTTTTGCAGGAAAATATTGGGCGCTCCAATCTCATCCTCTGATTATATTTGCCACAATGAATTAAATCTCCCGTATGTTAGTGACTTTATTAGAGCAAGACCAGCATTGTTATGGATCAGAGTCTGGAGGAATGATTCAGCCATCCTCACACAAAATATTATAAAAGACTGCTTAAATTGCGATCATGGTATGGTGATTCCTTGGCTCTCAGGAGTTTTTAAAACATTGTGCGCCGTGGACAGAGGCAATTTATTCTCAGACCCAACCAGGATCGAGCCCAAGGATAAAGTTGAGGTAAAAAATGCACTGTATGCACTTTACAGCTCTGAAAGGATGGAAAAAGAATCATCAAAATCAACTGTCGCAAAATACTTGGGAAATGAATTGTGTAGGCAACCACTCCCGCCTTATCTCTCCCTACCTATGACTCGCTGGGAGAGATCACTATTGTTTCGTTTAAGGGTGGGTTCAGTAAAATTTTTGTTGTCTTTTCCATTGGGTTACTGTAAACTTGCCCGTGCGCGTGCGATGGTGTCAGTCTACAGGATGATTTGCACTTCCTATTCTTCTGCAAATTTTATGTGAGATATATTAAATGTTTTTTAACTCCGTATTTTAAGAAACATAGACCACTGTCACTTAAGGAGTCCTATAGAATGTTGGTTTCCCTGGATTCTGATGAACTAATTTTCTGTACTAGCACTTTTCTGAGACTGATAACAAGAGTGCGCAAAACGATGGAAAACCCCTGAAATTAGCCTCAAAAGAGTATAACTGTATTGTATTTTTATCATGAAATCTTTTGAACTAATGTATAATGTAAATGATTTGTTGTTTTTTAATCACGGTACTTGTATGAATTTTATGAAATTCGAATAAAGGTCTTTTGAACTTGAACTTGAATTAATCTTTAGAAGAAACCTATGTAAAGTGCATCTTGTTAGTGAAATCCTTCCTATGGGTACCCTGGTTCCACAAACAAGTCCAACATCAAGGGCAAAGAGGCCTTCCCTTTATTAGCACTTGGAATAGTCTTGGGAGAGCGAATCTCCAGCCATATTTTCTTCTGGGGCATGGTGGGATTGTAGGCTCTTGGGCTCTGCACTCCTCTTACTCACATGCAGGACTCTCCTCAGGATTCTAGATCCTTTGGAAAGAAAGAAACACTGACAGCCTTGGGTAGTAGTTACTGCTGTAGACAACTTTTGTATTTGATCCTTTAGTGAGAAAGGGCAGTCAAAGACACTGCCAAAGGTTTATAAAACAATGATAGTGTAATACTGCATATAAATCAGCAGCAAAAGTACTTACCTGGTCCATTTCCTATTACTCTCAAACTCATTGTAAGCTATGTGGTTGTTTTGGAAGAAAGTAGATGAGATATGAGCTGCTTCTCTGTCTCCTAAGGGCCAGAACATGGTGATGATCCTTAAGAAGGACACGATGAGCCTGGTGGACCCCCTCGACCACAGTCTGATACACAGCCAACCAATCGTCAACATCCGGGTGTGGGGCGTTGGCTGCAATAATGGCAGGTAAGTGGTTCTTCAGCCCAATAGCCACAAATATAGATGCAGCAATATTTCTAATTACTGTATTCCAGCCTTAAAGCCAGCAGGTAGTGCGGTTTGTAAGAATTCTTCAGGAACTGCCATAATTGTTAGTAGGTTTGTTATTTCAAATTCTCCGAGTGAATCAATGTACAATGGAGATGGTAAGGGGAATGTGTTTTTAAACAGAATAATATAATGAAGTGTTATGTGTCTATATATAACAAGAATATCCTGGGTCTCCCAGTGAAGTATTCTAAAAATAATTCTGCCATTGAAAGTATTCGTTCTCGAACTGGTCGAAAACACTGCAATTAATCTAGCGCTGAGAGGTTTCTAGACATGTCATACAGAGCTGCAGGGACATAAAGTGACAAGCCCAAAATCACACAATGTAGTTTGTTCCGGAAATCAGGTCTAGAAATCAAGGCTTTTAGCTACATTGTTAGGAAGTCAGCCACCGGACCCCATTTCAACAATAGGTTTGAATGAAATATATTTTCGGAAAAATAACTTCAGATCAAAATTGCCCTAAAACCCTTTTTCAAGTGGTAAAAACGTTGTCAGATCCCGCAGACACTGTTCAAGTCACCTTCTTTTCACAACATCAGTGCGACAAATTAGCAAACCTTTTCTCAAAAAAGTTGCTCACATTCAAATTTCTTTTCACCCGTACACTCGAGCATAACTGCGGTCACTTACATCCTGACCTTCCTCATTTGCTGAGCTCCTTTCAACATTTGGACAGCCTGATCTCATCTCTTCTTACTGGTACCAAATCAAGCTCACCTTTAGACCCCTTTCCACCTTTGGTATTTCGCGAGCTTGCCCCATAGTTGCTGCACCTGCTTACTCAGCTTCTGAATGCATCATATTCAGAAGGCATTGTCCCGAAATCTTGGAAGCACACAATGGTCATACTCCTGCTGAAAAAGACAAATCTTGGCCTTTTCATCTGATCCAATTGGAGGCCAATCTGTCCTTTGCATACTTTGGGCAAAGTTCTGGAAAAAAAACATGAATAAACAGCTCATGTTGTATACAGAACTAAGTGGCATGCTCCACCCCTCGCAATCGGGCTTCAGAGTAGGCTATAGCACGGAGTCAGTTCTTCTCGGCGTCACTGAATATCTAAGGCACCAGTTAGATACTGGTGGTACGACTGCTTTGTACTTCTTAGATCTTAGTGCCGCATTTGACACTCTTCAACAAAGATTAGAGGAGATGGGTGTACAGGGCAAGGCCTTGTCCTGGCTAGGTTCTTTCCTGCAAGACTGTGTCTTCCAGACACACACTTATCAGCATCGCTCAAGCCTTACCATTTATCATCTGGCATACCTTAGGGCTCCACCCTCAGTCTGACCCTTTTCAATCTTGGCCACTTGCAGGGACTGTGAAAAGTTGTGGTCTCACAATCTTTGTATACTCTGACGACATCCAGATTGTGGTCCCCCTGTCATCACAGGAGAATCGGAGTGTTTGGGCTTTGAACATATGCCTTGCCTTACACAAGTTTCATCTTGGATGAACGCTAACTCCCTTAAATTGAATGGGGATAAGACTGAGATCCTGTTGGTTATTAACCTCCCCCACCTTTCGGTACCTCAGCTCTGGCCCGAGGCTATGGGTAATACTCCCACACCAGTACCTGTGGTTAAGAGTCTTGGGGGCATATGTACAAAGGAAGTCCACTTCAGAAATGGAGAGCTGCACCATATTTACAAGAATATGGTGCAGACCTGCATTTACCCCTGCACTGGCACTACACTTAGCAGCCTTGCGCCAAAACAGGCACCCTTGCACCATAGTGCAAGGGTGTCTGCGTGCAGGGAAAGATTGTTTATGTGCAGGAAGGCCCCGTTCCTGCACATAAACAATCTTTAAATGCCTTTTTGTAACTTCTATGTGTGCTGCTTAATGCAGCACACACAGAAGTTGCAAAACGGCATTTAAAAAAAATTATTGTTTATATGCAGGGAGGGGGACCTTCCTTTACATAAACTATCATTGGCCTATTACTGTTTTCATGTGTGCTGCACAAGGCAGTACACATGAAAACAGCAAAAACAAGGAGAAAAGAAACATTTTTTCTTCTTGTGCCAGGGTAAAACCAGGTTTTCCCTGGTCTTAATTCTGGTAATGCCTCGTATTTATGCCTCCCTTGTAAATAGGAGGCAGCGTCAGAAACATTGGGTGTTGTGGTGGAACACCCCCAGCAACACCCATTGCCCTCCGCTTTCAAGCTAAGCATAGCGTGGAAGGTGGCCTTATTTACAAGGTAGCGTTAAGCCACGTTAAGTGGATTAACGCTGCCTTGTAAATAAGGCGATGCACCTATCGCCACAGGAACATCGCGAAAAGTGACGTTCACATGATGAGAGGGGCTTGTACATATGCCCCTTGGTGTTTGGCTGGATGACAGGTTGTCTATGAGTCATCAAATTAACAAGGTCGTTTCCACCTGTTTTGGTATTCTAAGATGCCTCAGGAAATTTCTTGGTTGTCTTACTGTCTCAGCCCAAAGAACAGTAATCCAGGCCTTGATTAACTCCAGGCTGGATTATGATAATGTTCTCTATCCAGCTGCTCTGAAGATCCTACTTAAGCGACTTCATACAGTGCAAAACACATCCACAAGACTTTCACTACACCCTCCCAAATTTACGTCCACAGCCAGCGTTTTCCAAGATCTTCACTGGCTACCAATTGAAGCGCTATGCTACATGCATAAATGTTTCTCTAATTCTGACCCCATCTTTCTCAGATCCTTGGTGTCACCGTATAAACATAGTCATTCTTTGAGCTCAAGCAATCTCTATACGTTGCTGTAATCCCCAGAGTAAGGCAATCTCAGCAATGAGGTTGAGCTTTTTTCTATTTAGGTCCTACGCTGTGGAACTCCTCAACCCTGTCTAGGAGAGCATGTCGCTCTCTTTTGGTTTTTTGCAAACTGCTAAAAACCTGCTCTGTGATAGAGAAAGCATGACTTGAGGTATAACAAGGAGCATAGTGCTGGAAAGCCATCTTGGGTAGCCATGGGTAGCCATGCGCTTTACAAATCTCTATAATAATGATAATAATAATAACAGTAGATGAGTTTCCAGGAACAAAATAAGTAGATTAAAGGCCCACAGCGATCAGATTTTTCATTTGGTGTTTCACAGAATGATTATAAACACTCCTGTCATGTAAGGGGGCTTAACAAGGCTGATGTCCTCATGTGGAGAACAGATTTCACTTGCACTGTTAGAGCATTGCACTCATGGAGCACTGCACTGACAGAACAACTATGTGGAAAAAATGAAGGGACATATTTACAAGCCCCTATCGCCACCACAATCTCACTTTTTAGGTCTCGGCTGGTGAAAGCAGTGAGCATGCTCTGCTCCCGTCATACGAGAGCTTCTTGGAATCAATACAGATTCCAAAGCTCTTGGAGGAGGAGTTGTAGCCCCGCCCATCTTCCTCATTTGCTGGCGTCATCTTCTATGCAATATGCTGGCATCTGATTCTTAGTCCTTCCTTGTTGCTGCCTTGTCTCCTTTTGGTCCTGCCCACCAGGATTGGATCGTTTACTGGCGGCGTGACAATCTCTCCTTCATTAGTCCCAAACACGCGGCTGCCTTTGCAGTATCGCGCTTGTTTCATCCCCGACGGTTGAGTCTACCTCTGTCTAATTTGAGCCTGTGACTTGCTGGTCGTCTCTTTTTTGAGGTAACCGATACACTAACCCACCGATCTATCTCGGATAACGTTTAGATCTCTTGTTTGTGTATTGATGTGATAATGGAATGCTCTTTCTCTGGCATGGCTGCGCTTTGAAACACTTCAGGAAGACAGGTTGTCTTACTTCCCTTTGGATCTGGTTCTACCCCACCATCTCGACTGGCACTTTCTCCAGCTAGCCCAGGTCTCAGCTCCCGCCTAATGCTATGCAGGTTGTCGAGCAATCTGACCGCAAAATACCACTAGACCTTGAAGAAATAACCATATGACACTAACTACCGCCGTGCTGCAGCACCTTTGAGCTCTACACATCAGGTGCTACTTTCCAACAATCATCTGGCACTTTTTTCACAACCCCAGACTGACGGAAGGCTCAATCAACAAGCTGTATTTCAAACCAGCATTTTGCACGCATAACTCAGCAGCTGGCGAAGTAACTGGCTGAGCTACCTAGCAGGTAACATTTTTGCTGAGTTTTTGACGTGGTACCGGGACAGTCGCTCTACCCACATTTAAGGAACTGGGCTGTGGTTCACTGGGCCGAGGAGGTCCTGGGAAGGAATGACCCGGTACAGGGCATCATGAACTTGCCCTGTTTGCTGGAAACCCCCGTGGCCTCCTGCAGCCAGCACCCCTCGTTTTTACCATGCACGTGAGGATAGGGGCCATCGGCGGCTACCCAGGACCCCGGAATACCTTGCGCTGCTGTGACTGGACACCCATTGTGCAGCACACATAGAAACAGTAAAATGCCATTGATTGCTCATGTGAAGGAAGGTGACCCTTCCTGCACATAAACAATCAATAAAAAAATACGTTTTGCAACTTCAATTCATGCTGCATTAAGTAGCACACATAGAAGTTTCAAAATGCCATTTCAGATTGTTTATGTGCAGGAAGGGACACCTTCCTGCACATAAGCAATCTTCCCCTACAACACAGGCACCCTTTCACTATGCGGCAAGGGTGTCTGCGATGGTGCTAGGCAGCTCAAATTAGCACCAGCACCGGGGGAAGCGCAGGGCTGCACCATATTCTTGTAAATACAGTGCAACCCTGTGTTTTGAGAGTAGCGGAGCGTGGCGTGAAGCCAAGGTGGCTAACGCCGCGCTCTGCCACTTCCTAGTTAATATGCCCCAAAGTGCTTAATGGGAGGGTATACATCAAATGGGGCTGGGAAAGCAATATATCTTTGTGTCAGTCTTAGACAATTGGAGGGCTATAGCCACAATATTGCAATGGAAGAAGCTATTGGGATAGAGGAAGAGAACCTGTATAGCTAGTGCACTGTAGGAGACGACAGATAGGATATTGATTATAGAACGAGTATAATAGCAGGGTATGCTGTGGAATTTTTCTTTACTTCCTGACGGAATTTCCACATTAAAATAATTAATGGGAATTTCGGTAGGAATATAAAGTGCAACTCGTGCTCCTTGTTTTATCCCTAGGAGACACTTTTCTCACTTCGCTGAACAGTTATTAAAAATTCAGTGCTTTTCCTCCCATTTACTTTCATCTTTTCAAACGGATTTTCCTATTTTAGCCCAAAATATTTAAATACGTTTTCATTTTAATTAACAATTACATGTCCCCGAAATTTGTTTTTACTGATTTGCAATGTATATTTGAGATTGTTTGGAATCGAAAATGATTTTCAATCTCATCTTCTTTTCACTCAAAATTATTATTTAATTATTTTTTGTTGAAAATGCAGTTTCTTTTTTCTGCCAATTGTTTTAGTTTTTGTAGTAGCTTTTTCCACTGAAGCTTGAAATGTTATTTTTGCTCTCTTGTGGACAGTGGGTTCGCAGGTGGAACTAGCTATCATTCATCCAAGTCAGGTGACATCAACGTAAAGCTGTTATGAAATACCAAATTAATTTTTGGACCAATTTTAAAACAGAAATTTGCATTTGCCTGTTGAAATAAACACAAACACACTGTCAAAGAAGGTGTTCCCTTAATTTCTCCTCAGGCTGTGCCTGAACAAAACAGGCAAGGGCCAGATAGAAATCTGACAGAAGTATGTCATAATCTATGTAAGACGCAGTCAGTCAAATAAACAGCCCACCGCCTATGTTATAGTGTGACATGCCTTCTCGTCCTGATGCCGCAGGGGCTGGTGGAGGGATTGAAGAAGCCTAGCATGACCTTGTGCATGTGAGATGTACGTGATTACAAACAAAGTAACATTTCTGTGGGTTCTTTGATAGAGGAAGCAATGTAAAATAGTGCTCTGTATGTTATATGCATCCTATGTGTAAAAATGTCATCTGCTTTGCATAAGTATTACAAGTATCCATTGCACACCCTTTGTTTCCGAGTACGCTAAGGGCCCAACCAGGAATCCCGAAACGACTGAGTAGGGATCACTGCCTGGTGCCTTCACACTTTGCAGGGCCTTCTCCTGCCTGTACCCGGCACAAACAATTCTTATTCGAGATAATTGAGGCTTGAGACCAGCCACGGTCCCAGCTTTCCCATCCTCATCTCATTCATGAGACAAGAGCAAAAACAGGCAGAGTTTGCGTCTTCACTTTCTGTTCTTTCTCCTGTCTGAGAGGTGAAGATCACCTCAAAAGTAATGAATGTGGCGAAGCGAGAATGACTAAGAATAATTTTGTCAGCCAGATGTAATAACCAACTAGGAGTACGGCATGTGCATTTTCTCTGGCTGACAGGCAAACTGAGGGCCACATGCTTCATGCATTAAACTGGTCGCAAACAGCCCGATTTGCAGAATGGGGTCGTTTGCGACTGGTAAAATGCTTTTTGGTCTTTATAAATTCCAATTAGCATTTCGGTAACATGTTACCGAAGCACAATTTGGAATTGCGAATACATACCGATTCTGTATTAGGAAGGGCCGTGTTTAGGATGTTCCTTCATAATAACGAATTGCAGCGGTATGTCGGAATGTTTTGCGACCGAAATGCAGTCGCAAAATATTCATATTTTGCCACATGTTTCAAGTAGGTGGTAACCCATTCGCAAACCAGAAGGGGTCCCCAAGGGATGTATGACGTTACAACGCACACTTTTACAACGCATACCTTTACAACACATTTTTTACACCTAAACATCCATTACAACGCACACCATTACAACGCATACCATTACAACGAATTCTTAAAAAATAACTTTACAACGCATTCCACTACAACGCATACTACATTTACAACGCATACCATTACAACACATTACATTACATTGCATATAAGGTAAGTGTTGGATAGTGTAGGGGTTAAAATTACTATTCTAACTCCAGGGGGTGCAACAGTAGGGAAAGTTTTGGATAGTGTAGGGGTTAAAATTACTATTCTAACTCCAGGGGGTGCAACAGTAGGGTAAGTGTTGGATGGTAAGTTTTGCATTGTAATAGTATGCGTTGTAATGACTGCGTTGTAATGGTATGCGTTGTAGTGGTGTGCGTTGTAGTGTCATGCGTTGTAATGACTGCGTTGTAAATGTATGCGTTGTAATGGATGTTGCGTTGTAAAAGTTTCGTTGTAATGGTAGTGCGTTGTAAAAATTGCATTGTAAACGTTGTATACCGTCCCCAAGGGACCCCTTACCCTTGGTGAATGTTGGTAAAAATGTTTTTAAGAGTAGGCAGTGGTCCCACGGTCCACTCCCTGCTCATAAAAATGCAAAGAAAACCTAAAAATGTTCTTTTTTAAACGCAACCCATTTTTCTTTAAGGACAACAAGCTCAATTTAAAAAAATATATTGCTATATTTAAAAGCAGGACCCGATATGGTGATCAGCTGACCCCAGTAGGCCACCATCTCTGTGATTTTAGTGATTCCTAATCATTTGGGAGCCTTCAAAGGCCAGCAGCCTTATTCTTTGGAATCTTGCATGTCGCCTCTAACACGTCCTCACAAGTAAAGAAAATCCTAGAAGACTTCGGTAAGGTGAAGAAGAATGATCAATGGATAACTTGGTCAATCTATCAGCATACAAATCTGTAAAGTGCTGGACCCTTTAATTCACTTGTTTATAAGATCCAAGGGAGGGGGTGTCAACAACCTCCCAAAAGGTGGTATTAGCGGCCAGACAAAAAGCGCTGCAATCTTTTCATGCACAAACTTGATCTAGTTGACCCCAGGCCTCTTCTCTGATGGCTTCTTTTCTCTCTTTATTAGCCTTCATATGTCTCTGTCTACTTAAAGACACCTCAGTACCAAACCAGGGTATTTGTTTAAGAGCAAAAATAGGTTATGACGAGTAAGAGAAGCAAGCATGATCAAACCACTTATGAGGTTTTATTCAATTTAGCATGAAAGAAACAGGCAAAATACTTTTTTGTGTAGCTTTTATTCAAAGAATTTAGTATCACAATCAATATCAAGGTTGTGAAAAAAATGTTTAAGATAACCTGAAATTAAGCTTTAAGAAACGTTTTCTGGAATTATACTAGCACAGCAAAATCTATGACCCCGAACGTGGGTGAGTTCAGACACTTGGTAAGTATTAACCCTATTTAGTTTCCAGGGACACCAGTGCAAAGACATTGATAGAGGATTATGATTACTGAAATTGCTAGTCCTGATATAAAATCCTAAACAAGACAACAAAGAGAAGCAGAAATTAGAAATATATTCAATATTAGTATTATGACCGGTTTTAGTTAATGAGAGTAATTCACTGTGGAGACACTCATCCACCCCAATGTAAGGTAAAAGATAAGTTGCGTTCCTATAGTAAGTCATTCAAAGCGTCACTCTGGAATGAATAATTAAAGTGCAAGGGGCAATCAGTTCAATAATCCAGAGACTGATCAAAGAGTTGACAAATGTTCTTTATTAGATGCAAATTAAAAGAGTATAAGAAAAATATGTACTGGCGAAGCACTTAAAAACCAGCCTTCAGATATTTAAAAACACCAGGTTTATATTGATACTAGCATCTTCTGTTTTTTTTTTTTTAATGGCAAACAAATTGGTGCGCAAGTATCAATCAGGTATGGATGACATTTCTGAGAAAGTGCAATCATAGTAAGCAGGCTCCATCTTGCCTTATCTGAAGCAGTGAGTAAGTATAGCTGGAGTGAAAAAACAGAAGCATAATCATCCAAGAAACAAAGTTGTCGATTTTCTATTATCGATTTTTGAATGAATACCTGCAATATTCCAGCATAAAACGTTCCACTTCACCATATGGAGAGAACTGGGGGATGGTAAAGTAACTGCAGCAGGAGAGCCATCATTATTCACTAGCAAGATATTGTTCAGATTAAGTTAATCAATGTTATCAAGAGCGGAAATCTGCTAAGTATCGGGACATCATAATTAGAAAGAACTGGAAAGAATGTATACAGGGCGAGACGCCAGAAAGAAATTAAAGTAAACTAAACTAAACTAAACTCAGAGATTCAAATCTGTGACACTCAGATTAATGCCATATACGGGATGACAATTTGAGCTATCCGTGAGCAAGCATATGGTAAAAGTCAGTACATGTCAGGCCCCCAAACATGCTTATCATCCATAAACATAGGACATGATCTGTCTAGACTAGAGCCAGATGGATGTGAGATTCATCCATGAGACACTTGCATGAAGGAGATTGGCCCAGACTGCGTCAGCCTCGTGGGGGTTTGAACCGGGAATGCCTTGCCAAGTATTAAAGCTGCCAGCTCAGTTTTCTCTGATAAATCCTGAAATTCTTAAAATGTTGTATTCTGTGCTTCGTTAAATCACACCCTTTCTTCTCCTTTTTTTCTCTCACCATTCCACGCGCTTTTGCCAAAAAGAGACAGGTAAGAGTTTATTTTCTATCAAATGAATTAAAGATAGATGGTTGTGCATAGGCAAGCTTCTACTGTGTCTCACACAGTTGTTTCACAGAGGCCATCATTCCAGGTGTTGTGGTATTACTAGAAAAGAATATTACCTTTTCCTCTACAAGTCGGCCCGATTTATTGCACAGAAACATCTTTCCGTCTGTGTAAAATTTGCACACAAATTGTAATCTCTATTCATTTGTGACTGGATTACTTGGCCAATAACTGAGAGGACCCAATTGTTCGATTACCCACAGTGTTCTCCTGTGGTAAGTGATAAGTTACCTGCCCTCCCTGCTCTGCTGCTACACCTCTTCCTTTTGGATCTTCTTCTGGTACCATTCTTACAACCCCCTTCCAAACCTTATCTGCGTGGCCCACTCCCTCCACTCTGTTGCCAAAAGGGAGATCAACCAGACTGACCAGTCATTCGGAAAGACACGAATGGCTTGAACAGAGTCATCCACATGTCAAGAATGGGCCAGTTATCTTTCATGCGAAACAACCTATCAGAACCTCTCTACTGTCTATAGGTCAGACTCACTTTTCTATGATAAATGTATCCCCCCTCCACATCCTATCATAGTTTATCTTTTCAACCTTTGCAATTTCCCATCCACCACTGCTCTTTCAGTAACTTGTTTTTTATCAATATATATAATTCAATTTCTATGACTTCTAAGTACTGTAAATAACAAGCGTTACTATTGCCTATTTTAATCATACTCTATTTACCACCGTCAAAAGGATGGAAGGGTAAGTCTGCTTTGGCACGATTCGAACTTGTGACCACCACTTCACCACGTCTCAGCAGCTAGCCTCTAACCCACTGCTGGCATAACACTGCATCTTACATCTACCATCTCCATTGAAATTGTGATTAGAAGGGACTACTCCTTATCAGCTATCAGCTTTGATCCCTGTTGTTTTGTGAATGTATGTTGGAAGTCATATGTAGCACCCTCACTATATACCATAGATGCACTTGTATAGTGACTTCAGAAAGCACATGAAAAGAATCAGGAGAGGTGTACAGTGCTGAGTAACTTCACATCACTTTATGAATCATAAAATAATTGGCAATACTCAGCTAAGTCTCACATAAGATCCCAATGTGTAGGCTTACAGTAACAATATTAATTCATTTTCATTGCAGAGACTTTGCCTTCGTGGCCAATGACAAAGACACCTGCATGCTAAAGTGCCACGTGTTCCGGTGCGACGTACCCGCCAAGGCGATCGCCAGTGCTTTGCATAGCATGTGCTCTCAGGTACTGGACAGAGCAACCTACAAGCGTTATGATTTTTAGTCAGAGCATTATTTCAGGGTGTTCTCAAGCACGCTTGCATACCTCTGCAAGAGCAGGACACAGTTCTTCTATAATTAACAACAACATCTTAGCACTGAAGAAAGGCCAAACAATCTAACAACATGTGCTTCTTTGGGATGAGAGAAGACCATAAGGGTGCATCTCAACTTAACAACTTCTTTCCATTTGGGATAGGAGTAGATATGAAATGTTATAGTATCAAAAGATCTAATGTGAATTTGCAGATAGATGTTGACAAAAATTGGCTGTTTTGGGGTCTGTGGGACCCTAGATACCAGTGTTTTACTGGATGTTGAGTGTTTGGGAAGTCTGGCATCTGTGAAAGTACTGGCGTGGACTGGATGTGGATTTCTTTAGGGCCTGTGGGACCTGTGAAAGTACTGAGGTTGACTTCGTGTTGCCTGTTTTGAGGTCTGTGTGATCTGGAGAAAATGCAGATGTTGACTGTTTGGGATTTGCTGATATGTGAAAGCACGAATGTTCACTGTATTGATGTCTGTTGTTTACAGGGCATTTATTTATTTAACGTTGTTATGTAGTGCCTGTCATTGGGCAGGTATTAAGACACTTTGGATCGGACCAAAAATGTTATATGAGTATGTCAAGTACCACCAGGAAACGAGGGGACAGGAGGGAGCCTGGGGGAGGAGGGGGCAGGAGAGGGCAGGTGGGCGGAGGTTGGGGGGCGGTTAGTGGGATGGAATAAGAGGAGGTCAACAAAATTATATTAGATTGATCTCTTTGCCCATTGAGTTTAAGCATTTCTTTAGTAAACCTCTTATTGTTATGTAGTATGATACCCTCACCTTAATGATAATGTATCATCTACCATGGATTGCTTCTAGATATTTATGAGCCATGAGGTCAAAGGCCAGTCTTGGATATCTCTTCTTTCCTTTTCCAATTAGATATTCAATTATCGATTCTGACCTGCTCTCAATTTACGCCTTCATCATGAAAAAGAAAGATATGAAAGATTTCTGTTCATAAACAAAGTGATTGCCTCGTCAGGTTGTCAATAAGATTCAGAGAAGGCCAGAGAACGGGTTACGTGATAGTTGAGAAAGAACACCTCCCTAAATCCTTCCTGCCGACCAATAATTTCAATCTTGTTCTTCGTCTTTCTTTGGATATGGGGCACAATGTATCTTATTCCCACGAAAAACATATTTAGGCCTGTTCTCTGTACACTTGGCCATGCATAGGCATAATGATGTTACCTTCAACCACTCAACATGTATGATCAGTGGTTAACTTGTGAAAAAATAGGTGCTGAAGCTCTCGTCAGGAGGAAGCTTGCACCAGCACATTGCTCCTATTAGCGCCGCCTATAACAGAACCGACTACTAAGCATGAAATCCTACATGTGGGGAGAGGATGTGGTATAACGGCCAGAGCTGCTAACTTTGGAGCTGGGGAACAAGGTTTTAGTCTCAGCGTAGGCTCAACATTCTGTGATTCTGGGCAAATCACTTCATCTCCCTGTACCTACCAAAATTGAATGTGTCCTTAACTGGTACTCATGAAAAGATCTATAATACCTTTGGGTCGACTTCGCACTATAAGCGCTGGTGTTGACGATTAAGTGCCGATGCTAAGCACCGGAAACCACCGGGTCAAATTATGCACTGTGTATGATGGAACGTGATACTGAAATTATGGACCTGCCATGTCAAATGTATAGAGAGATCTCCAAAACATAAAACTTATGAGTGAACTCTAACGATTTTCTTGAAAAATAAAGTGCTATAGAAAAATCTTAGTGCAAAGTACTATTGCGCTCGACCTCTATGCCTATGTTTATTTACCTGAGGGGAGGGTGATGACTTTGTGTTGTTATTTTCCAAATCATCTTAGTGTAGATCATAAGGCAGGGGTGCGACAAAGCTATTTACTGACCATAGATAATACTGGCCCTCATTATGATGCCAGTCAGACGAGCGTCTGACTGACATCGTAGCAGGAATGGGACCGCCTGACAAGGCATCAGAGGTCCCACCTGCTGAATTACAATGCGACCGCCAGCACGGCAGTAGGAAACATGCTGTACTATTGCGGCTTATGTTGTCGGTGGGAAAAGGGCTGCATCGTAAGAAGCAATAGTAAAGGGTATGTTTACAAACATCCATACACCGTGTGCCAGGAACCATGTGGTGCCTGGCACACGGTGCATGAATGTTGGGATGGGCACCGGATATGCCCCCCTGGCCCCATTGCGGAGGCCCTCAGGAGACGAGGGACCTGCTAGGGGCCCTCAAAGTCACTTTCCGACAGCCTTGTCATGGCAGTCCGACCACCATGAAGCAGCTGTGGGAAACTGACATCATAATCCCTACGGTGGTTTCTCTGCAGGCAACGCATCATTGTAGGGATTACAGATCCGATCGCCGCCCCGACGGCATCCTTGAGCCTGTCGGAGGTGGCAGTCTTTCCCCCCCGCTCAATACGCTCCGACCACCGGCTTCGTAATCCGACGGTCTGACCGCAGCCCGGGTGTTGAATGAACCGTCACTGATAGCCTGTTGTTGGCGGTCCGTCCTACATAATAATCAGGCTCAATGATATGTACTGTTACTAAAGACTGAAAGGAGAGAATAAGTGAGTGAGTGAATATGTGAGTGTGACAAAGATTGATTAAAATACTAATATTTAGCCCAGCTATGGGTTCACTATTTGACGTTGATCCAGGTTGCAATCTTATGTACTAGGACACAGCAGTTAAATGCCTAACTCTAAACACAGAGGCCAATTTCAGGGTATGGGTTTCAAAGGATCAAAATTATTGAAGAAGTATTTTGCAATTCTTAATATATTCTCCCTTCAGGAACACTTGTACAGTGTTTCTTAGGGCCTGATTTAAAATTTGGTGGATGGTTACTCCGTCACAAATGTGATTAATATCCCTTCTGTTTAATTACAGGTGTATTATCGCGACGGAGTATACATAACGGAAAGATACAGATCCACCTGCTAAATCTAAAAGCGGGTGTACCTTAGATTTAATAACGATGGAGAGTGCTCTGTCTCTGCCGTGATTAAGGCCTCCAATAGCCCTGTGGAGTGCGGCCCTTCGGAGGCACGCCTCTAATTTCACCCACCTAATTTCAGAGGACTGAATTAGAGGTCAGTTTTCACTGCCTGTCACTACAGGAAAACCCTGGCGATAAGGGGCAGTGAAAACTGCTAAATCTTACCCCTGACATGGAAAAGGACACCCATGGCGAAGAAAGCATTTTCTTTTTTATTTTTGAAATAGAAATCCTTTTGAAAATAAAAGAGACAACAGTTTGGTGCACGGCTCTGTCCGAGATGGCGGGTCCTACCAATACTTCAGAAATGACCACCGACTTGGTAGTCATTTCTAAATTAGGCAGGCGGCACCGCCATCAGGACGACGGTGTAATCTACACTGTCGCCCTGACAGAGAAACGGGCCACCTGCCTACATATAAATGAAGCACTTAACATTGTTTTTCTCAGTTCTCAATGTGATGTAATACCTGTAGGCATGGAGAGCGGCAGGGAGTTGGAGGCCGGTGGACCATGGTAGATGCCACAACTTTCTGCATGATAATGAGGGACGATGAGTAACTTTAGCAAGTTTGCTAAATTCAACAGACATTCTCAATGTTGTGCTCTTAAGGCAGGTTTTAAAGAGGTGCCCGAGTCAAGGCGGCGCCTGCTTGTTTCAGAGACTCCTAAAGGTTCAGGGAGACCAGAGGTGCCAGCACGTGGAGCTTTAAGAGCCACAGTATAGCAGAGGAAAACAAAGGTCGAGGGAAACCTAGGGAAAAAAATCTGTAATGTAGACTAAGTCAGAAACCCAGCAGTTTCTAGAGAAAGCCCTAGTCATGACATGTTGTATTCAAATGTGGTTACCCATCGAGCTCTCTAAATTGAGCCGGTGGGTACAGTGTCAAAGGAAATGTATTGTACGGCTGGAAGATTTAACGAGACCTGAGACTCCGTGTTTCCCTTCTCTGTGCAGATCATTTCTGAAAAGGCTGTGTCGAGCAGCAGCATCACTCGATCGGTTACCTTGGAAACCATCTCGCCAGAGGATTTACCGCTGCAAGGTAACTGTGTGGTGCCACGTTTTCTCTTCCCATTTTCTTCTCATGTTTTTTTTTAGATGGAGAGAGTTATCTATATATATTGCCTTGTGCAACAAAGTACCCAGTGACACAAGCTTTGCATGAAAATAGTATCCGACAACCCTGTGACTGTAAAGTCTAATACATTGATAATGGTGAGATGTGAGGCTGAATACAAAAGCATTTATGGCTACTTATTTATTTGGCAAAATTACGTCACCTCAGAACGAGACTTATCCATATATATAGGGTAAAACAAACAAATGGCTTCTCCAGCTTACTCCAAAGTTACCTTCCAAAATTTTTAGTAAATGCTTTAATTAGCTACCCAAATATAATTTTAAAATGTGCTTGAAAAGGTATGCATAATGGGAAACTGACATTTTTAATGATCTCTTGATATTTTCTCCTTGGTGAAAAAGACTTTGCTTAGGGTTTTAGGTTGCAAAAATGCTCACGACCATTGAGTACAATTCAGATGTGTAACAATGAAACATCTGGTATATAGTGACAAGAAATACCATTCGGGGTGTACGTGCACTTTAAAGCATGTTACGTCATATTAGATTGTGCTAGTTCAGCAAAACATTTAATATTGTTTTTACTTTATTCGTCTCATTGATAGGGGCTCGTTACACTTCAAAACCATGTTTGTGCATTTTGTAGAGAAATAAGACACTTTTTGAAAATTCAGTCATTAAAGAATAGTGACTTGTAATGACTAAGATAAACGTTTATCAGGCTGCATACTAAGAGGAATTGCCATCAGACAAATTGTGGTATAGCATATGATTGTATTTAGGTTTAGTTAGTTATGTTATTTATAATATGCCACCATGACTTTCTGTGCTTCAATCATATATCTTTGCCAACTTTAAAGTAATTTAAACTAAAGTCAGTGGCCTCTTATGTTGCAGAATATGTGTGTTAATTTCGCTGGAATCGTGCGTGCTTTGAGCTTATACCAGAAAAGAGTTCTATCCACCCAGCCAAAAGCTGCAGAGAAGTCAATGAAGTAACTGCTTAGATGCCCTACTGTGCAAACAAACATCCAGGCCTAATATCAATAGGAAAACAATAGTGGGTGATAGCATGACTTTCAAGGAATCCAGCAAGATCATACAACACAATGTAATTAAAATCAATTAAACCAGGAATTCAAGACATGCAACACTTCCCTAAGAAAGTTCTTTGTAGCACAGTGCTTCAAGTAAATACATCTGTATGAAGATGGATCACAGTGCCCGTCTTCCACTATCATTGTCTCTCCCCTATCCGTTGTCCGCTGTTCGTTCCCTACCCCCCACCCTCCTCCTGCTGTCCGTTGTTTGTTTTTTTGGTTCATCCTCTCTCTGTCTGTTTGGTTGGTTGGTTCCCTGCCCTCCTCCCGCTGTCTGTTGTTTCGAGTCTGCGTCGGCTGCTGTGGTCGCTTGCTGCGCCGCACCTTGGGCCACCTGGGACATGGTATTGGTCTATGGTGGACACCTGCAGCCCACTCACTCCCATGTATCTTGTAGCCTGTCCACCTTCACGGCACTGAGTGTCTTCTCCTTTCCTGTGTTATTTCTGATTTCGAATAGGGAGTTCAATCTGTGCCCCTTGTGATAAGGGTTTACTTGATGGTGTCACCATGCTTGGAGCAGGAAGTCTGTAACCCCTACTGTTGCTCCACTACTGCGACTGGCGGCTTGCAATCTTTCTGCTTTTTTGTTGTTGCTGAGGGCATGGTGCCTTAACTGCAAAATGGGCTTTGCTCCTTATTAGGGACAATTAACCCAGTGTTCCCCGATTGGCTGCAGTCAAATACCCTCCCCTGTGCTCTTTACTGTTCGCGTGACCAGCGCTCTGCCTTATGTATTCTTATCCTGTCTTCCCCTTTTGCTTGTACACCGCAAGCCAGGTTTGCCTACACGCTTCCCAGGCCCCTCAGGCCGACCACAACTTAGTTTTTTCTTTAGATTTTTTACCCCTACCTGGGACCCTCTTAAGAAGACATACGACGCCTTTCATTTGTACTTCTTCGTGCAGGGTGGCACTGTGTTTACTGGGAGGAGTCACCCTTTCTTCAGGCAACCAAGAAGGGAACTCAACAGACTGTCTCAGCTTCCACTGCTTGACAGGGTCATGACTTCGATTTCAGCCTTCAGTAAATTTCATTGGATTATAAACATACATCAAACCTTTTAGTTCTATTGCCTAGTGGCCTGGTATTTAGCACCAAGAAACAATTGGCAGCTGTTCTTAACCATAAGCATTTGAGAAGTAAAGAAGGGGCCTTGGTATAAAATAAATCTAACCAACAGAAATGTTGCCTTGCATGTCTTGCATTGTCTTCCTAATCACATTCTTGACAGATGTTCATTTTTGAAGCAAATTTGCTAACTCTAATCAGGCTCTTATATTGATTTCTTATTCTTTTATACTTGATAAGGTCTGTGTCCACACTCATACATATAAACTGTTTCACCATCATATTCAACAGCCCTACGAGGATTAAAGCATCCAGTGTTCAAGCGAGAGGGCATACTTGGGGCTTTCACCTTCCACAAGCGAACAGACGAAACAACTGCTCAACGTTTGGCTAAAATTCCTACCCAACTATTCTCAACCTCATTTACATTATTACTGTCTGTCAACTCAGTTCTGGTCGGAGCGCTCTCATTGTATCACAGCTGCTCAATTTTATCCATACCCTGAAAACTCCAACTTAAACAACTAAAGTGATCAACAAATACAGATCGATAATCAAAAATGGAAGGATATAAAACTGATACAGTTTCTCTCCTTTTCGCTTGGTACCCACTGATGTGACCATTCAGTACCCAGAACAGCTTTTCACTTAAATTATTCCTCAATGTATCTGACTTGACATTTACCAAAAAGAGAAGTTGGCATGACGACAAACACATTCCAGTCGTCTTCAAACTACTTTGTCAATGCAGTTGAATCAACCTGCATTCAGATGGTGTTTAAGTCACAGCCAACCACATCAGACAGTTAAAGAAGACACTCACACCATTACCATATCCTTTTTAAGTGAATTTATTTCCATTCTTCTTGGTTGGCTGCAATAAATCCTTTGAATTTGCCTCGTCCAAGGATTAACTTCAATTAAAACTAGTCTTTCACTGCCACCTCTTAGACCTGAATGCTGTGCCTTCCAAGCAAACCTAGCTAAGACTTGTGTTAAGAGACTGCTTGAAGGGTGACCATCAGTAGCGAATCCTCCGCTAAGGAGGTGGAGCGTCGCCCCACTGGAAAACTAAAATGATAATAACCAGCATTATTATCATTTTTATTTTCCGTTTCCTGGTGCAGGGTGGGGCTGGGCTGTGAGGAGGAGGAACGTTTTGCCCACTTTAAAGTAAGCATTACTGTTATGGTCGGCCCACGTCATGCACACTTTGCATTTTCTGCACCCAGGCTGCATTACAGCCTGGGTGCAGAACTTGCCCAGGCCCCATTCACCGCTCAAGCGCCGAATCACAGCACTCAGACCAATCTCGCAGCGTTGTGAGTGGCTAGGGGAGTCAGGAGCCTCGGTGCTACCTGGTTCCTGCTTCCGAGAAGCAAGAGGCAAGCGGACTGAAAGGCAGCGGCCAGCCAGGTGGCCGGCCTGGAGGTAAGTCATTTTTTAAATTATTATTTCTTATTTTAATATACAACCCCCCACCTCCTCCTCCCCTGCCCAGCCACCCCAGTAAATAGCGGCCGCCACTGGTGACCCTCTTAGGTTTTTCATCACTACACAATCAAAACTCAATGTGTGTGGCGCCAAAGGCAGGTTTCCTAGCAAAAAGCAATTCAATATGTACCCAAATGTATTCAAATTGGAATTAAAACCAGAATCGTGTTGAAGATGAGTGAAGTCATATATGTTCCAAACAAGAACTGGCCATTCAGATGCTCATCCCAGCTCTGTGAAAAGTTTGAGCAACCATGTAAAGTGGAGGTTGACGTATGCCTGAAGCTTCAGCTGGGAGAGGTAAAATCACCCCTAATTTTCTAAGTCTCAACTATTTATTGTTCCAAATTGCCATACACAAGCTTAGTTGTTTAGAGAGAGAGTTGTTAGCAAGATTTTCTAGTAGATAAACTTTTCAAAATACAAATGGAGTTTTCAGCCAATCTGCCATCTAATTTGCTTTTAGGGAACTAGACAAGAGTTATAACTCCAGTTTGAAAGCCACACTCCTGCCCTGTCACCGGGTCGTAATGTATCCATAGTTACATCATAACGAAGGGCCTATTATTTATGCTTCGCTTCCTAACCTTGGATTTAACAAACATGAAGAAAAAATCAATGCGTGTAGCTTCTATGCCCACAAACCGACTTACAATGCATCATGTTAAATACCAAACTAAGAAATAAGAGCTCTGTAATGTGTCTCATTGAACTGACAATAGCTCTTCTGTTCGCCTTCCATGCATAATCAGCAAACACTGGCAAAGACAACTGTTCTGGCCGTAGCAATCTGGTGTGATGGTTACATTTTCTTTTTTTTTAATGCAGCGTATGCCAGAAAAAGAAATAAAGAAAACATGCCACTACCTAAACATAGCGGCCGTATGCATCTTATATAAATGTTAAATTGAAAAAACAACCATTGCCTAGAATTCCATCAGGGAGCCATACTTAGAAGAAGTGCAGAAATCCTTTTTAGTATTAATGCTCATCACAAGAAAATATGATTGCTGTTGGCAAGAAGGAAATTCACTATTGACTTTGAATTACTGTAAACTGAAGATATAGTTTAAAAAGACATGGATGAAAAAAAGGAAAACATATAAAGAATGGAAGGGGAAAAAGCAGCCAAGGCAATGTGAAGTACTGTCCCATCAGCCCTGGCACTGAAGTACACTTCTTTTCCAGCAGATGTGCATATATGATTAGGCGAATTGCCATCTCTCACTATGCAAGACAACCAATGGTTGCAGTGGGCTGACCCATTGCCACATGCTGTGTGCTATGGTGAGCAGAAGAAAAATGTCAATGACAGTTGAATAGAATAATAGATCAAGAGGCTGACAAAAACCTGTATGTATGTATTTTGTATTAATGAATATTTTTGATACAAGAGGCTGGTGAGCCTGATGAAGTTATATCTATGTCAGATATAAACATCATAGCAACATTATCCCTACTACCAGTGTAATGAACAGGACAGCATTTATTTCAAAAGTAATTTTTGCCATATTGTTTTGCTTTGTCCACCCATCCTGAAATTAATTATTTATTGTGTCTGAGGAGCCAAAACGAACACTAGATTAGCTAGCTCCCTGCCCTCTACTTATAGGATTAGACCACTTTTGGGCATCCCTAGATTGTGTTTTGGATGACACCATTCTTGCAGCCTGAGTATGCTTTCCACAACCTTCCTCGAATGTACCTTTTTAACGAGATCTATAATGAATGCTTTTGGGTCATGTATCACGTCTGTTCAATTTTATAACAGAGTGGAAGAGTATATATGGAAAAAACCTTGCAGGAAAAATAAATTAATTAATAAAGTGTCAGTTGAAAGCAAAACTCAAAGAATCTAAAGTATTTTGACAAGGGGTTGTTGAAGAGAATTTTAATATCTAATGTGAAATAGTCAATGCGAAGGTATACATTATCAACCCAAAGCAATGGCAAGCATTCTGATTTTCTGTTGCCACCGAGCTGTGCAAACACTAATCAGAAATGTCTAATGTATGCGGGATAATTCAGCAAAGCTCCATTTTCTCCTCAGTTGACATTCTTGATGCGGTAAGGCAGTCCATTCAGAAGTACGATACGCTTTACGTTGGCAGCCGGCCAGTTTCCAAGCCAATGGGTAAGTGATAGCCACTGACTGTGCAGTCTTCCTTCTCTTTGTCCACTTTAATATTCATTTATTCCCGCATTCTTTTCTGCTTGCTAAGCAGGGTACAGATTTGTACCATTTTTACGCTTCAGCATCTTTAAAAAAATGTATTAATAATTCAGAAGGTTTCCTGATACTTTCCTTAGCTCATAACATGAAGCAATCCTTGCATACCTAATCTTTTTTCTCATTATGTAGAATCGTTATTTGCCTTTATGTTTACATGGTGGTTGTAGAATGATATTGTTACTGCAGGACAATCATTGCACGTTCTGTAGAACATCCTAAGAAAAACATTACTCGTAAAAAAGATTTTGCTTTTCAAAGAGGGCTTGGGTATCAACACATGGTTAAGATAATGGGTAATAGAATTGATTCAAATTGCAGTAATGGTAAGACATAGCCTTCAGAGTAGGTTGGCAGTAGCTGATTACTATATTAAGCCTTGATAGTGTGATTGGAATATTTGCTGATAAATATCTAAACTGCAGGTAACTCTCAATGCTCAGTTTCTGGTATCTCCTTTAGTAGATAATGGTGGGTGATAGCAAGTGTTCTACATCTTTTGCATGTCAGCGCAGGCTCATTTGGGCCATGACAGTTTCTTTTTGGTTTTTAGCAGTAGTTCATATTATTAGCAGAGTTTTTTTTAATTGAGTTCTCAGGGCCATGAAAGTTGATTGACTGCACATAGGGGGTAAGAGTTCCTCTAATGAAAAAATAGTAAGCCAAATTATGGGTAACATAAGAGAGAGGTGATAGAGGGGTCCGTTTGCTCATTAGTCAGAACCTTGGTTGGTCTGTATCTGGAAGTGTGGTGTAGGCATTTCTCCTTTGGTATCAAGTGCCCTCAGACACCCTTGCGAGTGTCCTTTGTCATCATAGGGCGTTGCTCCTCGTGTGGGTGGCGCTGCAGTCCCTCACAGGCCCCTAAGGGGGCTCTTTGGCGGAGGTCTTTTGTAGGAGTTGCCGCAGTTGTGCATGAGGGTGTGAGGGCCTAAGTAAAAAGGTGTAGGTGAGAAGATAAAATTACCAAACAGTGCCCAGAATACACTTTATTTGAGGGTCCGGGTGGTCAGTTAAAAGGGGTGTGGATCCTGGAGCCTCCCTAAAAAACAAATGTAAGGGGCGGTTGAATGACTAGCCGCTGCTCTCAGGATAAGTGTTCTAGTGAGGAAAAAATAAGGTCAACATGTTTGAGGATCCCATAGCGCTTCGTCAGGACCAGTTATTAATGTGTAAAGAATAAGTAAGGAAAACTACCAGGTACCGGACCTAAAGCCCGTGGACCTTTGGTACCTTGTTCTTCAAGGTGTAGTGCGTCTTGGCGCTGACAGGTACTTTCTGTTGTAGTACCTATCCCCAACCCCAAAATTTGAAGGATAGGGCTCCGTCGACTTCCGCTTAGTAGGAGGAGCAGCAAGGTGTCTGCCTCCTCGGTGGTTCGTAACCTACCCCAACCGATGCGAAAGGTCAGAATCAATTCCAACCAACCAAGGTTCTGACTAATGAGCAAACTGACCCCTCTATCACCTCTCTCTTATGTAACCCATAATTTGGCTTACTATTTTATCATTAGAGGAACTCTTACCCCTATCTGCAGTCAATTTGTTTTGTGGGAGCATGGTTATAGGACCTCGCTTTTTCTATAATTTAGCTCCCTGTCCCCCCTCTTTGTGTTGTGTGAAGAACCATGAAAGTTGATGATATTATAAAAAAGATGCTCATTTGACCTAAATATTTTGATGACAGCTTAAATGGAAAGTTGCTTGACCTTGAACAGTTGATGGCTGAATGGCTGAATGACTGAAATACCACTCGGATTGTAAATATTGAAAGCATGCATGGAAGCGTAGGTAGGTTGTTATGAGTATTGATTGCAAATGTGGAAGAGGAATTGACCTAAACCGTTTGAACACAAGACAAATGGAAGCTCTTTCTACCTACAACAGTTGAAGGAAGCATTAATGAAAGCACATTACTATTATAATGATTAGTGGCTGCGTTAATGGAGGCTCACTCAACATATAAAGGTTAAATGAAACATGAAATAAAGGAAAATAACGGGTTGAATAACCATGTTTTGATATGTTTACGAAAGTGCCTTTCATTGCTCATCCGACACAGGTGCACTGGGAGTTTACTCCATGCTCTGGTGGCTAAAACAGAGAATGAGCATCCACCTTTCTGAGATAGCCAAAACCTGGAAGTTGATACCATAAAAGGATTGCGTTGTTGTGGTGGGTATGAAATGGGCTGTCCATTCGGAAAGTTATTTCGGTCCTGTGGTGTAAAAGTCCCTACAGGACAGTACCTTGAAATGGATCCTCTGATGAATGGGCAGCCAGTGTAGCTGGCTGTGATGGTGAGAAATGGAAGGTGATTGTGGTATTTTTAAAATCAGGTGAGCTGCAGCATTTTGAATAGTTTGAAACTGCTTCTTTAGGTAGGCTGGGAGACAAAGATAGAAAACATTGGTATAATCAAGTGTAGCGTGATAACGGCATGCACAACTATTTTGAGCGTCTCAAAAATATGAAAGTGAATACATTTCTTTAACGCTCAAACCATGCTGGAGCACATATCGGCCACTGCAGAAATTTAGAGGTGGAAGGAGAGTTGATTGTCAACTTTTACTCCCAAATTTTTGGTCCCAATTGTCTTGGGTGGAGCTGAAGAGAAGGATTTCGATATTTTCTGAATTACCTTTAAGATTGGTCTCTCTCATCCGCTCTAAAACTGATGCAACTGGCATGGAAAGATTCTTGGGGGATGCTTGTATCTTTATTGATTTCAAAGATCATCTGTGTATCATCTCCATATGAGATAATCTTGAAGCCTATCGCTTCAACCAAGGGTGACAAAGGGGACTTATAGATGTTGAATATAGTTGTACTTTGCAAAGAGATCTGCGGCACCCCCTCGTTTAGCTGTTTACTTCTGGAGGTGAGGGAAGCCATCCATAGAAATGGCTCTCAGTCAGCCGGAAATGTTTGAATCCATCCCCAGGCTGGCCCACCAACACCAATATCTGCCAACATTTGCAGGAGAATGGACTGAGAGAACATCTCAAATGTTGCCAAGCAATCTGACATAATTAAGGCAGCGTTCCTTCCTTGGTCAAGAGCAATTTCAATAGAGTCCGACACTCCTAAAAGGGAGGTCTCCATACTGTATTGGGGTCTACATCCAGACTGAGTTTGATGTAGTAGACTGAACAGTTCCAAATAGTTAGTAAGTTGTCCCTTGATTTTCGATGCTGCAGGCAGAAGAGATATTTGGCTATTGTTGGCATGGATGGTAGGGCCTACTGTAGATATTTTTAGGAGGGGTATCTGCTTAGCCTTTTCCCAAGAGCGTGGAATTTTTGCAGAGTCTAAGGACAGATTGAAGATCCTTTTAAAATTGGATTGATGACCTCACCTGCCATAGGTAGCATGCAGGGCAGACATTGGGTTATCAGGGGATGCAGATTTACACAATAATATCTTCCAAACCATTGTATTGTGTTGAATTGCTGCATTTCTCTAGCATCTTCTTACCACTTGTTGACGTCCCAAAGTGGTTTGCAGATAAATTCAAAGGTATTGATTCTGAGTTGCATGGATACGAGAAGAGTGTTGGTAGCCGTGTCATCTATGAGTATTGAGTATTGGTGTTGTTGTAATGATCAGAATGAAAGACAGAGTTATAGTAACCCATTAGCTTTCACCTGTGGATACAAATTTTTCATTCATCAAGTGATAGACCCACCAAATTCCAACAACCATAAACTTTGAATACTTGCACCCAGACTTCTACGTGCAACATAATGTGGGCAGATCACAAATTTACAAAGCTGCCTTCTTTCTGTTGTGCTTTGTAGGGATAGAAGTGTTAAATGATACCATTGAGAAATTGACAACTACGACAGACCGGGAACAGTGGAAGACGGGAGTGATGGAAGTGTCTGACACAGTGGTCGCAGTGCATCCACCAGAGGTAATAACATAGAGATCAGGGAATGTGTGCACAGCAAGCTAAAGTAATATTCCCGGGATCACATATTTTGTTGCATGGCGGCAATCACCTTCACAACTAGGAAGCTTTGAAGATACTATGCACTAATGCAAAAAAAGGCAATGTATTTTACTTTAGTTTCTACATGTAAAATGGTGAATGGGGCAAACCAACTTTATTAGAATCCAGAGCAGAGAAAAGATTGTGTTCCAGGACAAAAGAGGCGGACATGCACATTTATTGCGAATAACTCATTACATGTGTATAATAGTCATTTCAAGAAAGAAGAATCATAGTCCATGGGTAACAATAAAATAAAGATCAAACTTATCTTCGTGCTACTTCTACTATTGGTGTCATTAAAAGTAACACTGAAGCTGCCTCAAACCTAGCTCCATCTTTTACATGTATTAAGTGGATAACATTTTCTGCAAATTAAAATAGCATTGCAAAAACTGTGTGGAATTAATTTGCTGATGCTCCACCCTGGTTCAAGATTTCAGGTTGGAGGAAATACCTTTTGCTCTATTGCCTTTTACATAAGCACCAACATGTTTCTTTATTTCTACCATTACAATTATTCTGTACTATTATGCTTGGTGCTGCAGTTGATAAGTTGGAGATGTCATTTCAAACCCCCTGGTAATGCATTGGAGAGGGAGACCTGGTACTTGTATGTTTGTATTTGTATGTATAGGATACTTGTATAGCACAAAGTAGCCAAAAGGCAACAGAGTTCTGTAAAGGGCGATAGACAAGCAAACAGTCAACAGGTGATAGGAGATGAACTGGATTACGGATGGTTATTGTAATGTAATGTATTGTTCTTTAAAGATAGCTGTCAACTCTTTCCTAAATTGGGTTAGTGTTGTGGCAGTGCTGATGGTTGTTCCAGATGGGAATGAACTACTGCAAATTTGTTTTTTTTTTGTTTTCTCTTCTCGGTCTGCTGTCTGATGGTGACTTAGCTACAGGTGAGCAGATGGTGTGCTTGTCTGCAAGATAAGCAGGGTGCTAGTTGTGTTGGGTTTGTAAATAATGCAGCTGGTTTTAAACAATGTGTGGTTGGCAAGGGGAGCCACTAGTATTCCATCAGGATGGGTGTGATGTGATATATTTCTGCAGCCCTGGATGAGTTGTGCTACAGGATGTCAGATGCCCCTATGGGGTGTCAACCTGGAATCTGGAAGACTATGGAGAAGGGTTTTACCACCATCCATAACAGCAGTTATCAAGTTGTTTTCTGGGACAAATGGTTTCATTTTCTTTAGAAGAGACAGGTGGAACTAAGCTCTCTTTGTGTATTTGGTATCCAGTGAAAGTTGGGGCTATAAGCCATCAAGGTTCATGACATTGAGTCAGGTTTTTACTGTTTTTATGTGTTGGCAAATAACATGAATTCTCTCTTGGTTGCATTGAGCTTTAGAAAGATGCTGGACATCAAGGTCTGGATGATATGCAGGTGTTTGAGGCATTGCACATCTGGTGCACACAACACTTTCAAGTAGTGCTGTGTATCATCTCGATATTGGAGAATCCAAATGCAGTTATTTATATGTAGAGCATTGAGAGGCACCAGGAGACAGTATCAAAGCCGGGTGGGCTCTGCAAGTGATAGGGGTCTGTGGGACCTGGAGACACCCACGTGAACAAAGCAAAACTCTACTTTCACAGAGTCCAAGGAAGTTAATGAAACTTTGTCCTTTGCAAAGAAGGCTGAGGTTTCCCAACTTCGCATGAGTTTAAGTTCTTTCTTCCTCTGGCCAAGGCCATACAGCCAAATGTCCTTGTCAAGAGAGACAGGACTTAGAGGTGAGGGAGTTATGTTTCCCCACTGTCACTTAGGACAGCCGTGAGGAAACACGAAAACTGCCACTCAGTAGAGGTGTACTTCTCATTCCCCACTGCTTGATATCCATCCCTGGCATATTGAGCTGAACTGTTCTTATTGGACCATGGCATGGGCTGTTGCATATGGCTAGTTTCTGTTTGCGGTAGCATATTGGGCAAAAAATCAATGGACTGGATTTGGCCCATAGTAATTACTTGGGGCAGAGGTTGTTTCAGGCAATCCACATCCCTTTTGTTTTCCTCGGTGCGAAGCCTTAGTGCGACGGGTATGCCCTCATGAGGGTACTGTGCTCACTGCGCCACAGGACTCAAGTGGTGCCCTAATAAATTGGCCAAAACTGTTCTAGGTCTGCTTGTTCTCCCACTCCGAAAGGACCAATCCTATCAGTTCATGATGGACTGTTCCTACTAGAGCATGACAAAGGCTGATTTGCTGATGGTTGGTTCCTGTCATCGGTGGCATGTTGGGCGTCTATCCTCTTGTGTTTTTCTCAATAGAATGTTTGAGAGGTGAGGCAGAATTTTTCTGGCTGCTCCGCAAGACCCATTTTTTACTCCACTTTAAAAATAAATATCTTTGACAGATTTTTGCTTCAAGGAGCTGATAAAGTTTTTGAAAGTGTGTGTACTGGGGAAGTACATGTTATCTGTTACAGAACAATTGGGCACAAAGGAGTTCTCACCCATCAATGCCTAACAGCAGTTTGACAGACAGTCACTATGCCTCAGCTGAGAAAGGAAAGGAATAAGGAGGATTCGGCTGATGTCTGGTAAAATGGGACGGGTAACCCAAAAGAGGGTTTAATATCACCCAGCAATGTTGGGAACTGCAAAAAAAGGAATTTTAGCAGAGCCAGTTTTGATAAAATACTCACACCACGGTGGTCTTCCCTTCAGTGGCTAGCAAAATCTAAATCAAGTGAGCGGACAGCCAACGCGGCTGGCAGGAAGACCCTAAAAAAATTGACGACGTGACGCCATTCGCTAAGATCCAAATCAGGCCCTAAGACTATGCTTGCACACAGAGCAATAATGTTGCTGAAGGGAAATGGTGTCTGGTAATTGAGTTGCCAGATATTTTTCCTGTTCCACACTATTAAAAACATTTGCATATTTAATATTGCACACCATCCCTTGAATTCTGGGCACAACTTCAGTGCATCTAGTACCGGTTTGTTACCGGAAGGATCTTCTTGGAAAACCAGAAAAAAATATGTTTTTGCCAGCTATTCCTCAAAAATATTGGGAAAAGTTAAAGAAGGTTGATAAGTGACTTCCAGTTTGAACGTAGTTGGAAAGTAAGGCCCATTCCCCATGTTGTCTCCTTCAGTGAAAACTATTCCCTTAGTGATTTCCAAGTCCTAGCACAGATATAGAAACAGTCCTGCTGCTGATAGCCTGATTTTGTCCCACTTTGCCTCTCTTGGCCTACATGATAAGTGCTCTTCTGTGACTGGATAAACCGCTTTGCTATATTTCTTTTGTGGCCTTGAATGCGTTGCACTCCACGTCACTCTGCTATTTTATTGTACAGAAAATGTATTTTAGCTTGCTGACTGTGCTATGTAGCTTTTTCGCCAGATAGCAGTATCCTTTTTCAAAACCCAAAACATGATTAAACCATATTTAAATGCATTGTCATCACCTTGAAATATTAATCCTCTTCAATGCCAGTAAATAGGTTATGTACCCTTGAGTTATTTTTACTACCTTGAGATTGAACAACAATGACCCCATTTTCTGAATTAGAATTTATTTTACGTTGATTTATTATTTTTGGTTTTCGTTGGATTGAACATTTTCCTATTTTAATCTTGTTTCCTGAAGCTAATGAGTTTACCGAGTTATTTTTATGGGACACATGTAATCTGTTGAGTCCACCTGTGCCCAGAGGACCTGAACCCTTAAGCTACTCCCTTCATCAATGTTGCGATGCCTGTGCCAAGAACTGCACTGCTTACTTTAAGCGACTTGTGCGTGTGTGTCGTCATCATTATTACTAAGCTGATATAATACCGATGCTACTCATTAGAAACAAGCTATTATTATTATTTGAATGTGGCTGGTGGAGGTCGAGTGACGCACATCGCCGGTGGTCTAGTTAGGGTGACCAGGCTCTTTCTCTGGTTCATGGTGGCCCATGAATGTGGAGCTAAGGTCAATGTACTGGGTTGGGAGCTCCCCTGTTGAGTGATTTCAATGGTTTTCTGCTTTCTCATTTTGTTACTTTCTGGATGGGGAAGTTACACCACAAGCATGTTGTGCGTGACTCCCTTTGAGAGCTAATATGAAGGACAGTGCAGCAGTGCACTGCTGTGACATCACGGCAGTGAGCAGCCAATCTGGCAGTTCACTGCCGTGATGTCATAGCGGCAGCGAAGTGGGGAATGGCTTCTTCTTGTCTTGCCCCATTTCCCTCAGTTTGCGCAGGCCTCAAGGAACAGCTCAAATGGCAGGTAGTGTGATGTCATATTCAGCTTCCACTGCGACATGCAGCGAGCACCCCGGCAGGGACGGAAGGGCTGGAATCTCAGAGGGAGGCGCAGAAGATGTCACCACACCTGGGATTATTTACAGCAGGGGTATCCAACCTTTTTTTATTATGAGTGCTACTTATGATCTATAAAAACCATCCCCAGCTATAAATTAGTGTTGTAATAGTAATTACATCAGGCATGATTATGCTAGTGGCCTCTCCTAAGTTAAATTACCCACAGTGATCCGCTCTGCATCAGGTAGGGTAGCCGTACAAAAGGCGGCGGTGATGGACGGAGCATCTGAACCAATCAAACACTCACACCCAGTCAACAGATCTGGGTTGAATCCATCACCGTTCTTTAGCCCACTCTGCCACCCCAGTTCAGACATTGCCATATGCAAATCAGTCTGACCCTGTGCCTCATGGGAACAGTCCAGCCCGAACTGCCAAGCCATGCCTTCCCTGGACCGGAAACAAGCTTCCTAGGACCGGTTTCTGGCATTTCAGCCGTCTGGCAGAGTGAGCTAAGGAATGGTGATGGATTAAACCCAGATCAGTTGACTGGGGGTGAGTGTTTGATTTGCTCAAACGCTCCGTCCATCATCCCCTTTTGTATCGCTTTGCTCGCCCTAAGTTGGCAGGGTATGCTCAGACGTGAGTCCCTTGCTCACTTTGCCACTGGATTCAAGATAGCCTTGCTGATGAGGATTATGAATCCGAAAACGGTCCCAGGATGCTTGTTTCCGGTCCAGGGAAGATATGGCTTGGCCGTTCGGGCTGGACTGTTCCCATGAGGCACAGGGTCAGACTGATTTGCATATGGCCATGTCGGAACTGGGGTGGCAGAGTGAGCTAAAGAATGGTGATGGATTAAACCCAGATCAGTTGACAGGGGGTGAGTGTTTGATTTGCTCAAACGCTCAGTCCATCATCCCCTTTTGTATCGCTTTGTTCGCCCTAAGTTGGCAGGGTATGCTCAGACGTTAGTCCCTTGCTCACTTTGCCACTGGATACAAGATAGCCTGGCTGATGAGGATTATCAATCGGACACCGGTCCCAGGATGCTTGTTTCCGGTCCAGGGAAGATATGGCTTGGCAGTTCGGGCTGGACTGTTCCCATGAGGCACAGGGTCAGACTGATTTGCATATGGCCATGTCTGAACTGGGGTGGCAGAGTGAGCTAAAGAATAGTGATGGATTAAACCCAGATCAGTTGACTGGGGGTGAGTGTTTGATTTGCTCAAACGCTCCGTCCATCATCCCCTTTTGTATCAGGTCGGGTAGCCAGCTGTAATTATAAGAAAAAAGGCTTTGTCAATTTGTAATGCCTTTACATGGGTAATACATAACCCGTGCTTAATTTGTAAAATATGAAGTGCAGGTGTTCAAATCTTTGTTGTCGGGCACACCTACTTTTCTCCGGCTCCACCTATTTCCTCCACTGGCTCTACCCACTTTATTAGCTCCCGCACATCCCACATCCTCAACTGGCACTGCTAAAAGTCAGCCGCGGTCGGTAGTAGGAGTTCCTGCAGGGCGGTGACGTGTGGAGGGGGAGGGGCAGGGTGGGGGGGTAGTAATGTATGGATTACGGAATTTAACAGGTAAGTAAACATATAAATAAATAAAACAAATTTCGTTGCGCGCACTGCATCACATTTGGTGATGCAGTGCACGCAAGGAAATTTGTTTTATTTATTTATTTGTTTACTTACCTGTTAAACTCTGTAATCCATACATTACTACCTCCCACCCTGCCCCTCCCCACGTCACTGCCCTGCAGGAACTCCTACTACCGACCGCGGCTGCTAAAAGTCAGATGTAATACGAGGTACAAACACCTGTTAGTAACAATTCATGGAAAGGGTGGAAACAGTAACATGACTATTGCACCAACAAGAGGGTAAAATAAATAAGCTTGTGTGCACTAGATGAAGTAGTGATGCTGAGGCATATACATGCATTAAGTAGAGGGGCGGGGGCTGCTGTAGTAATATATAATATTACACTAAGACATCGGGTAAAGTGCAGCAAAGAGGAAATTTGGACTTGCTAAAAACTGTGGACCAACAACACCACTGAAAAGTACCAGAACATTAGGCAGACTGTCTCGAGAGTACAGTAACCATTACTTCCCCATCCCAAGTTTCATAGCAGACCCGTCCCTCCCCACCCAGACAAATGAGTAGCTTACTAATGCGTTAATGATCGTCAAATTGCTGCTCTCCATTTAGCCGGTGTCTCCCTCCGACCCCCACTCCCAGCACACATGCTGTCCCAGGACTGTCATCTGAAAGCAATTGTACTTCACTATACTCTGCTCCTGAGTGCTGAGCGGGCTCGGACACAGCTGCGGCTTGCCCCCGTGCTGCATAATGGAATGTAGATGTCTGGGAATGAGGTTCATCGGCAGAGCTATCATTTGGACTCAAGACGGGAATATCCAGGGCAAGGCACCAGGAAGTCACAGTTTAGGCGACTAGGCAGAGCGCTGCAAGTGGAATTTATGCACGCTATGAGAGTTATAGAGCACATGGTGGAAAGTTTGTTTTCGTGAGTCTTTGTATTGGGCTTTTGAGCGTGTAGTTGTATGGTTTTGCATGGGGCACAATTCTAGGCATGCTGTGAATGTTTTTGGTTCAGTTGGCGGCATGGAGTTCTTTGCACTGTAATCAATGATTTTGCATGGAGCACATTGGTGGAGGTCTGTAAGTGATTAAGAGTCGGATTGCACATTATGCACGGGGTGATTTAGGGCCTAATTGCTCATTAACGGAAGACACAGGTTATCTGCTGGTACTGATGTGTTTTATTTTTGTACATTACAGTTACCCCTGAATCTAGTAATGAAAAAAACCGAGGGCCTCTATGGCAGGGTGGAGGTGCATTGATGGGTCTAAACTTGGATACTGAAATGACGCGGCAGAGCAGACAAGAAGTGGGGGTCACAGGCATGTCTGTGTGTAGTCTCCAGATTAGAAAAGGGTGCTTGGGGGCAAAGATGGAGGTGCATTGGAGCTCAATGTTTGGTCACCAGTGGCAATTTAACAGTGAAAGGAGTCTGCGAGCACCGTGTGTGCGGCCAGCACTGCGTTAGAGGGGGTGGGGTGGGGTGGGGTGGGGTGGGGAAGAGGGTCGCTGTAAAGGTGACTGAGTTACACTATTACCTGAGCTGAGTGTAGTCTCCAGTGCGCTGGTAGGAAGGAGCGCTGTGATCGGTGATTGGTAGAGCTGTGTATTAATAGAAACCTCAGCACTCACCATCAGTAGCAGCCCTTAATGGCCTCCAGTGTGAAGCTGATTCTCACACCACAGGCCGCAGAGTAGGGAAGCAGCAACCTCGGGATGTTCAGCTTGGAGGCCCACCACTGCCGGGAAGAGCAGCGGGAGCAGTAACATTGGAAGCCAGCGATGTGGAGTGCTGCGTGGCGGGGCCATACTGCTCTCAGTGACAGAAACACACTGAGCCCAGGAGCCCCTCAGCCACCCAGAGAAGCAGCCAACTGCTCAGCCTCAAACCCACTATCCTCGGATCACAGGAGCCCTCAGCCCTGTACGAAGGAAGGAGCGCCGCAGCCGAGTCTTGAAACAGCACAGGAAACATGATATAGAACAGGCGTCTCCAACCAGTAGCTCTGGAGCTACTGGTAGCTCACCAGCACCCTCAAAGTAGCTCTCAGAGGTGAAGCCAAACCAATCTGATCTCAGGGATTTTGTGTATATTAAAGAAGGCAGCACTGCTCGTTTCATTACCCGTAAGAGTTACAGACAGCCGAAACAATGGCAGGACCTCTTGATAACACTCAAACACACACTCTGTTGGCCTATCAATCAATCAATCAATCAATCAATCAATCAGGGATTTATAGAGTGCACTACTCACCCGTGAGGGTCTCAAAGCGCTGGGGGAAGGGGGGCATTTGGGCAGCTCCGGTCATTCGAAAAGCCAGGTCTTGAGGCTCTTCCTGATTGCTTTCAGTGTGAGGCTTCATCTGATGCTGAGGGAGAGTTTGTTCCAGGTCTTCGTCGCGATGTAGGAGAAGGATCTGCCTCCTGTTCTGGCTCTGTGGATGCGGGTGATTTCAGCCAAGGCCTGGTCAGCAGAGCGGAGGCTTCTCTTGGAGGCGTAGAAGAAGATTCTTTCGTTGAGGTATTGGGGTCTGGTGTTGTGGAGGGCTTTGTAGGCGTGTGTGAGTAGCTTGAAGGTCACTCTTTTTTTCGAAGGGAAGCCAGTGGAGGTCTCGTAAGTGCTGGGTGATGTGGTCTTGTCATGGGATGCTGAGGACGAGTCTGGCTGCTGCGTCCTTGACGGTCTGGAGTTTGTGGAGCAGAGATTGGTTGATTCCGGCATAGAGGGCATTCTGGAAGCCCAGCCTGCTGGTGATGAGTGCGTGGGTGACGGTCTTCTTGGATTCGGGGGGGTCCGTTTAAAGGTCTTGTGAAGTATGCGGAGGGTATTGAAGCATGTGTAGGCTACGGTGTTGGCCTATGGGTCTGTCACATGAACCATCTTTATCCACTTTAAATCTACCTAAGAAGGAGATTGGCCATGTTATATGCCCTGCTCTATCAGTTACACCGTGTGTGATATCAAAGAATAGTGGCAGCAGTAACCAGGGCTAACCAACCAAAGTGTGTGACTGCAAGAACTAGAGTGAAAATGTGTTAGTTGGGAGCATGATCAACCAAAGAGGTGAGGGAAGAGAGGAAGCATCATATAAATTTTTGTGTGGGTGTGTTACATTGTGTCCTTCCCTAATAAACAGTGTTGGTTCCTTGAAGCTACTCCTAGGGTCAAGGGCTGCCAAATATGTATGCTGGTCCCCATCACAAGAGTATTATCTCTGACGCATTTGTGCCCGTTCATGGTATAATTGTGCCATTGCCATATTACATCCTTGACTATTTTGGGCATACAAGTCTAGTAATTACATACTTGCTGCCATCACTGACATATTAAGAGTATGACTGGCTTGCTTTTAGCCATCCTGACAGAGTGGCAACCGCTTCTCCTATAATAAAGTCCATTACTGATATATGTTGGGCATCTAGCTATGGCACAGTGGTAGCCTCGGTTTAATGGTGGACATTATTAGCTTAACAGATGCATTCATAGTGTTATGGTGAGCAAGCATGGCCTATGAATCCAATTCCTGGGTATTTGAAGCAGAATTTGTCCATCCCTGGCATTTTTACATGGCGGTACTCAATGAAAACGAAAAGCTGATGTTTAGGGACTGTGTATTTTCTAACAATGAAAACTGATTTGATTTTTACAGAAAAAAATTATGCTTTTTCTGAAAAGGTTTTTCTTTTGGAAAATTGAGTTTGATTGCTGGAAAGTGGACAGTAGTTTTGATAGAAAAATATGTGTATTTTTAAAAACTACTATGCTAATGAAGACAAAATATTACAATTCTAAAACGTTTTTAAAGTTGTTAGCTGAATGATAATTCAATTTGAGTTGGGGAGACTTACTGCTGTGGTAGTACCCTTTGTGGCACACAGCATGTGATGATTTGAATTTTACTTGATTACAAGCATTCAATATTGATAAACGTTTTCCTAGCATTCTGCTGATATCTTCATCTGGAATGTTTGGGTGGTGACTACTGATAAATCTTTCTTAGGGTGGTCATAGTGTAATGTTAATACATACCATCAGCATTTTACAGTGATAAAATATGCTATTAGCTCGGCAGGACTTTCCTTGAGCAGAATTAGCTCTCACTACAGAAAAGGTTGGAGACCCCTGTCCTATAATAATGTCCATTACTGATATATGTTGGGCATCCAGCTATGGCACAGTGGTAGCCTCGGTTTAATGGTGTGCATTATTAGCTTAACAGATGCATTCATAGTGTTATGGTGAGCAAGCATGGCCTATGAATCCAATTCCTGGGTATTTGAAGCAGAATTTGTCCATCCCTGGCATTTTTACATGCAGTACTCAATGAAAACAAAAAGCTGATGTTTAGGGACAGTGTATTTTCTAACAATGAAAACTGATTTGATTTTTAAAGAAAAAAATTATGCTTTTTCGTAAAAGGTTTTTCTTTTGGAAAATTGAGTTTGATTGCTGGAAAGTGGACAGTCGTTTTGATAGAAAAATATGTGTATTTTTAAAAACTAATATGCTAATGAAGACAAAATATTACAATTCTAAAAAAGCTTTTAAAGTTGTTAGCTGAATGAAAATTCAATTTGAGTTGGGGAGACTTACTGCTGTGGTAGTAGAGTCCGGAGGGACCGCAACGCCAACCAGATGGGAGGAGGCATCGCCATCATCCACAGGAACACCATCCGTCTCACGACCAGCACCGACAACTCCCTGACCACTGCGGAACACCTGCATTTCCAGATCCACACCGACCCGAACACCACCCTCAGAGGCACCCTGATCTACCGACCCCCGGGACCACGCACACAATTCAGCGAGGACATCACCGACTTCATCAGCCCGCACGCCCTACCCTCCGCTGACTACATCCTCCTGGGGGACCTCAACTTCCACCTGGAGAACAACAACGACCGCAACACCAGCACCCTGCTCGACAACCTCGCCAATCTTGGACTCAAGCAGCTGGTGTCCACCCCCACCCACCTCGCCGGACACACACTCGACGCAGTCTTTTCTTCCAGCACAGACATCGACTTCAGCCACGCCACAGAGCTTCAATGGACGGACCACAGCTGCGTCCACTTCACCTTCAAGAGAACGAAGACCCACCACCACCAGCAACAGGCCGCCCGCAGAAGCTGGAACAAGATCACAGCAGACCAGCTCGCCACCTCCCTGAGCCAGCACCCTCCTGCCAGCTCAGCGAACCGCAGCCAGGCCGCCGACAACCTCACGAAGTGGATCAGCATCTGCGCGGACGAGCTCGCCCCGCTGAGGACCCCGCCCAACAGACCCGGCAGCAAGAAGGCCCCGTGGTTCACCGACGAACTCAAGAGCTCCAAGAAGAACTGCCGAGCCCTCGAGAAAGTCTGGAGAAGGGAACCCACACCGGACAACAGGACCACCTTCAAGCTGGCCACCCGGAAGCACCACCAGCTGATCCGCGCCGCCAAGAAAACTGCATTCAAGGACCGGCTGGACAACAACGCACACAACTGCAAAGAACTCTTCAACATCGTGAAAGAGCTATCCAACCCCAGCGCAGGAAACAACGACATCACCCCATCGCAAGACCTCTGCAACTCCCTCGCGTCATGCTTCCACAACAAGATCGCGGACATACACAACAGCTTCAACAACCAACCAACGTACACCAAGACCGAACAACCACCCCCCACCACCACCCTCCACGCCTGGACCCCGATCAGCACCGAAGACACCATCCGCACGATGAACTCCATCGACTCCGGATCACCGACCGACCCCTGCCCTCACCACGTCTTCAACAAGGCCGACGCTGTCATCGCACCCCACCTGCGAGACATCATCAACACATCCTTCGACACCGCCACCTTCCCTGAGAGCTGGAAGCACGCCGAACTCAGCGCTCTACTCAAGAAACCCACAGCGGACCCCACCGAACTCAAGAATTACCGCCCAATCTCGCTCCTACCGTTTCCAGCCAAAGTCATCGAGAAGACCGTCAACAAGCAGATGGCCGCCTTCCTCGAGACGAATGGATCCCTCGACCCCTCACAGTCCGGCTTCCGAGCCAATCACAGCACCGAGACCGCCCTCATAGCCGCCACCGATGACATCCGAGCACTGATGAACAACGGAGAAACAGTGGCCCTCATCCTCCTAGACCTCTCCGCGGCATTCGACACTGTCTGCCACCGCACCCTAGTACAGCGCCTCAGCAACGTCGGAATCCAGGACAAGGCACTGGAATGGATCATCTCCTTCCTCGACGGAAGAACACAGAGAGTCCGCCTACCACCGTACAAATCAGAGGCCACCGAAGTCATCTGCGGCGTCCCCCAAGGATCCTCACTGAGCCCCACCCTCTTCAACGTCTACATGAGCCCCCTCGCGGCCATCGCACGCCAACACAACCTCAGCATAATCTCCTACGCCAACGACACCCAGCTGATCCTCTCCCTGACCAACGACCCCACCGCCGCCAGAGCCAACCTGCACGAAGGGATGAAAGAGGTAGCCGAGTGGATGACGACCAGCCGCCTGAAACTGAACTCGGACAAGAAGGAGGTCCTCATCCTGGGCTCTTCACCCTCCGCCTGGGACGACTCCTGGTGGCCCCCCGCCCTGGGCACCGCACCCAAACCGACAGACCATGCACGCAACCTGGGCTTCATCCTGGACTCCTCCCTCTCCATGACCAGGGAAGTCAACGCCGTCTCCTCGTCGTGCTTCAACATCCTACGCATGCTACGGAAGATCTTCTGGTGGATCCCCACCGAGACCAGGAAGACCGTCACCCAGGCCCTCGTCACTAGCCGACTGGACTACGGCAACGCCCTCTACGCCGGTACCACCGCCAAGCTCCAGAAGAGACTCCAGCGGATCCAGAACGCCTCAGCCAGACTCATCCTCGACATCCCGCGAACCAGCCACATCTCCGGACATCTGAGAGACCTTCACTGGCTCCCCGTCAACAAAAGAATCACCTTCCGCCTCCTCACCCAGGCACACAAAGCCCTACACGACCAAGGCCCAAGCTACCTCAACAGCCGAATCAACTTCTACGCTCCCAAACGCCACCTCCGATCAGCCAACCACGCCCTCGCCGCCGTCCCCCGCATCCGAAGAGCGACTACAGGAGGAAGGTCCTTCTCCTACCTGGCCGCCAAGACCTGGAACTCCCTCCCGGCCGACCTGCGCCTGACCCAAGACCATCTCTCCTTCAGGAAGAAGCTGAAGACCTGGCTGTTCGAGCAGTAGCGGCACCCCCCTCCCCCAGCGCCTTGAGACCCTACGGGTATGTAGTGCGCTCTATAAATGTCATTGATTGATTGATTGATTGATTGGTAGTACCCTTTGTGGCACACAGCATGTGATGATTTGAATTTTACTTGATTACAAGCATTCAATATTGATAAACGTTTTCCTAGCATTCTGCTGATAACTTCATCTGGAATGTTTGGGTGGTGACTACTGATAAATCTTTCTTAGGGTGGTCATAGTGTAATGTTAATACATACCATCAGAATTTTACAGTGATAAAATATGCTAGTAGCTCGGCAGGACTTTCCTTGAGCAGAATTAGCTCTCACTACAGAAAAGGTTGGAGACCCCTGATATAGAAGGTGCTGCACCTTGCTCCTGCCCCTCTTCTTACAGTGGTTGCTTCTGCTCCCATGGCTTGTAAGGCCAAGGGCAGTCCGGTGGCACTGTGGCAGACAGGGTTCAGGACTAGAGGAGCTGTCCGGGAGCCACTGTATCATTTATTTTCAAATGATCCCTTTAGAAATGAAAATGCCCGCCTATTTCCGCTATGAGAGTGACTTCAGGATTACTGTAGAGGCAGGAAGCAGAAGCGGAGAGGCGGGCGGATGTTAGAGAGGGGAGAGGTGCCTTTTCGAGAAGGCTGACCTGCTCCGGGGGCTGCGCAGCTTTTCAAGCAGGAGGGACCAGGGACGTGATTACAGCCGGGGCGAACTATGTGTCTTCCATTATTAGCCTTAGGCAGGAGCATTGGCATGCACTGCTCAGCTGTGTGCTCTCGGGGAGTCCCTCCCAGAGTGGCGAAATGTGCCTCATAATAAGGCAGGTGTCTATGCCGCATCCAATTTAATTTTAATTTTATGGAGTGTAGACCCGGCCCTAAGAAATAAGTGCCGATGCTAAGCACCGGAAAGCACCGGCACAAATTAGGCACTGTACGTACTAGCCATATCTTAAATGCCCCTGAATTCAATATAATACTATTAGTAAAAGCCTCCCCAACACCACATAATTTATCACTCAAATATCATCTTTAATTATATTTTGAAAAATCAACAATCAGCTTACCAGTTCTGAAAATTCCCACATTCTTGTTTCAAATATATAATTTTTTTCAATTTTGATTTACATATATGAATTCAGTCAAGCAAAAGCTTCAAACTCCTTAGGCTGGACTGGACACAGGAGAGCTACTTCTATGCAGCTGGAGAGCTCCCAGTAGCTCACGTGCTGCTCTTTAGAGAAGCCTGTTTTGCTGCTTTTGTGATAAAAAAATGACTAATTTTGCCTGAAACTTTGCCACAATAGTCATAATTGAATGGCAAACAAAATATATTTTTGCCACTTATAATCAGCTAAATCTAGAACAGTCTGAAACCATTTTATGTCATGTTTACCCGAGTGTAAAGAACGTTTAATCTCAAATTCCGCAAAAAAAGTGAAAAAAGGATAATCCCTGATTTTGCCCCGTTCGAAGTTACTGTATACGACCCCAGACTCTCCTTTAAATGTATACTGAGCGACAGACACCCTGAAAGCAAGTGTTTTTTGTGTATTCTGAGCATTTGTGAGGTACAGAATGCGAAGGCCGCGCTTTGGGGTATGGCATGTATTTTAAGGGGTCCCATAACGCAGCATGACAACATTTTAGAAGAGGAGAGTAGGAGATTTTAAAATAATACTCGGGAGAATGTATTTTCCCCATTGACTTCTACTGAAGCAGAGGCAATTTCAGGCGGCTGAATCGGGTCTATTTGCATGTAAGCCATAACTCCCCTGTAAGGGTGTGCAAAGTTGCATAGACTTGTCTCACAAAATTCTGATATTTCTCACAAAAACTACCAAAAATATGCAAAGGTCGCAGAGTTCCACTAAAGGTGGGCTTTCGTATTTTTGAACAAGAGAATAATTTGCTTTGAGTCACATATGACAAAAAGAGCAAGGTATACACCCATGTACAGAGTGCTTGTGAGTTACAGTCGCAAAGCTCAATTACAGATTTCCCACCAGATAAAGCTAAGATCTTTCATGCAAAAAGCTCGAGAGTTACTAGCGCGACACAGTTTCTGAAAACCTGGAGAAAGAGCTAAGCAGTGTATGCAAATAAAATGCTTGCCAGTTACCAGTGGCAACACACACTCATAGGAGAGCAGTATTGGAGTGCATTTGGTGTTGGAAAAGTGGCAAACTCTGTGAACTACATGAAGGCCAGTAGTTGAGAACTTCAAAACACTGCACTCAAATATTAAAAACCTGTCATACTCTCACTCCTCTGCTCTGCTCAGCTGAATCAAGGAAGGGTATGCCAACTGGAAGGAGGATGACACTCCATGGCGAAAAGGGGTTATGCACAACATAAAGTTGTTAATGGGTCAGTATGACAACTCAAGCTGTGCGGACATTGTCTATACAATCACTCTAAATGTCACTACATAATGAACCATTGAGGTCAGTGACTATCCATCTTCAGTCTTGCATATCTGCCTCCTATTATTCAGGCTATTCTTGTTTAGGTCTGATGTTAGCCATGACTTTTTGATTTTGTAAGTATACATGTAATATACTCACTTGGAGGGGCTTCAGTCAGCCCTCTTCATTCATTGGTCTGCAGTAGTATCATTCACATTTTGCTTCCGGCCACCATACTCTACTGCATGGGGCAGTGGGTCACCCCCCTTCAGCTACTGGGTCCTGTTTGTGTGGGTGACGGCATTCTGACAACGTAAAGTCCTTTCACCCATATGAATAGTAATATCTTTCACTGCCAGGGGATGGTGGGCCAATGTGAGTTTTCTTTTTTTTTATAAAGATGTTCTCTCGTTTGTTTGTTTTTTAAACGTTTTTGCAATGGTTTACTAAAACATTACAAAAAGCTTTGGCAAAGTCAAAAATTCTGGCAGCCAATACCAGACATATTGCCTTTGCCAGTGCTTTGTTTGGGGCCTTTTACATTTATTTTTGCCAGGTTATAAAAATATGTATTGAGAGGATTTTGGTTTCACCCAGAGCAGTATTTCTATGTCAGCTCATGGTGTTAGTTGTTTGATTTATCATCCCACCTCCTAAAGAGTGCTTGCATTGCAATGCATGAGGGATTATTACAGACTTCAAAAGTACATTGTTTCCTCGCACATTACACTCTTTATCTCATAGATAAATTGTGTATAGAAAGTAATCGTTTTGCTTCTTTTTTTTTATTGCAACAAACCTAAATTAAAATTTTACTTATTCGAAATTCGAGTCAGGCTGTTGTATTTGCCAAAGCTTGTTCTATCTCCAGATAGAGTGACACTAATTATGGACATGGTACAACGATGGTATGGGGTATAAATGCTCCGTGGGGAGAACTGTGGGGAAGGGGCGATCCTTTCCATGAAAGCCATCCCTGCACTGAGCATGGTTGTTACACTGCCTTCAGCAAGTTAAGCACAGTCAATACAACAGTAACACTGCATCATTGAGTACATCAATGCCTAAAAGCCTGCTAGCTGGGGTTACTGCAGTTTAATGAAGCATTTGCTGCATTACAAGATACTGACATTAATTTGTTAACAACATTGATTTCAGTGAATCCCCCGGCTCTGCTCTTGTAATCCTCACCCCTTCGCTAGCAATTCACATGCATTCCCCTCATAGCCTGCCCTCTTTATGCATGTGCGTCAATCTATAGTTACAATAACTGTATATATTTCCATGGCACTCGGTGAGTTTTCCTAATAGATAGTAACCAAAATAATGTGGTTCGCATTTGTAAATGTGTCAAATTCAAACTCCAAAGGTTACAGAAAAAAAGATAAAGGTGTAAACAATAATCACTTCTGTGCACACCAGAAAAATAAGAAGTGTATGTAAAGTTTATTTTGCCAAGCAACAATTCAGCTAAGGACTTATTTAGCGTTAAGTGCAAATTATGTTTTGCATCCTCTTGTCCCAGTTGCAAAACTTAGGAAGAGAAGGAACCTGGTCTCATCCAATAAACTCTTAGCAGGAAAACACGAAATGAGAAATTAAAAGTATTGACCTCTGAGATAAGAACTCTTGAAAGGTATTTAGAACTACATGTTTTCTTACAAAAATAAGCTTGAAGACTCTAGTCGACTGGACAGGAATGGTCTGGAGTTATGAATTATAATTTTCAGCTGCCTCAAATAATTTAAATCTTCTTCTTTAACGGGTTTGAAAACTCCTTTAAGTGACTTATCTGTACTATTCGTGCAGTTGGTATTTTCTGCTTAATATCCTTCAGTTTATTGTGTGTAGGTGGTTTGTTTTACAAATTGAAGTGTATGAACCTCCAACTAAAATAACTTCCTTTCATCGCACACTGCTGCAGAGGAAGGGGGTGGGATGTGGCCATTCCCTGCAGGAAGTGAAAGTAGATGACTCAGCAGTGTACAACTTTAGTACCTATTGATGCCTGGTTTCCTTGGAGTTTTTCGAGCGATAATCTCCCGGCCTCTTCCTCAACATCAACAACTGGAAAGAGGTTGCTGAAGGAAAAGGCAGGGTTGTCCACATTTTCTGATCCTCGAAGCCGAAGAGAGAACCAGATGAGCTCGCCCATGAGTGGTAATAATGTTTCTGTTTTAGGCGGTGAGCACAGTGCAGCCCTTTAGTTGGGCTTGATTCATTGCAAAAAAGCAGACTGTTAACCAGTTGCCCGGTGTGGTTGTAATCAGGAATTTCAATTTTGCCCGTATACATTTAAATATGTCCTATCAGATTAAGCACCCGGAACGACCGAAAGAATACATGTCTTACATTAAGACTTCCAGGACAGAGCCTTCATCATCAGCATGAGAAAGGATTTTTACATCGTAAGCAGATGCACTTTAAAATAGTTTCTTTGCAAAAGCTCTCCTCGTTATAAACTCAGACTAGATGAGCTTTTTGAGTAACATATCATTGGGAAGACCTACTGTTCTGTAGTCCTTGTTTCAGTTCAAGCCTGCCCCCAGGGAGTGTTCAGTCTCATCCCAGTGGTTCTGTGGAAGCTCCAATATTTTGGACCAATGTAGATTGCCTTATACTGGCACGTTTCTGAAGATTGGGACAGGATTGCCTGCAGTCTTGGATGATGGAGGGAGTCGGACCAGCATAGGGATGTCAACTTTTTGAACAGCTTTAGTTGGGCTGTGAAATGATTCACAGATTCAGCTATAATCGCAGAGTGAAAATCTCCCTTTGGTCATTAGATCATTTTGCAAAGCCCCCTTTGTATTAACCTGCAAGATCTTTTGTCGACATACCTTCTTGACTTCCTCTCAAGATGTCTTCAACTTCTAAATGCCTCTATCAATTCCATGAACTAATTGTTCCTCCACAAAGTAGCCACTTTATTTACATTGTGGGAGCAGAACCCAGAACCCCAACATTTAAGATACCAAAAAATTCAGATCACCCCAAATTTTCTTCAGGCAATTCTGCTCCGTGTTGATCTTGCCCTAAAAGGCCCCCTCTCCAAAATCAAACCTAACATTAGTTTAGCAGAGTTGCTAATAAGTAACTGGGGTGACTCAATAGCTGAGTTGTAGGTTAGAGAAAAGTTAAAGAGTTTTATTACAAATTCTTAAAATCATGTGATACAGGTTACATGCCACGAAGGCTTAAATGCAGAGTTATAAAGAGTAGTCAGAATCAGAGATATTCTAAATCCGGAATGAACAGTAAAATCATAAATGAGTTGGACAACATCTCTCGTGGAATGGGAAAGTCTTCTAAAATCCATCTGTAAGAATTACACTTAAAAAAAACGGCCTGCACCCCAAGCTGAAGGAAGTTAAGGAAAATCTCTGGTTCATCCCCAAAATCAAGGGGTCCTTATACACAATTCTTGCATAGCAAATTAGGAAATTAGGAAAAATGCAGTCTCGTTGTGGCATGATCAAAAATAACAAGTTATTCTACAATCCAGACTTCTCTGCATCACTTCCAAAGTTCATAAAAACAAACGCATTTCAGGAAAGCATTGATCATCTTTCATGTTGTCGCTATCCAAAGATGTGCAAAGAAATATGAAACATTTGACAATGAGCTTTATACAACCAAATAGGATTAGATCCACCATCGGAACTACAGTAGAAGGACTTTGAAACATGTTTGTAGTTTAAAACTCGAAAGTTCATTCACAATACATGCACACTAGGAAAAGTCTATTATACCATCTTATTTTGGCTCTGTGGAGCCTGTAGGGATAGAAGATGGGACGGGGAACGAGATGGGAGGGGGAAGAGCAGGAGTGAATGAACAACCTAGGAACAGCATCCACTTTAACTAACATGGTGTTTTGCGGCACAACTAGATTACATTAATAATACACTTCTGTAAAGCATGTTAAACTAATTTCAACTGCAATATTATTTACCATCCCACCTAAGACTGTAGTTTTGAACCGGTGTATTAGAAAATCTTTCTACCTCAACAGACGACAAACAAGAGGTTGTGATCCAACAGGTACTCCATTGACACTCACATGGTCTGTCGAAACGGTGGACCTATTGGTGTTTATCAATCTAAAAGCCTCCCCTTAGGAAGCTAAAGAGTCTAGAAAATTAACCACCAAAAGTATATCCACTCAAAATGAATCTGAACCCATGTCCAAACAAAAGTTATTCCATACATCCCATGCAGATTGATATGTGTTTGTGTTTTTTGCGGGCTGGGATTGTCAGATGAACTGAGTAGCGTCCAACAAAGTTCCTGGGGATCTCCAAGCATACTCTAAATTTTTTAGGACACTAATGTTAGAGATTGGTGGAGGATCATTTTTTGTGGAATTGGCCCTGTGAGTTGGGGGGAGACTGGGGAATGATGGAATCAGAAAAGGATAGTTGGAAGAAAGTTCCAGTAAGTTTGGGAACCAGAGCAGAGCTTGGATAAGGGAGTCAACAGGACCAGCAAGACCTTCTCTCAACGAGCCTGAACTAATACCTGGGAAAGAATGATTTGCAGTTTGATTAGCTGTAACGTTCAGCCAATTCAGAGGTAAAAGGCTAAGCAAACCACTATTCAAGGACAAGCAGAAGGGCTTGCCTGTGGTACGAGCCCCCTTTGGTAAATCCCTTGGTTCCTGAAGGCTCTGCCTCTTCAAAGGAAAGAACCGGGGTTTGGAGTCGTGTAGGTAAAAGTTAGAACCTTTGTATTGGACACCACCTCTTGTCAGGAATCGGACGGCTAAGCGGTTCATTCCTTTGTCAGCCCTGTCAAAAACCTGCAATCCAAATATCTTCAGTAAGAGGAATTGGGCCTTGTCAATTAATGCAGACGTGGAAACATAGATCGTCCTATATTTCTCTCCTCACTGTAACCTCCACACACTGTTCTCCTTTATTGCTATTTTGCCTGTGAGTGCTCCTGTAACTTTTCACCCTGCACAGAATCAAATAGTTCAACCCTCTTTCTTCTATCAATCTACACCAACACCAACCCCCCTCCCCCTGCCCAACACTGACCTCCTTCTCCTCCCCCTAGAACGGACCCCCTCTTTTCCTACGTGCTCTAAGATTGTTTATCTCTCACTCAGTCTCTTACCTGACTCTCCCTCCTGTCCAACTCTGTCCTCCCTCTCTCCTGGTGACTCCTCTGACTGTTTACTTTCTCCCTTTTTATCTTACCGGTCCTCCCTCATTCCCCTGTCCTACAGATTTTCTCACCCCCTCTTACCTCTCTATCTTGGTACTCTCCCTCCTAACACCCCCGCGACGACCCTAGTCAGCACTATCCTCCCTCTCCAAATCTTCCACCCCTTCCCCCTCCACATCCTGTCTCCGCCCTCTCTCTCCCCCTCCACAACATTATCACCTCAACATGCCACCTCTCAATCTCCCCCCCACAATTCATGACTCTACCCTCAGCAGACATGGCCCCAACTCATGGACCATTTTCTACCCCCCGAACCTCTCAAAAAGGCAAAGAATTTTTTTTAACACAAAATACTGATTCAGCACCTGTAAACAATAATTGTCGATAACTACCTCAGCCTCTCCTTCCCTATTAAAACTAATTACATCTTCTACTCTAAACGCCCCTCCAAATGGAAAAGCACTTTCCTCCACCACCTAACAGTATCCAAATCAAGTAAAATCCTGTATAGATTCAAACTGTCTACCACCCCCTCCTCATCCCTCTTTGGCAAAATTGACATCTCCATATTTATACCTGACAATATTCTCATCCTTGCCTCTGAACACCACCTTGCCTTCTTCGAGCATCATTTCAATACCTTGTATTTCCTACTATCCAGTCATTCCTCATATTCCCAACCTCTCGACACCCAGCTACTCTATCCCACACCCTCCCCCCTCGACTCCTTCCGTCCCTCCCGAGACGTCCCAACTGCTAATGCTTTCTCCCAAATCCTGACCTCCAACCACCCCATCTCCCATGCCCCTCCCTCCTTCTGACGTCTCACAACACTCTCCGTCCCTCAAACCCACACACCCCCAATGACCGACTCCACCCTGCATCCCTTGCCACTCTCCTAATGCCTGACCTCCCCCCTGGAACCCGTCAATGCTCCCCTCTTGGCCCAATTTTCTATATGCCACTCAACTCCCGGAAGCCGTTGTCGTCTTTCCCCACTCCCCTCATGCCCTCCTACCATCCCTAACCTCATCTTCTAACTCCAGAAAGAGCCTGTCCCATTCCCCGGTCATACCTCCGTTCCACAGCCCGTACACCCTTCTTTCCCCCCCCCCACCCCCCATTAGCTCTCCTCCCCGTCCAACATTGAACACAACCTATCTCCCTCCCCACTCTCCACTGCATCATCCCTCACTCGCTTTATCCAGACCCTGTCTAACATTGAGCACAATCTCTCAACACTGACGACCGAACTCACGGGACTTAGAAAAGACTTTAACTCCCTCAACTCCAGATTGCTCATTAACTGTCCCAGCCAGCCCGCCCCTGGCCCACAACACACCTCTAATTCTAAACCGTGGAGCACTACACCCCTCGACTGTTGTACCCATACGCCCCTCCACGTTTTGAACAATCTCTCACCCTCTGACCTCCTTGACCTTTGCAACTTCTACCTTCCTAAATCATTGATTGACGATCCCCCCTCCCCATCACAAAATTCCGGTTATCGTGAGGAATTGCCGAATTCCCACCTCTCCCGCCTCACCTAGACCCCCACCCCAACTTACCACCATACGTTCGTGCTCCGTCCCTAAGAACAACTCTAGACCCCTCTCCTGCATGCTAGTGAACTTCCGCTTGGCTGTCCGTCACGCAATCCTGATTTCGGAGACTATCCTTAGTGAAGCCATTGACATCGCCTTCCTCACGGAAACCTGGTTCAAAGACCACTCATCTGCCAACCTAGACTTGCTTGCTCCCCCCGGTTACTCCATCATCAGAAAAGATAGATCTAAGAGAATAGGGGGTGGACTAGCTATAATCTTTAAAAATGAACTTCAACTTTCCCTTATCAAGTCCGCTAACCATGCTACCTTTCAACTCCTGGAAGCCGAACTCAAGCTTCAGGGATATCACTCAATTTGACTACATAATATCTACCATCTTCCTGGTGAGCCCCTTCCCTTCACTGAGGAACTGTCTGAACTTCTTACCCACTCCTCACTTTCGAACTCAAATCTCTTCCTTGGTGATCTTAACCTTAACTGGATTGAGCCCAATAACCCCTCAATCAATCTCCTCACCAATCTCCTTGAGATCAGTGACCTTCAACAGCTTTGTCACTCTCCAACCCACACTAAAGGGGCCACTCTTGATGTCATCATTGCTAACAATGACGTGGCCTCCCTCTCTAACATCATCCCCATCGACTGGTCCGACCACCACCTCATTCTGTTCTCAATTACCACCTCAGCCCCACCCTCTCTCACCAAAATCATCAATTCTAAGAAATGGACTAGAAAGCTCAACAACATCTCTCCTGGTGAACTGGAGTCTAAACTCCAAGCTAAACTTCGTCCCTCCCCTCTCTCACAAAATGCCAATCAACTTATAACAAATCCATCACTGACATTTTAGAATCAATCGTTTTTATTGAGCGGCACAACAACTCGTAACACAGCTCAACTGCCTACATCTACTGGCCGGAAGAGCGAATTCTGGGAATAATTGACACAGCGTTCGGGCCTACACCCCGGAGGGCAACCCCGCGATGAAAGCATCAGACCGTATGAAGCAGCCAGGGCAGAAGCTTAGTTACCACCTTTTCAGAACAGAGAAACAGACAAAAACAAAAGAAACCCCCCACCTCCCACCCCCCAAACCTCCCTTCCACCACTCCCCACCCATCTCCGCATCAGTCTCACCTTCTCCTTCAGACTCCATACCGCTAATAGGCCCCCCACACCGCCGCTCAGGTAGGCTTAGCAGCACCCCCAGGTTCCAAAGGGATAGGTTGAAGAATCTGCAAGTACTTCGGACAAGTGACCTCCCTCAAGTCCCTAGACAGAAGTTCAGGAATGGGCCCCATAGTTCCGCGTACTCAGCACCCTTCCCATCCATGCTTTTTGAAAGGCGTTCCATAGCTAAAAGGTGCCAAAGTCGCCGTATACAGTCCCTCGGATCAGGTATGTCCGGAGAACCTCACCTTGCCAAAATGACTAGTCGCGCTGCCAGCAAACTTAACGCTATCTGCCTACCCCTCAGCGAGCGCAAAGGAAACGATTTGCCATGCGGAAGCCCCAATAGTGCATGCTCCGGTGCTCGGGGGAATGTGATCTGGAAGGCCTCATCCAGGTCATCCAGAATCGCCTTCTAATACCTCTCTAACTTCGGATAATGCCACAGCAAATGTGTCAGAGTACCAGGAGACCCACATCCCCTCCAACCCAGACCAGAGTTTGTTGCATCCCAAGCTTTGATACATGCTGGAGTGTAGTACCAGCAAGCAACCGTCTTATAGGCGGACTTGGTACCCGCTACGTTAGCAGTGGTGTGATGAGCACGATAGAAAACGTGTTCCCACTCCTTACGCGTCAGCGGGCGCCCCAGCTCCGTCTCCCAGCGAACCTGCGCCTTGGCACGTGGGGATTTTGGGTGGGCCATAATCATAGCGTGTAAGTCAGATATAAGCTTGCGGTCATCCTTCTTGCAGACTACCCACTTTTCAAAGGCTGTCAAAGGGCGGAACATAAAGGTGATATTAGAAAAGCATCGGACTCCAAAAGAGTAAAATAATCCCGACACAGCTGGGGAAATGGAATCAGGCCGTCGAGGTCAATGAGGGAGCCCACTCTCTTACCGCCCTCTTCCCTCCATCGTTGGAAAATCAGGGATGCACATCCCGGTGGGAAATCTGGATTATCCACAATTGGAGTCATCGGGGACGGAAAAGTAGTCGAGCCCCTGCGCTGTGCCAATTGGTCCCAAGCTTTCAGCGTCGGTAGTGTCACCGGAGAAGAGTACAGACCCCACGCTCTATGCTTGCGTGGTAGCCACAATTCGCGCCAGATATTACACCCTGCCACCGTCTGATCCATAAAGTTCCAGTGTTTACTGGACCAGGGCCTGTTCCACTCGATGACATAACGCAAACATGCCGCCTGAAAATATGCCTTCAGCAAGGGGAAGCCCATCCCCTCGGCAGACTTAGAAGCTGTGACAAGGGATAGAGCAAGTCTCGGCTTTTTATTGCCCCATAAAAATGTATTGAGGAGTCCCTGTAATTTCTGGAGGGCACCCAATGGGGGGCTCAATGAGAGCATCTGAAAAACGTACAGGATGCAGGGAGCACCGTCATTTTGACTGCCGCCAGCCTCCCGTACTAAGACAAATTAAGGCGGGACCAATCCACCAAAGATTTGGCAGTCTGGTCCACCAACAGCTTATAGTTGAGAGAGGCCGTTTTAGCTATAGAGGGGGTGAGACGGATTCCCAAGTACTGAACATTAGAAGCTACCCACTGAAAGGCAAAATCTTGCTGTAAATCTTGCACCTCCACATCAGGAATGGATAGATTAAGGATCTGCGATTTGGAGAAATTAACTTTAAAGCCCGCAACCTTGCCAAATTCGAGGAGTTCTCTGGAAAAATGCCACAGGGAGGAATGAGGCTGAGTGAGCGAGAGGATCACATCATCGGCGTATAAGCTAATTTTATGCACATCAGCGCTGAACAGTATCCCCGATATACCCCCAATGGACCGTATGCACTGGGCAAAAGGCTCCATATAGAGCGCAAAAAAGCAGCGGGGATAGGGGACACCCCTGCCGAGTCCCTCTGGTGATGGGAAATAGAACGGGCCTGCACCCGCACCGCCGCCTTAGGTGCCGCATAGAGGCAGCGGACCCATCGCACAAAGCCGTCACCCAGACCAAAACCTTCAATACAGCAAACAGATATTCCCAGTCTACACGATCGAAGGCCTTCTCGGCGTCACTAGATAGGAAAAAGGCCTGAGCATGAGAGCGGTGAACCAAATCAGTGAGGTGAAGAAGCCGCTTAGTATTGTCCCAAATCCCCCCCCCCCCCCCGCCCCCCCGGCGCGTTGGAATGAAGCCTGACTGGTCAGGGTCTATGACTCCATCCATCAAATGGCTAAGTCCCGCCGCCAGGATACTGGCGAAGAGATTCATGTCAATGTTAAGGAGCGAGATCGGCCGGTACGAACCACACTCCCCAACATCCTTCCTGGGCTTGGGAATACCCGTAATGGCTGCCTCTGACATGGAGGGGTCACCTCACCCAACACCAAAAAAGAATTGAAAAGGCGAGTTAAAAAGGGAGCCAGCTCCACACAGTATGTCTTATAAAAAATGGCAGAGTAACCATCAGGCCCTGGGGATTTGGCCACCTTCAAACGCGCAATCGCGGATATGACCTCCTCTATAAGGATCGCGGCATCCAGAGCGCCTGCCGAGGTCTTAAGGAAAGGCGTACTATCGCACAATGCCACGTACGCCGCCACCCGCCCAGAGTCTGACGCCTCCCCTTTGTACAGGTCCTGATAGAACTGCCGAAAGACTTCCACAATAAGTGAATAGGTAGTATGTTCCACTGCTTGAGAGTCCCGGATGGATTGAATGGCCGTCAGCTGCGCTCGCGCTCTCAGCCTATGCGCTAGCATCCACCCCCTTTTATCCCCACTAAGGTAGAATTTGTGCCGTAGACGCAAGAGGGCGTGCTCTGCCTTATCCAAGTCAAGATGCTTTAGCATGCACCGCCTTGTCTCCAACTTCCTCCACACTTGAGGGGCCACCGTCTTCTTATGCATCGCTTCTAGGGCACCCACCTCCGCGTCTAATTCCGCCTGTTTCTCCTTGCGCACCCTCACATACTTCACGGCCAGCGCAATAAACTCCCCCCGAACCACCAACTTAAGAGCCTCCCATTTAATGCTAGGGACATGCCATGCTGATCATTGTTGGCGAAGTATTGTGTGATCAGACGGCGGCGACAGCTTGCTATGACAGGTAAGCAGGACTGAGATGAGAGCATGGTCGGAGAGGGAGCGCGGGGTGATAGTCGCTGTAGATAGGTGAAGCAGCAGAGAGGAGGAAGCTAAGAAATGGTCTAGGCGCGCATACGTTTTGTGTGCAGAGGAATAATAGGTGTAATCCCGCTCAAGGAGGTGTTGGACGCACCACACATCATGCAGCCCACCCTCAAGTAACCATTGCCTCCCCCCCTGCGACAAAGCACCCGCCTGGTGAGACCGCATCTCGGACCTATCCAACCCCAGGTCCATTACGACATTCAGATCCCCCCCACCAGTACAAACGCATCCAGGGATGCCGACACCTCGGAGAGGGCCGTCTTCAGAAATGGCTCTTGCCGTTCATTTGGAGCATATAGTGATCCCACCGTTAGTTGTGTGTCTCCCCATTGTACCCGGACAGCTAAAAACCACTCTCTGATGTCGACCATCTGGGAAAGAATTTTGCAATGCGTAGGCGCACTAAAGAGGATTGCCACCCCATGTTTCTTCGCTGGACCCGAGGACCATAGTTGTACAGAAAATCGCCTATCCTTCATCCGTTTAGTATCCCTAGAGAAGAGGTGAGTCTCCTGTAACAAGCACACGTCACCTTCGGCATTCTCCAATAAGGAGAGGATGGCCGCACGCTTGACAGGATTATTTAGGCCCCGGATGTTCAGGCTTACAATCTTCAGATCTCTACACATAATCTCTGAAAAGAAGGGAAGAGCCAGCGCGGTACCCCGGGACAGCAGTGCTAGAGGGATCACAGTGAGCGGCCTGTGGGCCTAACCTATGCCTAACTGCTAAAAGAACTGATGCGGAGCCCCAAACCAAACCCCAACTCCCATTGGAAAGTACTGAATCATAAGAAAAAAAGAAAACACCAAGAGTCGTGTGGAATGACTACAGTCCGTCCGATAAAACCAGCCATTGGGGGAACGTAGCGCCATCTTAGAACCTTACCCAACCCTGATACAGGGCGCATCCAATCAACAGGGACAGAGAAAAAGACACAAGAAACCCTTTCTCCCTCAGGCATCCCGCCTCCGGTGCCATTGAAGAGCCCAACCAGTGCCAAGCTTGCAGACCTCACGGGACTCCAGTATCATCAGTCACCAACGCCACCGATGAGACAGCCGCCTCCCTCTCCAAGAGGCTCTCAGAAAGGTACGGCTTCACCCCCCTCTGCAGGCCAACGCGATGCACGCGATCCAGCTGGATATCCCGTTCTTCCTCCTCATCAAGAATCTGTCGAAACAGCGCACCGACGTATTCTCGCAGATTGTCCCCTTCTCCCTTCCACGGGACCGCTCGTATTCTGATGTTATTTCTTCGCGAGCGGTTCTCCAAATCTTCTGTGTGCGCCTGCAGATCCAGATTTTGTTCCGTAAGACGGAGCACATCTTGCTGAAGCTGATGCACCTCCACGGCAGTGCTTAGGTCATGTTCTTCCAGGGTCACCACCCGCTCTCCAATGGCGTCAACATCGCACCGCATCTCTCGCATATCTGAAGAGAGCTGGGAGCTGAGCTCCAAAATGTCTTCCTTGATGGCCGCAAAGAGCTCTAACATAAACGCCTTCGTCGCCTGCACATCATGATCCTCAGGCCGCATGGACTGGGCCTCCGACTGCGAGGCAGCCCCCTCCGCCGTCTTCTGCAGCATGTCCTTAAGGGGTTTATCTCGCTTGCTCCTGGCGGCGGACATCGCGACACAGCCAAGCTCCTAACAGGACGCGGTCAAGCCACAACAGTGCCCACACCTCACTATGCGGCCCAGACCCGGCACCCAGCAGGGAAACACCGCCCGTTGATATGCGGGCCGATGGTGCACCTCCCACTGACCCCGACTCCCTGCACCACCGCAGCCCCGTCAAGGTGTAACATCAGGCGGCTTCCCAGGCCACCAACCACTCAGGGAGTATCTCGCTATGTCAACCAGTCAATTGAGGCAGGGGGGCCCCGCACTCCAAGACCCAGGCCAGTCCCAGTGCCCTCACACTCTGCCGTGATGGTGGCACAGACAGGTGTTGATGAACTCTAGATCAGGGACTCTGCTCCTCCACCGCCACAGCTACAGTCCCCAGTCCCCTTTCCAGGCCACTTTGAGGATCCACCCACCCTGCAGCCTCCGAACACCAGGCTCCACACTGCACTCACTTAGCAGGCCATGATTCCCCAAGATGGCGGCAACTCCCAGGGCACCCGCTCCACTTGTATAGCACCAACACTGTGTCACCCAAGGCGCCGCACTGAACACTGTGGCGCCCTTGCGCTGATAGTCTTTGAAGCCTCACACAGCTCACAAGATGGGTGGGCCGCCACCTCTGTCACACCTCGGTGGGCACAGCACTTTGCCGCTCCACCGCGGCCAGCACGCCCAGGGAAGACAGCACTCCAGCCAGCCGCCTATGCCTCCAGGCAGCCCGCTACCCGATGTCAGGATGTTCCCACAACGCAGCCAGCGGCAGGTCCCAAGTGCGGTCCAGGTAGGCCGAGGAGCAGCATTGGAGGCACCGCCCACCGACATGCAGGCCGAACAAGGGCCCCTCACCCCTCACAGGACTCATGCCCCCGTTGCCACAGATCAGGCCAGCTCACTGAAGTAGACTGCTGCGACTCACAAGGCAAGCCCGCAGGGCCCCCACGCCCACTCAGCAGGCCTTAGCTTATCAGTCACAGGCAGGGGGGACAACAACCACACCACACACCGCGCTGGAAACGAGGACCTCCACCCGCGAGGGCCTCCCGCCGTCCGCCGATTCGCAGACCGACCTCCCGGCTGCGAGGCAGCAGCCCCTGCTCCTCACCTTGCAGGCGCCAGTCCCAGGGCCCTGGTAAGGGCCCTCCTCCACTCCGCGTCTCAGGAGCTCACCACCTCCCCGCGGGGGCCCCGGCCTCCGCTGCCGCACTCGGATGAGTGCCCGGGCTGCCCCCGCCACTCCAGGCCGCTCCACGACTTAGGTCCCTCTCTCCCCATGTGCGCAGGCCACCGCACGGGGACAAGGCAGCCACCCGTCAGGTCTCAGCGCCGGTCCTTCACCGCTGCGGCCCCTCTTCACACTGCTCCAGGCACGTGGGCTCCTCTCTGCCCGTCACTCAAGGCAGCAGCCGCTCCAAACAAGCGCCGGAGGCAGTCTCCATAGCTCTCACCTGCCAGGCCCGTCGGGCCTCCAAGGCGCCTGGGCTGCGGCGCTTGGCACCCTCCCCAGGCACACCACAGTGGAGAAATAAACACACCGGCAGCTGCAGCACAGTATACAATAGCCAAAAATCCTAACGAGCTGCGTGGATGGGCACCAGATAGGGCGCTAAACAAGGCAGATGTACAGGCGGCGCCAGAGGGACGGGAGAGCACGTCCTACACCGCCGCCATCTTGGCCACACCCCGTCACTGACAATTTAGACAAAATTGAAACATACCATCCAAATCTTGGTACAATTCCAATCTCAACAACGAAAGACGCGCACTTAGACTTGCAGAAAGAACTTGGAGACAACTCTCAACTCCCGCCCATCTTGCCCTCCTCAGATCTGCTAGAACAACTTACATGAAACACATTTTCACTGAAAAGGCCTCCTTCTTCCGCACTCAACTTGGTCGGGCCAAAAATATACCCAGAGAGCTTTTCAACATTGTACAAACCCAAACTTCCTCTGCCCCACACATGCTGACAGCCACCACCGACAGATGTGAAGAAATTGCAAACTTTTTCTCCGAAAAATTGCCAAAATAGATCAATCCTTCCTCGCATTCCAGATCCCTCCCAACTCCCTCCTTAATGCTGACTCCACTACCAACTCTCCCACCTCATCAACTCACCACCCCGATTCCCCCTCACACCTCCATGCCACTTTACCCCCTGATTACTGCCTGCCCAATCCACAACTTAAAAACAATGCCTCCTGGCATAACTTCCATCCCGTAATGGAGCTTGATGTCTCTAACATAATTTCTAATCTCAAACCTTCCTCAAACACTAGTGACCCTCTTCCTTCTAACCTTGTCCGCAAACTTAAGCACATCATCGCTCCTTATTGGGCTGCTATCCTCAACTCCTCTCTTCACGGGTTGTGTCCCTGCCTCCCTACAACTTGGACAAATCACCAGTGGCGGTTTCTCCCTGAGGGCGTCGGGGCTCCGCCCCCGTTATCAAAGTGCTCAATGTCTATGCTCATCATATGCTCATATTTTTATTTCATAAAAAAATATCAATTTGTTATGTCTTCTAAATTAAAATGTATTAGTCTTCATTTTACCGCGATGTGACAGTGGCCGTTAGTTGCGGCTGGAGGCATGTCACCTGACGTGACTGACTCTCCTTGCATGCTGCCAGCTCCCCTTGCGGGCCCAAAGCAGCCTGTGTTTGCCGGGCCGACAACCTCACAGCCCTGAAGGCTGTGATGTCATCAGCTCGGCAAAGACTGAGCTTCAGGGCCCAGTCTCCACCCCCTGATGGCGTGGAGGGAAAGTTAGCCCCGGGCGTTTTAAGTCCAAGCCCGGGATCGCTAACCCTCCACGTCAATCAGAGAGTGGAGAGCCCTTTCCCAACTCATTACAGGGTGTGGTGAGACCCACCCTGTGATGAGGTGGGAAAGGGGTGTGGCAGGCGGGAAGCCGACGATTCGTGTATGCGCAGACTCGAACTTAAGACTCTTCCCGCATGTGTCTGCTCTGTGGTGGTGGAACTTTCTGGAAGGAAGCCAGCTTGCCAGTGTTACCACAGCACTGACTCGACTGCAGGTTGCTGTCCGGACTCCGGATTAAAGTGAACTCAGGAATGGAGTCGGCAGTTCACCAGCAGCCCAGGTAAGGCCCAGGCGGGCATTTTTTTAAGTTTTTGGCTAGAGCGGTAGAGGAGCTGCTAGGGACGTACAACATCCTTTGAAAGGGATTTCCGAAAGTCTGGGATATTCAAGTAGATCTGATGTGAGGTAAAATGCCTCTTTTATATAGGAATTATTAAATAATTAAATCAGTGCTCTGTGAGGCTTGGAGCACAGGCAGCACTCGGAGTACATGGCCAGAGCCCTGGCGAGTATACTTTGCTCAGACTTTGTGGAGAGAAGCTTAGAGAGCAGGTAGTATTCTGAGTTCAGGGTGAGAGACTTGAAAGCAGCGGTGCTCCGAGTGCCCAGTCAGAGACTTAGAATGTAGGCTGTGATCCCATCCCAACGAGCATACTGCTCCCTGGGCACGCCAGAGAGGCTTGGATAGCAGGTAGTGCTCGGAGTACATCATGAAAGGATTGGCGCGTCAGCAGTGTTTGGAGTGAATCCTTCATAGTGAGAGACTTGGAGAGCAGGCTGTGCGAGTGCACGGTGAGAGGCTTGGAGAGCAGGCAGTGATCAGAGAGGGCTTTGTGACAGGCTTGGAGATGCAGTGAAATACCTGCACTGCGTGTTGTGCTAGAAAAGCACGCTCATAGATAGGCTTTCCTATTTTTGATTGTGAATTCCAGTAATTAGTTTTTCCATGTTTTACAACATATAAAAAAATTGGAAGAATCATTGGGTATCAGTGTTCACTCTTTTTTACTGTAACAGGGTAGTGAGTTTTTCCAGTGCTCGTAAGGGATGTGTTTTTTTAATTTCTTTTCTCTCTCATTCATCACTATTGTCAGGTCTTCTCTTTCTTTCCTGCTCCTAATTCCCTTTTCTGTAACTTTTCCTGAATTTGTTCTTGCCTGTAACTTTTCATTATTTTCCTCACCTCCCTGTCGGTCCCATTTCCAAGCACTCAAACTCTTCTATCGAGTCCCATCGCATGGATCGGGATGCGTTTTTATCCTCATTAAGATTTAATTATAGTAGATAAAAGGTTAGTGGTGAGCATTTAACACACCTTACTCCTGCTTTATTCTTCAGACAAATGACAGATTCCTACTGAATGAAGATGCTCTATGTTGGAATGTTAGTGTGTTATGAATGTCAGTTGGGTGAGGGCTGAGCAGCAGGACAGCTGCTCCTGATGGGGTTAACATTATAACTTATTATTTATCATCTTAATTCAATAAAGTAACTTGCTTAATCAACTAGGAAGATCCAGCTTCTTATTGATTACATCACTCTACTAATGACCAGGGATATATAGTGTAGGGCCCTCAGTGCTCGGCTACTGAAAAACAGTTTCCCACTACCCTGTTCTTTGTCTTGAGATACCTAGAAAGGACTAGGCTAATAAGTGTAGCATTAGAACCTGACTTGGGCCTATTCCTGTTCTACCTGTTCAAAGGAGAGAAGTCTGTTAAGGACTAAATATGCATATTTTCCCTATTAGGGGAAGAATAAGCTCAGCTCTTTTTATTTTCAATAAATAAAGTTATTGTTGTATGTACAGGTTATTTGCCAAGTATCAGGCTTTGTTTCGGCACCATCAATTCCATGCTTCATTTTGACAGTAAAGAGTTGACTGGTCACAGTAACAGTGAAGGTTGAACTTGGTGATCCAGAGCCTGTATCCTGAACATGTTCTAACTTATTTAGCAGGCTCAGAACTGTCCCAGGCACCAATTTCTGCTCAAATTATGCTATTTGCAGCACCTACTAGGAAACACTGAGCAAGGACTACTTCTTCATGTTTCTAAGATGCACTGTGTGCAGCTCATATACTAACTTGTGGATGTTCTGTGTCAATGTATGTGTTACATCTTCAAAGTACGTAGGTGTGGAGTTAAGATTAGTAACTTTTATCTCTCTCTGTGCATCTACATAACCACATGCACTTTACTATTCATAGTCAAAAAGGAGGTGAGCGTTGGTCTAGACAAATTTGCTTGAAAATGCACCATTTGCCCACTCATTATTTTTTATTTTTTTTTTAAAACCTTTATTGAACAATGAAAGCTCACAAATACTGGCCTACAACCCCACGGGCTGGCCAGAACAGAATGGTCAAATAACCAGCATACAAAAAGAAGATCTGCACAGGATATAACATCAGGAGCACTGGTGAAGCAATAAAAACCATCGAGCGTTCAGCAAGAGCAGGATGATAAAGGTTAATTTTCTAGCACGGGGAGGGGACCAAAGGAATAACGGGCCGTACATGAGAGTACAAGGGAGGGACCGCGGCAAGCCTCCATTTTATAAACACAACGTAAGAAAATGAAGCCACATAATCAAATCTAGCAAAGGACAGAAACAGAATCAGACCATCAAATAGCGACAGTGGCAACAGTCAATCGTGCTCACTCACCTCCGCCCCTACCCGAACAAAGAAGACGTGGTCAAAAAGCCCCATCACAAAGACTATGCAATACGCACCCCAACGGAAAAGGGGGACCTCCATAAAGGAGGAAGGGAAAGAGGGAGAAAAAGACAACAAAAGGAACACCCGCCAGACCATGCACCCCCAGGGGGAAAAACAGGACAATAAAACCGGCATGCGAAGTAACAGAAACACGATACCAGAATAGGCAGCGAACCACACTCAGCCACACACCGGAAGAAGGACAGAAAACCCCCGGGGGAGATTCGAGGTGACAGAGTCCTGAAAAAGTGAATACACAAGAGCCATAGAACAAAAAAGGGGAAAAATAAGGGGGGAAAAAGACCCCCCGACACAAACAGACCCCCCCACCCACCCCTAAGCCCACCCTGCACCCCTGCAGAAGGCTACGGCCTACCCCCCCCGCAGCGTGCCTGTCGCCCTAAGTAGAACCCGAAATTTAGTAGAGCAAGAAAAGTTGGATTTAAAAGACAAAAAAAGGGGGGGGGAAGGAAGGGAAGGAAAGAAGGGAGTAAAGACATACAAACATACACACGGGGGAGGGCCAAAGACAGGAGTAAACGCACCCATCCACCCGCCCGGGTTAAAGGTCCAAGTCCTCGGGAAGCCAAAGAGTATCAGGCCAAAGTCCAGGAGCACTAACCAGTTACACAGAACCATATCAGGACACAGAGACCATCCAAACCGTTCATGAGCTACCGCATATAAGAGTCAGTTTTCATCAGCCCTGACCCTTTTTATCCAAAGCAGTAAGGGTCCGATCCAACGAGGACCCTGCCAGAAAGAACAGAAGGCCTCCACTGCAGCAGGAGAGTCCAACGGCAGTCCAAAAAAGTCACAGGAAGAAAAGCACGGAAGATCCAGGAAAATCACAGAACGTAGCAAACGATGCAGGCACGGTTCCAAGGATATATCCATAAAAACCGACCCATCCGGGCCGGCACAGGAGACGTCATCGGGCAGTGGTGATTGAGAGGGACCAGGAGAATCATGAAAGTCCGGCAAAACAAAATCCAGCTCCCGGGCCAAGGGCAGAGGAGGCAGCACAGGAGGAGAAGGCGCCATCAGGTTGCGCACCTCCGGGGCGGCAGCCGGGGCCGAGTCCGCCAGGAGAGTACCAGCCACACCCCGCGATATCAATGCCTCATCCGGTCGTGGGGGCCCGGGAGGCCCGCAGTGAGGAACCGTCTCCAGAGCCAGGAGTGGCGCGGCCACCGAGAGCCGCCAGGATAGCAGGATGTTCAAGATCCCCTTAAGTGCAGGAAAACCTTCACAGTATCCGACACCCGGGCCTTGCGGCGGGCCCCCAGTGCTCGTCCGGGCCCGGCCCAAACAAACGGGGTTGGTCGCCATCTTGAGAGCCCGAACAGGCCGCGCGGCCAACAACCTCCGCCGGGGCGGCAGTCAAGCAGATGAAGTCCCGCCGACAGGCAGAAGAACACCCCGGACAGGAAGGGGGGCCACCAGAAGAAGGCCATTCGCCGGCCCCCCAATGTCGCCAGTCCCGTTCTCCGAGTCCGGGCGGCAAAGAACAAAATGGCCGGACCGGAGAACAAAGGGGGAGGAAGCTGAACACACGAGGAACCCCAATAATGAAGGGCAGCGTCACCATCCAAGGCTGCCGCCACACAGGAGTCTCTCAGCCAGGAACCTCCGGCTCACACGAACAGCGGCCCTCCAATCACCTCCAGCGCGCCCCGAAGGGCAAGCCCGCAGGCTGCATCCGGCCCAGGAGCCGGGACGAAGAACCAGGCCAGTCTGCCCTCGAGTCCCGGGAATGGTCGGGGGCACTGCACCGGACCCACAGCAGCCAGGACAACCGGAACAAGTGGTAAGTGCCTGCAGTGCGTCGTAGTAGTACCACACAGTAAGGAGGGCTTCCCGGGGCAGGATAAATGCAGGATAAATGCCCACTCATTTTTAAAAATTTTCTCGGGGGGGCAATCCCCCCGAACCCTCCTTAAGACGCTCACTCGCCGCGGTGTGCTCAACCACCAATTTTACGCGCCTCACCACGTTCAAATGTCACCAGCCGCCACTGCAAATCACTCCTATTCTCAAGACCCCAATGCTGACCCTAACAATCTCCGCCCAATCACCAACCTCCCCCTGCTCTCAAAAGCCCTTGAAAAGTGTGCCCTGCTCCAACTATATAAACATATCAACACTTTTAACTTACAGGATCCCTTACAATCTGCCTTCTGAAAAGGCTGCAGTACTGAAACAGCCTTGATTAAAATTTTGGACAACATCCACCACTCCCTTGACAATAGTGAGACGTGCCTACTTATTCTCCTCGACCTCTCCGCCGCATTTGATACTAGTAACCACCCTGCCGTACTCCACGCGCTTAAAGCTCATTTTGGCATTAATGATCTGGTTCTCAAATGGTTCTCCTCCTACCTCCAACACAGAACACAACAAATCAAAATCCTTAACTGCCTCTCAAACCCCACACCTGTCTCCTTGGGTGAACCTCAGGGATGTGTTCTCTCCCCCGCTCTCTTTAATCTCTTTATGGAACCCCTTACCACCATCCTCAAACAAGCTGGTATCAACTACCACCTCTATGCTGATGACACCCAACTCTACTATAAGATTAAATCCCATCTGATATTTTGCACCTCAACAACACCCATACCAAAATCCAATACTGGTCCACACCAATCATCTCAAACTCAACCCCCAAAAAACGGAAATCATTCTCTTCTCTCCTAAAAACAAACTTCTGCCTATCCAAACTTGGATCTCCAGCCTAAATGCCCTCAACTGCCTGCTCTCCTTAACAAACTCAGTAAAATCCCTCTGTATCTCCATCGACAACAACCTATCCCTTCAGACCCACATACAAAACTCAGCAAAAGGTGCGCTCTTCACGCTCCGTCACCTCAATAAAATCAAACCCTTTATCCCAGCTGACGACTTCAAATTGGTTGTCCAATCTCTAGTCCTCTCAAGAATTGACTATGGTAACGCTATCCTCTCCGGTACACCAAAAATTCACCTAGCACCAATCAAATCGGTGCTAAACCAAGCAGCCAGACTAATCACCGACTGCAAATGCATCGATCATATCTCCCAGCCCTCAAGTCCCTTAAATGACTACCTATTGAAGGAAAATCCACATTTAAGATTGCATGCATTACGCACAAAGACCTTCATCCTGAAAACTGGCTGTATCTCACTAGTAAACTCAACAAAGCAGGCTGCTCTCGATCATTGAGAAGCACCAACTCTCTCCTCCTTATCCCACCCCTGACCAAAAAGAAAACTACGCAATCCCACTCCTACTTCAGAAATGCCTCCACCATCTGGAACATCTCCCTAAAGACCTGCGCTGCAACCCCTCATACCTCAGCTTCAAAAAAGACCTCAGCTACACCTGCTCAACAAATACTGGGGTCCTTAATATTTTCCTCTCCCCTATCTTTTCCTTCCCTCTCCATTTACCCTCCCTTCCCCTCCCCGCATCCGCCTTGCTCACCCCCTTTCATATTCCCTCCCTTCAGTCATTAATTCCCTTCCTTTGCCGTTCACTCATCCACCCTACCCACGCCTCCCCTCCCTCCACCCCTGTTCCCTTATCCCCCTACATCTACCTATTACTGTATATAACCTTACTACTTGTATACATTGTATTGTCCTATTATTATTTCTCACCAGACTTGACTCTTTATTGTTTTATTTTAACTGTACCTTGTAACCCAACCTGTGTGAAATCAACTTTTTGTACTACTGTTTTATACCTGTAACTACACTCACTTTGTAAAGCGCCCTGATACCTCCGGGTCCTGCCAGCTGTATATAAAACCTTTAAAATAAAAAATAAATAAAATAAAACATATTTACTCATGTCCTTAATGACAGCATCACTAGGTAATAGTCCATAAGCCTGTGGACCAGCCTAATTTGTTACCAAATTTCCCAGATTCTAGTCTGCGGCTCTAACGCTGTTGCATTGCACAAAAGCATACTGCTGTTTGTGCCCAATTCAATAAAGTGTTGGGATCATTCTCTGAGCCCTCCAGTCTTGCCTCATTCTGGTTACTGGACCTGATCAATTCCAAAGCTTACAAGGCAATTTTCCCAGGCCCAATCAACCCCTTTTTTCAGATCCTTCCCAAATTTAGAGAACACATTGTCATGTTAAGATCAATAGAAGGGGTTGCTATAATACATTTTTAAACATTTTTATTTAGTCAATTTTCAAAGCTACAATGTACATATATGCAGTCCAAAATGTTTTGAATTTAGAAAAACAGAAATTACAATCAGCCAGCAATGGCCACAACCTCTGGATAGTGGTGTGTCAAGAAAGCAGCCCAGAGCTTGGGATAGTTGTTCCACAAAACCCAAGTTATGATTGAGTAGATTGCAGATAATTAATTACAATTAATGAACTAATTGATGATCAAGCATGTCCTGGCAGGCCAGCACCCTTCCAGAAGGCATTCTCGACATCCCTGCTAGTTCAGGGCGTGATTATGATGTGTGTTAGCAAACATACCTGTAGAGGGTCCCAAATATTTTTGGGCTTACTGGCCCGTGGAATTGTGGAAGAGTAGAGCTCCAGTTGTTTGCTGCAGTATATCAGATCATTTAGCTATGTTTGCACAGCAGGGGCCAGTTCCCATGCCCAAGAACGGGCCATCCGCCTCTTTACTAGTAATAAAGCTATGGAGGTGAACTACCACACATTACAGGGTGTGTTAACAGGGCGTCCTTATAAGGCAAACTTTGGAGATAGCACTACAGCCATCATGTCTGAGAGGTTTTGGAAAACCTCACGCCAACATCTTCTAATCGACGAGCAGTACAAAGGAAGATGAATGGGGTTGCTATAATATTATCAGGAAATGATGGGCGTTGGCATACGAACCTCAATCTATTGCAGACTATGTTGTCTAATGGTTGTCTTAACCATGCTGAAACATAAGGTTCTACGTGGTCCTAAGAGACCCATTCATTGAGTTTGGATGATATATCAGCATACGGACGAATGTAAGTTCCCTGGTAGAGTCCAAAATAGTATTATGAGAATTCAGGGAATGTAGAAGCTGAGGCGTGGTCCTGGAGGTCTGTAGGCGAGGATGCCTCTGATGGTGGTTTTGCCTTCGATTTGGAGTTGGAAGTGGAGGTGTTCCGTGATCAGGTTGGTGTTGTCTCCAGTGGTGGGTATAGTGGATAGTTTCTTTATGGATGATGGTGATTCCCCCCTCCGTGTTTGTTGATGCAGTCTCGGTGTGCTATCTTGTAACCAATGGGCGTTGCTGAAGTGATGTCAGGAGAGTAAGTGGAGTTGAGCGAGGTCTCGGTTAGGAAGAGGACATCAGGGTGAGGGAGGTGATGGTGTCCCAGGTCTTGGGGGGGGGAGGGGTCATTCATTAAGCAGGAACAAGTGGAGTTGTACTGAAGCAGTTGTGGTCGGTGTGGTGGTGGTGGCTTTGCATGCTGGTGCTCCAGTGTTGCAGGAAAAGAGAGTGCCATCAGGAGAACGGTCCTACCATTGATAATAGAGAGGTGCTGTAGAAGTTGTTTTTGCAGAGTCTGTGGTCCGAGGCATGGAACTCAGGCATTGGTGTATCTGTGGGTAGTGGAGGAGCCAGGGTTCTTAGCACTGGGTGCGTTCCAGATGTGGACGGTTGCAGATGGTGTTGCCTTTGGCACTGAGGCAGCGCAACTGTGCTGCTGCCTCCATTAAGTAGGTCCTGGGAGGGGCACTGTGGGGCGGTGGGTGGAGCTGGCACGAGATGTAAAGTGAGCGGGAGATGCTGTGAACATGGCAGAAAAAGCGAGAAGGCAGAAGCAGCTTTCCGGTGAGAACAACAGAAGGAAACACAGGTAAAACAGTGGTAAAACTAACTTAGCAGTCTAATATTAATACAGTAAACTGTGGAAAAAAATGACAAGATATAATACAACAGTCTACTATTAAACTTAGAAATAAACAGAGGACTAAGCAGAGGGAACAGAGCAAGACAGGATATTACAACAGATGGCAATTAGAGGGATTAGACAAAGGAAAAACAACTGGTGCAAAACAGAGTGAGCTTAATAAACAATGCTAAGCATAAAGGATTACAGCAGAGTGCAACAGTAAAGCATCAGGGGGAGCTGGAACAAAGGACCACAGCCATCCCATGATAGAACAACACAACTGCTATACAAAATACAGCAGTTGTGGAAATGTATGGCTGCTATGTTACAATGACTGCAACTGACATGTTTGTTTACTTACTAAAAAAATGATATATATCTCAGTCAACCACACTCAGCATCACCATCATCCTGAAAAAACCAGGGACATAAAAGTATGGTACTATGGCCAGGAATGGTGTTCTGAGATAGGTAAGAACTACAAAGACACATAAGAGTTCTACCAGGATGGAAGTGGGTAGTGGTAGTTGCAGAGCCTCTCAGAAACTACCATCATACATGTACGCACACCTTGGCCTCCTACCAGGATCCCCAGTCATTGCAGCTATCTCACTAGGCTCACCCATGCTTTGTACATTGGAATGGCAGGCGGGGACAAGGGCAAGTGCAGTGGCCAATCTATTGTTCTGACCAGTGGGTACAGAGTAGACTATATAGCTAATCGGAGGATGTGTAAATACAGGCACTATGGTGGGAACACTAGAGGCTGAAGTATTGACAACAGTTTCACAATGTCCAGGAGGTACTCTCCAGAACCGACAGAGAGACAGAGCATACTCACCAACAGGCTGAGGTCGAGAACTACTTGAATTCTCCTCTCCCTCATGTGACCTGCTGCAAACATGCAAACATTCTGATGTTACATAGCATTACATTTCATGGTATCCTTGCCAATTGTTTTATTTTTTTATTTGGGGGGGTGGAGGGGGGAGAGAGAGAGAGAGAGAGAGAGAGAGAGAGAGAGAGAGAGAGAGAGAGTATTCTTCTTTACAAAACTTGGTGAATCATGTGGTGACCTGAACTGAAGTTGGTGCCCCCCTAGTTGGGACTGCCACTGAAACGCAGGAGTAGAGACAATGGGGTGCCAGTATGCTGTACTGTAAGGCAACGGTCTGAGAGAGCTCAGTCAATTTAAACTTAAGTTACACTCCACAGGACCATCTCAAGGACAGACTTGTGTACATACTTTAATTCAGGTGCTCGTGGCTCCAGGCCAGTGGCATAGCAAGACATTTTGTTGCCCATGGCGGTCCCTCTGTTTGCCATCCCAATGGCACCAGGAAAGAGCGGCGGGGGTCTGCCACACTCAAAACTTGTGCTGCCCAGGGCAGTCTGCCCCCCGCTCCACCCTTGCTACACCACTACTCCAGACAAAACAGAAAACTTGTCCTCACATCAGACTTTTGGCCCAGTCCCTCTAACCACTTGTGATAGGCCTGCTGCTGCAAGTACTACATCTCATCCTTGCACACTGTCTATGGTCATTTAAAAAGCCATATGGCTCAAAACTCCATCCACTACCTTTTCCTGCTTTCCCCAACCTCATCACCTCTACTCGTCACTGAAATAACTGGAGCCAAGGTCTCAAAGGGCCTGATCAGGATCTTGGCGGGTGGAATACTCCATCACAAATGTGACGAATATTCCATCCGCCATATTACAAGTTCCAAAGGATATAATGGAATTGTAATTAGGCGGACAGGATATCCGTCACGTTTGTAAAGGAGTAAGCCTGTCCACCAAGTTTTTAATCAGGCCCAGAGAGTCTACCAATAAGATTAAGTTTATGTTTTGAGTTTAGGTGGAGTGCTTGAGATGGTTCTGTACAGACTGAGACAGGAGGCGCATTGCCTGTGCTGTTATTCTGAGTGAAAGTGACAGCTGCTTAGCTGTGCAGTTACTCAGGTAGATTCCGAAAGGCAGAGCTACAAGGTTTCACTCTACAGTGGTCTTGCCAACATTGGATTCCTCTGGGTCACGTCGCATTCAGTGCTGGAATCACAGAACCTAGGCGATTAAATGCTGAAAGGAGACCTAGAAGAAGGTGCTGACAGTGTATTGAAAGTAGGGCAGTCATGGTATTGCCGGGAGCTACACTATAATAATTAATTTCTGGTGCTAGCACAATGCTGGCAACGTAAGATGACTGCGGATGATCTGGCGGCAGTGAATAACTATCCAAATAGTTTCTATTTCTTCTAGAGGTGAGTTCAGTCCTTATGCTGGGATCCATGCTCAGATTTTTGGTTTTACTGAAAACACCAGTAAAGTGACTGCTTAGCAGGTAATGTGGAAATATTACACATATCCAGACTGAAAAATTGACAGTCTTGCAACAAAAGGAGACGCAATAAAACACACCCCTTCTTCCAGAGAGATCTCCTGCAGCTCTTCCTCAGCTCAAAATCGTCTTGGCATTTTCCCTCCAAAATTCCAGAGACCTAAGAGCCACCAGTTTGCCGCCCCAGGTTTCAGAGTTGCCATTTTGGAGGACATGGTGGAGGCCAGCTCAGGAAAAGCATGGCATTGTATCTTTTCAACACAGTAGTCCACATCAGGGAAAAAGAGAAATTTAAGCAATATGGATTCCCCTACTAAATTTGCCATTAAGTAGAGCCAGGCCATTGTGCGTTTTGTCTGCCCTGGATTGTGGTTAAAACAATAGATTGAAATACCTCACCACATTTCCTCCTACAGTACACTGCAGTTGGTAAGTTCCTATCATACTGTATGCCTTGTGCGGCAATGGAGGGCAAGATCGTGTCTGTGAGAGCACAGTTGAGGATTTAGGTAGGCCAAGCCCACAGCACAATCCTGTCGCACTAAAAGAGTGATAGTGGAATAATTACTGCACTGCCTAATCGTATCTTATATGTTTTGCAAAGCATAACACTTGTTTTATTTTGGTGGGTGCTGGAACCACTAACTTCCCATCACTGAGGAAACTGCTGGTTTCCTAGTTGTGAGGAGCTGTAAATGTCAAATGTGATAATTGTGAAAACACAATTGTGGTAGTACTCCTGAAGATAGGTAAGCCAAGATACTAATAAGCACAAAGGAGTGGAGTGGGATACTAAATGGAGCACCCTCAACCCAAACAACAATATTACATACTAAATCACATATAGGCATGCACCTTTAAGTGTCTGAAAGTGGTTATAGACCATCGCTGCATGTAAAGGCTTCAAAACCTTTTTGATGCTGATCCAGCAGAAGCGGCATGAATATTTTATACTTTGACAATGTCACTCAATAAACCATGAACCAAACTACAATATAAATCTATTATAACAATAGAGTTCGGGTCATAGAAACTCTACAACCACTTACAAACTTATGAGGTGCTCTGATAGATCTTATTAGGAGCTAATGGGGACTCAGATAATTATACATGGATGCATTATCCTCATGTGGACCTATAATGAAGAAAATGCCTAACCAACATCAGTCTAACAATAACATGTCAAATAAAACATTCATAATAAGGACAAACATGGTATATTGATCCAGGTACTTTTATCTAAAATTCAAATATGAATGGTTAATACACAAAATACATTTAGAACATCAGTACTTTGGTTAATTCAATGAATACAGGTAATCTCACAATAAAATGCAATATAGGTAAAATGCATCATGAATCAATTACTGGTGTGAGGAGAGAGAGTGATAGCAATAGGAAAATACATATTGCAATTTCAGAATGCAATTTGAGATTTCATACGAACCTATATCAATGAGCAAAGTCTGTACACAGGCAACCCTTGAGTCGGAAAGGTAAAGCATGTGCAACATCATCAGCCGGTAATGTGCAATGAGAGATAATCAGGATAGCTCAGTTCAGGGAAATCAAGGTTTGGACCGACAGCATGTCAGACCAGGAATGCAGAGGAAATAATCAGCCAGCCAGCAGCATAATAGCAGTTCTCGTAAAGACTGAAAGTACAAGACCCCCTTTGTTTTTTCCGCAGAGTAACTATACCTCTGAAAGGGCGAGATTTTGATCGATACCTTATATCTATTGATCCAAACCTCGATCTGGTCGACTGAACCTTTATTGCCTGTCTTGGAAGGAAACAGTACACCTATCTGCAAGTTAGTTCACCCAATAAAGGACTCTACTCTTAAAGATCACGGACAACTTCTAGGTTTCAAAAGTTTATTGTAAAGATATAATGAGCTGCAAATACAAGCATCTCAGAATGAGATTCACGAGATACACAGGTCCAATTACATACATGTGCTCTCGAAAAGCCCTCAGACGAGCAACAGAAATCACTAACACAAGTTCTAAAAATAGCAAAGCTATCAGCATAGACGCATATCTCTCCTTCATTTAGGTTGGAGGAAAACAAACACAGGTTAGGCGTCCCTACCCTGTTCTAGATGGTATCCCTACTTAACCAAATCCCAACCTAACAAAGGTGTCAGCAATGAATGACCCCCAAGGGAAGTCACCCACTCTAAGTCTCTTGGTGAAAACCTAAAGTTCTCCAGTCATGACCCCTCACTGCCTACCCATCCGCTCTCTAAAGGGTCCTCAGGTCTCTGCTCTAACTCCACCCAGGGGTGCTGTCCCTAATACAAAACAGTCAACAACATTTGAGACGCCCCTTGCGAAACGCCTCTCACGTGGTGCAACTTCAGGCTTTTTCCATGATGCTTTGTATTGGGCCTCAGACGTTAGAGTTGACCTTGCTTCTCAGTCTCTTCTCCGGCCCGCTGATACCCCTTAAACATTCCAGAACCCTCCTCCATGTCTGGGCCGTCTACTGAACAGACCTCTATTCATTCACTTATAATTGGATCCCCCCTTTCCTGTTGCAGACAGATATCTGCCGCCAAGAACCCAACTCTCATAGACTTCTAAAAAGGCTTGCAACATTTCTCAGCCCAGACATGTACGTGTAAATCACTGCTAAAACATTTCAGGCCTACAATATTTCACATTATGATTATAGCATTCAAATTCTTCATTTAATTAAAGCATGTTAAACTCTTATTCTATTATTTAGAAAACATTATTCTAAATCACGGCCCATTAATGCAATGACCAAAAACGTTAAACAATCTGTGTCGTGAAAAGAAACACCTTCCCTTTTAGCTCCAGCTCTGGCCCTGAGGCCTACCACGTTCTGCGTTTTACCACAGACCATCTTATATGTTAACAGCTACACGACATAGATTCAAAATAATCACGTCTAATAAAATCATATAATGTCACACATTTCTGTATTAGTTCCACTTCTACTTAAATCTCTATATTAGCTATACATTTAGAATATAATTTCAGATACTATTAGCACTCATGGCATTTCTCATCATGACTTGTGCTTACTATAGGTAAGTGTGATGTACTCATACATTTATATCAGTTTGCGCTCTCTCAGTTCCCCCCTTTGATGACCTCTCGGGGTCATCACTAACATTTAAACTGCAGTTATTGCTGGCATTCTCTGCGCTTCCAGAGCTCTCAGGCTCCTGTACTGATTATCTTGTATGGCAGCCAATCTCTGCAACTGTTCTCTTTGGGCCCTTTCTGACCTTCTTGCTCTGTACCATTTGAATACCCTCACCAATCCCCACAATATTATCCCACAGATCAATATTATGATGATAGGCTTTAGGATATACCAAATAAAGCTTTTGCCTAAGGTGGAAAACCACCCTCCAACTGTACTCATTCCGTGGCCCACCTTTTCCCAGACATTTTCTCTACTCAAGTCTTCGATCTCTTTGTGTATATTAGTTATGTTCTTAATAACTTTCTCAAGGGGTTTTGAAAGGTCTGGAATGTAAGTGCAACATTCCTGAACCTTCAAAGCCTTACAGACTCCGCCCTCTTTTGCTAATAAGACATCTAATGCAAGCCGATTTTGAAGAACCATAGCCCTTATCGATTGCATCTCTCCTTCTACCAGCATTAAGGACTGAGCAGTGCTGGCAGACAACCTGTCGACAACTGTTGCCAGTCGTCTAATTTTAACATCATTAAGGATTATTCCCAAAAGAGGGAACATAGCTCCAAAGACATCTCCAACCATTTCTGCATCGCCTAAATCTCTCCTTCCCCTCGATGATGTCTGGCCCTCAATGATCAATAAGTCTTGTGCATGATATATTTTGGGGAAGACAATTGCCAAGTAACATGATCCATACCAGTTGTCAGGTAGTCTCACGTAAGCATTTCTTCCACATACAAAATACACATTTGGAATTACTTGCATTCCCTTCAGGAAATCCTTAGTGTAGTACTCTAAATTAAAAGCATGTTCACAGTCAACTTCACCCACGTATACATTTTCATAATACGTTTTGGCTCGGTGAAGACATAACTTTCCTTTCTGCGCTTTATCTAAAGCTATTGGACCACTACTACCCTTTCTCTTATGTGACTTCTCTTCCTCGGTCCAATCTAATTTCCCTTGTCCTGATTTTTTCAAAATCTTTTGTCTCCTGTAACGATCATCCACCTGCCCTATGAACTTTTTCTCGACTTCTGACACCTTGCATGTCAGATTATTTCTACGGGCATGTGAAGTATCTAAGGTAATCCAAGGAATGAAGAATTTGGCCAATCTGTCTTCACTCTTCCAGTAATCCCATTTATTCATCTGCTTATAATTCGGGACTTCTGGCAACACAGAATCATAATTGGAGAAATAGTATTCAAAACTATCTCTCTCATAAAATATACTAAGCAATAAGCTACATGTAATGCCATATGTCAGAGGGAGGTGATGATATCGAATTCCTTCATCTACAGACGCAGGCAACTGCATGCAGACGTAGCAATCCTTAACCTCCATGGCATCCACGTATTCATACAAAAGTTTAGCATAAGCATTTGACCTAAAGTCTCCTTGGGACTCGTCTACATGTAACCTGCGGGCTTCTGCAGCCAATAACGCTTTCTCTTGAGTGTTTTCCCTTTTCTCACCTGCAACAGTGGGTGTAAGTGTTACTACAGAATTCGCATCAGTTACCTTTACCTCTTCCTCATGTCCCTTTACATAAGAAATTGTTACCACTAAAGCTATTAATATTATCACTCCTACTATTAGTGTACCTATTATACATTTAGCTCTGCGGTTCGGGGTGCCGGCCTCCATTTCGTCAGACAATCTAGCTTTCCCTTTCTCTTTGCAAAAAGTTCTTTTCCTCTCGTTCCTTTACAGTCTCTTTCAATCCTTTTTTTGTCTTTAGAATCCACACAGCTGGAGGCTGACAGCCTTTTTCGCAAAAAGTCCTTTCACAGTTCAAAAAGACAACCCTAGCCCTTCTCCATCCACTCAAGGGGTTCCCTAAAATTCTCTGCTTCCTGGGCGCTAGGTAATCTTCTTTTCTTCTGCTTGCTTTATTTACAAAGTCCTTTAACAATCGACTATTAGATTTGTGGTTGCAGCTTCAATAGCATAGTTCAATATTTCCATGCGAAGAGTATGCTCTTCATGTGCTGTTATCGTGGTACCAAAGTCGGGGAATTTCAATTCTGTAAGAAACATGTGTTTTAACTTGCTGAGGCGGGGAGGTCTGGGGAGCACGAATGTTAGTGACCCTTCTTGTTCGACACCGGGTACCAACAGTTGTATTTCCACGGTGATAATGGGCTCAGAACTGGACACCACCACCGCTCGGATCCTCCCTGTCTCCGGTTTCACAGACATTTGTCGCCAGATATGTCCACTCAGGTGTGGAGTATCTTCTGTTAGGCACACGCACTCTTCTTGACCTTCTTCGGTCTGGTGCTTCAGCGCCCTGAGCACCTTCTTCTGGGTCTGAGTCTTCTGATATCGGAGGAAGGGTTGCTTCTGGAGTTGACCTCAGGCTAGAACTTCTTCTTTGCGGCCAATTTGCTTCTCCACGTGCCCTTCTACTCCTTCTCCTTCTGGTCTGTTCTCGCTCTCTTTCAGACCTGTCAGGGTCAGACTCGTACTCCCAGCTGTCTTCTCCTTCTGTAGCGTCTTCTGTTTCGCTGTTGTACTGACCGTCCTCAGCTTGGTCAGACTCGTTCCCTGCTTCCACTGGCACCTCTACAGCTTGGCTAGCCCCCTCTATGGCTTCTTGGTCCTCAGCTGGACGTCCATCCGAGAGAGGAGCTGTTTCCAGAGGTGCTGGAACCCTTTTCGTATGCGACGCGTGTATCCAGTTGGGCAGGCCTCCCACCTTTACAGCTGTACTTGTGATCAGGATAACCTGGTAGGGCCCACGCCAACGAATATCCAAGCAGCTTCTTCTCACATGTTTCTTCACCAGGACCCAGTCCCCAGGATACAGGTCATGGCAAGGGCCCTGGCACGCTGGAACCTCTGCAGCCTGCACCTGAAGGGACACAGAACGCATGGCGTCAGACAGCCCCTTACAATAGTCCAGGATCATATCATCTGTGATATTTAACAGTGCAGTAGCTGGAATAGATGGCAGTCTCATTGCTCTCCCCATTAACACCTCATGTGGTGACAACCCTGTTCTTCTGTCTGGGGTACTACGAAGGCTCATGAGTACCAATGGCAGGGCGTCAGGCCAACTCAGGGTCGTTGAGGAGCAAACCTTCGCTATTCTGGACTTGATCGTGCCATTAATTTGTTCCACAATTCCTGAGGCTTCTGGTCGGTAACTGCAATGGAGTTTTTGGTCGATATTCAGTGCAACACAAATCATCTTCACAAGCTCGCTGTTAAAATGTGTTCCCCTATCTGATTCCAAAAAGGCCGGCACCCCGAACCGAGGGATAAGTTCTCTAAGCAGCAACTTAGCCACTGTGAGGGTGTCGCACCTACGTGTAGGGTATGCCTCAACCCACCTGGAGAACACACAAACAACCACCAAGACATAGCGGAGGCGGTTGCATCTTGGCATTTCAATGAAATCTATCTGCATTCTGTTGAATGGACCTCCAGACCTTCCTATGTGACTTAGTGCAACTGGTGTTCTTTTCCCTACATTCAGCTGCTGGCAGGTCACACAACGCTGGCACACTGCTTCTGCTGCTATTCTAAACTTAGGATTGTACCAAGTCTGTCTAAACACTCTCAGCATAGCATCTCTCCCTAAGTGTACGGGACCATGTATGAGTCTAGCCATTGGACTCACCATCTCATTGGGCAACACTGCTCTGCCGTCTGCTGAGACCCAAAAATGAGTCTCACCCATTACACATCCTGCCTTTTCCCATGTTTCTTTCTCAGAATCAGGAGCATTTTCTTGCATGGTTGACAATTCATCCCAAGTATCAACAGTTTCCAGTATCATGGCTAATTCAGTTCTTACATTTATTCCACCCACATCCACCTCTGTGAAAGAGTAACCTTGTTCTGCGCAATACCGCGCAACTTCATCAGCATATCTATTGCCTTTCGAAACAAAGTCCTCATTTTTGGTATGTGCGATGCACTTTACAACTGCGATACTTGCTGGACATTGCAATGCTTCTAACAACAAGCGCACAAACTCTCCATTGCGAATGGGAGAGCCTGAAGAAGTCATGAACCCTCTTTGAGACCATAACTGCCCGTAATCATGAACTACCCCAAACCCGTATTGGCTGTCGGTGTAGATGGTGACTCGAATTTGATTGCCTGCTAAGCAAGCACGTGTTAGGGCAATAATCTCGGCTACCTGAGCGGAGTGTACTCCTTCCAGGCACCCAGCTTCCACAACTCCTTCAATTGTACAAACAGCATAAGCTGCTCTCAACTGCCCAACTTCGTCTCTTACACATGAGCCATCGACAAAGAAAACTTCATCTGGGTCCGTCAGTGGCTCATCCACGATGTCGGGTCTGGGTTTGGTGCATAGTTCAGTCACATCGAGACAGTCATGGTCTGTATATTCATCATCATCATCAATATCATTTGGAAGTGGCATTAAGGTAGCAGGGTTCAAAACAGAGCATCTCTTGAGGGTCACGTTCTCTGCAGCAAGAATAACTTGCTCATAGCGCGTGAGCCTGCTATTGGTCAGATGCTGTGTTTTGGTCCTGGTCATCAACAGTTCAACAGAATGTGGCACGCACACCTCTAACGGGTGCCCCATAACGATATTTTCACATCTCTCAATGCTGACACCCGTTGCAGCAACGGATTTGAGACATCCGGGCAACGCTGCGGCTACTGGGTCTAAAGTAGCTGAAAAATAAGCAACTGGTCTACGGGCATTCCCATGGATTTGGACCAACACAGACAACGCACAACCTTCTCTCTCACAACAGTAAAGAAAGAATTGTTTATTGTAATCAGGCATTCCCAATGCCGGAGCACGACACAGGTCCTCTCGCAACTGTAGGAACGCCATCAAACAGTCTTTGTCCCATGGTACCGGATCACTCACCTCTTTGTGCGTCAGTTTTTGCAAGGGCTTTGCTTTCAGTGAAAAGTTCACGATCCACTGTCGGCAATAACCCACCATCCCTAGGAACATCCTGACCTCTCTCTGTGTCTGAGGCGCGTTCATTTTCATGATCGCCTCTATCCTGTCTGGTGACACCTTTCGTTTGCCTTTCTCAATTCTGTGTCCTAAGTACTGTACTTCTGTCAGGCAGTACTGCAATTTTCCCGGGGACACCTTGTGCCCATTGGCAGCTAGGTGATTTAACAAAGCAATGGAATCTTCCCTGCAAGCTTCTTCTGTTTCTGACGCCACAAGGAGGTCGTCTATGTACTGGACCAGAACTGACTTCTGGGGCAGCACTAGACTTTCAAGATTTTTCTTCAGAAGCTGGTTAAAGATCGATGGACTCTCTGTATACCCCTGAGGGATACGACACCATGTTAGGACGCGATTTTCCAGCTTAAATGCGAAAAGAAAATGGCTATCTTCGTCCAAAGGGATCGAAAAGAAAGCCTGACAAAGATCTATCACAGTGAACCACTCTGCTTGGAATGGAATCTGAAACAGTATCACTGATGGATTCGGTACCACTGGACAACATGAAACGACTATGTTATTAATCTTTCGAAGGTCCTGCACTATCCGAAATTTCCCATTTGGTTTCTGCAGACCCATAATCGGGGAGTTACATGGACTACCCACGATTTCTTTCAGTATTCCCTGTTTAATCATGGACTCGATCACGGGTTTTATGCCTGCAATCGTTTCTGGAGTCAATTTATACTGGGGTGTTCTTGGGAACTCAGCATGCGGTTTCACTACAATTTTCACTGGGTCCACCCCTTTGACTAATCCAATCTCTTCCCCAGTGAAATCCCATACCTCTGATGCCACTGTCTCCCTCAAATCCCAGGGAAGCTCGTCTACTGTCAAAGTAGGGTACAGCTCCACACATATTCTTGAGTTTGCAACTTTGAAATCTGCATCATCATCATTAGTCAATACCTCCACTCCCTGGGGTGTACAATATATAGTACAATTCAATTTGCACAACAGGTCTCTTCCTAGCAGACACACAGGGCTTGAATCGCAAACCACAAATTGGTGCTCATCGCTGTACTTCCCTATTTTCACCTGTACCGGTTCTGTCAATTGGCTGGTTATTCTCCTGTTTGCGACCCCTACCACCTGTATGGTCTCTCCAGACATGGGCAGGTCTGGAACTGCAGCTGATCTGATCGTGGATCTAGTGGCTCCTGTGTCCACCAGAAATGTCGTAGGGCACCCTGCTACTTCTGCTTCCACATAGGGTCCCCTCTGATCTACCTCTAAGGCTGCCCCAAGGGTGCAGTCTTCTCTTTCCACTCTCTGTCCGGTTAATGGGTCCACATAATAGCATTCTTCACCTTCCACAAACAGAGGCATTTGTCTATAGGTCTTACCCATACTCCCTACTCGAGGAGGTTGCGGGAACTGGGCTCGGGGAGGAGCCCCCCCCCCTTTGAGCACCTTTCCTTGGTATGGCGTCGCCCCTCTCATAGGTGCGCTCTGGACCTCTTCCTCCTCTATCTCTTGCTCTCCGATCTCTACATTGTAAGGGCACTCGCGTTTCCAATGCCCCAACTCGTTGCACTGGTGGCACCTAGTCGTTTTCTTCAAGGTAGCTATGTCTACTCTGGGTCTGAAGGTAGTACTCTCCTCATTACCCTTGTTCTGACTGTACTGCTTCTTACCTCCTGTACCTGTCCCTTGCTGCTGTTGTTGCGGTCCCCCCTTTCCTGCTGCCTGCAATTGTACCACCATCAGCTTCTCTTTTAGTTTCTTAGCCTTGGAGTCTACCTCATCACAGCAGTACCTGGCATATCTCAGTATTTCATCTAGGGGTCTACTTTGCCAACAAATCGAGTGTTGCTGAATCATTAAACTAATATCCGGTCTCAGTCCCAGGACGAACTTGGACACAAATTGCCCTATGTCCTTTGGATCCATTACATCCAAGCCGCTATACTGTTTAAACGCCTTCAGCAATCTCTCGTAATATTCATGGACTGTCTCTTTGGGTTCCTGTCTCGTTCTGTCTATTCTGACCCAATCTATGTCTTGCATTGGCACTTTTTCTTTCAGCCAAGTCATCACTCTCTCGAATTTTGCCATCACGATCTCGGACGGCCCATTAGTCCTAGCATCTCTCTCTGGCTCCGTTGTGGGCCACTCAGCGCTAACCTTGCATGCTGTCCACAGATCTCCTGGTACTACAATGTCAAACAGCGTGTTCAGATCTATCCATAGGACTTTTGAGATCTTTACAAACCTCTCGACTTGCTTGTACCACTCCACGGGGCTCTCTCGTAACTTGGGGAAAGATGTGGTAAAAGCAGCTAAATCTCCCCTACTCCAAGGGACATGTACATAGCTCCCATTGGCAACTTCACGCAAAGGGTAAGCTTCTATTCCCTGCTGTCCTGGTGTTATACCAATCATGCTTCTTCTGCCGGTCCCTTTCTTGGACCACCTCTCTTCCCATTTATCTAGTGCCCTCCATGTCCTTATTCCAGTAATCAGTTCCCTTATGTGTGTTTTCAGCCCAATCGTTCTCCTCTCATCTAGATCTCGATCTGAGTAATGTAGCCTGTGGTTACCCTGTAATGCTTTGGTTCTTGACAAGTCCACCATATATTTGCCTGCTAGTTCGACTAACTTCTCATGGACTGCTCTCGCCTTTCGTGTGATGTCCTTTGCCATATACAGTATTTCATCCTGTTCATACATTTCCATTCTTTCTAAAGGCAGGGTACCATCTACCATGTCATCCAGATCTGACCTTAAGCTGGAGACATCAAGTCTCTTGGCTTTTATCTCAGCTCGCAATATGTCTTTTGAAGGGGGCTCACTGGTCTCCCTACCATCCCAACTTCGAGCTCTGCGTTTGGGCTCAGGAGAATTAATGGGTGGCCTCCCTTGCTCCCATCTCTCCAGGTCCCATGCTCGGCCATCCAATCTTGGAAGGTGATGGAACACGGGCCTTTTATCCCTACTCTCTCTCTGCCCACTCTCGTCTTCTTCTCTCCTCTCACCGCACATCTCTCTGTTATTTTCCCTCTGGTCGCTACACTCCCTTTGCCTCGTATCGCTCAGTATCCGATACGATCCTTCCTGGTTCCCCATATTCCCTGGGCTGCGCTCATTTCTGTCATCACAGGGACTATGGTGCGACCTCTCACAACTCCCATTCTGTTCTCTGGTGCCAGGCACACAGTGTGGACACTTAAAGCTGTTCCTGTACTCTTGCGCTCTCCTCTCCCCTTCACTGAGTATTGGGCACGCCACCCCTTCACTCCCGGGGCCCCCGTTTTCCAGGTCTGTTCTACCTCCATTCCGGGCCCAATGGGTGACTCCCCTACTCCCTCTACAGTCCCACTCCGGGCTACTCTCCCCAGCCCCGCAGTGAGTTCGTGCTCTGCTGTCCTGACTTTCCCTTTCTGCTTCTGCAGCATTGATGCACTTTTGAGCCTTCACTGCCTCATCCCACTGCTTCATGTACTCATTTAGCTCTTGAAAGGATTTTCGTCCAGATCCCCTCAGATCCATTGGCCATCTAGGGCCCCCAGGATCTCCTCCTGGGTCCCCTGCTGTGTGCATCGGGGTACTCCACTCTCTGGGTATTGGCATCTGACTTGGGGAATTAGTGGTATCGTTCCTCCTTGCCTGCTCTGCTCTTTCTCTGTCTTTCCGTTTCCGTTCTTCCCCTTTTGCTCTCTCTTGGTCATATATCGATATTATAGGACCTATGGTAACAGGTACCTGTAGTGCATCTGGCAATGGGTAGGATGTGGCGCTTTCCGTTTCCGGCGCTCTTTGTACCACAAACCTACCGACCACCTGTTGCACCTGACTAGGCTGGAGCAACTCTTTCTTTGGCTCAGGATCCCACTGTGAACTGGGAAGCGGTCTATGCTCTCCTGCATTGCCCCCCTTTTCTCCTTCAGTATTCTCGACCTCTCCCCCTGCTCTATTATACGGGGGTGGCCTGTCTGTCAGTAATCTGTTTATCAGGCTGTCCTCTGTTTCGCTCTCATCATCTTCTTCTAGGGGGCTTTTATTTACTGGCGCCTCTAACACTGGGTACAGTTTATTTATTTCCAAATTATGCACTCTCCATCTTTTAGCATCCGCATCCCACCTGGCATCCTGTACTGCCCTTACCGAGCGTTTCACCCTTTCTTGTCGTCTGTTCATATTCCTTTCATGCGCTGCCCTAAGCCATGCCTCAAGGGCTTCAAACTGGGTTGGTCTAGGCAAGGGTCTCTTTGAGGTCATGACTGATTTCAATCGATGTAACACCTCTAATCTGAACGTCCCGTACTTCGGGAACGTCAGTTCCTCGTTTCCTTCAGTAATCTTACTCCACTCTGATATCCAAAGGATCGTATGCAACCCAACATTTACTGCCATATAACGAGCTGGCGTACCCTCCGGCGGGGCTTCTTCCCCTTCATACGATCCTCGCCTCTCTTTCTTAAACAGCGCTTTCAACCATTTAAAACACTTCATAATTATGCGCACAAAATCCAGCCTCGCTACTCTGTTTACTTCCTGATGACAATCCACCAATCCTGTCGCGGCTTTGCTAGCTTGGCCTATCACAGCGCGGTCTTTCTCCTGTTGGCCAATCACGTCGCGACCCTGTATGACGTGTTCGCTAGCTGGCCTATCACAGCGCGGTCTTTCTCCGGTCAGCCAATCACTGCGCGACACCACCTGACGTCTCTTTTCTCCGCTTCGCAGCAGCACCCCTCCTTTCTCAACTCGTCTCCCGGTTATGCATGCGTCCCATTCATACACTGAAAAATGACTACTTCCGACCAAGCGGTCACTTCTCTCGACTGTACGTCCACAGTCTATCTGTAATTGTCAACACAACTGACGAGATGTCTATCGTCTTTCTGATAGGTTACTTACACACACAGTAACTTCCGACCAGCGTCCGTTACTCACGCACTCACTCTTACGTTCCCCCTATCTCGGTCTCTCGGGTGATCAATGGTACCTCATGACCCCCTTCACTCTAGTTGACAATTACTCTGGGTGTCCGATACACCCGAACCACTTAAGCTCTCCTTGAACTTAAGATTTCCACCGGTTGCGCGCGCTCACAACCTGTTCCACAGTCACTCTACAGACATTCAACTCCGCCAGACATTACAACATAGATACAATACAAAACACCGCAATCTAACACGCATAACCCTTTATACTCACTCTCTCTGATACTGCTGCTTTTTCTGTCTCACGTCATCCGGATCTTCATCTGCGGGCTGTTCTTCCGATCATCGATTTCTAGGGGCCTTGGGGTAAGCTAACCTGGCCTAGGTCACCGTCCTCAAGAAGGCAACCATCCTCTATAGCTACCAACTGAAAGGGCGAGATTTTGATCGATACCTTATATCTATTGATCCAAACCTCGATCTGGTCGACTGAACCTTTATTGCCTGTCTTGGAAGGAAACAGTACACCTATCTGCAAGTTAGTTCACCCAATAAAGGACTCTACTCTTAAAGATCACGGACAACTTCTAGGTTTCAAAAGTTTATTGTAAAGATATAATGAGCTGCAAATACAAGCATCTCAGAATGAGATTCACGAGATACACAGGTCCAATTACATACATGTGCTCTCGAAAAGCCCTCAGACGAGCAACAGAAATCACTAACACAAGTTCTAAAAATAGCAAAGCTATCAGCATAGACGCATATCTCTCCTTCATTTAGGTTGGAGGAAAACAAACACAGGTTAGGCGTCCCTACCCTGTTCTAGATGGTATCCCTACTTAACCAAATCCCAACCTAACAAAGGTGTCAGCAATGAATGACCCCCAAGGGAAGTCACCCACTCTAAGTCTCTTGGTGAAAACCTAAAGTTCTCCAGTCATGACCCCTCACTGCCTACCCATCCGCTCTCTAAAGGGTCCTCAGGTCTCTGCTCTAACTCCACCCAGGGGTGCTGTCCCTAATACAAAACAGTCAACAACATTTGAGACGCCCCTTGCGAAACGCCTCTCACGTGGTGCAACTTCAGGCTTTTTCCATGATGCTTTGTATTGGGCCTCAGACGTTAGAGTTGACCTTGCTTCTCAGTCTCTTCTCCGGCCCGCTGATACCCCTTAAACATTCCAGAACCCTCCTCCATGTCTGGGCCGTCTACTGAACAGACCTCTATTCATTCACTTATAATTGGATCCCCCCTTTCCTGTTGCAGACAGATATCTGCCGCCAAGAACCCAACTCTCATAGACTTCTAAAAAGGCTTGCAACATTTCTCAGCCCAGACATGTACGTGTAAATCACTGCTAAAACATTTCAGGCCTACAATATTTCACATTATGATTATAGCATTCAAATTCTTCATTTAATTAAAGCATGTTAAACTCTTATTCTATTATTTAGAAAACATTATTCTAAATCACGGCCCATTAATGCAATGACCAAAAACGTTAAACAATCTGTGTCGTGAAAAGAAACACCTTCCCTTTTAGCTCCAGCTCTGGCCCTGAGGCCTACCACGTTCTGCGTTTTACCACAGACCATCTTATATGTTAACAGCTACACGACATAGATTCAAAATAATCACGTCTAATAAAATCATATAATGTCACACATTTCTGTATTAGTTCCACTTCTACTTAAATCTCTATATTAGCTATACATTTAGAATATAATTTCAGATACTATTAGCACTCATGGCATTTCTCATCATGACTTGTGCTTACTATAGGTAAGTGTGATGTACTCATACATTTATATCAGTTTGCGCTCTCTCACCTCGAACTGTTTCAAAGTCAAAACCTCGACTGTATCTTCTTCACCGGTTTACACATTTCCATTAGGATTCATGGTGTGATTGTGATCTCCAGTCCATGTACTCCGGAAACTTGACAAACCACTTTGTTTCCTCTATACAACGTTAAACTACCTCGGAAATAGGAAGCACCTTGAAACTCGAAACACGTATTAACTTGTACATCCGTGCGAGATTCCGTGTTCGTTTGCAACAAATGTGTCACTATCATTCATAGAAAGAAATACTCTATCATAGAAAGAACCTTCAGCAATAGGAAACAAATAAATCAGCATTTTAAATAAATAAATACAGGACAACATACATTATTTGAGGCCTTTGATTGTAAAAGGAAATAATACACTTGTCAAGGCTACTTCCAAGGCCTACATAGGAAAAAAACACAAAAACATAATTTTAATCGAATCGACATAGCATATTTAAATTGTATGAAGAAATGGTGAATGCATAAGAAAACATTAATTTTAAACTGAACCTATAGGCATTTTATCTATTTGCAATAGTGTAAAGGAATAAACAATCACTTTTCAAGCATGATTTTCATGAGGCCTGAAAATAAACACAACAAGAATCATTCTACTTTAAGCCACTTCTCATCATTAAATTTTATAACACTATTTACATTTACTTTTGCACCATGTTCTTTAATACATTTGGTAAATCTCTTTCATAACATAAGTCATCTCTCATTTCTCCAGCTTATTTCTCTTCTGCATTCTTTATATCACAGTTTTAAGAAACCCTGAATATTTAGGTCACTTTTGCACATTTTACATTGTGCTTTTTCTGTACACCTTCGCAGGTTTAGTTCATCAGATAATTAATACGTTTTTATAAATATTAGTTCACACTGGATGAGCAGACTTGATCAAGCAAGTTTATTCCCAAATAATCACGCATTATCAATGCTCAACAACTGTACACGAATGTAAGTGTGCTTTCTGCTACCGTATATAAATCTGTGGAACCATAGTGGTACACATCGAAAAATAAGAGCAGACATCTCACAGTAGCTACCATTGGGTACACTGATATAGGATGCCCAGTTTACCTGGCTTCTTGTACTTGGTGTGTTTCTGAGTCTTCATGTCGTTGGGAGGAGTTCATGGGGGACAGTCTGTGGCTGGAAGTGAACTGTCCCATGAAGATTTATCGTCAGTGTTATTGTTAAGATTGGTTACAGCGTCCATCCTCTCTGAAATGCCCCCTCCTGTGGAGTGTTTTCCTTGAGTGTCCCCTCCTGTGGAGTGTATTCCCTTAGTGCCCTTTCCTGTGGAGAGTTTTCCTTGAGTGTCCCTTCCTGTGGAGTGTATCTTTTTAGTGTCCTCTCCTGTGAGGTGTATTTCTTTAGTGCCCTTCCTGTGGAGTGTATTCCTTCAGTGTCCCCTCCTGTGTAGTGTATCTGTTTAGTGCCCCCTCCTGTGGAGTGTATTCCTTTACTGCTCTTTCCTGTGGAGTGTATTCCTTTAGTGGCCCCTCCTGTGGAGTGAATCCCTTTAGTGTCTCCTCCTGTGGAGTATATCCATTTAGTGCCCCCTCCTGTGGAGGGTATCTCTTTAGTGTCCTCTCCTGTGAGGTGTATCTCTTCAGTGTCCCCTCCTGTGGAGTGTATTTGTTTAGTGTCCCCTTCTGAGGAGTATATCCCTTTAGTGCCCCCTCCTGTGGTGTGTACCCCTTTAGTGTCCTCTTCTATGAGGAGTATCTCTTCAGTTATCTCTCCTGTGGAGTATATCCCTTGCCACAAAATATCCGTTCCTTAGAAAGCCTTCCCACCTTCCGAAAGGCCATTAAGACTCACCTGTTCCCCTCTCTCTAGACCACCTTTCTCCCCTTTCTTCTTATTCTTAGGATAGGGTCTGTGGCTTTCTCTAGCGCCGGGACGCCTCTTAGCTGGGGCAGCTGTTTTGCGCTTTACCAAAAACTATAACATAACATAACATAACATAGTGACCCCTCCTGTGGAGTGTATTTGTTTAGTGCTCCCTCCTTTGGAGTGTTTTCCTTCAGTGTCTCCTCCTGTGTACTGTATTTGTTTAGTGCCCCCCTCCTGTGGAGTATATTCCTTTACTGCTCTTTCCTGTGGAGTGTATTCCTTTAGTGGCCCCTCCTGTGGAGTATATCCCTTTAGTGACCCCTCCCGTGGAGTGTATTTGTTTAGTGCTCCCTCCTGTGGAGTGTATTTGTTTAGTGTCCCCTCCTGTGGAGTATATCCCTTTAGTGCCCCCTCCTGAGGAGTGTATTCCATTAGTGCCCCCTCCTGTGGAGTGTATTTCTTTAGTGCCCCTTCCTGGGGAATGTATTCCTTCAGTGTCCCCTCCTGTGGAGTGTATTCCTTTACTGCTCTTTCCTGTGGAGTGTATTCCTTAGTGCCCCTTCCTGTGGAGAATATACTTTTAGTGGCCCCTCCTGTGGAGAGTATCCCTTTAGTGTCCTCTCCTGTGAGGTGTATCTCTTCCGTGTCCCCTCCTGTGGCGTATATCCCTTTAGTGCCCCCTCCTGTGGAGTGTATTTATTTAGTGCCCCCTCCTGTGGAGTGTATTTGTTTAGTGTCCCCTCCTGTGGAGTATATCCCTTTAGTGCCCCCTTCCGTGGAGTATACCCCTTTAGTGTCCTCTTCTGTGAGGTGTATCTCTTCAGTGTCCCCTCCTGTGGAGTGTATCCCTTTAGTGTCCCCTCCTGTGGAGTATATCCCTTTAGTGCCCCTCCTGTGGAGTGTACCCCTTTAGTGTCCTCTCCTGTGAGGTATATCTCTTTAGTGTCCCCTCCTGTGGAGTGTACCCCTTTGGTGTCCCCTCCTGTGAGGTGTATCTCTTTAGTGCCCCTCCTGTGGAGTGTACCCCTTTAGTGTCCCATACTGTGAGGTGTATCTCTTTAGTGCCCCTCCTGTGGAGTGTACCCCTTTAGTACCCCCTCCTGTGGAGTGTACCCTTTAGAGCCCCCTCCTGTGGATTGTATCGCTTTAGTGCCCCCTCCTGTGAGGTGTATCTCTTTAGTGCCCCCTCCTGTGGAGTGTACCCCTTTAGTGTCCTCTCCTGTGAGGTGTATCTCTTCAGTGTCCCCTCCTGAGGAGTATATCCCTTTAGTGCCCCCTCATGTGGAGTGTACCCCTTTATTGTCCTCTCCTGTGAGGTGTATCTATTTAGTGTCCCCTCCTGTGGAGTGTATTCTTTTCTATGGGAGAGGTGTGGCGCCGCAGCCAGGGCGACTGACGCTGGAATCTGGGGACCACGGTTCGATCCCCGGCTCCGGCGACAGGTTAGCCCAGCACCATGTGACTCTGGGCAATAGCTCGCTTAATCTTCCCGACGGCCCCCAGCGTCTAGAGACCCTTACGGGTGATTGTGGACTTTACTTTACTTTTATTATGTGCAGCAACTCTTGGCTTAAGGAGTCGGTTGCCTAATTGCATTGATGTGCTGGAACAGTCAGGTAAATGGGAAAAAAATTGTCCAAAGTCGCGCTTTAAGAATTTTATTTGCATGTCACCTGGCACTTGGTCAAAACCAACATAGCAGGCCTGGGCCTAAATTAATCAAGCCCAACATGTTTTACTGTCTGTTTTTTTTGCCAGAGTTGCATCTAGGTGTCAATAAATAGTGGATAGTTTCTTAATGGTGTAATGCAGGGTCCAGTCCTATGTGGTGGCGTTTGCTTTCTAGCACGTTCTATCCATTATGTTAAAGGTTGTCTAAAAGGTCAATTGGAGCATGTGAATGAGGGGGTCATTGGGCACCATTATGTACTTTATCACTAGTTGTTTTTCTAGTTCAATTTCGTTGCGCTCACTGCATCGCATTTGGGGATGCAGTGCACGCAACGAAATTCGTTTTATTTATTTAAATGTTTACTTACCTGTAAAGCTCCATAATCCATAGATTACTACCCCCCACCCTGCCCCTCCCCCTCCCCACGTCACCGCCCTGCAAGAACACCCATTACTGACCGCGGCTGCAGTATTACCATATCTAGGAAGGCCTCTCATTGCATCACTCCTGTCTAGTCCCAGAATGTTTTTTTTAAGGGTATTATAGTACATGCGGATCCTTAGCTAAGCCTCTAAGCACCTGACTGCCGACTGGCCAGGACTCTGGTAGAGCCATGCCATCCAGGCGCCTTTCTATTATCTTTTTTGGCATTAGCAGTGGCCCGACCATCCACATGGAGTTAACATCAGATTAATGTCAGACTATTAAACGGGAGCGAATTTCTAACTCATTTAATTAAGAAAGTGTGAGGCTGAATGAACTTTACCACATGTTAACCTAGCTTCTTGAGAGGAAAGGCATTGCTCAACCAGGCCAAAAACAACAGCAGGTAAATTGACCAGTAACTTGCAACTGAAAAGTATTTCTATGTTGTCCCCTGGACAGCTCCATTGTTTAACACTTTGTTTCGAGCTCTAGAGCTTTGAATTTGTGGTTTAAAATATTTAAATGACTTTAATTTGTGGATGTCTTAAGGTTACTTTCAATTGGAGACTAGAATCCCCAGTGCAAAGGGGCTGCAGCATCTGTAATAACTTGGGCGTCCTGTGTGCAATAATTGGAAGTAGATATGGTCTGTCAGGCAATTTTCTGTGTGTATTTTCGAATATTCATTGTATATGTTATTTAATTCAGGGGGATGATGATGAAGATCTAATCTGGGACTGTCAAGTCCGCTATGTGACCTTTATTGGCGTTGGGAAGGACCCCCGAACATTTGCATTGATAGTGGATGTAGGGAACCAGCGATTCCAGTGCGCGGTCTTCTGGTGTGAACCTGACGCAGGAAACATCTCTGAAGCAGTGCAGGCGGCTTGCATGGTGAGTAAATCCTGTGCCAGATGTGAGTGGGAATTATCAATCAGCTAATTACAACCAAAAGTCCTGATATGTTCAAGCCCCCCACCACTGGTAGACCAGTTGTGTCCGGGATAGGGTCCGCACTCGAACGCCTTTCACCGTTCTGTGATGTGTTTTTGAGACCATTGGTGAAAGAAATGCCTACTTTCCTCGAGGATACAAAGGATGTGCTAAACCTCATCAAGGACAGACCTTTTGACCAGGACAGGAGGATACTCATTAGCATAGATGTTTAGCCACCATATACTAATATCCCACAGGAGGCCACCCTTGAGGTGATAGACAAAATCCTAAATGAGACAGTGTGGGAATCAGTGACAGCACATGAGTTATTCTTGACTTGGCACATCTAGACCTAGCTCAGAACTATTTTGAGTATGGAGGAGAATTCTTATAAGTGCATGGGACATCAATGGTGAGCACATTCGCTCCCAGATTGGCATGTCTGTATGTGCACTCCTTCGAGTCTGAGTAAGTGCATCATCCCTCTAACCTGTTTAGGGCAGACATTAAGTTGTAGAAGCGCTACATAGACGGTGTGCTGCTAATCTGGGAGGATTGCGGTGCAGGCCTTGATCGGTTCAAGATTGGACTATGCTAACATCTTATATCTTGGCCTGCCCGAAAACCTCCTGCAGCGGATGCAGGTGGTCCAAAATGCGGCGGCTCGCGCCATTTTTGGCTTGCATAGGCGAGCGCATGCTTCTGGCCTGCTACAGGCACTCCATTGGCTGCCTATCCGACAGCGGATAGTTTTTAAAACTCTGACTCTTGTCCATAAGGCCTTTTACTCAACTGGGGCTAAATACCTGCAGAAGAGGCTCAAGCAATATTGCCCGTCGCGATCTTTGAGATCTGGATCTCAGCTTCTTGCCGTTGTGCCCCGTGTGAGGAAGGCTCGACTGGGAGGTCGTTCCTTTATGCTTCGGGCTCCTCAGCTCTGGAACTCTCTGCCTTTTCTGTTACGAAGCAACTCTAATTTGCTATCTTTTAGAAAGGCCCTCAAAACCTGGCTGTTTGCCTCTTTGATTTTACAAAACAATTAAAATTCTTTTTGTGCTTCCCTCTTTATCCTTTATGTGTTATGTTTGCTTTTAGGATGTCAATAAAGCGCCGGGACACTCATTGAGTAGCCGTGCGCTATAAAAGTCACAAAATAACATAACATAACATAACATAACATCTGGAAAGGGAGTAAAGAAGATTCCTTGTCCTTGTCACATTGGCTCAACACACTGAACCCCTTACTTATATTTACCATTACTATAGGTGGATTGAAATTGGCCTTCTTGGACCTACAAATAACTGCTGATGAGGGCCTTCTGGGGACAGAAGACAACTATAAAGAGACTACAGTAACAACCTGCTCTGCTTTGAGATCCCTATGTGAGAATCTCCCAGTGTGTCAGTTCTTATGTCTGAGACAAAATTGTTCAAATACAAAGGACTACAAGGCCAATGCAAAGAGACTCACTGAGAAGCTGACAAAGATAGAATCCTCCCCATCTCATCAGTAAAGCTAATAAGAGAGCCCTAAATAACAAAAGGGATCAACTGCTATCTACTTCTGAAAGGGTCACTCAGGACTGATTGATCTGGGTGACAACTTTTCACCTCTCGTCTAATAAGCTGCTAAAAATCATAAACAAGAACTGGAGTATACTGGTGTCGGTGGCCTTGGGTTTAGCAAATATAATACTTCTTCAAAAGAGCCAGCAATTTGAAAGATATACTGGTACACACACCCAAGGAAACCATCAGCAGATAACAGACAAACAACACTCTGGGGTATACCAACACCAGGAGGACATTCCCCTTGCGCTAACTGTAGCGTGTGCTCCTTCACAAAGAGGATGAAGGAAGCAGATCTAGGGCTCAACCCATAACGAAGACTGAAAAACCTGTCCAACTGAAATTGCAAAAATGCAGTATACATCATAAGGTGCCCTTGTAATCTACTGTATATAGGGATAACATAAAGGTGGGTTAGAACGAGAATAATGGAATACCTCAGCACCATACGGTGCAAACGAGATGCCACACAACTGACAAAATAATTTATTGAGAAGGGACACAGTGACAGAGACCTGGAATGGTGAGTTATTGAGAAACTGAGACCAGTATAAGAGACATGATAAGAGCAGAGATGGATGTACAGACTTAGCACCAACATACATGGGCTAAATGACGAGATACCCTAGGACTTCATGGATGCCCAAAAATAATGAGACCAAGGAAGGAGGTATCCTTTGGTGGTTAGACTCATGGGGATATGAGGATACACCATTGGTTCATTTGGAATCCTGGAAAACCACTGATAATGAATTAACACTGACATTGGTACAGGACACATTAGTCTAACATCACCTATGGACTATATCCTCAGGTGTTAAACGATGCCTCTAGTTACATTTTAGCGCTGATCATTCAGTCAGGTTGGGAAGTTGTACAATAGGATTATAACCTGTGAACACTGGTTTCTCAATACCCCAATAGTTTATTTTTTTACCTGTGTACAATTGAAGAGGGGACCATTTTGTCAATTTGAGAACACAAGGGTGTTTTGACCCCAATGGTTCTTTTGCATGTTGGTGCACAATACATCTGCACTATTATAATACAATGGAACTAGGACCGCACCATTTACGGTCCCCTGACACTACACCAATGTCTTGGCTGATCTAAAAATTAGTTTCAATTATGTTGGAGCACATATCTGTTAATGATGCACAGCGGACGCGCGCAGCGGGCACGCCGATTAATGGCAAGCCCGTCTACCCCCGTCCGTAACCCAACCGCGGCCAGAACCAGGAACCCTGGATCCACGAGTCTCCACCGCTACAACTCCGCCACTCTCCACGCACTCAACCCCATAAGAAACAACGACTGCCAAAGATTCACTCCAAACACCACCCACGGCCAGTTCTCCTGCCGACACTGCTGACAATCCTTCCCCATCAACAGCACCACCAGGACCGCGGAAGCCGTGCCGGACTCCCGCACTCCCGAAGCACTGACATGCATCCTCCTCAACACATGCTCCCTACACAGGCACGCCATAGAGATCTGGGACGTGCTCGACACACTCTCACCCGACATCGCTTTCTTCACAGAAACCTGGACCACCGCCACCTACGCCCAGACATCGCCGCCGCCATCCTCAACGGAAACAAGATCCAGAGAAAGGACCACCCCCATGGCCCAGCAGGAGGACTCGCCATCGCACACAAGAGCTCCCTCCGACTCTCCACCTCCAGCACGTGTGGCCCCCTCTCCAACACAGAACACCTCCATTTCCAGATCCAGACCAGCCCCAGGACCACTCTGCGAGGCAACCTCACCTACAGAACCCCCAGAACTCGCACTCTTTCTGCAACCACCATCGCCGACCTCGTCACACCCCACGCCAAAGCCTCCATGGACTACATTCTCATCGGAGACCTGAACTTCTACCTCGACAACCGCAGTGACCCCAACTCCACCACCCTCCTAGACAACCTCGCCAACCTCACACTAAAGCAGCTCGTCACCACCCTCACCCACAGAGACAGCCACACCCTCGACCCCATCTTCGCAGGAGGGACAAACATCCACTTCAGCCACACCACACAGCCCCTCTGGACAGACCACCACTGTGTACACTTCACCTTCATTACCACCACAGCACCCAAACCCCCCCTCATGCCCACCACGAAGGAACTGGAGCAAGATCACAGAGGAACACCTCAACACCACCCTCCTCCTCGACCCCCCCCACCTCGACAGACGGCAACTCTGCAGCCAAACAACTTCACCGCTGGATCTCCAGCTGTGCAGACGAGCTTGCACTCCTACAGAACCCCCAGAACTCGCACTCTTACCGCAACCACCATCACTGACCTCGTCGCACCCCACGCCAAAGCCTCCATGGACTACATTCTCATCGGAGACCTGAACTTCTACCTCGACAACCGCAGTGACCCCAACTCCACCACCCTCCTGGACAACCTCGCCAACCTCACACTAAAGCAGCTGGTCACCACCCCCACCCACGCCCCCTGAAGGGCACCTGGTTTACCACCGACCACCAAGAAGCCAGGCGCTCCTGCAGATGCCTTGAGAAAATCTGGCGGAACAGAAAAACCACTGAAGACCAGAACAACAACAGGAACGCCCTGAATGAATACCACCAGCGCATAAGAGCCACCAAGCGAACCTTCATCAAGAACAAAATCCACACCAACGCAACCAATGCCAAAGAACTCTTCAACATCATACAGCAGGTCACCAAACCCCCCAGTGAACCCACGGACCTCACACCGTCCCAGGACCTCTGCAACAGGCTCAGCTCCTACTTCCACCTGAAAATCAAGGCCCTCTACGACAACTTCAGCGAACAGACTCCGGACACCACCCCCTTCCCCACCACCGACAACCAGCCGACTATCTCCAACTGGAATCCTGCCACCACAGAAGACACCACCATGACCATGAAGAACACCCACTCAGGAGCACCCACGGACCTATGCCCACCGCACATCTACCACAGGGCCGTCACCGTCATAGCACCCGAACTAGGCCGGACCATTAACGCCTCCTTCAAATCTGGCATTTTCCCCGACGACTGGAAACGGCCAGAGATCAAACCCCTCATAGAGAAGCCCTCGGCCGACCGACCTGAAAAACTACAGGCCCATCTCTCACCTCCCCTTCGCTGCCAAAGTCACAGAGAGACTCGTAAACACCCAACTGAGGCCTTCATCGAAGAGAACGCCATCCTAGACCCCTCCCAGACTGGATTCCACAGGAACCACAGCACCGAGACCACCCTCCTCGTCGCCACTGACGACATCAGCATGCTACTGACCAGGACCATACGACAGCCCTCATCCTACTAGACTTCTCTGCAGCCTTCGACACCAACTCACATCGCACTCTCGCAGTCAGACTCCACGACACCGGGATACGAGGAACTGCCCTCAACTGGATTCTATCCTTTCCCTCCGGCAGAACCCAGAGAGTCAGACTCCCACCCTTCCTCTCCGAACCCACAGAGACCAACTGCGGAGAACCCCAAGGACCCTCGCTCAGCCCCACACTCTTCAACATCGACATGGCCCCCTTGCCGCCATCGTCAGACAGCATGGGCTCAGCATTGTATCATATACCAACAACACCCAGCTTATCCTCTCCCTCACAAAGAAGCCCAAAGACACTAGACGCTGCTTCCAGGAAGGAATGAATGACGTTGTAGCCTGGATGAACAACAGCTGCCTCAAGCTAAACTCGGATAAAAAAGAGGTCCTCGTCCTTTGACCCTCCACCATCGCTTGGGACAACACCTGGTGGCCCTCAGGAGGCCACCCACCCCTTCAGACCACACACAGAACCTCGGCATCATCCTTAACTCCTCCCTCACCTTGACCCGCCAGATCAACTCCGTCACTTCCAGCAGCTTCAACTGCCTCCGCATCCTCCGTAAGACTTTCAAATGGATCCCCCCGAATGCAGAAAGACCATCACCCACGCACTCATAACAAGCAGACTGGACTACGGCAACACCCTCCATGCCGGAATCAACAGAACTCTCCTGCACAAGCTCCAAATCATCCAGAACGCCGCGGCCAGACTCGTCGTCGGTACCCCGCAGCACGAAGACATAACCCAACACCTACGATACCTCCATCAAATTACTCAGCCACGCCTAAAAATCCCTCCACAACATCAGACCCAAATACCTCAACGAAAGAGTCTACTTCCACGAACCCAAAATGAACCTCCGCTCCGCCGACCTTGCCCTGGCAGAAACCCCACGCATCTGCAGAAACAGAGAAGGCAGAAGAGCCTTCTCCTACATCGCAACCAAGGCCTGGAACAAGCTCTCGGTCAACATCAGACGCTCCCCGTCCCTACACACGTTCATGAAGAACCTCAAGACCTGGCTCTTCGACTAAACCGGAGCTGCACCCCCTCCCCCACTCCCCCAGCGCCATGAGACCCTCACGGGTGAGTAGCGCGCTTTATAAAACCCTGATTGATTGATTGATTGAATGATCTTAGCTCTTATTTAATCTTGATGAGATGAGCATTGTCCTCCCATTTGAGCTCACATGACTTTGCATTTTGAGACTTGTAGTTTTGCTTTTAACATTGTACATATAGCCTACATAATCTCAGCATTCGAAATTCGATTGACTAAGAATCCAGGACTGTGTTAAGGTCTCATATTAGTCAGAGTCACATGGCAACTATCGCTCTGTATTGATTGTGGGGGGACGTAAGGAATGTTGCAGTTGGGGGGAAAACCAACTAAACTAGTTGTCACCACAGTGATTTTACTTAATTTGTAATGGCAATTGTTCCCTATGGGCTATATGTGAGTAATATAGATGCCACAGTTTCCTCTTTTGTAACAAGTGATTAAAAGGGGAAATGTATCAAATGTTTCAGATGTCTTTAACTTTCAACAATCTATGCTGTAGAAATGAAATATGATATGAACAGTAATAAGTTTAATTATAGTTGAGACAGTTTATATGCACAGTGAATGAACAACAATTTAGTTACTGGGTACTTTGCTTTTTTTTTTAGCCTTGCCTCCAGTCCTGCCCTCACACTCATATACCCTGCCTCTCATGCATTTGAACCATGGCCTGTCCTTGACTATTTGCCACTGGATTCAAGCTAGCCTGGCTGATGAAGGGTAATACCCAGAAACCAGTCCCAGGATGCTTGTTTCCGGATCAGGGAAGACCTGGCTTGGCAGCTCAGGCTGGACTGTTCCCATGAGTCACAGGGTCAAGACTGATTTGCATACAGCTGGGTCTAAACTGAGGTGGTGGAGTGAGCTTAAGAATGATGATGGATTCAACCCAGATCTGTGACTGGGGGTGAGTGTCTGAAAAGTTTCAGTGCTCCGATCATCATCTTGTGTTTGCTCTGTTCTTGACTATGGCATGCAGTCCTTGCGAAAGGCGGTCAATATGTGAAGACGAACCTCCAGTCACCACCTGAAGACACAGATGCGGAATGGCCGCTCTACCCTTCTCGTAGGTCCCCAGCTGGCCATAGCCCTTTCTCTCCATAAAAAGCCCTCAATGAAATCATTATTTTGGTAACTGCTTGGCGCCATTAAACCATTCATCCCGCAGGTACTTCGCGCCAAACCCGCCTTCAGCAGCAGACACAAAATGAGCCTGTCATTCGTTTAGTTAGCCGAGCTATTTTGCTACAGCCAGAGATGACGCACTTGGGCACTGTGGTTTTCCAGGCATGAACAATAATATTGAACGCGGTTGTATGAGCGGTATGAACCAATAAAGCTCTTAACTTCTCTCGCATTATTTATTTCCTCTCAGGTCCAGTACCAGAAATGTCTGGTGGCCACAACGTCGCGCGCAAAAGCCAGCTCCCACGCCAGATCGTTCCTGAAGATGAAGCGCGCGGCCTCCGTGGACTCCCCCATAACCCCTTTCGCCTCCGCCGGCCACCCCATGCAGAAGGGGATGAGCTCCAGCAGAAAGAGGGGAATGAAGGCTATCTTTGAAGCATTCAAACAGAAGCATTCAGTGGTGCACACCCCTTAGGAGGAATTAGGCAACCTGCCACTGCCATCGGGGCAGTCTCTGATTGCTAAATAATTTTGTGGACATTTTTCAGCAGGTTCGTTAGTATTTTCATTAAGAAGGGCAGAACTGAGACATTGCAGTGGTCGCGTGTTCCTGCTGCAAAGGAGAACATGTCATCAAGGATAATGACTTTATGGATGGAAAGCAGACAGCATAAATAATTCAGCATAATTGAAGTGGTTAGTTTTACTGATCGATAAGGTCTTAGGCATTCTAGGGAGTAGTGATAACAAAATGGCTGTACGGTTGCTGTGTATCAGGTGTAATCTATTGTAAAAAACTGATTATGGACATTGCTCTGCAAGGCACCTGGGCGGAGAGTCCAGTTTTCCAGAGATGTGAGTTTGTTCATACAGTGAATATTAACAAAGCGATGCTTCGAGGCCAGGCAAAGGAACACGCAAGGTGCAGACACAGGAGGGCACACTGGAGCAGGCAAGGGAACTCACAAAGAGCAGGCAGGAGATGTTTCACAGGAGCAGGTACGGAAACGCAAACAGGGGCAGAAAGAGGGTCAACCAGGAGTTAACAGAATGGAGCAAAACTTTCAAGTATGGAAAATTCGTGGGAGTTAGAACTAATATGTATGATAACATGACGTGATTTTGATAGGTATTGACCTCAGTTCAACGATAAAGCATTCAAAATGAATGTACAATTATTAAAATAACCAGAAAACCTCAACAAGATAACCAAATGGCTGACAACAGTTGTGGATTACCTCTCTGAAGGGCCCAATTTGGCATTCTCTCTTCAAAAGAAGGAGTCTGTAGGTGGGCTCATGAGGGATGCTGTTGCTTCCTGAATCCCTGCAGCTCCTAGAAGCCGCTCTGCAGAAGCAGAACTCTGAACAAGTGTGCATTTAGAGATCAGGCTCTAGCCCTTCCCACAGGAGTGGCACTACAGATCAGCCAAGCCTCCAAATGCGTGGGACTCACCCGCAGTGAGTGAGAGTCGATGCCTGCCTTCCAGTATCCCTGTGCCTTAGCAAGCCGCCCTGCTGTTACCAGTACAAGTAGGCGCTAGTAAGGCACAGAAACATATCGAGCATAACGAAGGATACTGCGAGATCAGAAGAAACAAACTTCTAAAAACGGGCAGCATGAAAGAAACTATTTTCGACCTTTTCTCGATCAAACCACACAAATAACCCCCAAAACAGAGGAGGACAAGGATTCTTTAAATGTGATCTTTTTATTGTGCTGCCCCATGTCACCGGTCAGGGTTAGGCTGGGTTTTCTAAATGTTATACTTAAATAAGAATCACGACCTATGTGATCTTTTCCAGGAGTCGGTGCAGCATCATGGCAAACATTCAAATAAACGCCATGCAAAATTGAAGAAAAACACATCCCACTAAAACCGTTACAGGGTGGTGCAGGCAGGTTACCATGTGTGTGCTATTGAATGATTATTCCTTAAGATAAAGTTAGAAGCATTCATGCCACTACTCGCCCCACCCTGACAATGATGCCCGTAGTGGAAATCAACCGTTACAACTTAGTAATTACAACACACTACCTTTACAACGCAGCTGTTACAACGCAGCTGCCTTTATATCGCATGCGATTACGACGCATGCCATTACAACGCATTAATAGATAAGTAACGGGGATTTTTTAGCTTTAGGGTGGGTATGGGTTTTAGGGTACATGGGGATAGTATTTTTACCCCTACACTATCCAACACTTACCCTACTGTTGCACTCACTGGAGTGGGATTAGTCATTTTTACACTATCCAACACTCACCCTACTGTTGTACTCACTGGAGTGGGAATGGTAATTTTTATCCCTACACTATCCAACACTTACCTCACTGTTGCCCCAAAAGTAGTACGCGTTGTAATGACGTGTTGTAACGGTAGTTTCTAAAAAATGCGTTGTAATGGCATGCATTGTAAAATCATGCATTGTAATGGCAGTTGCAATGTAAAAACCATGTCGTAAAGGCATGTGTTGTAATTGTTTGCGTTGTAACATCATATATTCACCCGTAGTGAACCAAGATGTGGGCCGGGTGCCATGTGCCTCCTAAATATAGCTCATGTACAAGAGAGGATTTGCACATATCCCAAAGCGATGTAGTTCACGTGGCTATCAAACGCCCTGATGAAAGAAAAGGATTCACGCTGTGCAATTCAACCACTGGTCTTTCATGACAGTGCTTGCACTGTGAAAGCTTGCTGCATTTTAAATTATCCCTTCAGGGGTGGGTGGAGGCAGCAAGACGGCAGGAAAAGGTGGTCGGGGAGGCGGTTTGTACAATGGGGCAAAAGGGTCGGCAGCAGGGCAGGCAGAAGCTATTTGAAGGCTCAGCTTGTTTTGAACTCGACGGTCAAAGAGGACCTAGAGCTGACCCAGGCCAGGCTTTTGGTTCAAACCTAACTCCAGCCCTCAGTGGCTCCCTCTCCTCTAGAAGGTCATAGAGAAATCTGAGTAGCTATGAACAAAAAGAGCCTTTAATCTAAGTTACAATCTTTTCAAGGCGATCTCTCAGGGCCTTAAGGCATCTCTCTTGCTTATGGTGCTCTGGTTTCACACTGAGATTCCAAGCTCTCTACACTTCTAGACCACATCCCGGTCACAAACAATGTGAACAATTACAGAAAGACTTAATAGGTATAGAAATAGATTACTATGCTTTTGGTATTAGACGATTAATGGTCATAAGTAACATTCTCTAGTTATCTTTACATGATATCGTTTCAGTGAAGTTTAGCATTCTTATGGCTTTTGTACTTTGTGTATGACGTATTTAAAGACTTTCTGTTTGTAGGCTTAGCTAAACAAGAACTGAGCATGAACCCGATACATTCAGGTCAAGTTCGCGCTACATAAAACTCCGTAAAAAAAATAGTGAACTAACTCCTCAGTGGCACATAACCATGACAGGTATATCTTTTACAAGGAAGAATCAGTAATTAGACTAATACTGGCCTTTGGTCACTCCATCCATAATGGCAGCAGGCCTCAACCAGTGAGGGGACCTCTTCCTTTGGAGGGAGGGCTCTAAAGATATCCATGGGTATGATTTTGCTAAAATACTTGGGGAAATGTAATTTTGAAACGGAAATCTGAAAACTATTGTATTGTTGGACATGCTAAATATGTCAATAGGAATAATATTTTTTGTTACAATTTCATGGACGAGATATCAATCGACCCCAAATTTCTCGTATGCATTTTAATCCCCTCTCTTGCAGTATATCAGTAATTATACACACTGTATTTAGTGGAAGAGACAAATGAAACACAGTGGGTATTTTTTATACGTCCTCAACCAGGGCCCCACATGGTATCAATTCAAAAGTCTGTCTTGCTTGCAGTGTTTTACTTTGTATATATTTATCGTGATAAATTTAAAAGCACTCAAATGTAAATTAACATCTACATCTGTTGGAGGTAAACGGCTGAAACGCCATTGTAATATTTCAGGTTGCTCGAAAAATAACGTTTGATATAATACCTATGAGAAAATAATTACTGGGGAGGAGGCAGGGTTTGCTGATAAAATGATTTCAAATTCAGCATGAAGAGGTTTGGAGGCCGCTACATTATGGGTGTGAGAACAGAGACTGTCACATTTTTTGAATTTCCCAAAAGTCAGCTATAGATGCTCTGCAGGGAGGTGTATTTGGAAGAAGAAACTAAACATGCAGATGAGGATCGCATTTGGAGGCAAAAAAATAAATATCTTATTTGCATTATGGGAATATGTTTAGATTCAGAATAGACTCCGTTTTTATAGTCTGTAGTTTTGCAAAGGCAAGAATAGCAGATAGCTCATCAGGGTGACGCAGTCCACTATGTAAAGTCTTTATTAAAAAAGTAAAATTAAAGAACAGGTTAGTACTCGAAGCAGTGATTTAATGTTTTAGGATAGTGCCAGAAGGGTGTAGTTGTGTCACGGGCACAGCTAAAAAGGATGGCATAAACCCAGCACACCTATTATAGAATCAGAGATGAGAAAACAAGGCATATGTTAGTTAGTTCTAGACTTGGGTGTATGGCACGGTTTTGATACTCTCCGGAGGCCACTCTCTATTTTGCATACCTTATGTAACAGCTGAAGGATTTAGTCAATGTACCTCTGGAATAAGAAGGCTCTTAAAATCATGGGATCATGGGATAAAACCTGAATTGTGTAAATCTTGGCACTGAAAGAAACTGGCTAGAGCTACCTAGTGAGAGACCGGGCTTAACCAAGCATTAGACTGGAACTGAACAAAGCATTGAAATGGCCACAAGAACTTTCTTTTTATATATTGAGTGCCATCACAATCTCTTCTTCATATGAAGCGGTAAAGACTAGGTCTCATAGACGTAGAAAAGATAAATTGACCAATCCTCCTTACCAGGATGTGAAATTGTGGCCTAAAGCTCACACACAACTGTGAGTAGTACATGTTTACCTGACTGCGCCACCTTGATTGGCGATTTGCTTAGTGTGTTATGCTGCAGAATGTTAGCTACCAGAAAATACTGTTTCTAATAACCTTTGGACCTGTTTCAGAAAAACTCAGCCTTGATGCCCAGAGCAAAATCTACAACTTCAATTATACGGGATATACAACAGACTTACTTAACTTTTCACAACTAGAGAACTTGGCTTCTCACGAAAAGTATTTGTAGGTTTCATTGGGTTAACTTCATCTCAGGACATTGCAGGCCCGTAGAAAAATGTTGCAGTGTAGGCTGGGCTCTCCCATGTAGACGTTTGGTAATCTGTGGTTCAGAGTCAGGCCAGCACCAAAACCAGCCCTGGACAAAACGTTACAATTATCCATGAATTGTACCCTGTGGGTGAGCGTAGCGAGTGATCCAGCACCCACACATACCCTGCCTAAGAGGGTGTGTGTGAAGAAGGATCAAATGTGGGAATTTCTCCCCCAAAGAACATTTTAGAAAGAATGCTGCAAACTGTGCAAGTTGCTGTACAATTTTCCAAATATATAAGCTAAGGGCTTTCACGGCTGGATTGTGGCAGCTGATCCAGTCTACGAGAGGCCTGCTAGCCAGAATGCTCGAATAACCAGTTTGGACTTGCTTGAGACTAGATTGGGAGCTGTAATGCTGGGATTGTCTCGCAAATTATTCTCACTGAAACCAAGACACTCACTACTTTATGCAATTTGGAAAAAATTAGAAGAATTAAATAGATACGTAAGTATATTACACAAGTTGTGGGTTTGTGCTCTTAAAACCACTAGGCCTGGGAAAACACAAAACAAAAACCGGTGCTAAGTAACTAAACTTTGTTATTAAGTTTTACTATTAAGTATGAACAAATATTTATGTATTCAACTGTAAATAATAAAAAGGGTATTAGAATTCTTATACAACGAATGAACCTTGAACTGATTGGAATCTCTCTAGGACATCTCACTACCTCACATTTTGGTGACCTCTTGACAGGCAAACTGCCTCGTGTTCTAGAAGGAATGACACAATAGAGACATATGATGGAGGCAGAACATAGTCGTAGATTTTGATAGCCAAATACAAAGATTTTAAATGTTGCCACCATACCACACTTCCCAGAATGCATCTGGACTGGAACTGAAAGGGCAACTCCAACAATTTTTCGAAAGAATACCTTATTTCTTAATGCTGGGTTTCGATCATTATTTTACATGAAGTAAAAATATAATGTACAAGTAAAAAAAAGGTGACTCCAAAAAGCGACACCCTATTTCTAATATTAAGATGACTCACTCTCCTAAAGAATTAAATGTCAACATCTGTGCACCATCCTCTGATCTATTGTGAGGCTGCCCTACCACCCTCTTACGTGTTTATCTTGTTTTGTGTATTTGTGTTCATCAGCATGTTCACACTCTCTTTTTTTATCATGTAACGTGATTTACTGAGTTTCTTTATTCCACTTTCTAGCATTTTTAACTGTGCATAAATTGTGAAACAAACTTTAACACTTAACTGCTCTATCATTTGGCAAGTACTTCCCGGCAAACACATTCTTGCACTAGATCCTTTATATACGTACTGCAGCAAGATTTACAAATATTGCACTGAGTCGTACAAAATGAAACCTTGGATTGTTCCGATCACAGAACTGCCCTGCGCTCTCACACCCATGGAAGACAGCAATCAAACGAGCTCATATTTTAATCAAACTTGTCATAACTATCTATTAGGGTGATGTAAACAGAAATCTCCAAAACCAAATAATATATATATAGATGTTATTTAATACACAACAAATCAATATCAATAAGAAATAGGTGTGTGCTCCATTTCATACATATGGATTTTAAAATCATATCTTAATCCACAGTCTTTAATTCATCAATGTTGTTATTGCACAAAATGTGCTGTTTAACATACATAGTTGGTTTCTGATACCATATGATGTCAGATTGTATCACATATAAAAAGCACACTCTTCCTTTTTGTATTTATGTATTTCCTTGCTCTTTTATTGAATACCAAATACTTAACCTCATACGGAACATTGCATTATGGGTCCAAATTTCATTTGTTCAGTCCCATATTTTTTATAAATATTTTAATGATGCTCCTGAAAAACAAAAGACTTCCATTTTTGCACCAAGAGCAAAAAAATACTAGGCAAGATGTTACATTGGAACTAAATCTGTCAAAATAAATATCTGCTGTATACAATATTAGCCCTGAAGAAGCGTTGTATTTGTGAAACATGTTGACTGTAGTCAGAAGGCTGTAGGAAGAAAAAAGCCTGTTTGTGTCCAGTAAAATCTTATGTGTGAAGAATTCATATGTGGCTTCTATCATCATTTCAATAAAAACAACAAGGAAGAGTGTCATAAAATCTAATGACATGTGGTGTCATAAACCAACAAGGTATATTAAACAGGGCATTTGATGGACTAATAGCAGTGATGAACTATAGACCATGGATTCAGATATGTATATATATATATATATAACATTTGTTTATGGAAATTTCAGATTATGTTTCCCAAATAGATATTAATCAATTGCACTATGCTGTTAGTGTTGGGTGGCTCAAATATATATTAGAAATACTGCACTATTTGTATAGTGAAGCTAAAAACAGAGGGCCTGATTTACAAGAAAAAGGCATCCACAGACATTCATACAAGTACTCCTACTCAGGTGTACACGAATGAGTCTTTAGGGGTATTCACAAACACACTGTACATTGATTACCTATACCTGTGCTATTTTATGCATATTTTGGATTCATAAATCTTCATTTGGCTTTGTAGGCAAATCTATTCAAGTCATTTTTCCCTACATGGGGGAAACAAGTATTATGCACGGAAAGAGCTTTACCTATCCCCCCCCCCATGAAATGTGGGGGTGTAGTCTTTGACTGGAAATGCATTACAAATCGAATCCATTTCTTGGACAAAACATGTGAACACTGTGTTTTGTGTACACACACGCACACACAGAGTAAAGGTTGGACTTTTTTTATCATGTGCATAGCGCAGCAAGACAGGCAATAAACATTACATTATTTGTATCATGTGTTAGTGCAAGCGTGCTATAAATCATGCTTAGTTTGCACAGCATACTTATTGTAAGCAGACAAGACAGACTAATTCTATTGTGATTAATACAACCAGACATACAGACAAAATGCAAACACTGTACTAATTACATCATGTATTTAATGCAGTGAAACACATTGCCCAGACCTACTCATTGCACTACTTCTGTCATGTGTTTAATGAGATCAGGCACGCTGTAAAAACGACACTATTTGAATGACCTGCTCAACAAAGACAAACAAACAACTGACTGTAAACAATATACTGTTGGTATCAAGAACTAACATCTGCCAGACACTCACAGTGGAAATACTGCAACATTTCTAGCATGTGCCTGGTGTAGCTGGATACATCGATAAACAGTAAGCACTGCACTAGCTGTGTTATGTTCTTAGGGCAGGCAAAGAGACAAATTGTTAGCATTTTGCCATTTGCATTATGTTTTGGTGTTGAGACAAATTATAAACACTAAAATATTGTGTTTAGTCCAAAACTAAAACTAATCGCCTCTGGTGGTAAAAATAATAGCAGAGGCCACTGTAATGCTAGGCTGACAATCATGAAGTGTAAAAAAAAAATCAGAAGTAAAGTCTTTGTTAAACCACCTAGTATTTGGAATACAGTATCAGCTCACACGAGGCTTGCACCATGTATCCTGAAATTCACAAGGGATATTAAGGCCCACCTCTTCAAGGAACACCTCATGACCTCCTGATAAGGATTTTCAGTTTTGTTGGCCATTAGTCCAAAATAGGACTTTATCGCTGTTTTCTGTATAGTACACAATCCTTATCATTCCATCAGCCTCAGTTTGTCCCATACTGATATGTATAGCAACTAGCTCTGTTATTTCTCAGCTTGGTGTGCACTATATAAATACCAAAAGTTCCTATCATATACACATAAAGATAGATACAAAATCATACTTTAAATACTGCAAGGTTTATAATATGTGCTCAGAACAACCACTCATAAAAAAGTAAGCTGTTGAAACATAACCCCCAACTATGTAGAGTTCATTGCATCTACCTGCTACATTGACTCCTTTACATCATCAGTGCAACAACAGCACTGGCCCTAACAGTATCAAGTGTAAGTAATAAAATTAAATTGGAGGTAAGGATACATTGAAATATTTATGAAATTAAATTAATAATTGCACATAATTGAATTATATACTAAAATTAAAAAAATAGAATAACAATAAAATAATACAAGGGATCACGTAGGTTTTTCCCCATCTAGATGTAATATTGAGGTATTTCAAAGATAATTTTGTTTAACTCATTTTAAAATCATTGAACAGTAGGGATCACAAGGCTAAAGGTCAATCAAAAACTAAAACAATAAATACAAAAGGCAAACAATAAATGAAAATACAAAAGTGTGTCGTTTCAAGAATTTTACTATAATGTACACTATTTACATATTTTATTTTTTAATTTAAATAAAATAAATTAATATTAGCCAAAAATCAAATTTGGTGTAAGGGAATAGATAACAATATTTATTACATTAAAATAAATAACTAAATTAGATAAATAAAACTAAGCAGACATGGGGGTTAGCGTTAGTATTAGCTATTGGACTACAATGAATACAACATTAAATTAAAAAGAAAATACATTTAGAATTAGGAATAGGAATGAGATTAGGGCTAGGTTAAGGATAATTCTTAAACACAGTTAATTAAGAAGAGCATTTTAGGTTAAATGGATGACAAACACAATTATTAAAAAAAGCCTTAGAATTACAATTATTAAAAAATAAAACGAAAAGTTAATGTAGATATAGGGACTTGGTAGGTTAGATGTAGCACAGTCGAGATAATGGGAAAATATAAGTAAATCTTACTTTGACGGTGTAGTAGAAAACGATATGTAGTGGCAGTAATCATTTAGCAATAGTAGGTAAGTGGCAGCAATGTAGTTGCAGGTAGATGTGGTGGTGGTTGATGTAATACACTACAACATTTTTACTGGCAAACATAAAACCCATCCTGTAAACACTGCACTCTGTATCACGTGCTTAGTGCAGTCATACAGTAAAACAGACCGCATAAACAATTATTACTGAACTATTATCCCAAGTGCATAGTGCAGAGGGACACTCAGGCCCTCATTACACGTGACCTCCTAACTCTAATGGTTAACCCCCAATGAGACTTGCAGTGTGTCTGTGGATCTGTTTATTTGCACATGGAGAGTTCTGCTGTGGTAGTTCTTCATCTCTATGGGGCCCGTCAGGGTTCCCCTTGTAATGGCCAGGATTTTTTTCACCCCTTGAGTTACTGATTGGCCTGGTAATGGTAACTCCAAAAATGGGGTAAATCTGGAATATTCTTCCTGCTGCACATAATGAGGACCTAAAATGATAAAATCTGCTTTCTTTGTAGCTGGTGTTTTGCTGTTGGGCAGAGAACGCAAACGCCACACTATTTGATTCAAGCATTAATTCAAGCAGATAGACTGTAAATACTGCTCTATTTGTTTGTTCATTGTGCTTTATGAGCCCTGGGCGGCTTGACATGCTCATCTTGATTAGACGTTAAATGACTGTATCATGTCCTTTTTATGGCTATACACACAGAATTATGGCTGCATTACATGTTATAGGTGCCTATATTATTCGTGATTAAACAATGGGGGAGAGAGAGGGAACACAACCTATCCTAATATGACCCTTGTCTGCTTTCGACGGGTAGATGAGGGAGAGGATAGGTTTACAGTGGCACTTAACCCGTGATGAATGTGTGACTACAGGGAAGTGCCCCCTTGTCATGACCAAATTGTAAAATTGCCCTTAATGTGAAGATTAACACTTTCCAGATCAGGTCTGGGAGAAGTAGGCCTCATGCAATTGCATGGTATGAATCACACGAGGCAAGGCTTTCTAAAATCTCTAAAGAAGGCCTTTGACCCGATCGGGCAATTTATTAGGCCAACACCTATTGGTCAAATATTAAGGGTATATGATTCACTGCTATTGAAATAACATTCACTTTAAAGTATTTTAATCATATCTGTGATGCCGATTAAATAAAAAGGAATTCATTTGGGTGAACCCCAAGGTATTTTTACTTAAAACACATGGATCCCAGCTTCTATCCAGTTAATATTTATCAAGAATTCACACGACTGGCAGACTCTGTCAAGGTGGCTTCCACCAACCTTGGCTTGGAGAATTCGCCAATGATGAAACATGCCAAAATATATAGTGATTGAGGTGATTTCTACACATATCATTGGATACCTGCATGGTAGGAGAGGTAACCACCGGTTCAACCTTGTTTACAAGACCTGGGCACCTGAGTTTGATAACAATTTTATTTGTACCATGTTCGGCATTTAGCCAGATACACGTACCGACTGAAAACACTTAATTTGGTGTACTTAGTGTGTGCAAAGTTGGGAAGTTTTTTGCAAAGTTTGCGAATGTCTATGGAAACTTTGCAATGAGTTGAAAAGTTTTGCAATCGCCACATTTGCATAAAAATATGACAATTTATTTCACGTATATTCATATTCAACAATCACAAAATTGTCCTAGCTAATATACACTTTGCAGAGGAGAGGTAATGTTCTTTTCCTGTCCAAATCCATCATGCACTGCAAAAGGGAAATAGAAGCGCTTATGCTTCCTTAAGCAAAGAAAAGCTCTGCAAAAAGTAAGTGCAGATAAAAAGTCTGCATATATTTCCCTGTTTGTCTGTATGTGATCAAAGAGAATTTTTCTTTTTAAACAATTTCAAAGGTAAAGATAAACACTTAAATATGGCAAGCATTGCCAAAGGCAAAGATATGGAACTTTAAGGGCGAGAAAAGAACTTTGCACAGTTCAGTGTAGACACGGGGAAACGGTAAACACTATCCAACATGTCTCTTGTCTTTACGAGGAGCCCTACACAAGAAAAGAATGCTTCGTGCAAGGACAGTCTGTTAGGTGAATTGGTTACATTTATGACTTCCTGCCATACGACATAATACCCTCTCTGTGGCTTTCCTTATCAATATCTTTGGACAAACAGCCCAAATGCTCCTTAAGATCTACTTCAGCATGACCAAAAACAGAAACATTGTATTTTCCTTGAGAAGTGCAACAATCTATGATAATGATCCTGGAAGGAGCGGGAAGACAACACAAGGCTATTGTTTCGGCAACAAAGTGCTAAGAAAAATAGACAATCTTCACTACAATAGTACTCTGGCTTCTCAGCCACACGACGTGGCAAAAACTGATATACACAAATTGGTATATACTGATAATCAGATATAAAGAAGAACATGAAAAGTACCTGCGCCGCTTTCGATTTTCTCAGGAAAAACAAATATTTTAGCTAAAAATTTACAGAATGACTTTTGCGAAAAGGTGTTGATGTTCAACTTTAAATATTCAGATCTTGGATAAAACATCTTCCACAATCACGGGTTTTTGAGTAAAAAAATCCTACAAAAATGCCTTTTGTAAACAGTTACTCTTTTACTGTTCATACAAATACAATATTTATGTCTCTCCTTCTCTTTTCTCTCAATGTATCGAGACTGAACTATTCTGTCTGATGCCCGATGGAGCTACCCGGTTTAGCTATAGGGGAGATGGGCCGTGGATTCCCTCCTTTGGTCGTCACCTACCCAGTCGGGCTTTAGACAGACTTCCTTTCGTCTCTCCTTGTTGTCTCTTCCCTTATCCTCCCTCTCTCACCTCCCTCTATTTATGTCTCTCCTTCTCTTTTCTCTCAATGTATCGAGACTGAACTATTCTGTCTGATGCCCGATGGAGCTACCTGGTTTAGCAATAGGGGAGATGGGCCGTGGATTCTCTCCTTGGCCATCACCTACCCCATCGGGCTTTAGACAGACTTCCTTTTGTCTCTCCGTGTTGTCTCTGCCCTTATCCTCCCTCTCTCACCTCCCCTCCCCCCTCCCCCACTTTTATCTCTCCTTTCCCACCTCTCCTAATTGTATTGCCTATTTTTTTATGTATTGTGTAAATTGCTTATCTTACATTGTTGATTCTCTTGTAAAGTTCGGGTCTAGCCAGCGCTATATAAAACTCTTTAAATAAATTAAAATTAATAAATAAATCTTAAGATTCTACAATTAAGCCTGTTCAGAAATGTTTAATTCACTTTCTGTATAAATGATATCTAATTTCTTGAATTGTATCACTCTGGAAACTTATTCTGTGAAGCTGTGACCTAAGTTGCAATGTATTTTGTGGGCTAGTATTCATATGACAGAGCTCTCTTAATTTTATTATCAAAGGATTGTGTTTCCTATGATACTGTATTTAACCAAGATATCACCATTCCCTTAAAAGTGTAAGCCGTTGAGTACCTGGGTGAATTAAACATCTTTCCTCATACATCTTGTTTGATGAAATCAATTTTTTTTGTTGGTTTCTATAATACCACAATCTGCTGGAATGAATGGTGGCCATGGAATACCACAGAGGACAAATCTTTGAGCAATCAGAGTTTTATTTCTTTCTTTTCGTTGATAAGACTCAAGCTCCCTTGAATACTCCTTTAAACAGCATTGGCAAAGCCAATAAGTCTAGCTTTAAGATGCTCATGCATGCATACACATGCATGAATAAATGCACAGACTATTTTTGTCATGTCACTGTGGGCCCTTCAGCAAGGCACTGCAGTCTTGGGGAATAAAAAGCAGACCATGTCCAAAAAATGGGAGAAAATATGGAGTCCATGGAACAAGTACAGATACTAGACACACGCAGACAAGATTGATGGTGAACAAGGGAGAAACCGTAATAAAACAATTGGGGCAGCGGTGATCCCTTTCTATGGTGTGTTACACTGTATCCCGGCCTGAAACTGCTGATGGTGTAAAATATGATCACTAATTACGACGATGGGATGCTTGTATGTTAAATAAACATAATTAAAAAAAATTAAAAACACCAGACCATGGGCATAGCAGGCACAGAAAGAGCCAGGTTGCACAGAATTGAGACAAAAACAATGAGACACCTGAAGTGCAGAAGGTATAGCTAGATATCTAGACCCCTGCTTGCTGTGCCACAGGACTCAAGCTGTCTTGCAAAGATGAGGCAAAACATGTTGAAACCAGCATGAGGTTGCATGCATTCCCATTCGAGGTAACATTACTTAGCAGTTTGGTCGGGACTAGACATATTATTGCACAGCTGATTTGCATATGGTTGGTCCCTGAATATAGTAGTACAGTAAGAAAAAGGCAAATGATGGACTGTTGTGCAGTTCAGATGGGTATTTAGTATTGAGATTAAGTCAAGCATTCCACTTAGCTCTTTTTTTATTTTTCACAGGGGTTATAACAGTGTTCACTGCTGTTCTCCATACATTGCTCTACTGTGGTGACAGCTGCGGTCACTGCTGTGTTTCTTGCTGTTGGCAGTTGACATTGTTGCGTTGCTGTTTTCCTTGCTCTGGTTACAGTGTGGTTACTGCTGATGTCCCTGCATTCCCAGAATCTGTTGTTGCTGTTATCTCTACCCTTATTGCATCTGTGGTCACTGTTTAGTCCTTGCTGTGCTCACAGCAGTTGTGACCCCTGTGGTCCCTGCTCTTGTGACAGTTGTTGCAGCTGTTGTTCCTGCTGTGGTGGCAGATGTGATTGCTGCCGTGGTCCCAACTGAGATTGCAGCATTGCTTGCTACCTTGATCCATGCTATTCTAGAAGCAGTTTTTGTTGTTTTCCCTGGTGTGCTGGCAGATGTTGTACCTTTTGTAGTGGCAGTTGTGGTTGCTAATGTGGTCCCTGCTGTTGCCACTGCTGTGATTGAAGGTGTCATCATTGATGAATCCCTCATGTGGCTGTTACTATTGTTCCAGCTGTTGTTGCTACTGTTGTGGTAGCAATTGTTGAAGCTGTGGTGGTAGCTCTGGTTGATACTCTGCTCCCGGCTGTAGTTGCCCTTATTCCTGTCTTGATGGCACCTGCTGTTCCTGCTGTGATCCCTGCTGTCACTACAACTGTGGTCGCTGCTGTGGTCTCTGCTGTACTGGTAACTGTTGTTGCAGTTGTGGCAGAAGTTGCTGCTGCTGTGGTACATGCTGAATTGGCAGCTGTTGTTATTGTTGTCCCTGCTATGGTTACAACTTTGGTCAATGCTGTCTTCCTTTGGCGAATTTTTTCATTCATCACAGAATGACGTGTGACGAAAACTAGTTTGCCTTCCTGTTCAGGAATGGCATTCTGTAACAAATGTTGCCCGTCATAGAATCTAGCCCGTTTGTATGATTGTCTGACTAGTCTGTGCGGATACCCTCTATTGAGAAATTTCTTCATCATATCTATGGCTCTCAGATGAAAGTCTTCCAATTTTGTACAATTGTGTCTAAGGTGTAAGAATTGCCCAAACAGGATGCTGTTTTTTTGCATTGCGGAGTGAAAGCTTTTATAATGTAAAAGTGTGTTACGTGCAGTAGATTTAGTGAAAAAATCCACTATCAAATGTCCGCTTTCATGTTTGATTAATATGTCAAGGAATTCAATTTTCATATTATCTGACTTGGAGGTGAACTTTAAGTTGGAATCACACAAGTTTAACCATGACAAAAACTCGTTCAAAATGTCTATGTTATCATCCCATATGAACACAATGTCATCTATATAGCATGACCAATGAAAAACGGACTCATAACAAGCATTTGCAATGCAACGGTCTCTCATTTGTGAGAGTTAGAGCTATTGGCCTTGTAAATGACAATGTCTTTTAGCCATAAGTTTTTGTTTGGAGTGGGGTAATCCATGTGGTGTGAAGGGGAATTATGTGGGTTGAATTGGTATTGTTAGTTGTGGAATTGTGTGGTGTGGAGTGGATTTGTGTAGTGGAATTCAGTGGCATAGTGTGCAGTGGGATTGTGAGGATATTAATTATGTGTTATTGAGCATACTGGAATTTTATGGAATGGGATTGTGATTTATGAAGTGGGATTATGTGTAATGGTATTTTGTGTTGTGTTGTGGTATGTCGTGGAGTTTAATTATTTGGTGTGTTGTATTTTGTGGCATGATGTGGAATTTTGTGCTATGGATTGGATATATGTGGTGTGTTGTGTAATTGTGTTGTTGAGTTGAATGATGTGGTTCGGTGTCCAACTATGTGGTGTGAAATGGAAAGGTGTGGAGTTGAATTGTGTGGGGTGAAACTGTAGCGTTGAGTAGAATTATGCAGATTGGAATTGTGTGCCATAGTCTGTAGTATCTATGTGGATTGTTGCTATGTGACAGTGGTTTATGTGGGCTGTATTTATGTGGTACTGTGTAGAGTATAATTATGTGCAGTTGAATGATGTTGCGTGTAGTGGTATGATGCTGTGTTATTTATTTCATGCTATAACCTCACTTTAGGTTAGGTGATGTCACACTATGTTATTGAAGCCACCCTGTCATATATTATTACCTGGTCACAGTCTCTAAGTTGAGGGTACAGCGGGAATGAACACCTGGGAACAAAACACTGGCAGCTCTGCAGATTAATGCGCTTTTCATGTAACCGACCACTGAGCTTGTCAACGCTGTACACATAACTCTGCTACACAGAGACACAAACCAGAGCAGAAAAAAGTACCTCTTGCGCCAAATAAATACACTCTACCCCTACTTCGGTCTTCGGAGAGTACCATTTAAACGTGAAGTGCTTGTTAGGTAAAGTAATTCCCATGTAACTTTTAAACAAAAAGAGAAACACCCAAATAAACAAGTCCTGTCGCCAGTTAATTGATATGGCGCTTAACAGTGGCGTAGGAGTGCTTCGAACCGCATCTATTTTTCACAGGAAGTGTACACGAGGCACAAGGAAATGTAGTGATCTGTCCACTACTGCACATTTTAGTGAATTGAGCAAGTGTGGAGCAGAGTAAAACAATCACAGAAGACACAATGCACACATCGTTTTTGAAAAATGTGTTTAATATTCCACGGATCTTGTGCAGATTTGTAAACATTGTCAAAATTGTCAACATTTATGTGACACCTTTAGCAGCAGTGACAAGACAGTATGGGTTTTCAATAGTGTATTATGCGGTTGACACACAGGTAGTTATTTCAGTCACCAACAAAGTGGAGGAAACTGCCGCCTGCTTCAATAACTGCATACGCCACGTTAATTTGTGGATGCAATCCAACTGCCTTAAACTTAATGGGAGTAAGACCGAAGTATTGATGCTGGGCGCTAATCTCATTGCTTGGTCCCCAAACCGGTGGCCCTCAGAGCTTGGTGAGTGTCCTACACCCGTTTCAAAGGTCAAAAACCTCGGGATGACCTTTGACTGTAGATTGACATTTGACAGCCAAATTAACTGCCTTTCTTCCAGCTTCTGGTTTATTCTTAGAATGATCAAGAAGATTCGTGCCTTTATACCGTTTGAGGCACTAAAAACCGTGGTAATGGCGCTGGCCATTTCCAGGCTTGACCATGGCAATGCCCTTTATTTGGGGATCCAAAATCAATTCTTGACAAAGTTACAACGACAGCAGAATGCAGCAGCCAGATTGATCCTGGATATACCTAAATATGAGTCGGTCTCTCAGCAGCTGGAGGGATTGCACTGGCTGCCAGTCAATAAAAGAAAAGTTTTTAAAGCTTTGTGTATCACCTTCTAAGCACTACAGGGGAAAGGCCCCTCGTACTTGACAGCTCGTCTAAAATACTACGCACCTTCCAGGAACCTTAGATCTACCCAACAAAAACTGTTGCAAGTCCCAAGATTCAAGCAAGTTCGATGGGGAGGCAGGAGTTTCCTGCTGAGAGCCGCTAAATCCTGGAATCTCTTACCACTAGCAGTTAAAAATAGCGCTGATTTCAAAACATTCAGGAAAGCAGTAAAAACATGGCTATTTCAATCTGACCTCTAAATGTTTATTCACACGCCTATTTCACTCTTGTCCTAGTCCTGAGCGCCAAGACGCCCCCGGGCATTTGTTGCGCTCTATAAATACAAAAATCAAATCAATCAAATCAAATCAAAATGCTACGATATCAAAGGAAGTTTGCTTATTTCAATTATTAAAAAGTTGCGTAGAAAAAGGTAGGATTAAAGAAAAAATAAATGAAAACGAGTTTGAGCTATTGACATTGCAAATGATAAAGCCTTTTATTTTTGTTTTTGTTTTTAAATCATAAATAAAAGGCATAGTCATTTACAATGCCAATAGCTTAAAGTCGCGTAAATGCGAGACCTATTGCATTGCAAATGCTTGTTGTTAAAGAAGCCTATCCCGGTTGTAAGGTTTAATTCACGGACGGTCCATGTAAGTAGCAGGAGTAAGGGTGAAGGTTGGTGCGTGCGTGCTTCTTTCAAGCTATGGGAGTCATTGGGTGGGTGTGGATGGGGCGATAAGGGTGGACAGGTGTATTTTATCCGGGTGAGATGGATGAGCTGGTGATGAGAGAGGAATGGGGCAGTGTCTTAGAAGAGCATGAAGCCAAGGAGGAGGGTGGGGGTTTGTAAGCCACTGGTACGGAGTGTGGGTTGTCTTTCCGCTGGAGGTTAACACCACTGAGGGCTCGAGATGGTGTCCACGTCTTTGTGGAAAGGGCAAATGGTTAAGAAGAAAAGTATGAACCTGTGACTTGAAGACTGAAGGGAGCAGAGGGAATGAATATAAGCAGGTCTAGTGCTCCCCAAAAGGGAAAGGAAACTCTCCTCGGTTACTTATCCGATAAGACAGCTCAGTGGACTAATGCATTCATTGTAGAGGTCTCTAACCAAAAGGTCAAATCTTTGAACAGTAGTGGGTTCATTCAGCCTTTTATCCTTCTCAACTCAGGCGAGCATCGCCCTAGCATGGAAGTGACATCACGGAGCATGGACACAAGCAAAAACCACAAGCATGATAAAACCCCTACCGATAATGAAATCAATAGTAACGAAGCAATGATTAACGAATACTAGTAAATGAAATGACAGCTGTGAAATGTGGCACAATATGCGATTAAAAAATCACCTTTGTTGTAAGTACTGCAACTGGGCGCATAATTATAATAATATTATTAAAAGTAATAATAATAGTAATAATACAATTATTATTATTATTATTATTATTTTCGTTATTACTATTAACCAGAAAGTGATCATAATGAATATTATAATAGGCATAACAACAATCACATCCTTACTGTTAATACCACTTGTATTTTATGCAAATAATAATATTATTATTAATAGTAAGTGCAGTAATAATAATAATCTTGCCATTATTAACACTCTTCCATATCGTTCTTTTGTTGATGTTCGATAATAAGGGTAATGATGACAATTAATAATAGCAGGGATGATGGCCCGTTTGTGCTTGTGTATTTTTTGTAAACGTCTAAAGCCCGGTTTGTTTTCCCCATTTCACTGGGAGTGCCATGCGTCGTTCCTCCCGAGCCTCTTCCTGTTCCCCTGATATATGTTGGGCATTTGCCGGAGACAGGAAGGCGCAGAATCGGGGGAGCATAAAATCCCTCCCTGAGAAATGGCAGCATCGCCTATCGCCAGTCTCTGCGGCAAGGCGTCAGGGATGACAGGCTCCGGCTGGCCCCCGCAGCGCACTGCACATCTGCAGAGCTCTGAGGAGGGGGTTTCCGCCGAAAGGAATGGAGTGTCCACCCATCGCTGGCCTAACACAGCGCTTCAATCTCACTAGTTGCGCTGCAAGTGTGCTACTGCTGAGACTAGGAAGTGGCATAATGTTACTGTTGGCACTACATACCGTCAGATTCATAGTAGGCGCTGTACATCCACTGTTGTAGCTGCTGGTGCTGCACACTGCCACAGACCTACAGCTGGCACTGCATGTTAATAATGCTGGTGCTTCATATGGCACTACTGGCTCGCTGTTGCACTGCATATTTTCACTGCTGGAGCTGCACTGGACTAGGTCACTGCCAGCGCTGCAGTGTCACAGTACTATTGGTAACGCTTCATGTTGAGAGCCTAGCACTGCACACACCATGATATCACCGCTGACCCTGCACGGCGCTAGTGATGGTGATATGCAGTGGCGCCCTGTCACTGTTGGCGTTATGCAGTGGAGGGTACCCCTACTGGGACTGAACACTGCCACAGACTCACAACTGTACCCCAATGTGCCAGATGCTGGTGCTTCACCTGTACCTGCTAGCACTGCGCAGGATCACAGTTTCACTGCTGGTGGTGCTGCGCTGGGTCAAGCTAGCGCTACAGTGTCACCTTGGTAGTTGTAACGCTTTGCAGTGTCACAGCTAGCAGTTCACAATGTCACTCCTGGCGCTGGACACATTGCCACTCCTGGCGCTTCGCAGTGTCACGATTGGCACTGCACATCCTGTAGTGTCACAGCTGGCACTACACAATGCACTGCTTCGGCTGCGCGGTGTTATAGCAAAGACCTCCGGGCAGTGGGCACACATGTAGTTCACGTGCAGAAGAGCTCGTGCATCTCCAGCCCTCTCCCCTGAAGCCTGCCCGCTCCAAGCCGGTACAGTCCACTGAAGCGAGTTAACACACGGGGTCGGTATTAAGGCAGTGCAGCGCAGCTCTCTTCATTTACAAATGACAACTGCATTATAAAACGACAGCTACATTTTACTTGTCCCTTTTTGTGCAGCTTGCGCGTGTTTCCGATATGACTGGCTCGGAGTGAGCCCTTTAGCAGTGCACGGGGACACGCCAATGTCGTCAGAGCGGATTTGGCGCAGAGGGAGCGCATTTTTCTGGGCGCCTTTAATTGTGCACAGGAAGGAGGTGGAGAAATTAGGGGGGGTCGGGTGCAGCGGGGCGCATGATGGTGGAAATATTATTTAAAAAGGTGATTGACGTATGAGAGAAAACGAAATACAAGGGCTGGTGCCAATGAGTTCGAAAAAACTGTGTTGGGGCAATGTGAGTCTGTGTTATTAGAGATTTGCACTGTTTATGTGCTCTGAGTATGAAATGTATGCATTTACAATTTACTCTCTATTTTTGTATCTTACTCACGTTCTCTTATATTAAAGCTCGTCTGGGCACCTGTAACCTTCACGGCCCGTGTGAAGAGCTCGGCTGCCATTCAGGGAACACAAATACCGACCCCATAAAAACAAGCCGTGAGCGTGCACGCTCCCGAACTTCCGGTTTCGGGATGTGCACGCTCACGGCTGTCGTGGGGCGGGACTTCCGTCTTTGCGAGAAGCCCGCGCCCACAGAGTGGATGGCCCAGTGGACCGGTGGCAGCAGAAGTCAGGAGTGGCGACTGAGGCCGCTGATGCGGTAAGTGGGGCTTGGGGGGCTTGGCACGTGTGTGTGTGTGTGTCTGCGCGTGTGTGTGTCTGCGTGTGTGTGAGTGTGTGTTTGTCTGCGCGTGTGTGTGTGTCTGCGTGTGTGTGTGTCTGCGTGTGTGTGTGTGCGTGCCTTCGGCTGGCCTGCGTAAGCACGTCCACAGACCCTGGTAGGCTTGTGCACCGCTCTGTCTCCCTTGAGAGGCAACTGGGCGACAATAGGTCTCGAGAGCGAGACCTAAAAAGGGGCCACTTCATTAAAAATGAATTGTTGTTCAAAATAGCCTACATAGATATTTGCTATTGTAGCGCCCATACTCACACCTTTGACCTGTTTGTATGGCTCACCCGGGAACTTAAACCACTTCCCCTGCCAGATTACCCACCATTGAGCATCTTTCTTAGATGAAGAGGTGCTGCATGGTTGTATTTGTCCCTGCCAGCCACTCCTTGTCTAAACATGTCTTCAGGGTAAATTTAGGCTGCATATTTGCACATGCCCCTACCAGCACATTCTTTGTGGCTTCATACTGCTGGATGCATTCAGAAGAGGGAGAGGTGCCTTGCTGTCCCATTGCACTGGATAAACAAATCGGATGGCTTTTCTTTAAGGTATCATATCCCCATACAGAAATATTGTATTGTAATTCAGGCTTCCCTGGCAGTTCAGTAGCTTTATTGGGAGCCCTGGGCTCCTTGACTTTCTTATTGGGCATCTTCTTGGGAGCCATTGTTGCAGTTGCTCCGGTGGTGGCTCCACCAGCTTCTCACCAGTTGAACCTGCTGCCCTGTGATCCTGAGTGCGTCACGGGTGGACGCCAACACAAGGTGCACCTCAAGGGTCCGGCGTCCCTAGCCTTGCAGGTGCAGCCTCTCCCTTCCACGTCTGGACCGCTGCATGAGTAACAGTCAGCACACCACCTATGACAGCCACAAACACCACACCGAGCCTGCCAGGAACAGCGCAAGGACCATCTCCTCTTGCGGAATACTGCTGCCTCCTCCATCATCGTCTCCGGATACCTGGACAACTGGGCCAAGCAGACAGGTAGGTGAGAGCATCCGGAGCTGCTGCTTGCCTGGAACCCCATACGGTAACTTCAGTGTAAATGCTTCCTGGAAACGGGCTGAGCTACCAGGAGGGGAGTAACCAGCATTTTTTAACATTCGGGAGGCCATTTCAGCCGTGTCAGCCACACATGACCATTTTAGATATGAATGACTCTCCTCTGAAACGATTCTCAAAGCAGAGTCTATCCACTCAAAGGAGAATCTATCCTCCACTACTACTGATTCTCTGCACTCTAGGTAGGCGCCCTCTTGGGCCCTTTTGGCAATTTACCAGCTAAGGCTCCTCCATTAATCACTGGTAGAAAAACAATGGCTGATTTTTTTCTGGACTGCTCACACTCACTATTCTTGTGTCTGGACTCACTGCGATTGGGGAGGTTCCTATGGGGCCACAGGAATCACTGTGCAAACATCAAATTAGCTGTCATCAGATGTCCAAGGGTTAGTTTGCACAACTATACACCACTGTTAACTTCACACAGTCTTTACAACATGCTTTCTGTTTTTGAATCGCCCCTTGAGTAGTCTTTAGGAAGCAGTGTTGCTATTAAATTAACAGCCTTGATTCCTTGTAAGAGGATTCCCGAGTTCCAGCACTTGGTATCATGTCCAATGCAAAAGTGTTCAAACAGTAAAAGAAACAGAGAACCACTGAAAGGGGGCTTTCCTATCCATGAACGTCCTCTGAACCACTCAGTGGGTTAGTGGCTAAAGATTCTCAAGACCTTTACTCTGTTGAAGGCCCTACCTGCTGCTCCGGCTCCTCCGATGCTTCAGACATCTCTGAAGAAGAGGCATGGGACACGGGACAGAAAGCCTTTAAATAGCAGGCGGTGCCTGCCATTGAGATGCAGCTGCATCATTTGGGCAAGTCTCAGGATATAAACTGAATGCGGACAAAACAGAAATTGTTTCTAATGTTCCTGCCGGAATCAAGTGAAGCTCGATATGTTACATTGGCTGGATATTTTGGCATTTACATTTCCCTTTGTATAGAGTCATTGTTACTCTCAATTATGAAGCTTTTTTAAAGGACTTTCTTTCCATATTCAGGAAATGGGATACATTACACCTCAGCCTAATTGGCAGATGTAACATCATCAAAATTATTATTCTGCCTTGATTTCTCTATCTGTTCAGGGCCATTCCTTTGTAGCTATATAAAGAGCTTCTTCAATAAGGTCAAAAGCAGCTGGCTGAATTTTGTGTGGCAATTCAAAAAGCTCAGTGTGCTATAAGATGCCATCAGCTTTCTTACCGCGAGGGCATGCTGGCACTTCCATCTCACTGGCACAATTTTTTATCTGCTTTTATTGCAAAGCTATCAGCAGAAGTGGCGGCAGGGCTTTGGAATCTGGATGGCTTATTTCCAGATTATCAGATCTTCTCCCAGATGGTTATACCCAGTAAGGGTCTGATTGATACAGCCTATTTCAAACGTACCAGGGTTAAGACTCTTTGGGTGTATCATATGGTTTGGAAGAATATGTGTTCTATCTGCCATATACTGCTGTTCCATCCATTTACATCTCTTGGAAAAATTCTAATTTATTATAGATGCTGGCGAGGTTTTCAAGTCACGACTCTGGGTCAGCGCTATAGAAACGTTGTCCTTCTGACATTTCAGGAGATCAGTAATTAATATCGGCTCCCTAGAATGGGTCCATCCTGTTATTTACAATTAAGATAATTTCTATCACCTCTCTTCTAACAAAATTAGTTGGAGCAATAATGAGTTTCTAGAAAGATTCATTAGGGTCCACATGCGTGGCAATACTCGTTTTTGTATTTAGTATTGACCAGTCAGAAGAATATGGTCAATAAGTTTGATGTTCTGTCTACCAGTTGATCCCGCAAGTTGCATTCCAACGTCTCAGCCGCTGACATAAATCACACCAAAATGTGCGCTCAAAGTATATTAAATGTCTCTAGGTTAAAAACGTAATGCTTTTAAAACTGTTTATGATTAATACTACGCACCCAATAAATTGAATAAATGGGGATTAAGAGACACATTGTATTGTTTCAGTGGTGGTTAGCCTGATACCATTCATAACGTTGTAACTTGTGATCTTTTTACTCTGTACTGGCATAAAGTATTTGAACTGATTATCCAACCCCTAAAGACTGATATAAGATTTGATCACAAAACGGTTATGTAGGATCATGCGTTAATGTTCCATTTGACCAGGCGGGTGTCTTCTTTGCGATAACCACTGCCAGAATGTCGATTGCCCGGGTCTGGCTTCAGGATGAGGCTCCAGATCCTCTGTCCTGGTGGGAGGAGTTTGTGTTCCTTTGTGGGTTGGCATTGGCTGTTAGCAAAAAGCTAAGAACAATCTGAGAGCCATTTATATGGGGCCTTCCAGACCTGATTACACATTAGATTAATTTAGGGATTTGGAGGCTTAGTATTGCCAATACATTTTTCTACTTTGGTCATGTATGCCGATGGCATATTTGTGATCAGTTTGTATCGGTATTTATTTGCTGTTTATCCTTTCAATATTTATATTTCTGTCTGTATCTGCTTTATCGAAATTCTATATCTTTTCACTAAAAAATAATAATAATAGAGAAATATGACTAACATGCAAGCATACCATCTACCCAATAGATTACATTATGATAGCACACCCATTCTGCGTAACAATGGTCTGTTAGAAAAAGGGCATGGCTTGAACCCAAATTGAATGTTTGCTGCAGGCAATGGTTCAATGAAGCCAGCATCATTGTCAGGTTTTACTGTTTGCAAAAACCCTTCTAAGCATTTCCATTTTATACCATTGCACATCACTCCCTCTGGTGTTGCAACTAAAGGTCTCTTCAGCTAGGGCTAAATAAAAATGTGACCTATAATAAGAGAGTTAAAGAATAGAGAGTATAGCGGATAGGTAGCAACACTTAATGGAAAGCGGGTGCAAAAGGAGCAGGTGAGACGAAGAAACAGAGACTGAAAAAACAGTAGAGAAGGGGTGGTAGAAAAGCAGGAACGTGCTTAAGAAAAAAAGAATGTAAGTGAGGGTGACAGTGTGAAAGGGTGAGCGTGAGAGGAAACAACAGAACAAAACGCCTGAGAAAGGAGTGAGGACAGTAAAGAAGAAAAGAAGAAGTAACTTGGGAAAAGAAAGTGAAGCTGAATTCATACAGAGACCTAGAAAGATGACATTCCGAAAAGAGAGAAACTCTAAGAGAAAGGTAAAGAGAAATATAGAGGTAAAAGGGGCATGGCGGTAGAAGGGGGATAGAGACGGGGGTAGCAAGTGAGAAGGCAGGAGAGAAATAAGGGTGTGGGGCAGAAAATGGAAAGGGGTGACATGGAAATGGAAAGAGCATGACACTGGAGACAGATACTGAGCAAAATAGAACAGAGGGATACAGAGTGAACAAGAAGCAAGAGGGAATATAAGCAGAGGGAGCTAAGATTAAAAAAAGATGAGGTATGAAGGAGCAAAGGAGTGGGCAAGTGACTGAGAAAGGAAAGGAGAATCTCTGAGGGATCTTTAAAGCACAACAAATTAGGTCACTGTTCCCGATGCATTCAACTACAAAACTATGCACTCCTCGTTTTCCAAATATTTTTGGGAAAAGCTACAAAATCCCCTTTAAACTGATTTTCTAAATGCTATTAGTTTTGAGTCAATCTCAATGAACCAACGTCATGTAAAAAAGCACAATCCACCATGCATGTTCCTAATGATTCTCTGAGGTGGAACCCGTAGGCCATTCTCTAAATAGGTCTTAGTGACTTATCAGGGTTTCGATAATGTTATTAACCAAATATAGGTGTTCATTTTTATTCATTTTCTAAAGACAGATTATTTCGTCTTTAAAGCCCAATTATGGTATGACCATTGTCATTGCTGTCTAATAAGAACCCTCCGTCCTCCGACGAATGCTCTGCTTTTTTGCTCTGTTTTGCTGTTCACCCTATGTGGGAAGGGTATGCCCAGACGTGGGTTCCATGCTCACTAAGCCACTGGAGTCAAGCTATCCTGGCTGAAGACGGCTGATAGCCAGAAACCGGTCCTAGGATGCTTGATTCTGGTCCAGGAAAGACATGGCTTGGCATTACGGGCTGGACTGTTCCCATGAGGCACAGGGTGAAGACTGATTTACATATGACCATGTCTGAACTGGGGTGGCTTGGTGAGCAAAATAACGATGGATTAAACCCAGATCTGTGACTGGGGGTGAATGTTTTGCCATTGTGCAACATTCCCTCCATCATCTTGTTTGTTTTGCTGCTTCCAGGTGTCGGCATTGTTGATACAAATTGCAAGAAAATCATGTTGAGAAGTGCTGGTCATCGTAGTAATATGTCTAGATGCCAAAGCACATTTCAAAATCTCCCTCATTCCACATTTACTTGACTTCAGCCCCTGCCTTATAACTTCCTGCCTATTTCTCGCCGTGTCTCTTTGTTAAGGAATAACCTTTAAAACTCACCACGACCTGACTGATGCTTCTGGTCAGAAAATATTTCTACAAGCCCTCCAACATAAATAATTAATTTTGAGGAAGTTAACCATTTGTACAAAGCTCAGAGCGAGCCGTGTTCAGCGTAGTGGCCTGCAAACAAACCATTTCCCAGTTAATTAATGTATTATATTTATAAAAATCCCCAAGCTGGAAATAACCCAGTTCTTGCCATACCTGAAAAAGCCCTCTGGAGAGTTTGAGACCTCCTACTGCCCCATCCTGCATGAAATACAAGGATATCTTGTGAGTTAAAAAATAGCTGCATTCTTTTAGCCAGTGTAAGAATAACCTTGTATCTTGTTTTTTAGTGATGTTTCGCCTAACGTAAAAACACAGGGAGAACGATGGCACTTTCCTTCAACATATGTATTAAAATCAAATCAAAACAGATCAAATCAAATCAAATCAATAACAGAATTTTCCTTAGCCAATTGGGAAAATAAATTAAGTAAAGAAGCCTGATAATAAGTTGAAAAATGTGGAAGTGCCAATCCTCCTGAAGTTACATCCAGTTGCAATGTAGATATCTTAACCCTAGGTTGTTTATTATTCCAGACAAACTTCCTTATTATTCGATCCAGCTCCTTAAAATAATGATTCAGATTTTTCACGGGAAGATTAATAAATAGGAACAGAAACAATGGAAGCACCGTCATTCTAACCATTGAGATCCTCCCTATTAAGGATAATTGAAGAAGAGACCAGTTAGCTAATAGCTTTTTCAATTTCGTAAGCATCCTAGTATAATTAAAAAAAAAATAAGTGCCCAAAATCATTAGTGACATATATCCCCAGATATGTAATTGGATGCGGTGGTTTTAGATGAATGGCAGGTGGAAAATCCAAAGGAGTCATATTAAATGTTAAAATTTCGGTTTTAGCCTGATTAACTTTGTATCCACCGACTTGCGTAAAGTTCTGTACATTAGCTGCCCCTGCTTTCAGATATAAAATAATATAATCTGCATGAAGTTTAATTTTTGCCATCCCGTCAATGGGAAGCAAGATCATTACGTTTTTCCAGATCTTCTCAGCTAGGGGTTCAATAAACAATGAAAATAAGAAAGTGGATAACAGACACCCCTGGCGAGTGCCGAGTTTAAAAATAACCTTACCGGTTTCTAAGCCATTAATCATAATTTTGACTTCAGCACCTCTATACACTTTTGTTAGCATCTGAAAAATTGAAGCGGAAAACCAAACTTCCGTAAAATAAAAAATAAAGCACTCCAATCTACTAAATCAAAAGCCTTTTCAGCATCCATCATCATAATGAACGCATTAGTCTTATTAATAGAAAAATAATCAATGGCTTGCATCAAACAATACGTGAACGACGCCATCAAATGTCCTGGAATAAAACCATTTTGATCACTATGCACCACCTGTTGTGCACAGGGAGCTAACCTTTTTGCCCAGATTTTCATGAGCAATTTATAATCTGTGTTTAGCAGACTAATAGGACGATAAGAACTTGGATCCAAAGAATCTTTATCTTTTTTAAGAAATACTATTACCACAGATTACTTAATACATCAATACCATCCTTAATTTCATTGAGCAGTTTTACTAAAAAAGGAAGCAATACATCTGGAAATACTTATATATTTCGACAGGAATCCCTTCCGCTCCACTGGCCTTGGCATGAGCCATAGTTTTTTTTTTTTAAACAATTTTTATTAACATTTTGTTCATTGTTACAATGACAGTATATTTTACATGGTGCACAGACAAAAACAGGATATTGTACATTGATTACTCCTACCGTATTACATATCAGAGACTCATCAGCCCAGGCCAGTGGGTCCAAGTGAACGGTAAGAGAGTGTCTAATAAGCTTCATATATTACAGTGTGTTTATTCACTACAATCCCACTCAGAATCGTCCAATGGGGGGATCACAGATATTTCCTCGGTAGGTATTCCACCTTCACCAAACCTTTATCCATTTTTTGGGGCACCCCCGGTGAACATACACAGACTTTTCCACCATCATTCCCACATCCATATCTTTGCACCATTGATTAGGAGTAGGGCTAAGTCTGGACCTCCAAAGTTCTGCAATATTTCATTTTGCCATTGTCATACCTAGGGTAACCCAGTCCTGAGCGATAGTGTTTAAATCTGTTGGGTCCCAGATGTTGATCTGGGATGTTGATCCCAGATGTTGACAGTGACTCTTCTCAGTTGATGGTGTATGTTGATACCCGCCCATATGCCGCACATATATCAAAGAGGCAGTTAATGGAGCGCGCTGGGGACGTTAAATATAATAATACGTCGTCCGCATTTAATTATATAAGGTCTTCCCAGTTGAGTGCCCTTCGTAAGTCACATATCACTGGGTCCTACCTAATCCATGCTACCAGAGGCTCAAGCTCTATCGCGAACAGGAGTGGTGAAAATGGACAGCTCTGTCGTTTCCCCCTCCCCAGTGGGAATGTAATTGATATGTGGCCGTTCACCACTACCTGCGCCTTTTGCCGAGTATACAATAATTGGATCCATGCACAGAATTTTGACCGAATCCCAGATGTTCAACGACTGCGAAAAGAAAGGGCCACTCAACCAAGTCAAATGCCATTTGTGCATCCAGCGACAATATCACTGCGTCCTCTGCTATGGTTGATCTATGCTCCATCACCCCATGTAACCTTTGCAGATTTAGCGCTGTATTGCGGTTGGGCATAAATCCGGACTGATCTGGATGGAGCACTGTGGACAGATGAGGTTGCAGTCCTGTAGCCAGCGTCTTAGCAAGTATGTTTTCTTCCGCATTATTCAGGGAGATTGGTCTGTAGGATGTACGCTCCTGTGTTGGTTTGAATGGTTTAAGTATCGCAACTATAGTGGCAAGGCGCTGGTCTCTGGGCAGGATCCCTTTTTCTAAGATATCCCTGTACATGGCCAATAAATGTGGCACAAGTTGGGGCGCTACTTGCTTATAGAATTCGACCGGAATCCCGTTGGGTCCTGCCGCCTTCCCTGTGTGTAATGCTCTAATTGCCTGTGTGAGTTCCTCCGGTGTGATATCCTCTTCTAGAGCAGCTACTGCGTCTGGAGCTCAAGTGGGCATGTGTATGTCGTGGAGAAATGCAAGATTATCGTCCCTAGTTGAAGTTGCAATTGGTGTGTACACTGTCTTTTAATGTATCGCCAGCACTTCCGTGATTTGCTGCGGTGCGATCACTAATTGTCTGTCATCTAATCTAATCTGTGTTACCCAGTTACTCGCTCTTTCCTTTTTTCCCAACCAGGCCAGTAGCCGACCCACTTTATCGCCAAGCTCGTAGACAGTATGTTGCATTTTTGTAAGCGCACTAGCGGCCTCCTCCCTTGTGTAGACTTTATACTCCTGTTGTGCAAGGTGTAGTCTGTGTGTCGTCTCCTCAGTAGTGCCTGCCGCATATGCAGCCTCCGCCAAGGAGACTTCCAATTCTAACTTATCTATGCGGTTTTGTCATTCCCTCTTCTGTCCCACAATTAAGGAGATCGAGTGCCCACAAAGTACTGTCTTGTATGCCTACCATAAGGTCGTTGGTGTGGGGACCGAGTATTGATTTTCCTCAAAATAGCACTTTGTCACCTTAATGAGGTCTTTGCTTATTTTATGATTTTTTAGATGCCCTGGGCGAATTGGAAACAATCTTTGGTTTTGTGGGGCGAAGGGTGCATATGCAATGAGTATTGGTGAGTGGTCCGATATACCCCTGGATAAATGCGTGATCTCTGTCATTCCGAGCATTCCTGTGGCTAAGGTAAAGATATAGGGGCAGATGTATCAAGTAATTTTTGTGTCGCAAGCGCTGCGAATCGCAATTTCGCAGCATTTGCGACAAGAAAAAGTGCAACTGGCATGTATGAAACAATTCGCATCGCATTTTAAAGATTCGCAATTTTTGCGAATTCTTAATGTGCGAGAAGTTTTTTCCGCAGAATTTTTTGCGATTCCTTATTTTGCATGTTCTTACTTTTGCGATTTTCGCAAAAATAGATATTGCAAGTTAAGAAATCGCATCAAGATGTATGAAAAAATCGCAAATTAGGAATTTTCAAAAATGGCAAATTCGCAAAATAAGAAATCGCAATTAACACCAAATAGAAGCAGGTGGTCACTGAAAAAAAATATAAAAAGGCACCCAGAATGCAAAGACAGGAGAGAATATTCAGAATACGGATTACGCTGTTCCTGCAGACTCAGGAGGAGATTTATGACAAATACAGGCTTCATCCACACACCATTTTGTACCTGATAAATTAATTGGAACCTTTTTTGGAACATCCTACAGGCAGGACACAATCAATTCCCACACATGTGCAGGTATTGTGCTCACTGCACCTTTTGGCTTCAGCGTCTTTTCAAAGTGTCATAGCAGAGGTTGGTGGAGTGTCACAAAGTGCCCTATCACACTTTTTCCATGTATTCCTGGATGCAATGCTAAGGAGACTCCCACATCATATATATTTTTCTAACACACAAAAAGACTTACAGGAAACAAAGTTGGATTTCTATCAAATAGCACGATTTCCACATGTAATTGGATGCATTGACGGAACCCATATTGCTATCACTCCTCCTGCAGCCACAGAATATGTATTTCCGAATAGAAAAAGCTACCACTCGCTCAACATCCAGATGATATGCAATGCCAAAAACATTATCAATGATATTGTTGAAAAATTTCCAGGGAGTACACATGACTCCTTTATCTTCAGATATAGCGCAATTCATAGACGCCTTAGTGCTGGTCAATTTGGAGACGGATACCTGCTAGGTGAGTAACACTCATGCAAAATCCATCCATCCATCCATTTATTTAAAATGGAACATACATATACTATTTTTTCTCTCAAATGCAGGTGATAGTGCTTATGCAGTGCGTGATTTCATCCTAACACCATACTTGAATCCTGCAAATGCAAGTGAAAGACGGTACAACAGGGCACACCGGTCCACACGTGGGGTAATTGAACGGACATTTGGAATATTAAAAAGCCGTTTCAGATGCATACACAAAAGTGGAGGAGCTTTGCAATACAATCCTGAAACATGTTGTAAAATTGTTACAGCATGTGCAATGCTGCATAACATGGCCATGCGCAAAGGCACACACATTGAAGTGAGTGAGTCTGACACATCTGATGATGATGACATCCCTCCACCAAGAATGGCAGTAGCAGGAGTTGGAGCAATGGCTGGGCGTCAAAGAAGGACAGAGATTACACGAAATTATTTTTAGGTAAGAAAACACAAACTACAGACTCAAGTTTGCAATTGTTGTTTTAATTCACAACGGACAAACTATAGTGCATTGTGTGTTGTAGGAGAGTAGGGTCTGCTATCCTATGGTCACCCCAAATTTTTGCTTTTTGCTTCACTGGTTTTCGACTACTGAGGCTGTGGGCCTGCTAATCAGACCCCCAGCCTGCTGTTCTCTCTCTAAATTATTAATACTTGTGCTATAGGTACATACCACAATTGGAAATGGACTCCTTGTCAGCCCCTGTAATAATAATAATAATAATAGGGGGTCTTATAAAGCGCATGGTGACGCACAACGGCGTGTCCCAGCGCTGAGATACGAGCGTGGCCAGAGGAGGTGCTGAGGGGAAGGTCCGCTATTTGACATTAAGGAATGTTTTTAGCTTAGCTCTAAATATAGATTCTGTAGGTTCCAAACGCAACGCAACCGGGAGTTTGCTCCAGCTGAATGCGGCAAGATACCTAAAGGATCTGCCATGCACTATAGGTGCTCAGGGCATAGGTGCCACCAAGGCCTACCAGGGGCTGCAGCATATCTTTTGCCACCCCTGGCTGGTTCTTAAATTGACACAACTGGCTGATCACTCAGCTGGGGTAAGGTGGTGTAATCACCCCTTGCTTAGATATAGTATACCTATATCTAAACCTATATCTGGACACATATAAACCTGTGAGCCACTCCTATGGAAGGCCTCATCAATCCTGGAGGCAGAGTGCGTGGTTTAATGTGAGATGGAGCTCTAGCATGAGCTGAGCCTGTCTGCAGCCGTCGGGAACAAATCCCTAAGCTGTTTCAGGATAATGCCATACCATATACTATTAAGTGCATTATAATCCTCGCGGTTATATAGCAACTTTGGTTTGGCTTTATCAAAACATGTCGTGTAAGGTGTCATACGATTTGGAATACTATCCCCTCGCCAGTTCTGGTGACGGGGATAGCATTCACCCCTCTAGAGGGAGAAGATATGTTACTTTACTTAAATGTGGTTAATTTCTAAAAGGGCCTCAGATCCACAAAATGGATGCTTCTGCCACAGACACTAGTCTGACCCCCTGAAGCTGACCGAAACTCAGCCAAAGGGGCCTGGACAAAGGGTTTCCTGTCACAGGGAGGTGTCACACACCCCCAGACAGGAGATAGTGGATTGTAGCAGGGAGGTTTGAAAGAAACCAGACACTGCATGGGGAGCACAAGGCTTCCCCTTGCATAATCCGGTCAAACCGGTTCTGGGGCACACCAGCCCCAGTCCCAGCGTGGCCTGGATCAAAGGAAAGGGGTGTATCCACCCCCTTCCTGGGTCCCACCCATAGGAGGGGACCTAGCAGGTAATCCAGCCCCCCAGATTCGAATAAGAGTGGGAGCAGTGCCAATGCACTTCAGATTATCCTGATGAAACATAAGAAACGAAACTCTGGACCCTTCGACATCCTACTCAATGTAGAAGACTGAAGAATCTCCCTTGTGGCCAAGGAGTGACCACCCTGTGCAAACAGGCACCATCCAGCACCTCGACGTCTGCTTTGTTGCAGTTCCCGCCGGAACTCGAGCGACAGAGATCGACGAGATCAAGCTTGCCTGCCTTCTAACAGCCCGATCCACAGTCCCTGCAGAGCTGAGACCCGTGGAGGCGACCGGAAGCGTGGGGCACGCCATCTTGGAAATACCACGAGACGCTGACCTGCAGCCCACGAGTGACCCTCGAAGCTGTACACCGGGGTGGGAGAAGCCCCAACCCTGAGCCACTCTTGCACCGAAGTTCACCCCTCTACACTCGACGAGTGCTGCGTGGGGCCCTTATGCTTCTTTTGGCTCAACGCGTTGGCCCGGTCACTTGCCAGCCGGCTTGTGGCCCCTGTGCCGACAAAACTTGCAAAACAACTTGCGATTCTGGTTGCTCTAGATTTGCACCAGATCCCCTGAAAAGGAGCCCCCACTCTGACCCTTCTGGTCCGAGTGAGAAGCAATCTTCCGGTTCCGCGTGGATTGCTTTTACCAAGTGTTGTTTGCTCCAATCTTGAAGCCGACAGCGCCGACGGCGAGAGCCTCCGTAGGACAGATGGTGACCTGCTCCTGGACGTCATAGATGCCCCAGAGCCTACGTGACAGCGGAGAGAAGCTCCTCGACAACCACCTGATTGCGCCCGACATTGCCTGGTTCCGTCCTGGTTCCACCCTGGTCACTGCTGAGTGACCCAGACTCTGTCCCCTCTGCTTTCAGGTACTTTTCAACTTCGATCCACCCTTGGATCCCACCGGACACTTTTCCTTCACAGCGCCTGCAGCCTCTTCAGCTTCAAGCACCAAGAACCAGCGTGACGAAACCCGACACTACTTCGACCCTGTGCACCCGCTTCCTGTGGGTGAGGTAACATTGCAACGCCGGTGTTCCCACACTGGTACACACCTCTAGGGTCTGTGTCTTAAGTTTTGTCCTTCTAGGTTCAGCGGAAGTGTCCTTAAACTTTATTTGTGTAACTTTTACGCACCATTGACTAACATTGGTGCATGCGTGCGCTTTCAGCGCTGCACCCGAATCCCGCGGGCTTTTCCCGACTTCAGCATTGCTTGTCCCGACTGCTCCCAGCGATTCCCTAGGCCCTAGGCCTAACCACTGTTCGATTGGTATCTCTTATACCACTTGTTTAGTATATGGTCTGAGTGGCCCCTCGCCCTCATCCATAATTGTGCAGCTTTGTATGTTATACTGTGCTTTTGATTTAACGCTTGTGCCCCTTTATTCATGAAGAGTACTGGGGATTATTTTGAGTAATAAATACATAGATTTTTATAATATATACTTGTGAGGTGTCCTTTCATTTGATATTACAGGATTGTGATTGGTAAAACAGCTCGCTCAACACGACCTCTTGAGTTAAGCCTTTAAGGCTGCTTAGTCTATGCTACCATTAAGATAGCTTGTCTACAAGGTTGACTTACAACCAGACACCATAAGGGGTTATTTGGACTGATACAAGGTGGTTCCAGAATTGGAAACATCATATATCAGGCCAACTTCTCACATTGGTGAGCAGCGGTGCGGATTTGAGCTTGCTGTTTGTTTTACCATTGCAATCTTTTTATCAAATTGAAAGATCACATCAAGTACCTTAGGTACATATAAATCAAAAGCTTAGCATATTAAGTTCTACTGAACTTAGTAGTTGTAGATTAAAGGGATTAGCACACCCTGACTACAACTCACTAGCAAGGTACAGTAGGAAAACACTTAGTGTAGGTAAGTGCACCACTTACACCTCACTAGCAGTCATGTCTGGCACAGGTGAAGCTTCAGGCTCTCTGCCTGTGACAGTTGACCTTACCAAGGCAACTTCCAGCTATGACAAACTTAGCCACAAAGACTTGTGTGCCTTGTGCATATCAAGAGGGCTAAAAAGGGGCAGAGGTCCCACCATTCCAGCTCTGATAGCCATTCTAGAACAGGATGACTTAGCTAAGGCGAGTGTAGCTCCCCTAGACTTAGGAGATGGAGTGAACCCCCCTGTAACTGATACCACTCCAGAGGAGGAAGATGTAGAGGAGGAAGAAGAGGAGGAGGACTCAGATGTAGAGGATCCTGAAAATGAGGATCAGAGGGGTAGCCAGGTCATAGTTGCCAGGCTTAACCCGGCCAACTTAGACCTACTGGGGAATGGAGAGGGCCAGCACCTCCCCAGACCCCACCATATCATTCTCCCAGGCAACAGAGGAGTGAGATCTCCCTCTGGGGACTCTCATATTTCTAGTGCCTCAAGAGAATCTCAGAGAGGAATGACTTCCTCTCAGAAGATAGAGCATAGGGCCAGAATGAGGGCTGTCAAACTCCAGATAGAGCGGGAGGAGGTAGCCTTGGCTCAAGCTAGACTTGCCTTGGCAAGAGAACGAAAGTTGTGTGGCTTAGATGCCACTGGTGGCAGCAATATTCCTAGAAAAAAAGACAGGAGCTATGATAATAGAAACCTGACAAAAATTGTGCCCCCCTACAAGGAAGGGGATGACATCCACAAATGGATGACTGCACTTGAGAGAGCCTGCATGGTACAGCAGGTTCCTCAGGATCAGTGGGCTGCAATTTTATGGTACTCCTTTTCTGAGAAAGGGAGAGATAGGCTCCTCACAGTTAGACCTGAGGATGCCCAAAACTACTCTGTCCTGAAGAGTGCTCTTATTGAAGGGTTTGGCCTAACCACTGAGCAATACAGGTTGTTGTTCAGAGACACCCAAAAAGCACAGACTCAGGACTGGACTGATTTTGTTGATTGTGCCACTAAGGCTCTGGAGGGTTGGTTGCAGGGAAGTAAAGTTTCAGACTATACAGGATTGTACAATCTTATCATGAGAGAACAGATCCTTAATAACTGTACAAACCAGCTGTTGCATCAATACCTTATTGACTCTGATCTGACCTCTCCCCAAGAATTGGGAAAGAAGGCAGACAAATGGGTCAGAACAAGGATTAAGCAGAAACCCCAGGACCAAGGTGGTGGCCAGAAGAAAACAGACCAGAAGGGTGGGAATCAGAAAGAAAAAGAAAAGGACCAGAAGTCTTCAGGCCCCCAAACTAATAATAAGGAGGGTGTTTCCCAAAATGGAAACAAGAAAAAGAAGAACGATGGCCCAAAGAAACCTTGGTGTAATACCTGCAAATCAATTTCACACTGGGGCAGTGAATGCACCAAGAAAAATCCAGTCCCCGCCACTGCAGCTCCTAAAGCACCTGCACCCCCTAGTTCAGTTAGCAGTGGTGGAACACAGCCAAAGGGTGTAGTAGGGTTAACCCTGGGTACTGAGGTAGGATCTGGCCTAGTCAGAATCCCTACTCAGGCAGTTCTCCTATATGACGTGGACCTAGCTTTGTCCACTACAGTGAGTCCCAGTAACCTGGGCAAATATAGGCAGAAGCCTTTGATAAATGAGAAACTGGCTCAGGCCTACAGGGACACATGTGCCAGTGTCACAATGGTGACACCTGACTTTGTGGACCCTGGACAGATTGTACTAGGTGAAAGTTACCTAGTGACCAATGCAAGCAACTCCACTACTACACATAGTGTGGCAGTTGTGAACTTCTCCTGGGGAGGGGTAGATGGCCTAAAGAAAGTTGTTGTGAGTGCAGACCTTCCAGTGGACTGTCTGTTAGGCAATGATCTTGAAAGCTCAGTTTGGTCAGAAGTGGAGTACAGGACTCATGCAGAAATGCTAGGGATTTCAGCACATGTCCTTGCAGTGACAAGGACTCAGGCTAAGAAGTGCCTTCCTGAACCAGTGGTGGATCTTGGAACAATAGACCAACCACAACCCAAGAGAAGGAGCAAAAGGGTAAAGGCTATGTCTTCCCCCTTGCCCCAGGTTGAGGATCAGGTTTCACAGGAAACTGATTCTGCAGTCCAAGAGGAGACTGTCTCTGAGGAACTGGAGCCTGATCAGGTTGAGTTTCTGGGGACAGGGGGACCCTCAAGGGCAGACCTGAGGCAGGCTCAATTAGATTGCCCTTCACTTGAACCCCTCAGACAGCAAGCTGCTGCTGAGGCTGCAGGGAATGCCCAAGGTACCCATAGTGTGTATTGGGATGATGGACTCCTTTACTCAGAGGCTAGAGACCCCAAGCCTGGTACAACCAGGAGGTTGGTCATACCTTTGAAGTTTTGGGGTTTCCTTCTTACCTTGGCCCATGATATTCCCCTTGCAGGACACTTAGGCCAGAACAAGACGTGGGACAGGCTTGTTTCACACTTTCACTGGCCTCATATGTCAGAAAATGTCAAGGAGTTTTGTCACTCCTGTGTCACTTGCCAAGCCAGTGGTAAGTCAGGTGGCACAACAAAGCCCCCCCTCATACCACTACCTGTGGTGGGGGTACCCTTTGAAAGAGTTGGAATAGATATTGTGGGTCCCATAGATCCTCAAACAGCATCTGGGCACAGATTTATACTGGTGGTAGTGGATCATGCCACCAGGTACCCAGAAGCTATTCCCCTGAGGACCACCACAGCACCTGTGGTGGCAAAAGCCCTCATTGCAGTTTTCTCAAGAGTGGGCTTCCCAAAGGAGGTATTGTCAGACAGAGGTACTAACTTCATGTCTAGCTATTTGAAAGCAATGTGGAAGGAATGCGGAGTAAACTACAAGTTTACCACACCCTATCACCCACAGTGCAACGGGCTTGTGGAGAGATTCAACAAGACCCTCAAGGGAATGATAAAAGGGTTACCAGAGAAGCTTAGGCGGAAATGGGACATCCTTTTACCCTGCTTGCTCTTTGCTTACAGAGAGGTCCCACAGAAGGGGGTTGGCTACAGCCCTTTTGAATTTTTGTTTGGCCACCCTGTGAGGGGTCCACTATGTTTGGTGAAGGAAGGATGGGAGTTACCTCTCAAAAAGCCTAAGCTAGATGTGGTGGACTATGTACTTGGTCTCCGCTCCCGGATGGCTGAATACATGGAGAGAGCATCCAAAAACCTGGAGGCCAGTCAAGAATTACAGAAAGCTTGGCATGACCAAAAGGCTGTTCTGGTTGAGTTCCAGCCAGGGCAGAAGGTGTGGGTGTTGGAGCCAGTGGCCCCAGCAGCACTCCAGGACAAATGGACTGGACCCTACCCTTCATTGAGAAAAAGGGAGAAGTCACCTACTTGGTTGACTTTGGAACCCCTAGGAGCCCCCACAGGGTGCTCCATGTAAATCGTTTGAAAGCATTTGTGGACAGGGAGGACATGAGCTTGCTCATGGCCACAGATGGGGAACAGGAGGAAGAGAGTGACCCTCTCCCAGACCTACTTTCCCAGAACCCTGATGATGGTTCAGTTGATGGAGTAGCCTTGGCAGGCAGCCTCACTGACCAGCAACAGATGGACTGCAGACAGGTTTTGCAAGCCCACAGACATTTGTTTTCACTCACACCCAGTCAAACTAACTGGTGCACCCATGAGGTGGACACTGGTGACAGTCTGCCTGTCAAGAATAGAATCTACAGGCAACCTGACCATGTCAGGGATTGTATAAAGGCTGAGGTGCAAAAGATGTTAGAGCTTGGAGTGATTGAGCCATCAGAGAGCCCATGGGCCAGCCCAGTGGTCCTTGTGCCAAAACCTCATACCCAAGATGGAAAGAGAGAAATTAGGTTTTGTGTGGACTGCAGAGGTCTCAATGCTGTCACTAGGACAGATGCACATCCCATTCCAAGAGCAGATGAGCTCATTGATAAATTGGCTTCTGCCAAGTTTCTGAGCACATTTGATTTGACAGCTGGCTACTGGCAGATCAGACTAGCTGAAGAGTCAAAAGCCAAGACCGCATTCTCTACCCCTAGTGGACATTATCAGTTTGTGGTGATGCCGTTTGGTTTGAAGAATGCACCTGCCACTTTCCAAAGGTTGGTGAACCAAGTCCTTGCTGGGTTGGATGACTTTTGTGCAGCATATCTAGATGATATTGCTGTTGTTGTTGTTGTATAGCTTTATTTCGAAATATTTCATTTCATAAAAGCGTTTCAGTAAAAAACGAATGCAAAAATGAGAACAGTTATACAATTTGGCCATCAAAACTGACAGATCTCAAAAAGACATTATAAAATATACAACATTAGTAAATAACATCCATCTAAAAGCATTTGTACAAACACATAATTATCATCTTTGAAAAAAAAAAAAAAAGAAAGAGGGACACAACAATAAACAGCGGGGCCGGTGGAGTGTGGATTGGTACCCTTACTGGAGAATCATTCTCCTCGCGGATCTTATCCTCCAAGCCCACCCCAAGAATTTTGCCAGGCCACAAGCAAGCAGTGGGTGAGGGTCTGATCTTAACAACTGTAAGGCCTCCAAGTGTGACCGGGTGCCCAGCCTCGAACAGAGCGGTTTCAACCATCTGCGGCGAGGAACAGCATAAGCTGGACATTCGAACATCAGATGGGGAATGGATTCATCCCTATTCGCACAAAAAGGGCAAGTTGCTATGGTTTGCCAAGGTGGTTTCCAATTGGCTGTCCTTGTGCCTAAAGGCAGAACCCCAACCCTGAATTTAAAATACAACGCCCTGTCTGCTGGGTTCAAGATCACATCAAGGTACGGTTCTCTGAAAGGACGGCATTTGGTAATATGCTGTCTTTAGCTCCACCTGGGAGGATCACCTGATCCACCTGAAGAAAGTTCTTGAGGCCCTGCAAAAGGCAGGCCTGACTATCAAGGCTACCAAGTGCCAGATAGGGCAGAGTAAGGTTGTATACCTGGCCCCCTAGTAGGTGGGGGTCAGGTTCAGCCACTGGAGAGCAAAATCCAGACCATACAGGACTGGGCTCCTCCAGTTACCCAGACACTAGTCAGAGCCTTCTTGGGCCTGACTGGGTATTACAGAAAGTTTGTGAAAAACTATGGGTCCATTGTGACACCATTAAATGACTTGACATCCAAGAAGATGCCAAAAAAGGTTCAGTGGACAGTTAGCTGTCAAAAGTCATTTGATGACCTGAAGAAGGCCATGTGCTCTGCACCTATCCTGAAGAGTCCTGACTACTCCAAACAGTTCATTGTACAGACAGATGCTTCTGAGTTGGGGGTGGGAGCTGTGCTCTCACAACTTAATCAAGATGGTCAAGACCAGCCCATTGCTTTCATTAGCAGAAGGCTGACCCCCAGGGAGAAACGTTGGTCAGCCATTGAGAGGGAGGCCTTTGCTGTGGTTTGGGCCCTGAAGAAGTTGAGGTCCTACTTGTTTGGAACTCACTTCCTAGTTCAGACAGACCATAAGCCCCTCTTGTGGCTAAATCAGATGAAGGGTGAAAATCCCAAACTGCTCAGGTGGTCCATTTCGCTACAGGGGATGGACTTTACAGTGGAGCACCGCCCAGGGACTGACCATGGTAATGCAGATGGTCTCTCCAGGTACTTCCACTTAGAACATGAAGACTTATCTGGTCAAGGTTAGTTTAATGTCCCTGCATTTGGGGGGGGTTGTGTAGGAGAGTAGGGTCTGCTATCCTATGGTCACCCCAAATTTTTGCTTTTTGCTTCACTGGTTTTCGACTACTGAGGCTGTGGGCCTGCTAATCAGACCCCCAGCCTGCTGTTCTCTCTCTAAATTATTAATACATGTGCTATAGGTACATACCACAATTGAAAATTAACTCCTTGTCAGCCCCTGTACCATGCACTATAGGTGCTCAGGGCATAGGTGCCACCAAGGCCTACCAGGGGCTGCAGCATATCTTTTGCCACCCCTGGCTGGTTCTTAAATTGACACAACTGGCTGATCACTCAGCTGGGGTAAGGTGGTGTAATCACCCCTTGCTTAGATATAGTATACCTATATCTAAACCTATATCTGGACACATATAAACCTGTGAGCCACTCCTATGGAAGGCCTCATCAATCCTGGAGGCAGAGTGCGTGGTTTAATGTGAGATGGAGCTCTAGCATGAGCTGAGCCTGTCTGCAGCCGTCGGGAAGAAATCCCTAAGCTGTTTCAGGATAATGCCATACCATATACTATTAAGTGCATTATAATCCTCGCGGTTATATAGCAACTTTGGTTTGGCTTTATCAAAACATGTCGTGTAAGGTGTCATACGATTTGGAATACTATCCCCTCGCCAGTTCTTGCGACGGGGATAGCATTCCACCCCTCTAGAGGGAGAAGACATGTTACTTTACTTAAATGCGGTTAATTTCTAAAAGGGCCTCAGATCCACAAAATGGATGCTTCTGCCACAGACACAAGTCTGACCCCCTGAAGCTGACCGAAACTCAGCCAAAGGAGCCTGGACAAAGGGTTTCCTGTCACAGGGAGGTGTCACACCCCCCAGACAGGAGATAGTGGATTGTAGCAGGGAGGTTTGAAAGAAACCAGACACTGCATGGGGAGCACAAGGCTTCCCCTTGCATAATCCGGTCAAACCGGTTCTGGGGCACACCAGCCCCAGTCCCAGCGCGGCCTGGATCAAAGGAAAGGGGTGTATCCACCCCCTTCCTGGGTCCCACCCATAGGAGGGGACCTAGCAGGTAATCCAGCCCCCCAGATTCGAATAAGAGTGGGAGCAGTGCCAATGCACTTCAGATTATCCTGATGAAACATAAGAAACAAAACTCTGGACCCTTCGACATCCTACTCAACGTAGAAGACTGAAGAATCTCCCTTGTGGCCAAGGAGTGACCACCCTGTGCAAACAGGCACCATCCAGCACCTTGACGTCTGCTTTGTTGCAGTTCCCGCCGGAACTCGAGCGACAGAGATCGACGAGATTAAGCTTGCCTGCCTTCTAACAGCCCGATCCACAGTCCCTGCAGAGCTGAGACCCGTGGAGGCGACCGGAAGCGTGGGGCACGCCATCTTGGAAAGACCACGAGACGCTGACCGTGCAGCCCACGAGTGACCCTCGAAGCTGTACACCGGGGTTTGAGAAGCCCCAACCCTGAGCCACTCTTGCACCGAAGTTCACCCCTCTACACTCGACGAGTGCTGCGTGGGGCCCTTCTGCTTCTTTTGGCTCAACGCGTTGGCCCGGTCACCTGCCAGCCGGCTTGTGGCCCCTGAGCCGACGAAACTTGAAAAACGACTTGCGATTCTGGTTGCTCCAGATTTGCACCAGCTCCCTTGAAAAGGAGCCCCCACTCTGACCCTCCTGGTCCGAGTGAGAAGCAATCTTCCAGTTCCGCATGGATTGCTTTTGCCAAGTGTTGTTTGCTCCAATCTTGAAGCCGACAGCGCCGACGGCGAGAGCCTGCATAGGACAGATCGTGACCTGCTCCTGGACGTCGTAGATGCCCCAGAGCCCATGTGACAGTGGAGAGAAGCTCCTCGACAACCACCTGATTGCGCCCGACATTGCCTGGTTCCGTCCTGGTTCCACCCTGGTCACTGCTGAGTGACCCAGACTCTGTCCCCTCTGCTTTCAGGTACTTTTCGACTTCGATCCACCCTTGGATCCCACCGGACACTTCTCCTTCACAGCGCCTGCAGCCTCTTCAGCTTCAAGCACCAAGAACCAGCGTGACGAAACCCGACACTACTTCGACCCTGTGCACCCGCTTCCTGTGGGTAAGGTAACATTGCAACGCCAGTGTTCCCACACTGGTACACACCTCTAGGGTCTGTGTCTTAAGTTTTGTCCCTCTAGGTTCAGCGGAAGTGTCCTTAAACTCTATTTGTGTAACTTTTACGCACCATTGACTAACATTGGTGCATGCGTGCGCTTTCAGCACTGCACCCGAATCCCACGGGCTTTTCCCGACTTCAGCATTGCTTGTCCCGACTGCTCCCAGCGATTCCCTAGGCCCTAGGCCTAACCACTGTTCGATTGGTATCTCTTATACCACTTGTTTAGTATATGGTCTGAGTGGCCCCTCGCCCTCATCCATAATTGTGCAACTTTGTATGTTATACTGTGCTTTTGATTTAACGCTTGTGCCCCTTTATTCATGAAGAGTACTGGGGATTATTTTGAGTAATAAATACATATATTTTTATAATATATACTTGTGTGGTGTCCTTTCATTTGATATTACAGGATTGTGATTGGTAAAACAGCTCGCTTAACACGACCTCTTGAGTTAAGCCTTTAAGGCTGCTTAGTCTATGCTACCATTAAGATAGCTTGTCTACAATGTTGACTTACAACCAGACACCATAAGGGGTTATTTGGACTGATACAAGGTGGTTCCAGAATTGGAAACATCATATATCAGGCCAACTTCTCACATGTGTGAATCCTAAATTACTAATGCTGGAAAAGAAAATATCCATACGTGTAACACAAAGACAGCTTTCACAATGCAGTTATGCTGAATAGGTTACTAATCCAAATGTTACTTTTTGCGCTGGCGGCTTGAAGCAGGTTGCTCCTGTGAATGCATGGCATCTTGTTCTGGTCCTGTACTAGCACGCCTTCCACTTCTGCGTTGGGTCAATTGGGTTGTTGGGGTGGGGTTTCTACTGCTCCTACTGGAGTTGTCCTCACTTTCAGCAGAGCCTAGGAGAGCACTTGCACCAGTTGGAGGTTTGCATAGATTCTAACAACAAGGTCATTTTGTCCACACTTTTAGCCATTTCACGTGTGCAGTCACTCAATTCACGCTGCATGTTAATGCTGCGCCTAGTGAAATTGCTAGTGACAGAACAAAGCCTGTTAATTGCCTTAGTGTAAGTATGCATCCTGACATGTGCAGTCTGTGCAGCCCTGGTACGAGCACTTTCTGTTTGTGCAAGGGTCAAGCAGAGTTTCTCGATTGATGCAGCAATGCCTTCTTGATTTTTATTGGATTTCAAAAGCTGTCTATTTATTGACCTGAGTGCCTTGTGTTGCAGGCGCTGTACATGAAGCATATCCTGCTCAAGGCCAGCAAAAACAGTGCCTCCTTCACTGGGCCCACTGCTGCTCCTACATGTCTCCAAATGGAATGACCGTGCCCTCCTTGGTATTTGTGGTTGGTCTTGTGAGTCTAGAGGGGACACTGTGTCAGTCTCATTGGGTACTGAACCTCCATCTAAATTTTCCTCATCTTCCATTGCTGGCAGAGGTGCAACATGTCTGCGCTTCCTGTTGATGTTTCTATTTTGGACAGGGGCATCAGTTACTCCTTCTTCTGTGTCAGGCGTAACATGTGGAGGAGAGTTATCCAGATCACTCTCTGCCCTGGAATCTCTTGAATGTTCTGTGGATGTAGAGTGTGATAAATGAATTTGTGTTTCTTCAAAATAAAATGATTTCATTGCAGACAATAACTTGCACTACACTGTTTTAGTTTCACAAATTACTACTTTAAAAAAGAAATCATGTGCTCATATGATGAAAAGTGTGATAATCATAATTGCACTACAACTCCCATAATGCATTGCTCAGTTCTGGTTTGACAGTCTAACTGGACTTCTATTTATCTACCAAAAAGTATAAGCACAGAACACACACACACATTCATTACACACATTCTAAGAACTAATTTGCATGCATCTTACCATGTGCAGTTGCTGTAGGGTCTGAGCTATCAATGTTAGCCACTCCACTCACACTGTCTGGTAGCAGGGTTGATTCTATTAATTCCTCAAGGGGTGTTAGTTAGTCTACAGATGAAGTTCCACCACCTGTTTTATTTGCCTCTTTAATTCTGTCTGCAAGTCTCTCTTTTGATCTTAGTCGCATGTCATACCATCTCTTCTTAATTTCATCAATGGAGCGAGTGGTAACTCCTACTGAATTCACTTTTTCCTGGATCTCCAACCAGATTTTCCTTTTTCTTGAGTCAGGAACTTTTAGTGCTTTCTTCCCAAAAAGATCCTCATGGGTAAGAACCATTTCTTCTATGAGGATTTCTTGCTACTTTTCTGAAACTTTTTGCTTCCTTTTTCTCTCTTTTCGCCTGGCGAAAAAACCCGACTACAGACAACATGACCGCCCTCAAGCACGCCACCCGCAAACACCACCAGCTGATCCACACCACCAAGAAGACAGCATTAAAGGAACGTCTCAACAACAACGCACACAACAGCAAGGAACTCTTCACCATCGTCAAAGAGCTCTCCAACCCCAGCGCCGGAAACAACGACATCACGCCCTCACAAGACCTCTGCGACTCACGCCTCGTTCTTCCACAGCAAGATCGCCGACATACACAACAGCTTCGGCGCACAGACCACGCACCTAACCACCGAACCGACGTCCTACACCACCGCCCTCCGCGCCTGGACCCCGGTCAGCACTGACGACACCATCCACACGATGAACCCCATCCACTCCGGATCACCAACTGACCCATGCCCCCACCACATCTTCAACAAGGCCGACTCCGTCATCGCACCCCAACTCCGGGACATCATCAACCGCTCCTTCAGCACCGCCACCTTCCCGGAGAGCTGGAAGCATGCCGAACTCAGCGCCCTCCTGAAGAAACCATCAGCAGACCCCACCGACCTCAAGAACTACCGCCCCATCTCGCTCCTCCCTTTTCCTGCCAAAGTCATCGAGAAGACCGTCAACAGACAGCTCACCGCCTTCCTCGTGACGAACGGATCCCTCGACCACTCGCAGTCCGGCTTCCGAGCCAACCACAGCACCGAGACCGCCCTCATCGCAGCCACTGACGACATCCGAGCCCTGCTCGACAACGGGGAAACAGCGGCCCTCATCCTCCTGGACCTCTCCGCAGCATTCGATACTGTCTGCCACCGCACCCTAGTACAGCGCCTCAGCAACATCGGAATCCAAGAGAAGGCACTAGAGTGGATCATCTCGTTCCTCACCGGAAGAACCCAGAGAGTCCGCCTCCCCCCGTTCAGATCCAAGGCCACTGAAGTCATCTGCGGCGTACCACAAGGATCATCACTCAGCCCCACCCTCTTCAATGTCTACATGAGCCCCCTCGCAGCCATCGCACGCCAACACAACCTCAACATCATCTCCTACGCCGACGACACCCAGCTCATCCTCTCCCTCACCAACGACCCAGCCACCGCCAGAACCAACCTACACGAAGGGATGAAAGACGTAGCCGAATGGATGATGAACAGCCGCCTGAAACTGAACTCAGACAAGACGGAAGTCCTCATCCTGGGATCATCACCCTCGGCCTGGGACGACTCCTGGTGGCCCCCTGCCCTGGGCAGCGCACCCAAACCAACAGACCACGCACGCAACCTCGGCTTCATCCTGGACTCCTCCCTCTCGATGACCAGACAAGTCAACGCCGTCTCATCATCATGTTTCAACATCCTACGCATGCTCCGAAAGATCTTCCGATGGATCCCCACCGATACCAGAAAGACGGTCACACAGGCACTCGTCACCAGCCGACTGGACTACGGGAACACCCTCTACACCGGAACCACAGCCAAACTTCAGAAGAGACTCCAACGCATCCAGAACGCCTCCGCACGACTCATCCTAGACATCCCCCGACACAGCCACATCTCTGGACACCTGAGAGACCTGCACTGGCTCCCAGTCAACAAGAGAATCACGTTCCGACTCCTCACCCACGCACACAAGGCCCTCCACAATCTGGGCCCCAGGTACCTCAACAACCACCTGACCTTCTACACTCCTACCCGACAGCTGCGATCGACCAGCCACGCCCTTGCCGCCATTCCACGCATTCGAAGAGCCACAATGGGAGGAAGATCCTTCTCCTACCTGGCAGCCAAGACTTGGAACTCCCTCCCCATCCACCTCCGTCTGACCCAAGACCACCTCTCCTTCAGGAAGCAACTCAAGACGTGGCTGTTCAAGCAGTAGCGGACCCCCCTCCCCCTAGCGCCTTGAGACCCTCCGGGTGAGTAGCGCGCTATACAAATTTCTTGATTGATTGATTGATTGATTTTCAGCTAACATTTCCTCCTGTGCCTTCTGTGACTCCATTGCTCTCCAAACAGGTCTGCTCTGCCTCACAACACTCTTCCAACTGCCACTGGGTGTGGCTCAGGGAAGCAGGTGCAAGCAATCACTGGAACTTCCTGGTTGTGATGTCATCAGGCTGTTCCTGCATTGCATGTTCCCGTTTTAGCGATTTCTTAGTTTGCGAAATTCGCTAAATAAGAAATCGCAGAAAAATCGCAATTTATTCTGCGAATTTTTAAGGAATCTCTAATTTATCGCAAAAATGTACATACATCCCATTTTGCGATTCCGAAATTGCGATTCGCAAAAAATCGCAATTAAGGACTCGCAAAATGAAATGTTGATACATCTGCCCCATAGTCTATTCTAGAGAGACTATTATGTACTCCAGAATGGAATGTGTATTGCCGTCCTGTCGGGTTCTGGTCCTCCAGACATCTAATAGGCCAAGCGCATCTGCAAATTCTATTGTTGTGGTTGGTCCCACTAGGGTCTCTAGGGGGCTGTCGGTTTATGGATGCATTCATGGTGGCATTAAAGTTGCCCCCCATAATCAGTTCTCCACCGGGGAGTGCGAGTAGGAATTTTCCCAGCTCTGGAAAGGCAGTCTGGTGCAGTGCCGGCAGGATATATACTGATACAATGTTATATATTCTACCGTCCCATTGGCATGTTATTGCAGCAAATCTTCCCTGATCATCCTTGTGTGCCCCGGTTACAATTAAAGGGAAACGTCTGTTTATTAGGATCCCTACCCCTCTGGAACCGGAGGTAAAATCAGAGTGGACTATCATTTGAATCCCCATCTGTCCAAAGCCTTAACAGTCGTTCCATGCATGTGGGATTCCTGGCGGAGTGCCACCGCAGGATTTTTACGTCTAAGGTAGTGTAATACTAAACCTCGCTTTATTTTGGCCCCCAAGCCATTGACATTCCATGAAATCACTTTCAATGGTGAGCCGCACCTTTGGGAGGTTTGCGTCTGGAGACCGGCGTCACTGTCTTCTAGGTTCGTGCTTGCAATAATTATGATTAATGGTCAGCCTGTCTTGGGCTACTTGGAACTTGTCTCCTGGGCTGTCACCTGTGTTGATCCTTGCTGTTGCACCTAACATAAAAATTGCAATCATAACTAAAAAGAACATAATTAACTGAACCCATCCCTCCACCTCCCTCCCTGCCTCCCTGCACAGCGGTTTTAGAACTAATCGCCTCCCCAACTCAGCAGAGTGCTTTATTCCCATAACTGTGTACTTGCGTAAAGGGGAGAGTCACTCCATGTCTCCCGCACGCACTCCCAATCATGTCCTTATAGTCTGTAGCGAACGATCTGCACCTTACATCCTTCCGATCCAAGCCGTATTTTTCAGACAGAGCATCATATGGACTCTCCTGTGTTTGTCTTTCAGTCTATAGGGTCGTACACCATTCTGCCGAACGGGTTTCTTGTCTGCAGGTCGTCATTCCCTTGGCATGTCGGTAAGTTGTTCCCAGGCATGGCGATGTCACCTTGGGATGATCTTGTGGCTTAGAGCATGTCATCGAAAATGTCATTCTGTGTCGCTTCCGACCCCTGCGCTGGTGTTTGCTCCTGTCGAGATTTCTGTTTCTTTCGGTTGGGCCATTTGAGAGAGTTGCTGCCTTTGTTTCACCCCTTGCCTGTTGCTTCCTTTGGCTGGACGCCATCCTTCCAACCAGTCTTGGGCCTTTTCTGGTGTCGTGAAGAACCAGCTTTTACCTTCTGCTTCAACTCTTAGTGTTGCTGGAAAGAGCAATGCATATTTAAGTTCTCTGTTACGTAGCTCTCATTGCTTAGTGACCGCCGCAGTGTAATCCGGGTATAATTTTCACGTCACTGTTATCTATCCACAAGGGGGGTGCGACTCTGGCCGCCTGCAGAATCGCATCTCGGTCTCTGAAGTTAAATATTCTTGCCAGAATAGGTCGTGGGGGGCTCCTGGCTTGGGTCACCCGCCTGGTACTCGGTGGGCTCTTTCCACTGAAAAGAATTTCGAGAGTCCGCGAGGTTGTAGCTGTGTTTGGACCAGTTCTTCCAGGAAGAGATCTAGATCCGGCCCCTTGACTCTCCCTGGTAACTCCACCAAGCGCATGTTGTTGCGACGCGAGCGCCCTTCCTGGTCATCCAGTTTCTCGGCCATCTGCTTGGTCCTTGCTCTAGGTGACATACTTGCCGTTGCAGCATCACAGTGTTTGTTGAGAGGGCCGCCGTGGTGGTTTCAACCTCTGTCATTCTTGTGCGCATCTTGGAAACATCCGCTCTGAGCGGCGTTATGTCACAAGAAATAGTCCCTATGGAGGTTTGCATTTGCTGAAGGATGGTCATCACATCTTGCAGGGTGATCTCTTTTTGTTTCTCTGACTGCTGGCCGTTAGCAGAGCCCTGGGCCATGCCTGGTGCAACCTGTTGCTCCTTGGTAAAGGCGTATTTATCTAATCTGTCCTCTCCCTCCCATGGCGCCCTAAGTCTCAGGAGGGTATACCCTGTCCAATTGAAGTGGGGGGGTTAGTGCCCATTATTTTCTACCAGCGTTGAGTTAGGATTGGGGGTGGTCTGTCAGCTGTTCCCTCTGATAGCTGGCCTCCACTGTTGCTCCTGAGAAGGTCAGGTGTGGCGCTGTGGTTGTCTGCTCTTGTCCAGCCGTATAGGCCACCATTATCCTCCCGTCCACTGGGGGCCAAGTTGCAATAATTTGAAGGGGTTTCAATGCCTAGCAGGCTGGTCTGGTTGTTTTATCCTGCTTCAGTGAGCAGTTCCGGTGGCCCCGCAGCCAATATTCCACCCAGTGAGCCGCCTCTTTCTCTGCATTAATAGAGGTCTGGTGTTGCCATGTATAATAGTGCTGGCCATTGTGCAGGGTCGCCGCGGTCCTCCCACCTTGTCTGTCACTTTGCTCTGAAGCAGTCTAATACTGCCGGGCGCCCCCTCTGTGCCTCTATCCTTCGGCGTCTTAATGGCCGCTCCTCTGACCCAGCTATCATGTATTGCGTCTACAAAGTGCTCCAATGACGCTGTGGCCGATATTGGTGCCCGAGTGCCGTCTCTATTAAACTGTGTTGGGAAATATGCGTAGGCCGCCCACTGCAGTATCTGTCCTAATGCGCATCCCCTGCGCTCACCTCCTCACGGCCGTCGCTTTGTCACGATTTGATCGGACTCCTCCAGGGCACTCACGCTGTTATTCTGTCCCCCGGTGTTTCCACTGATTCCGCAGCTGTGCGGGCAGCTATTCTTGCTCCGTCTTAGTTCTGACGATACCCCGGGCGGCGCAGATATCGTTCCTCCTATCCACTTGCTGCTCGGTCACGCTCCGTCCAAGTCTCCGTAGTGCCAGGAAATCCCGCCTCCACCACAGGCAGCCATTCAGGGCATGCAAGGTCCCGGCTCAGCCTCAAGGTCAAGGCCTCGGCTCTGCCCCTAAGTCTTTGGCGCCTTTGGTTGCGTTCTTTTCACCAAAACTTCAGCAGCTTCTGCTTGAGTCTCCACTGTGCCCCCCGTCTTTGTTTTTCAATGGTGCAGATGCCGGATTGATACCAGGATTTCTGGGGAATATCGGGTGGTCACCGGAGCTCTCTCAGGATGCGGCCATCTTCAACGGTCGCTAGCCACGCCCCCTAACCATACTTTTTAATACTAATTGATCTTCAGGGATTTTTATTTGAGCGTTCAATGCCTCTGAGAACTGTTGCGATAGCAAAGGTAGCTCCAATGAATTTAAATATCTCCAGAGTTCTGCCTTATCTACCCCCTGCGTTTCTCCATAGATATGGATAAAATGTGCACAAAACACCTCACCAATAACCCACTAATCATCTTCTAACATACCTGTTGCTGGATTTTTTATTTGAGTGATTAATTGCGCAGCTTTTTGGGATTTCGTAGACGAAGCCAAAAATCTGCCAATCTGCTGACTCTCCTCATAAAGCTTTTGTTGGTAAGCCTTACTCCCTGCAATCTCCTCTGTTAAGAAGAAATCTTTCAGATTCTCCTTAGCCCTAGCTAACTCTTGCTGCTGTGCTTTTATAGTGGTCGCTGATGTATCTGTAAAGATTACCTTTAGTCTACCCTTCTCCACAGCCGTTTGTAGTGCGAAAATGTAATGTTTCCGCAGGTTATATATTCTTGCCTTATAAGAAATAACCTGGCCTCTAAACATGGCTTTAAAAGCCTCCCAGACCGTAAATAAAGAGGTCGTATTTAATGATGCTGAAAAAACTCCTTGATAAACCCTCTGGTTTCTGTTAACCAGGTTGTGTCTTGTAGTAGGGATTTATCATATTGCCATCTAGGCCTCTTTTTTACAATACTGCTTAATTTAAATGTAAATGAAACTAAAGAATGATCTGAAAAAGAATTGGCCACTATTTCTGCCGGACCTTTGGCAACTAATTTGTCCACTAAAAAATAGTCCAATCGTGAGCTGATCTAAATCTTGCTGATTAACAGGTGAATTGAAAGAAACGGGGATGGCCTAATCTCCAGGGATCTGTTAGTGAGAAATCTCCTGTAAGGCTATTGATTAGTTTTGCGGTTTTAGGCTTTAGTTGACGCTTCGCCTTATTTGATGAATCCAATGCTAGATTCTGACTAAAATTAAAATCACCGCCCAAAATTAGTATTCCTTCCATTCGTACTGCTAATTGGTAAATTTGGCCGAGTGCTACGGTATCATCTTCAATAGGACCATAATAATTTACCCACAGCCATCTACCTTTCCCATCTCGTTGGACGTCCTTAACCTGCCAGTTAAGTGTGTTTGCTAGTAGAATCCCTACACCTCGGACAGCTAGATTGGCGGAAGAAAAAAATGCCTGTGAATACCTTTTGGGAAGTACTATCTTTGGGTTATCAGTCCTAAGATGTGTTTCCTGTAGAAACACAATCTCAGGAGAAAGGGAAGTAACCCAATTTAAAAGAGCAGCTCTTTTCCACGGGTTAAGTAATCCACTAACATTACAGGTAAGAAAATGTACATTCTGCATCTATACATTTTCATCTTGTATTCTGTATTTTTGAAAAACCCACCTGACGTGCACTGATTCAAGTAAATCCATAAAATCGATTACATCTTTCCTGTTCATTTTTTCCTATTGCTAAAAACCACTCCCCTGAAAAAACTACCTCTAAGACCCTGACCTCCCCCCCCCCCCTAGAAATGTGGTCATCCCCTCAGGCCCTGCAACCCACATCTCTCCCTCCCTTTGGCCAATGGGGTGCCCTGTTTCTGCAACCTAGGTTATCTGCCCCCCCACATGACAGAGAAGACCCTGTGGAGACCCAGTGACCCAGTGAACATAAATCAAACATAAATCAAACGAGAGTCAATTCCACAGATTCAATTCGACACAGATTCATCTCGAAGTAGTAATCTCACTCAGTAATTCCTGAGCTTCCTCTACACGCGAAAGCATATGAAACTTTCCTTTAACCAACACCCTTAATTTAGATTGTTGTGCAATGGATGCCTGAGCTCCCTGTGCCTTAAATAATTACAAAAGCTTTACAAATTATTTACGTCTGTGCGCCGCTCCTGCGGACATATCTGGAAAAATTCAACAATTAGTACCATCGCCGATAACAAACTGTCTCTGCTGAATAGCTTTGGTCAGGACAGTCTCTTTGATTCCATAATCAGCAAAGTTGATTAAGATTGTGTGAGGATACTTAGAATTAGGGATGGGATGAGCAAGAACCCGATGAGCCCTAGTTAATGTCAAATCTCCAGTAAAATCCGGGAGCACTTTTTGCCTAATGAGTGTTTGAACCCAAAGGAGGGTGTTGGTCCCCTCGCTCCCCTCCGGCACTCCCACAATTCGAAGGTTAGAGCTGCGTGAATGATTTTCCTAATCTTCTAGCTTATTCTCAAGAGCAATCTTATCCGCAGTCCCTGAGTTGATTTTCCGGATCGTAGAGCTCATCTGATCCTCCAAGTGAGCTATCCTTGACTCTGCCTCTTCAAGTCTAATGAGGATGCCAGAAATCGATTCTTTGATTTTTTTCAGCCTGAGATAGAAAGCGGCTGTCTCGAGTGCCGGGGACTTTTTCATATCTCTTTTCTCCTCCAAAATGAGATTAAGTACAGTTTTTTATTTCCATTTGTTGCGAGTTGGCTCCGCTGGATGAGAGTTGCAGCTTTTCTTGTGGATTTTTATTCTCCCAATTAATAGCTTGACCCTATCATTCTGGGCCCTTCTCCGTTGTTGCACAAGATATTTCCTGTAATTACTGCAGACTCTCTTGGTGCTGTTCTGAGATGTTTTCTGTATTGGAGGACTGCTCAGGGAGCAAATGCTGATCAGATGAGGCCGATGGACCTGCCTGAGAGAGCAACAAGTTTACCCCCTCAAAATGAGAAGATGTTGAAGGTACCGGAGTTAGAGTTGGGGCCTGGAAAGATGGAGAAATATTTGGCCTCTCAAGGGGATTACTTGCTGTCTCTTCTTCTGAGGTTACTAGTGGGGCAGTACTTAGATGTAGTGAGCCTTGGGTAACTAATGACTGGATGCTCCTCTTGGCAAATAAGGGAAAATCTTTAAAAAAAAGTAGTTCTGTCTTATTAATTCCAGGCGTGGACTCGCTGGGCTGTCCCTATTCATCTTCATTAGGTCCATCATTTACAAGATTCGGGTCCCCTCCCCACTGTTCCCTCTAGGCCGCGCGCGCGCGCGCACCTTCCCTGACGTCAGCGCGCACCACCTAGCGTGGCGCGCGCACACAGGACGTCGCGGGAGAGAGTCGCGCCGCCCGCCGCTTTTAAAAGGCGAGCGGCGCGAACATGAGGCACTTTTCTATGTGGTGGCGGTGGGCGTGAGGAGTGCGGAGTGCAGGTAAGGAGGCGGGGGGTGCTGGTGGTGATTATGGTGTTTGCAGACTGTGGCCTTTTGTTTAAATATTGCTGACAATCAGAGCCCCTTCACGGGCTCCGATTAACAGCAATACTTAAAAAAATGCCAGTCTGCCAAGCGCTTTACTAACAAAAGCGTAGACACTTTCCAAACACAGCGTGTACTTTAGCACACGCTGTGTTTGGAAAGTGTCTACGCTTTTGTTAGTAAAGCACGGGGCAGACTGTGGCATTTTGTTTAAGTATTGCTGTTAATCAGAGCCCGTGAAGGGGCTCTGATTGTCAGCAATATTTAAACAAAAGCCACAGCTGTTGGGGAAACGAGCGGAACAGAAGGGACACAGGACAGAAAGGCACAAAAACGAGACAGAAAGGCACAAAAACTAGACAGAAAGGCACAAAAACGAGTGGGACACAGGACATAAAGGCACAACAAAGAGTGTGACAGAGGACAGAAGGGCACCAAAAACAATGGGACAGAGGGCAGAAGGGCACCAAAAACGAGTGGGGCAGAGGGCAGAAGGGCACCAAAAACGAGTGGGGCTGAGGGCAGGACTGCACCAAAAACGATGGGGCAGAGGGCAGAAGGGCACCAAAAACGAGTGGGGCAGAGAGCAGAAGGGCACCAAATACAACGGGACAGAGGGCAGAGGACACCAAAAACGAGTGGGGTAGAGGGCAGAAGGGCACCAAAAACAAGTGGGGCAGAGGGCAGAAGGGCACCAAAAACAATGGGACAGAGGGCAGGACTGCACCAAAAACGATGGGGCAGAGGGCAGAAGGGCACCAAAAACGAGTGGGGCAGAGAGCAGAAGGGCACCAAATACAATGGGACAGAGGGCAGAAGGACACCAAAAACGAGTGGGGCAGAGAGCAGAAGGGCACCAAAAACGAGTGGGGCAGAGGGCAGGAGGGCATCAAAAACGATGGGGCAGAGGGCAGAAGGGCACCAAAAACAATGGGACAGAGGGCAGAAGGGCACCAAAAACAATGGGACAGAGGGCAGAAGGGCACCAAAAAACGAGTAGGGCAGGAGGGCACCAAAAACGATGGGGCAGAGGGCAGAAGGGCACCAAAAACGAGTGGGGCAGAGGGCACCAAAAATGATGGGACAGAGGGCACCAAAAACGAGTGGGGTAGAGGGCAGAAGGGCACCAAAAATCAGTGGGGCAGAAAGCAGAAGGGCACCAAAAATAATGGGACAGAGGGCAGAAGGTCACCAAAAACGATGGAACACAGGGCAGAAGGGCACCAAAAACGAGTGGGGCAGAAGGGCACCAAAAGCGAGTGGGGTAGAGGGCAGAAGGGCACCAAAAACGAGTGGGGCAGAGGGCAGAAGGGCACCAAAAACAATGGGACAGAGGGCAGAAGGGCACCAAAAACGATGGGACAGAGGGCAGGAGGGCACCAAAAACAAGTGGGGCAGAGGGCAGGAGGGCACCAAAAAACGATGGGGCAGAGGGCAGAAGGGCACCAAAAACGAGTGGGGCAGAGGGCAGAAGGGCACCAAAAACAATGGGACAGAGGGCAGAAGGGCACTAAAAACGAGTGGGGCTGAAGGGCACCAAAAACGAGTGGGGCAGAGGGCAGAAGGGCACCAACAACGAGTGGGGCAGAAGGGCACCAAAAACGAGTGGGGTAGAGGGCAGAAGGGCACCAAAAACGAGTGGGGCAGAGGGCACCAAAAACAATGGGACAGAGGGCAGAAGGGCACCAAAAACGATGGGACAGAGGGCAGAAGGGCACCAAAAACGAGTGGGGCAGAGGGCAGAAGGGCACCAAAAACGATGGGACAGAGGGCAGAAGGGCACCAAAAACGAGTGGGGCAGAGGGCAGGAGGGCACCAAAAACGATGGGGCAGAGGGCAGAAGGGCACCAAAAACGAGTGGGGCAGAGGGCAGGAGGGCACCAAAAACGATGGGACAGAGGGCAGAAAGGCACCAAAAATGAGGGGGCAGAAGGGCACCAAAAACAAGTGGGGCAGAAGGGCACCAAAAACGAGTGGGGTAGAGGGCCGAAGGGCACCAAAAACAAGTAGGGCAGAGGGCAGAAGGGCACCAACAACAATGGGACAGAGGGCAGAAGGACACCAAAAACGATGGGACAGAGGGCAGAAGGGCACCAAAAGCGAGTGGGGCAGGAGGGCACCAAAAACGATGGGGCAGAGGGCAGAAGGGCACCAAAAACGAGTGGGGCAGAGGGCAGGAGGGCACCAAAAACGATGGGACAGAAGGCACCAAAAATGAGTGGGGCAGAAGGGCACCAAAAACGAGTGGGGCAGAGGGCAGAAGGGCACCAAAAACGATGGGACAGAGGGCAGAAGGGCACCAAAAACGAGTGGGGCAGAAGGGCACCAAAAACGAGTGGGGCAGAAGGGCACCAAAAACGAGTGGGACAGAGGGCAGGAGGGCACCAAAAACGAGTGGCATTTGGCGCCGCAGACACGCGAGGTTCGGTTCCTGGCGCACATAGCCATGGTTGCAGCGCACAGAGACCTTCCACTGTCGCACACAGAGGAAAAAAATTAGAGGGAACATTGCCCCTCCCCCATGCTGTAGCTCGAGCTGTGGCTCAAACGGATCTTCTGTGGAGCTCTCAGAGCTTGAATTTAGTCCTGAACAATTAATCATGCCTGGATCTTTAGCAGGGCCGGACTGGCTACCGGGCAGTTGTGTGTGCTGCCGAGCTTGGGGCTAATTTCTCTGTAGTGGGTGGGGGCCTATTTCGTTGATGGGGACGAATTTCGTTTTGCACACGCAGGTCCCCATCAACGAAATTAGCCCCCAGCACGGCGGCACACACAACTGCCCGGTAGCCAGTCCGGCCCTGATCTTTAGCCAAAGTTCGTGCCCCTTTTGCTTGTACCAGCCAGGGTTTTTTTTTTAGCTCTCAGCCCGGTCGCTGCAACCACTTTCGTTACAGCATTAACTTGTTTCTGATGTCTGCCCATCTTATTTTAAATTTCTCTGAAGCCCTCCAGCTGCTTGCTGACCCAGACAGTAATAAACAAATGCCTCACTCGCCTCCCTACCGTCTTGACTCCTCTTGCTGGTCCCGCTCACTGCCACAGGCTCCTTTAGTCTCACTTGGGCTTTTCCTGGCGGGGCATCGGTAACTTTTGCTGTTTAAAAAAGCCAGCCTAGCTGCATAACCTTGCGCCTCAAGCAGCAGTATTTACTGGGCTGTAAAACATGCTTCACGCTCTTACCGAGTACGGATGCAGAGTTGCCAGCAGCCTTCAGCTTTCCCTCAGCTTTCCACCTCCTGTTCTTCCTTGATTTTCGGCAATCCGGTCTAGCAGCAATTACACGGGAGCTTCACGGCTACTCATGGCGAAATCAGAACAAAACAGCATTTCGGCTAGGCTCTCGTTGTCACTGCTCGACTTACATCAACTTGCTTTAATCGTTTTAAAGTAATGTCCCGGCAGCAGCCCCCCTGGCTCCGCGTTCTTCGTGTCCCGGAGCAGTCCACCATCCCACCCTTCACCACGGTCTTCTCTGCGGTGGGTGGGGCATCAATCACCTGCGCTACGGAGAGGCGGGAGTCTCCATAGCCCCAGAATCGTGGTCTAAATATGGATTGCAAAACTTCAGTGACGAAAAGTACACGTCGGTAGGTAAAGTTTGCCATATTTTACCCCATATATACGCACCTTGCCTGTGTATACTCACCTTCATGATATTTGTGTGATCGATATGCAGGACACAATATTTTTGTGTAATGATATTTTTCCTTCAATATTCTGACATACAACCGACAGCACAGTTATAATTATGCAGCTGCAGCAGTGAAAGCTCACCTCACAGACAGAGCACTGGAGTTAACAGTTCAAGTTTGTAGATTTATACAGCTCGGCTTATGACCCGTGAGAGTATCCAACGCTGTTAGGCAAGGGAGATAAGTGATTTGCCCGGAATCACAGGATGTTGTGCCAACGCCTAGACTCAAACCCGGATCCCCAGTCCCATGTCGCCAGCTCTGTCCGCTGCGCCAAATTCTACCACAGAGGCACGTGTTTCCCTACCAAACAAGTAGCTGGTACAGCATGGGAAGCATCAGTTCAGCTACCCATCAGACATATACAGAATAAATAACAGGTGCGACAGAAGTGTAAGCTTCCCTTACATAAGCAGGACAGCTGCAGTGCAGGAGAAGAAACCGCGCCTCCCCCCCCACACACACACAGAGAACATTTGGGGTTCAGACAGCACCAGCGGGTCCTGCAACCGCTCTGTCCTTCAGCAGCGCGGAGATCTCAGAGATCGGGGAGTGGATGTGGTCTCACTGCTCGACTGTCGACCTTGGATGTGGTCTCACTGCTCGACTGTCGACCTTGGATGTGGGAAACCAAGGTTCGCGTCTTGAGATTCTGCGCAAATCACTTAGGGGTATATTATCAAGAACGGAGTTAAAATGATCGCCGGTTTAACGGCAGAAAACTGCAGCTAATCCGGCGATAATGGGCTTGATAATATGCCCTTGAAAATTCCCATAGAAGCCCATGTTCTGGTGTGCATATGGACTGCTATGGGAATTCTCGTGGGCATATTATTAAGCCCATTATCGCCGCTTGAGCTGCAGTTTTCTGCCGCTAAACCGGTGATAATTTTAACTCCGTTCTTGATAATATGCCCCTTAATCTCTCCGTGCCTACCAAAAAAAATGAACGTGTCCTTGTGTAATGTAACTGGTGCTCATGTAAAGCGAAGCTTTGGGTTGAGTTTGCGCTATATAAATTTGCACAAAAAAAACAATAAATAAGAATGTAGATGTGATAATTGACTTATCTAAGCAGCAGAAAAGGGAGGATCTGGTGCCACTGTATGGCGCACATATCTCTGATAAGGTTTCATAGAAAGTATTGTGTTTGTTGTGGACGTCACATCTGTATTATTGTAGCCAGGTCTGGCGTGCTATGTCCAGTTCCAGAGGGCTCATCTGGATTTCTGTGTCCAGGCCAGAAGTGCGCATCTTAAGCATGTTGTACGAGTCTGGGGCCCAGTCTGAAGTATTCTTGTTGTCTCTCGAGGATACTTCTGCATGTTGTGTCTACTTCAGAGGTGTCATTCAGAACACTACATAAAGTATCTGATACTAACTCAATCTGGAGTATTGCGATCTGTAGCAATGCTTCACCTGGAGTAAGGCTGCTTCTTCCAGAGGGCACGTCCAGAAAATTGTGTCCATTCCTAGTTGCCACGTTTGGAGAACTGTATCAAATGATGGAAGCCACTTATGGTGAAGTTGGTTAATGTTCTAGAGGCCGCCTCCAGAATATTGTGGTTGGTTCGAGAGGCAACATCTGGAGTAATGAGTCCAGTTCTGGATGATGGATCTGAAATTATTTGTCAAGTTCTGTGGATTGCATCTGGAGAATCGTTTCTAGCTCTGAAGCCTATGTCTGTAGCACTGTGTCCATATTTGGAAGGCAGAAGTCCAAACTGTTAACATCTCTGAAGGCCATAGCTGTGTTCTTGTGTTAAGTTTACAGACTTCAACCGGGTAGATGTTATGGAGGCCTCATGTTCCCTTTTAGTTTTACTTCTAGCATCAATTCTGTTCTTTTTTACATTCCTGAGTTTATTTATTCAATTAAAAAACCTCCCAACATTTTCCTTACCGATATCTGGATATATGACCCAACACATTTGCTTGACAGTGACTGTTCTATGTAAAACCTATTGGGCTACACCTTTATGACATAATATGAACATCTAAGTATCCAAGTATAATCATCCAGTAATTTAAAAGAAATAGGTCGCCACTACAACTGTTGGCCTTCTGCCTCATGTTAACATTTTGTCACCCTACCAACAAGTGTGAAATCCCCAGCACCCAGGTCCAATCCACAAACGAATCGGGGAAAACAGATCAACAGACTCACACTCCATGCTGCCAGGAAATGAAATGATCACCATGGCATAGCAACACTGCTAAAACCCCAACCACATTACAGACCATTGACTATTCCGCATCAGATCTTCACGAGAGGACCAGTTCTTACCGCAACACTAATGGTGTCATATCACATTATCAGGATCTCCATGATAACAACTTACATTTGGATGTATTTACTGCTTGCATCATTTCGACCTGAACAAAACTGTGCAGGAGATTGCAGTTGCTACTTAAGCCTTTCAATTGGAGTCTACTGTCGACGTGTATGTTTGAATGCTCTCAACTATGATTGTGCTGCTGACAATTGTAATCATGTGCGGCACATTCTTTGGGTGCAGTAAATTTTTTAGCAATTTGTTTGTGTGTGTGGGAGTTGAGGGAGATGCTGCATGCAGGTGCCGTAGGGAAGCGTTTTCGCGAGCGACAACTCCGATGTCACTGCAATGCGCTCTCACTCTACGCACAGCATAGGTAGGGAAAGACCTGCATATGGGGGCCAATTGCCGAACAGAGCAAGGAAATCAACGCACGTGTACTAGGCATTCCGGACTTCATCATGCAAGGTCAAATGACTTATCCTCTACATGCTGCCATTTTATTAAATGCTCATCTGAAGTGCTATATGCTTTTGTGTGCATCGTGGGATTATGTGATTACTTTTGACTACCAGTTTTTTAATGCACTCAATGTGTTTTAACTTACTCAACCTTGAACGTATAACATAATTTTTTGTGCTCTTGCATTTTGATTTGTGATTTAATTTTGTGTCTCCTTGTAGCTTCAAAGTAGGATTGTTTACTTTCTCTTCAGCACAGAGCAAAACAGCCTTGCGTTTGAAAGCATGAGAGAGAAATGTGTGGAATATACTTCTCTGTCTTGGAGTCAAAACACAGAGGTTCGGCTGGCTTCCATCTTGACCTTGGAACAGACCAGTACGGACAGCTTTGGTTTTGCAATAGATGCAATAGATGCAAGGAGGGGAATTCCTAGAAGTGTCTCTTCGTGTTAGTAAAGAGTATTAAAGACAGGAAGTTTTGGCGGTCATACTGAAGCTCACTCGTGAGATGGACGCATTGTTGTGAGAAAGTGTTGCTGTCCCTTTGAGACTTCTTGGTGACTGACTGAAAGGGCTTCCCAGTCGAGCTGACCAGAATGATGCACTCAAATGGTGATGTATGAGTTATGAGTTTCATTGCTCTGTGTTGTTTTCGTGTTGTGCACTTTATAAATTAAAATGTATTCCCTAATTTAACAGTGTTTATCCCTAGCATTTGAAAGTGACTGTTTCTTGCATTTGGCTTGCTATATTATTTGCTCCAATCATTATTATTATCTGCTTATGTTTTGCTCCATTATTATTTGAATTGTGAATATACCATTATTATCTGCTTCCATATTTGCTTGTGATCTATTTTCTTATATTTGACTTGTGAATGTTTCATTATTATTATCTGCTTAGGTTTTGCTCCCTTGCATTTCACCTGTAAATGTTTCATTGTTATTTAACTTGTAAGTGTTTCATTATTATTATTATTTGCGTGTGTTTTACCATTATTATCTGCTAGTATTTTATCTCATGCATTTAAACCTTGTGAGTGTTACATTATTATTTGCTTGTGCACATATATCTATACATTTGCATGTTGTTTTACCTGATTAATTTGACATCTGGGAAAGTTTTCTGTTAGAGAGTGTTGCATTAATAAAACCCCACGCTTTATTTTGAAACTGTCTTTTGATGTGTCTCATTTTAGAGTGTGGAGTCTCCTTTCCAGGTTCTTTATTCTTGTTTTAACGAGTGCCTCTGCTTGAGAGTGCTGAATTTATTTTATTTGGGAGTTTAAAGCAGGACAGCATTGCAGCAATCACTTTCACTCGTATTGAAATTATCCACGCAGAATCCTGTTTGACATAACTCAATCTGGGTATAAGCCTTTTTAAGGTAATTTTGCAGTTTATTATTTATTTGAAGTCTTTTTTCTCCTACTCGTACTATGTCTATGAATGATTCTAAATCAGCAACACGCAGTGTAAACTTAAACCTCAGCTCTCCAAAGGGATTTTTGTCAAGTCCAGGTGAACCCGCAGTTCAATGAGTTTGAATGGAAGGAAGAGTTCCATAACTATATCGCCAATTTGGCAGATAGTAGTGGGTTATTACCTGAAATGGAAAATAGGATTTTTGTAGTAAAGTCGTGGCCCTGCTACAGAAACTGGAAAGGAATGCTGGTGATTTGGATATGTTTAAAATTGCTTATTGGACTTGGATTAGCACTTCTCACCTGAAGTGTGCATAATGGTTATGAGGCATGCCCTTTTCAAAGGAAACAGGAGAAATATGAATATATTAAAGACTATCTGCCTTGAAGAAGCTGAAGGTCACATGCAGCTTTGGCAACTTGCATGATGAATTAATAATCAACCAAATAGTCATGTATGCTAAGAACAAAGACATACAGGAAAGTTTGTGGGTAGACGGAGAAGCTAGTCTCAAGGATATAATGGCAACAGCGAAGAAGTCAGAACTTTTGGAATGATGTGGTAAAGCTACTCTGTCTCAGTAGAAGAAGGAAAATGTTGATTCAGTAAATAAAAGTTCTGACAGTAAACCTAACAAGCATTGGAAATGCAATAGGGCTCGCATTAGGAAAGTTTGAGCTATTGGTCTTATAAATGAATTTTTTTTATTTATGTGTTCTTTTTTAAAATAGCAACATTTTTAGCTTTGTCCTTTACAATGCCAATAGTTATAACTTTCGCAAACACCTATAGCATTTGTAATGCAACATGTTTTGTATTTACATAACTTAGATGTATTGATATTACAAATAACAATGGCTTTTAATTTTTTTAAATAATTAATACTTAAATAATTTATTTAATTTGTAATGGCAATAGCTTAAACTTTTGTAAATAACTTTTGTGAAGATTATGTTCAGTGTTTTTTATTGTGATGAAAATCTAAGAACAGAAGTGAAATATTAACATCTTTTTGTGATTTGTAATAAAGCATGAAAGCTTGAAAACATCTTGAAACATTGAAAGAACATATTTGAACCAGTGATGCTGTGGTTGCGCTGAGTGATGCTGTGGTTGCGTTGAGTGATGCTGTTGTTGCGCTGAGTGATGCTGTGGTGGTGCTGAGTGATGCTGTTGTTGCGCTGAGTGATGCTGTGGTTGCGCTGAGTGGTGTGTGCATCGGTGGAGCTTAGTGGGTGCATTGGTGGAGCTGTGTGGTGGGTGCATCGGTGGAGCTGTGTGGTGGGTGCGTCGGCGGAGCTGTGTGGTGGGTGCATCGGTGGAGCTGGGTGGTGGGTGCATCTGTGGAGCTGTGTGGTGGGTGCATCGGTGGAGCTGTGTGGTGGGTGCTTCGGTGGAGCTGTGTGGTGGGTGCATCTGTGGAGCTGTGTGGTGGGTGCATCTGTGGAGCTGTGTGGTGGGTGCCTCAGTGGAGCTGTGTGGTGGGTGCATTGGTGGAGCTGTGTGGTGGGTGCCTTGGTGGAGCTGTATGGTGGGTGCATCGGTGGAGCTGTGTGGTGGGTGCCTCGGTGGAACTGTGTGGTGGGTGCCTCGGTGGAGCTGTGTGGTGGGTGCATCTGTGGAGCTGTGTGGTGGGTGCCTCGGTGGAGCTGTGTGGTGGGTGCCTCTGTGGAACTGTGTGTTGGGTGCATCGGTGGAGCTGTGTGGTGGGTGCCTCGGTGGAGCTGTATGTTGGGTGCCTCGGTGGAGCTGTGTGGTGGGTGCATCGGTGGAGCTGTGTGGTGGGTGCATCGGTGGAGCTGTGTCGGTGGAGCTGTGTGGTGGCTGCATCGGTGGAGCTGTGTGGTGGGTGCATCGGTGGAGCTGTGTGGTGGGTGCATCTGTGGAGCTGTGTTGTGGGTGCATCTGTGGAGCTGTGTGGTCGGTGCATCGGTGGAGCTGTGTGGTGGGTGCATTGGTGGAGCTGTGTCGGTGGAGCTGTGTGGTGGGTGCATCGGTGGAGCTGTGTGGTGGGTGCATCGGTGGAGCTGTGTGGTGGGTGCATCTGTGGAGCTGTGTAGTGGGTGCATCTGTGGAGCTGTGTGGTGGGTGCATCGGTGGAGCTGTGTGGTGGGTGCATCGGTGGAGCTGTGTCGGTGGAGCTGTGTGGTGGCTGCATCGGTGGAGCTGTGTGGTGGGTGCATCGGTGGAGCTGTGTGGTGGGTGCATCTGTGGAGCTGTGTTGTGGGTGCATCTGTGGAGCTGTGTGGTCGGTGCATCGGTGGAGCTGTGTGGTGGGTGCATTGGTGGAGCTGTGTCGGTGGAGCTGTGTGGTGGGTGCATCGGTGGAGCTGTGTGGTGGGTGCATCGGTGGAGCTGTGTGGTGGGTGCATCTGTGGAGCTGTGTAGTGGGTGCATCTGTGGAGCTGTGTGGTGGGTGCATCGGTGGAGCTGTGTGGTGGGTGCGTCGGCGGAGCTGTGTGGTGGGTGCATCGGTGGAGCTGGGTGGTGGGTGCATCTGTGGAGCTGTGTGGTGGGTGCATCGGTGGAGCTGTGTGGTGGGTGCTTCGGTGGAGCTGTGTGGTGGGTGCATCTGTGGAGCTGTGTGGTGGGTGCATCTGTGGAGCTGTGTGGTGGGTGCCTCAGTGGAGCTGTGTGGTGGGTGCATTGGTGGAGCTGTGTGGTGGGTGCCTTGGTGGAGCTGTATGGTGGGTGCATCGGTGGAGCTGTGTGGTGGGTGCCTCGGTGGAACTGTGTGGTGGGTGCCTCGGTGGAGCTGTGTGGTGGGTGCATCTGTGGAGCTGTGTGGTGGGTGCCTCGGTGGAGCTGTGTGGTGGGTGCCTCTGTGGAACTGTGTGTTGGGTGCATCGGTGGAGCTGTGTGGTGGGTGCCTCGGTGGAGCTGTATGTTGGGTGCCTCGGTGGAGCTGTGTGGTGGGTGCATCGGTGGAGCTGTGTGGTGGGTGCATCGGTGGAGCTGTGTCGGTGGAGCTGTGTGGTGGCTGCATCGGTGGAGCTGTGTGGTGGGTGCATCGGTGGAGCTGTGTGGTGGGTGCATCTGTGGAGCTGTGTTGTGGGTGCATCTGTGGAGCTGTGTGGTCGGTGCATCGGTGGAGCTGTGTGGTGGGTGCATTGGTGGAGCTGTGTCGGTGGAGCTGTGTGGTGGGTGCATCGGTGGAGCTGTGTGGTGGGTGCATCGGTGGAGCTGTGTGGTGGGTGCATCTGTGGAGCTGTGTAGTGGGTGCATCTGTGGAGCTGTGTGGTGGGTGCATCGGTGGAGCTGTGTGGTGGGTGCATCGGTGGAGCTGTGTGGTGGGTGCATCGGTGGAGCTGTATGGTGGGTGCCTCGGTGGAGCTGTGTGGTGGGTGCATCAGTGGAGCTGTGTGGTGGGTGCCTCGGTGGAGCTGTATGGTGGGTGCCTCGGTGGAGCTGTATGGTGGGTGCCTCAGTGGAGCTGTGTTGTGGGTGCATCGGTGGAGCTGTGTGGTGGGTGCATCGGTGGAGCTGTGTCGGTGGAGCTGGGTGGTGGCTGCATCGGTGGAGCTGTGTGGTGGGTGCATCGGTGGAGCTGTGTCAGTGGAGCTGTGTGGTGGCTGCATCGGTGGAGCTGTGTGGTGGGTGCATCGGTGGAGCTGTGTGGTGGGTGCCTCGGCGTGTGTAAAAGCACTTTGCAAAATCGCGTTCAGTTAAGCACCGTTTCAAATGAAGCCCCTGAATATTTAGCCTTGCGCCAACAGTGTATAAATAATGCTCTCGTTTACAGATTATAAGACACACAATTCGTTTGTTAGCTTTAATAGGAATGTTTAGCTTCACATGATAAAAATGCAAAGAAACCTCTTATGTAGGTCGAACTCCAAATAAGTAAAGATTTAAATTACGTACAGAAAATTGTAGCTAATGTACTTACACAAGCAAAAACTCTTCCGATAGTGCGCTTGTATCGATTTTTCACAGTAACAGGTGTAGAAGTGTTGTGAAACGAAGTTATTTCCGTACCTTCCCCAAAAAAATATGTTAACGAAAATAAAATAAGTGATGTTTTAAGGGGCAACCTTTGACACTTGGGGGTGTCAGGGCATGCAGTACCAGCAACACACCCAGCAGAACAAGGGAGGAAGGGTGACGAGACGCATGGGGAGCAAAGCAGCCTTTGATGTGCCGGCCGGCCATGCAGTGAATAATCAGGAGAGGAGAAATGCCGGCCTGAGGCCGAGCGCAAAGCAACAGATGGCTTTGTTGTGGTGATGATTTCCACACACATCAAGGGATCGAGAGTTAGCACAAAAGCATTGTTGAAACCAAGCACTCATTTTCAGTGGAGCAAGCTTTGTGCCCCTTTAAGTTGAGGGCCCCTTTATAAATATTTATAAAATGGTTTGTGTTTCTATTTGTATGTAAGACACATAGGTTGGCCACAAAGGGGAAAACGAGGCACAAATGAATAGAAAAGGCGAGCGTTAATATTTTGTTAGATAATCTTTCTTAGCACACTATAAAATACAGACGGTAAGAAAATCTACAACATGCGTTGTTAAAGATCGGACAGCCAGTCGATATGTGAGGGAAAAAAACTGGACGGCCTGGTGGCCGTGAAACTGAAAGTACGGCCGGCCGGCCGTGAATAATTAGGGGATGAGCGCACGCTAAGAAGCTTGTGGGAGGGAGGCTGGGCTGCCTTTGATGTGGTAATGCGAGGCAGGCAGACAGGCGGCTGGTGGCATTGTGCACGCGCTTTTTAGGGCTTGCGCTTGCGCAATGACCTAAAAAGCGCACATGCACTGCAAGGAATCGCCAGTGGAATCGCCAGTGGTTAAAGTCTGGATAAGCCACTATAGAGCTTCGCCAGCTATGCGCATGCGCATCAGCAGGCGAGCCCTAAAAATACATAAACGACTGGGTGCTACAATGACCAAAAAAAGGATAAACATAAGAGTGACAATGTTGAATAAGGGAGGAATGTAAACATTATTTGTTTGCTTCGTGATAGTACTTCACACTCAGCAAGATCTGAGTAATGTCCTGCAAGATCTGCCAAATCTTTAGAATGTGTCTTGAAAGGTCATTTAGCTAGAATGTGAAAAAGAAACGCAAAGAAGAAAACATAGTAAGGTAGTGTGTGTGAGGAAAAGTGAAGATGATTCCTTATCAGATGAAAATATTGATGGTTTGAATGTGAAGAATGATTTCAGAAAGAAAGTACTGTTAAATATTTCAGGTGATGGAAACAACAAACCTTTATTTTGGGTTTAATTTCAGCAGGTTTCCTGACAGGTATCGGTCAATTGTATGTCAGGACCGGAGGCTTCGGATTATGCTTCCCCATACTTTTCTACAAACACACAGCAGCCGTATAACAACATTTCATTAAACCATTAAAATGTAATTTTCCATGACATCACTCTCCATCTTCCTATCAGGTCTCGGGATATTAAATATGCTCTCCCCGTAATCCTTCCTCTTGCTTTGCTGCTCCAGCTGCCATCAATTAAGTGTGATTTCTCAGTTCTGATCATTTTCATGGATTGCTGTAAATTGTGTGGTAGTTGCACTGTTAATTGTGATCGTTGCCAACAGACGAACGTGATGAGAAATTGATCTGATTCCTCTGCGACCGGTGTGTTCACAAGTTATGAATTATGAGGTTTATGTTTGTTGACCTTTAATATGTATACAGATATTGACATGATCTCATTTATAGCAAGGCCGGGGCCCCAATCTGATTGGCTGAAGTGGGAGCGAGGAGTGAGGACCTGTGCTAACCTTGATGCGCACTTGCGCTTTTTAGGTCTCGGCAACGAGAACTATTGTCGCCGAGTAAGCTCGCAAGGGAGTACAGAGCGGTGCACGAGCCGACCAGGGTCTGTGGACGCGCACACACAAAGGCAGGCAGGCAGGCACACACCAGACACACACAGACAGACACACGCACGCACACACACACACACACCCTCCCTCTCTGCCCACTCCCTCTCTGCCGCCCCCCCCCCCCTCTACCCCCACTCACCGGGCTCTTTCCCTCTGCAGCTGGTCAGTCACGGCAGCAGGCAGGCTCGGTGTCTTCTCCGGCGATCTTCAGCTGATGTGCACGCTCACGCTGCGTCTCCTGCGCGCCCACCACGCTGTTTCGCGCCCGTTGATCCTCAGCTTGTGATTACTACTCCTTCTAACCCGGATTCTAAATTACTATTTCTTGGTTCTCTAACTCCACTCTGTTGATTCGTAACAAACTGATATTCAACACATTTCACAGTCTCGCTTTTGCTTCTCATAAATACAATAAGATTATTTTAAGCAATGTCTACCCTTCTTTTGGTTCTGTGCCTATTATGCTTCGGACTATAGCGTTTTAGAAAGTGTGGTGGAAGATTCCATGGTATCAGTGGTGTGCACAGTGCAGAGTGAGTGTGCAGAGTGCAGAGTAGTGAGTGCAGAGTAGTGAGTGCAGAGTAGTGAGTGCAGAGTAGTGAGTGCAGAGTAGTGAGTGCAGAGTAGTGAGTGCAGAGTAGGTAATGAGTGCAGAGTAGGTAGTGAGTGCAGAGTAGTGAGTGCAGAGTAGTGAGTAGTGAGTGCAGAGTAGTGAGTAGTGAGTGCAGAGTACTGAGTAGTGAGTGCAGAGTAGTGAGTGCAGAGTGCAGAGTAGTGAGTGCAGAGTGCAGAGTAGTGAGTAGTGAGTGCAGAGTAGTGAGTAGTGAGTGCAGAGTAGTGAGTAGTGAGTGCAGAGTAGTGAGTAGTGAGTGCAGAGTAGTGAGTGCAGAGTAGTGAGTGCAGAGTAGTGAGTTCAGAATAGTGAGTTCAGAATAGTGAGTAGTGAGTGCAGAGTAGTGAGTGCAGAGTAGTGAGTGCAGAGTAGTGAGTGCAGAGTAGTGAGTAGTGAGTGCAGAGTAGTGAGTAGTGAGTGCAGAGTAGTGAGTAGTGAGTGCAGAGTAGTGAGTGCAGAGTGCAGAGTAGTGAGTGCAGAGTAGTGAGTAGTGAGTGCAGAGTAGTGAGTAGTGAGTGCAGAGTAGTGAGTGCAGAGTAGTGAGTGCAGAGTAGTGAGTGCAGAGTAGTGAGTAGTGAGTGCAGAGTAGTGAGTAGTGAGTGCAGAGTAGTGAGTGCAGAGTGCAGAGTAGTGAGTAGTGAGTGCAGAGTAGTGAGTAGTGAGTGCAGATTAGTGAGTAGTGAGTGCAGAGTAGTGAATGCAGAGTAGTGAGTGCAGAGTAGTGAGTGCAGAGTGCAGAGTAGTGAGTGCAGAGTAGTGAGTAGTGAGTGCAGAGTAGTGAGTGCAGAGTAGTGAGTGCAGAGTAGTGAGTAGTGAGTGCAGAGTAGTGAGTAGTGAGTGCAGAGTAGTGAGTAGTGAGTGCAGAGTAGTGAGTGCAGAGTAGTGAGTAGTGAGTGCAGAGTAGAGAGTAGTGAGTGCAGAGTAGTGAGTGCAGAGTAGTGAGTGCAGAGTAGTGAGTGCAGAGTGCAGAGTAGTGAGTGCAGAGTAGTGAGTAGTGAGTGCAGAGTAGTGAGTAGTGAGTGCAGAGTAGTGAGTAGTGAGTGCAGAGTAGTGAGTGCAGAGTAGTGAGTGCAGAGTAGTGAGTAGTGAGTGCAGAGTAGTGAGTGCAGAGTAGTGAGTGCAGAGTAGTGAGTGCAGAGTAGTGAGTAGTGAGTGCAGAGTAGTGAGTAGTGAGTGCAGATTAGTGAGTAGTGAGTGCAGAGTAGTGAATGCAGAGTAGTGAGTGCAGAGTAGTGAGTGCAGAGTGCAGAGTAGTGAGTGCAGAGTGCAGAGTAGTGAGTGCAGAGTAGTGAGTAGTGAGTGCAGAGTAGTGAGTGCAGAGTAGTGAGTGCAGAGTAGTGAGTGCAGAGTGCAGAGTAGTGAGTGCAGAGTAGTGAGTAGTGAGTGCAGAGTAGTGAGTGCTGAGTAGTGAGTGCAGAGTAGTGAGTGCAGAGTAGTGAGTAGTGAGTGCAGAGTAGTGAGTAGTGAGTGCAGAGTAGTGAGTAGTGAGTGCAGAGTAGTGAGTGCAGAGTGCAGAGTAGTGAGTGCAGAGTGCAGAGTAGTGAGTGCAGAGTGCAGAGTGCAGAGTAGTGAGTGCAGAGTGCAGAGTAGTGAGTGCAGAGTAGTGAGTGCAGAGTAGTGAGTAGTGAGTGCAGAGTAGTGAGTGCAGAGTAGTGAGTAGTGAGTGCAGAGTAGTGAGTAGTGAGTGCAGAGTAGTGAGTAGTGAGTGCAGAGTAGTGAGTGCAGAGTAGTGAGTGCAGAGTGCAGAGTAGTGAGTGCAGAGTAGTGAGTGCAGAATGCAGAGTAGTGAGTGCAGAGTAGTGAGTAGTGAGTGCAGAGTAGTGAATGCAGAGTAGTGAATGCAGAGTAGTGAGTGCAGAGTAGTGAGTAGTGAGTGCAGAGTAGTGAGTGCAGAGTAGTGAGTGCAGAGTAGTGAGTGCAGAGTAGTGAGTGCAGAGTAGTGAGTAGTGAGTGCAGAGTAGTGAGTGCAGAGTAGTGAGTGCAGAATGCAGAGTAGTGAGTAGTGAGTGCAGAGTAGTGAGTGCAGAGTAGTGAGTGCAGAGTAGTGAGTAGTGAGTGCAGAGTAGTGAGTGCAGAGTGCAGAGTAGTGAGTGCAGAGTAGTGAGTAGTGAGTGCAGATTAGTGAGTAGTGAGTGCAGAGTAGTGAATGCAGAGTAGTGAGTGCAGAGTAGTGAGTAGTGAGTGCAGAGTAGTGAGTGCAGAGTAGTGAGTGCAGAGTAGTGAGTGCAGAGTAGTGAGTGCAGAGTAGTGAGTGCAGAATGCAGAGTAGTGAGTGCAGAGTAGTGAGTGCAGTGTAGTGAGTAGTGAGTGCAGAGTAGTGAGTGCAGAGTGCAGAGTAGTGAGTAGTGAGTGCAGATTAGTGAGTAGTGAGTGCAGAGTAGTGAGTGCAGAGTAGTGAGTGCAGAGTAGTGAGTGCAGAGTAGTGAGTGCAGAGTAGTGAGTGCAGAGTAGTGAGTGCAGAGTAGTGAGTAGTGAGTGCAGAGTAGTGAGTGCAGAGTGCAGAGTAGTGAGTGCAGAGTAGTGAGTAGTGAGTGCAGATTAGTGAGTAGTGAGTGCAGAGTAGTGAGTGCAGAGTAGTGAGTAGTGAGTGCAGAGTAGTGAGTGCAGAGTAGTGAGTGCAGAGTAGTGAGTGCAGAGTAGTGAGTGCAGAGTAGTGAGTGCAGAGTAGTGAGTGCAGAGTAGTGAGTAGTGAGTGCAGAGTAGTGAGTAGTGAGTGCAGAGTAGTGAGTAGTGAGTGCAGAGTGCAGAGTAGTGAGTGCAGAGTGCAGAGTAGTGAGTGCGGAGTGCAGAGTAGTGAGTGCAGAGTAGTGAGTGCAGAGTAGTGAGTGCATAGTAGTGAGTGCAGAGTAGTGAGTGCGTGCAGAGTAGTGAGTGAGTGCAGAGTAGTGAGTGAGTGCAGAGTAGTGAGTGAGTGCAGAGTAGTGAGTGAGTGCAGAGTAGTGAGTGCAGAGTAGTGAGTAGTGAGTGCAGAGTAGTGAGTGCAGAGTAGTGAGTGCAGAGTAGTGAGTGCAGAGTAGTGAGTGCAGAGTAGTGAGTGCAGAGTAGTGAGTAGTGAGTGCAGAGTAGTGAGTAGTGAGTGCAGAGTAGTGAGTAGTGAGTGCAGAGTAGTGAGTGCAGAGTAGTGAGTGCAGAGTGCAGAGTAGTGAGTGCAGAGTAGTGAGTGCAGAATGCAGAGTAGTGAGTGCAGAGTAGTGAGTAGTGAGTGCAGAGTAGTGAATGCAGAGTAGTGAATGCAGAGTAGTGAGTGCAGAGTAGTGAGTAGTGAGTGCAGAGTAGTGAGTGCAGAGTACTGAGTGCAGAGTAGTGAGTGCAGAGTAGTGAGTGCAGAGTAGTGAGTGCAGAGTAGTGAGTAGTGAGTGCAGAGTAGTGAGTGCAGAGTAGTGAGTGCAGAATGCAGAGTAGTGAGTAGTGAGTGCAGAGTAGTGAGTGCAGAGTAGTGAGTGCAGAGTAGTGAGTAGTGAGTGCAGAGTAGTGAGTGCAGAGTGCAGAGTAGTGAGTGCAGAGTAGTGAGTAGTGAGTGCAGATTAGTGAGTAGTGAGTGCAGAGTAGTGAATGCAGAGTAGTGAGTGCAGAGTAGTGAGTAGTGAGTGCAGAGTAGTGAGTGCAGAGTAGTGAGTGCAGAGTAGTGAGTGCAGAGTAGTGAGTGCAGAGTAGTGAGTGCAGAATGCAGAGTAGTGAGTGCAGAGTAGTGAGTGCAGTGTAGTGAGTAGTGAGTGCAGAGTAGTGAGTGCAGAGTGCAGAGTAGTGAGTAGTGAGTGCAGATTAGTGAGTAGTGAGTGCAGAGTAGTGAGTGCAGAGTAGTGAGTGCAGAGTAGTGAGTGCAGAGTAGTGAGTGCAGAGTAGTGAGTGCAGAGTAGTGAGTGCAGAGTAGTGAGTAGTGAGTGCAGAGTAGTGAGTGCAGAGTGCAGAGTAGTGAGTGCAGAGTAGTGAGTAGTGAGTGCAGATTAGTGAGTAGTGAGTGCAGAGTAGTGAGTGCAGAGTAGTGAGTAGTGAGTGCAGAGTAGTGAGTGCAGAGTAGTGAGTGCAGAGTAGTGAGTGCAGAGTAGTGAGTAGTGAGTGCAGAGTAGTGAGTAGTGAGTGCAGAGTAGTGAGTAGTGAGTGCAGAGTAGTGAGTAATGAGTGCAGAGTGCAGAGTAGTGAGTGCAGAGTGCAGAGTAGTGAGTGCAGAGTAGTGAGTGCAGAGTAGTGAGTGCAGAGTAGTGAGTGCAGAGTAGTGAGTGCGTGCAGAGTAGTGAGTGAGTGCAGAGTAGTGAGTGAGTGCAGAGTAGTGAGTGAGTGCAGAGTAGTGAGTGCAGAGTAGTGAGTGCAGAGTAGTGAGTGCAGAGTAGTGAGTGCAGAGTAGTGAGTGCAGAGTAGTGAGTAGTGAGTGCAGAGTAGTGAGTAGTGAGTGCAGAGTAGTGAGTAGTGAGTGCAGAGTAGTGAGTAGTGAGTGCAGAGTGCAGAGTAGTGAGTGCAGAGTGCAGAGTAGTGAGTGCAGAGTAGTGAGTGCAGAGTAGTGAGTGCAGAGTAGTGAGTGCAGAGTAGTGAGTGCAGAGTAGTGAGTAGTGAGTGCAGAGTAGTGAGTAGTGAGTGCAGAGTAGTGAGTAGTGAGTGCGCAGAGTAGTGAGTAGTGAGTGCGCAGAGTAGTGAGTGCGCAGAGTAGTGAGTGCAGAGTAGTGAGTAGTGAGTGACAGAGTAGTGAGTGCAGAGTAGTGAGTAGTGAGTGCAGAGTAGTGAGTGCAGAGTAGTGAGTGCAGAGTGCAGAGTAGTGAGTGCAGAGTAGTGAGTGCAGAGTAGTGAGTGCAGAGTGCAGAGTGAAGTGCAGTGCAGGTATTTGCAGTGCAGTGCAGGTGAGTGCAGTGCAGTGCAGGTGAGTGCAGTGCAGTGCAGGTGAGTGCAGTGCAGGTGAGTGCAGTGCAGGTGAGTGCAGTGCAGTGCAGGTGAGTGCAGTGGAGTGCAGTGCAGTGCAGTTGAGTGCAGTGGAGTGCAGTGGAGTGCAGTGCAGTTGAGTGCAGTGCAGTGCAGGTGTGTGCAGTGCAGGTGAGTGCAGTGCAGGTGAGTGCAGTGCAGTGCAGGTGAGTGCAGTGCAGTGCAGTGCAGGTGAGTGCAGTGCAGTGCAGGTGAGTGCACTGCAGGTGAGTGCACTGCAGGTGAGTGCAGTGCAGTGCAGGTGAGTGCACTGCAGGTGAGTGCACTGCAGGTGAGTGCAGGTGAGTGCAGTGCAGGTGAGTGCAGTGCAGTGCAGGTGAGTGCAGTGCAGGTGAGTGCAGTGCAGGTGAGTGCAGTGCAGGTGAGTGCAGTGCAGGTGAGTGCAGTGCAGTGCAGGTGAGTGCAGTGCAGGTGAGTGCAGTGCAGTGCAGGTGAGTGCAGTGCAGGTGAGTGCAGTGCAGGTGAGTGCAGTGCAGGTGAGTGCAGTGCAGGTGAGTGCAGTGCAGGTGAGTGCAGTGCAGTGCAGGTGAGTGCAGTGCAGGTGAGTGCAGTGCAGGTGAGTGCCGTGAGTGCAGTGCAGGTGAGTGCAGTGCAGGTGAGTGCAGTGCAGGTGAGTGCAGTGCAGGCCAGTGCAGTGCAGTGCGTGCAGTGCAGTGCAGGTGAGTGCAGTGCAGTGCAGGTCAGTGCAGGTGAGTGCAGTGCAGGCGAGTGCAGTGCAGTGCAGGTGAGTGCAGTGCAGGTGAGTGCAGTGCAGTGCAGGTGAGTGCAGTGCAGGTGAGTGCAGTGCAGGTGAGTGCAGTGCAGGTGAGTGCAGGTGAGTGCAGGTGAGTGCAGGTGAGTGCAGTGCAGGTGAGTGCAGTGCAGGTGAGTGCAGTGCAGGTGAGTGCAGTGCAGGTGAGTGCAGTGCAGTGCAGGTGAGTGCAGTGCAGGTGAGTGCCGGTGAGTGCAGTGCAGTGCAGGTGAGTGCAGTGCAGGTGAGTGCAGTGCAGGTGAGTGCAGTGCAGGTGAGTGCAGTGCAGGTGAGTGCAGTGCAGTGCAGGTGAGTGCAGTGCAGTGCAGGTGAGTGCAGTGCAGGTGAGTGCAGGTGAGTGCAGTGCAGGTGAGTGCAGTGCAGGTGAGTGCAGTGCAGTGCAGGTGAGTGCAGTGCCGGTGAGTGCAGTTGAGTGCAGTGCAGTGCAGGGCAGGTGAGTGCAGGTGAGTGCAGTGCAGTGCTGGTGAGTGCAGTTGAGTGCAGTGCAGGTGAGTGCAGTGGAGTGCAGGTGAGTGCAGTGCAGTGCAGTTGAGTGCAGTGGAGTGCAGTGGAGTGCAGTGCAGTTGAGTGCAGTGCAGTGCAGGTGAGTGCAGTGCAGGTGAGTGCAGTGCAGTGCAGGTGAGTGCAGTGCAGGTGAGTGCAGTGCAGTGCAGGTGAGTGCAGTGCAGTGCAGGTGAGTGCACTGCAGGTGAGTGCACTGCAGGTGAGTGCAGTGCAGTGCAGGTGAGTGCACTGCAGGTGAGTGCACTGCAGGTGAGTGCAGGTGAGTGCAGTGCAGGTGAGTGCAGTGCAGTGCAGGTGAGTGCAGTGCAGGTGAGTGCAGTGCAGGTGAGTGCAGTGCAGGTGACTGCAGTGCAGTGCAGGTGAGTGCAGTGCAGGTGAGTGCAGTGCAGTGCAGGTGAGTGCAGTGCAGGTGAGTGCAGTGCAGGTGAGTGCAGTGCAGGTGAGTGCAGTGCAGTGCAGGTGAGTGCAGTGCAGGTGAGTGCAGTGCAGGTGAGTGCCGTGCGTGCAGTGCAGGTGAGTGCAGTGCAGGTGAGTGCAGTGCAGGTGAGTGCAGTGCAGGTGAGTGCAGTGCAGGTGAGTGCAGTGCAGGCCAGTGCAGTGCAGTGCGTGCAGTGCAGTGCAGGTGAGTGCAGTGCAGGTGAGTGCAGTGCAGTGCAGGTCAGTGCAGGTGAGTGCAGTGCAGGCGAGTGCAGTGCAGGTGAGTGCAGTGCAGTGCAGGTGAGTGCAGTGCAGGTGAGTGCAGTGCAGGTGAGTGCAGTGCAGTGCAGGTGAGTGCAGTGCAGTGCAGGTGAGTGCAGGTGAGTGCAGTGCAGTGCAGGTCAGTGCAGGTGAGTGCAGTGCAGGCGAGTGCAGTGCAGGTGAGTGCAGTGCAGGCGAGTGCAGTGCAGTGCAGGTGAGTGCAGTGCAGGCGAGTGCAGTGCAGGTGAGTGCAGTGCAGGTGAGTGCAGTGCAGGTGAGTGCAGTGCAGTGCAGGTGAGTGCAGTGCAGGTGAGTGCAGTGCAGGTGAGTGCAGTGCAGGTGAGTGCAGTGCAGGTGAGTGCAGTGCAGGTGAGTGCAGTGCAGTGCAGGTGAGTGCAGTGCAGGTGAGTGCCGGTGAGTGCAGTGCAGTGCAGGTGAGTGCAGTGCAGGTGAGTGCAGTGCAGGTGAGTGCAGTGCAGTGCAGGTGAGTGCAGTGCAGTGCAGGTGAGTGCAGTGCAGGTGAGTGCAGGTGAGTGCAGTGCAGGTGAGTGCAGTGCAGGTGAGTGCAGTGCAGTGCAGGTGAGTGCAGTGCAGGTGAGTGCAGTTGAGTGCAGTCCAGTGCAGGTGAGTGCAGTTGAGTGCAGTGCAGTGCAGGTGAGTGCAGTTGAGTGCAGTGCAGGTGAGTGCAGGTGAGTGCAGTGCAGTGCTGGTGAGTGCAGTTGAGTGCAGTGCAGGTGAGTGCAGTGCAGTGCAGTTGAGTGCAGTGCAGTTGAGTGCAGTGCAGTGCAGGTGAGTGCAGGTGAGTGCAGTGCAGTGCTGGTGAGTGCAGTTGAGTGCGGTGCAGGTGAGTGCAGTTGAGTGCAGAGTGGTGTGTATTGACAATGTAAATGACAATGCCATTTATTTATGATTTAAATAAAAAAAATGTCATGAGCAATGCCAATAGCTCTACCTTTAATGATGCCGAGACCATTGCATTGTAAATGCTTGTTTTCTTGTGGAATCGGATCGCACGTGGTGTCCACGTCCTTCAAGCGCAGCTGGTGATCAGGAGAGAGATCTGTCTGGTGGCTCAGCACTAACTTTAATAATCTCCTCTACGCCCTCTTGGGGTGTAACAGGCTCTAGGGGTCCATGCTGCTCCCTTCAGTATAAAATGCACACCTCTTCTTGGCATACTTGTCTAGGCAAGTTTTCTGCAGTTGTGTCTTTTGGGGTTACCCCCCTTCTTTTTCTCCTCCACATTCTTGAGCCTGCCTGGATGTTTCCAACCCATTCTGATTACCTTTCATGTCAGGGTATTTTCAAGATGATTTTGAGGGTTATTATGAATTTGAAGATTTCTCTGATTAGCAGCTCGAAAGCAACTGCTAGAGGCTAAAGATAACTCAGTTCAGACGTCAGTCAAAAAGACCCTAGCTGTTGCTTTGTGACCTTTTTGGCATCCTTTAAAGTTCTATGTGCTTGAAGAAATAGGTCAGAGTGCACAGGATCCCTTTGGCACGCCAAATTTTACAGCCCCTGCCATGGCTAACCAGTCAGCCCGACAAGAATGCCTTAGATACAATTGCGAAGGACAAACGTATTGATCATGGATATGGGGCTACAAACGCTCCAGGTCCTTCTTCCAAAGTAACACCCTCAGTTGTGACTCACAACGATGCCTCCTCCATGTCCTCTAAATATGATTCCTCGGGGGGCGTGGCCAAGATGGCAACCTGAATGGCAGCAAGTCCTTGAGGCTCCCCGCTCCGGATCCCCACATGTGGCCTTATTAGCGCTTAACCCCTCGCAAAAGAGCGCTTTTGTCCAGCTGGTGAGCAGAGCGAGCAGGGGGTGGCCCACGAGTGTTTCCTGTACCCCAGTCCCGACGGAGAGCGGAGATCGCTGCGGGCGGCTGCCGATCCCATCATGGCGGCCGCCTGAGCTTGGAACAGAGGGGCGAGTAGACCGATCTGAAATGTGAAGGCGAGAATGTCGGAGTATCCGGCCCAGCGGTGCCCAGCCCTTTTCTTGTCGGCCGCAGCACTGACGCCCAGCCAGCACCACAGAGTGGTGTCCCCGGGGTGAGCCGCGCCCCCTCCGGGCGAGCACAAAAATCGAGGCCCTGGCGCAGGGCCTGTTGTCTGGAGAGCCGGGCGACCTGTGACTGCGGCACCTAACAAGGGCCCCCTCCTGCGGAAGGGACGCTGGCCGGTGAGTGAGGCGGCCCCCGACTCCCGTCTTTGAGATGGCAGCATAGACGCCCGGCCTGCACCGCGGATCGGTGCCCCTGAAGCGAGCCAAGATCCCGTCTGGGAGAGCGCCAAAATCAAGGCCCCGGCGTGAGGCCTACAGCTTGGAGGATCGGGCGACTTCCTGCGGCGGCGACTACCGGTGACCCCTTCTGCATTGGGGCCGCCGGTTGGTGAGTGTTGTGGCGCCCGCCCCAATGCTGGTCCCCCCGGAGTGAGCAGTACCCATCAGTGCAGCGGGGGCACCTCCACCCGGCGACGGCCCTGCAGCTCTGTGTTCGGAACTGGCGGTCTGCGCACACAGCCTTCGGTGCCCCTAACAGGGGGGGGGGCAGAACTCCGGGCACGGGCCTTCTGGGCCAGCACCAACACCTAGAGGGCCCAGAGGGGCCAACGGATGGTGGCACGAGAGGCGACATTCCAGGGGGGTGTGCGGCACTCTGGGGGACACGGCAAAATCAGCCCCCGCACCCTGCACGGCGGCCGGGAACCCAGGTGGAATAGTGACGGCGGATCTTCTGGGCAGTGCCCCCTCGGGGGTGACGGCCCTCCTCCCCAACTGCAGCAGACGGGGTGCTGATAAATGCAGGGCGTGCTACACCATTCGTACTGGTTACTGTGGCCATCCCCAGGTTTAGGTGAGGGGCCTCGGTGAGGTCTGCTGGGCCCCCACTTGCCACATCACACAGAGGACCGGTGCCCACCGGCATTCCTGGCCTGTTTCCGCATCCTGGCTTTTCTCCCTGCAGCCGACTGAGTGAGCAGGCGACAACGCTGGGGCCGCTCCCCGGCCTGACAGCAGCAGTGGACACAGCAAGTATAGCGAAGCCCGGGTTTCACACAACACTGGGGGTGGCCCCACAGGTCCTTGGTCTACATTCTTCTCGTTGGGGGGTATCTGCCCCACACGCTGCGCCTATCCCCTCACTTACCTCCTGGCCGCTTCTGCCAATGGACTATCCTGAACAAGGGGGAGGGACAGCCTGAGTGAGGGCAATGGCCAACACAGGGAGGAGGGGAGGGCGGACCCTTACGGACATGCTCACCAAGGGCCCCCCAAAAAATGACAAGACCCCACCCTCGCCGCCGGACAAGCCCTCGAACGACCGTGGGGAGGGAGACGTCCCCATCACCAAGTCCTTTCTGGAATCGCTTTTTCACTCCTTACGCGAGGACTTCCAAGCCCTGAAGCAAGAGCTGGCCGGCGAATACCGGGAGCTCCGCAGGGATGTGGATGGACTGGGCGAGCTGGTGGTGGCCATTGAAGAGGCAGAACACTCCAGGGACGCAGAGGTGGAGCAACTTCCACAGGAACTCATTCGTCTCCGGGAGCAGCAAGTGGACCTGCAGGCGCATTCCGAAGACCTTGAGAACCGATCCCGGAGAAATAACATCCGCGTCCGAGGGGTGCCATCCAAAGCAGAAGGGGAGGACGTCACGTCCTTTTTGCAGGACTTGTTTCGGGATACTCCGGGTGAAGCTCGCGACTTTCCCGTCAGGATTGATAGGGCGCATAGAGTCGGTCCACCACGGCATGCTCCGGCACCACCCCCAGATATACTGGCTTTCCTCCCGCACTTCCCCTTGAAAGAGAGGATCCTGCGGGACGCCCGCCTCAAACAACCTCTTAAGTACCAGGGACATCCAGTGGCACTATACCAAGACCTCTCAGCGATTACCCTGCACAAACACAAAACGTTCAAAGTGGTCACCGAGTTTCTGCGTGCTAAAGGGGTTCCATATTCCTGGGGTCACCCCTTTCGCCTGATTTTCAAATGGAACGGGGCCCTGCGTCAAATGCGCTCCCTGCGGGACACCTGTGCTCTGTTGGACATCGAGATCCCCGATGCCGCCTCTTCTCAGGATGCCCCACAGCAGCAGTCTCCACATCACTCCCAGCGCTCGGCCCGGGGCTGATGGCAGACAGTTTCCCGTAAACGCTCACCCAAGGGGCTTGTGAAGCCGGACCCTGTTACCATGGCCCGTGAACAGGCCTCGGCAGTGCAGGAGATGTCCAGGGACACGGGATCGGTGGACTGCCCATGATGACCGAGGGGTTCCTACAGCTTTACAACCATGCAGGTCCGGGGGGTGAGGGGCGGGGGCCGAATAGGTCGCCACTACCACGTGCTCCCACACACGACTTCCCCACAGACCGGGTTTGTGTACTGCCTGGTCTGGGACTTTAAGGACTCGTATGGGGTTTTGCATTGGGGTTCGGGAGGGGGCGGTCCAGGGGGGTTGAGGTGAGGGAGTTGGAGCTGGGATGGTGGGATGGTGGGGAGAGGGTCATTGGAGTTGGGGAGGGCGGGAGGGAGGCGAGGGGAGGAGGGGGTCCGGGGGGCGGGAGGTTGGGGGGGTTGTTTGTGGGGTGGCACCCTTCTGTCCACCTTTTTCTTTTCTTCTGGTTTTCTTCCCACACGCTACACAGCGCGACAGAGTCCATGACTAAGATACGATGACTCAAGCGCGGCTTAAGATTCTTTCCCTTAATGTACGGGGGCTAAACAAACCTATTAAAAGGCGAGCTGTCCTATCCCTCCTAGAGCACTCCACAGCAGATATATGCCTCCTCCAGGAGACCCACCTGCTACCAAAAGACCAACATCGCCTCAAGTTCCGTGCCTTCCCCACACAACTGTTCTCGTCCTCCTAAAAAAAAAACAGGGGGGTGGCGATACTGGTGTCCAGATCATTCCCAGGCAAAGTACTACACCGTGAGGCGGAGATTAAAGGGAGGCTGCTGGTGTACCGGTTCCTTCTTGCGTGCCAGACGCTAGTGGTGGGTTCTGTTCATGGCCCCAACGAGGGGCAAGAATCTTTCCTCCAGAAAGCGTTAGACGCTGCCACAGCCAATACCGAGTGACACTTACTGCTGGGGGGTGATCTTAACCTAGTCTTCCATAACACAACGGATCGTTCTTGCCAGAGGTCTGGTCAGGTAGGGGCCCTTTCCAAGGCCAGCCATGCGCAACTCCGGGATTTGGGCCTTGTCGACCTGTGGAGACACTTACATCCACGCAGTACAGCATACACCTATTATTCGGGAGCCCATAAGACCTACGCTAAGCTCGATTATTTCCTATGTTCCTCCCCACTGGCATTTCGGGCGCACGCGACAGACATCCTGCCGGCATCACTGTCTGACCATTCCCCGGTGGTGGCTACTTTCTCACTTCCAGCTGCACTGCCTCCGCAGCGACACTGGCGTCTTCGGGAATCCCTCCTACACACTCCATCCACGGTAGATAGGATCAAATCTGCCATCACACACTTCTTAACACACAATAACAACACCGAGACTTCATGGGCAACGCAGTGGGCCGCCCTGAAAGCCGTACTGTGGGGCGAATTTATTTCGATCGCCACATCCAATAACAGAGAGAGTGTTATAGAAAAATTGGTCCCAGACATTAATTTAGCTTACGCATTAGTCAACAAAAATCAAATCTTCTCTTCACTGTAGATTACCATTTGATTGAATCATTTTAGGAATATAACACAAAGCAAACAATCTTGCGCCCAAGGTAATTTTGTTGAAGCAGGAAAACACAATTAAAGCAAGAAGAAATGTATCCAAAATCTGAGGATTTATCGTATTTACTCTACAAATTTCAAAAAACACATTTGATATTTACAATATAAAAAAGCAATTATTTAGAAACAAGGGTTCATTTTATCACGCTTAAATGTGCACAGAAAAAGAGTGAAAGTACGTGCTCGTGTGTGAGAAAGTGACCAAAGAGGTCAGTGAGAGAATAGAAGTACAATAACGTTCTTTAAACCACATTTAAGATAAGAATCCTTAAAGTGGTGGACATGAGCCTGCCCTCGCTGTCGTTTTTCAGCAAAAAATGTCCTTCTTTCTTGCTAATGACAAATCATAAATGTTCCCAAATTTAAATCAATGCGTCCAAAGACAATGGGGAAGGGGGGGGAGGGGAGAGAGGGAGATAACACTATAGGTACAGGCTCCAGAAGATAATGTCGACGTTTCGACCCAGAAATAAACAGGGTGGCTGTTATCCTCAGGTGTGGGTCTTCATCAGGACAAAAGGAGATGGGGGCGGGGGGGGGGGGGGGGGGGACCAAGAACTCAATGTGCACGAAAAAATGACCCCAATCGTGGGCACCTGCAACAACAAATAGAAATCACGGGCTAAGTGATTTTGACGACACAAATCGAGTGTCAATAAACCTTGGAGAGATTACAAACATGGCACTCACCCAACAATGGTGTCCCCCTTGTGTGTAATCAATCAGCACCCCAACTCGTCAGACAATTCAGTTCCGACGTAATCCAGCCGCACTGTAATTGCAGAGAAAAATAGCCATTAGTGCTAAAGATGGCCATATACATCAGATATAGCCGCAATAATTATTCACGGCGTGTGAGCATCATCCGCCCATTCTTAGTCATTATTTACACATAAAATATACTTCTCGAAATTTGATGATTAATGATCATCACGCCTAGTAGAATTCTCACTCACATCATTACTCGTCCCTAAAAGACGTGCGTTACTCACCCACGATTTTCAGTCAATCCTAGTATTCCCCTCGTGTTTTAATAGATGTCACTGTAAAAGAAGACGTGCTACCGTCAGTATTTAACTAAACACGCCTTGACCGTAGAGAAAAAAGGAAAAGAAGGGCTCTGGTCATGACGTTTTTAGGTGCACCGACAGCCCGACTCACATTGTCTCAACGGATCCCCAATTACCTTAGTTTTCAGTGTGGTAGGCGAAACGTTCTGAACACCCCCTCGAGCGCCAGACTCCAAACGCACTCTCCACTTCAAAAAGCAGAAAATGCGGACAGGAACACGGAAGCCGCGTCCACGCTGTAATTAACTCATGGGACGGTATCTACGTCAAGCCTATTCCGTGTTAAACGTTGCCTGATATGTCCCCTGGCCAAACGTCAACCAATGGAACGATATCCACGTCGTTCCTGCTCTGTCATATGTTGCCTGATAGGTTCTCCGGCCGTGCGCCAATCAGGCCCGTCAAAGTTGAAGAGCTTCCTGAGCTGCTGGGCAACCGCCCAAGCGTCCACTTTGCAATGCCTAAGGAGACGTGCCTTTCCATTGGTTACACGTCGCCAGTCGTATTTCTTAAACTGCCTAACATGTATCGTATCACCCCTCGGGGAGATTGTATTTTCCAATGTAAGCCATTAAAACGTCCCTGCCATCCAACACGCCAAAGAGCCATGTTATAAGGATCATGAGTGATCGATTGATTCTAAAGAGAGTTTACATAGGTTTCATAGTGACAGTAGGCAGTGAGGAGACAGAAGTTATTTAGATAATCTATGGAAATAGTGACAATCATTAACACAACTAATCCCACCAATCCATATATGTCCCAAATCAGAAATCCACAGATCATTACTTTAACAACAAAACATGTCACATCATACCCGATAACATGGAATTATAATGGTAATTCAAAAAACAATATTCACATTGAAATTACATTCCACATATACAACGTATAAATTATGTGATATACAAAGCCATATAATGGTTGCAGTTTCGATGATAGGTGGCAGATATCAATATTCAGACATTCTAAGTCACCCATTATACAGGGTTGCCATCTGTCTTGTTGTTTTCTCATATTCATTCAGACCTTTGTTAACAGTGTCGTATATGTGCATCCATTTGCACTCACGCACACTCAAAATGCTTGTAAAATCACCACCTCTTACATTCATGGTGACTTTTTCCAACACACACCATCACAGGCTTTCGGGTGCATGGCCGAACTTCTGAAAATGATCCACCAGAGGAGCTCCCTAGACACCACAACGAATTCTGCTACAATGTTGCAGGATCCTCGCCTTCACCCTCTGTATGGTTTGGCCTATATACATAAAGCCACACAGGCATAAAATGGCATATATCACCCCAACCGAGTTACAGTTGGTGTGTTGTCTCATCGTGTGCGTGTAGTTGTTATACGTGCAGTGTTTCAACTCCAACGTCAGAGGGCACGCTTTACATGTACCACATTTAAAGTGGCCCACCACAGGTGCAGTGTTCCAGAGAGTGGTCTGAGTATCCATATGTTTACCTGGGAGCAATGAGTGGACTACGTAATCCCTAATGCTTCTTCCTTTTTTAAAAGCATGCATTGGTGGATCAGGGATTCCTACCTCATCTGCAACTAGATGCCAGTGGCTGTTTATCACTTTTTTAATGTCGCCACTCCTTGTATTAAAAGTGGTTACACATGTCATTCTTTCATTGGTGTCCTTTTTCTGTTGGGGTTCTAATAAATGCTCCCTATGACAGAACCAGGCCTTCTTTCGTGCTTTTTTTAGGAGCCTGCGTGGATAGCCCCTGTCTGATAAACGTTCTATTAATACCGCTGATTCACTAAAAAAGTCCACCTTTCGAGAGCAATTCCTACGCAACCTCAGGAATTGCCCATAAGGTAGATTATCCCTGAGGTTGCGAGGATGGAGACTAGTGTAGCGTAATAAAGTGTTCCTTTCGCTCGGTTTTCTGTACAATGTAGTGTGTAGAGAGCCCTCTTCCTCCACTATACTAATGTCCAAGAAATGTATCTTGTTATTGCTATAATCTAGAGAGAATTGTATATCGTTCAATCTCTTATTAAGCCACTCATGGAAGTCTGTCAGATCTTGTTCATTACCATCCCATAGCATCAAAACGTCATCAATGTAACGCCGCCACATTAATATGTTGCCACAATATGGATTCGTTACATTGTAGATGAATTCCTGTTCATAAGCATTCATGAAAATTATCGCCAAGTCAGGGGCAAAGCTAGCCCCCATAGCCACTCCCCTTGTCTGTACATAAAAGTCCCCCTCAAAGTAAAAGACGTTTTTTGTCATGGCTATTTTTAGTAGGGCCAGAATGAACGAGGTAGGAACCTGACATGGTCTTGGTCGTTAATCAAGTACCTGTTCAATTACCTCAAGTGCAGCTTGCTGGGGGATGTTCGTATAAAAAGATGTCACATCCATAGTGGCCAAGATGTTTTTATCACGGTCAAATGGATATCCGTCAACTAATTGTATCGCCTATATGGTATCCCTCACAGAGGACACAGTCTCCTCCGCAATGGGTTTTATAAAAACATCAATATACTTAAATCAGGGCTCCAAGACTGACCCACATCCAGAAATTATTGGTCTCCCGGGGGGGTTATTTAACCTTTTGTGCACTTTGGGGAGCGTATAGATTGTAGGGAGTCTTGGGTGGTTGTTGTTGAGGTAGTCATACTCATGCTTGGACAAATAACCCTCCTCCAGAGCTTTACTGGTAATTGATCTAATCTCAGTTGCTATTTCTTTAGTCGGATCTGCCCGTAATTTCACATAATTGCCAGCTACTCCTAACTGTGATAATATCTCTGATTTATAGTCATCCCTGCTCTGGATAATGATTGCCCCCCCCCCCCCTTATCGGCTGGTTTTATGACTATCTCAGAATTTAGTTTGAGTGATTCAAGGGCTTGTCTTTCCTGTCTATTGATATTGTATTTAATGTAGCGATTTTTAGCCAATACCTGATTAACATCTCTCATTACCACCTGTTCGAATGCCAACACCTTATGTGACATCATGTGGGCTGGTGGTGTAAATGTAGAGGGAGGCCTTAGACCCGTGCTACTGAACACTGGTTTGAAGGGAATCTTATTAAAATGATGTTTAAGTCTAACCTTTCTAAAAAATTGGTGCAGCTCAGTTTTTAGATTGAATGTATTGGGTAGGTTATTCGGAACGAAAGAGAGACCTTTCTCAAGTATCCCTATCTCTTCCGGTTTCAAGACATAAGGTGACAGATTAATCACAGGACTGACCTGACTTGGCAGCGACTCACTATTTAGCATTGGTAGTGTTGTCGCCTGGATCTGATGTCCCCATGGGCCTCCTGATTGAAACAAACCTGTTTCTTCGCAGCCCCTCCTCTGGCTGTGTTCCAGTTGGAGTGTCCTCGACCCCTGGGTCTTCCCCAGGGGCGGCCCCTGCCTTGATATCCTGTCCATTGGTCCTCTTCTAAAAAAGTGCTTTGGTGTTCAGGGTATGTATTGCTAGTGCTTGGTCTCTCCTGATCGTTGTCTGAGTTACTTGTAGCTGATGAATCCGAAAATGTGTTATACCTTCTATAACCACCACGTCCCCTAGTCGAATACCTGCCCTTTGTCTCCTGTTTATAATACCCTTCTGCCGGATACGGGTATACTGTCTTTTTATCAAAGAATTTTAGATCTTTTGCCAGTTTATCTAATTTAGTGGACTGTGTAAAGGTGTCAAAATCTTTTAATGTTTTTTCCAAACGTTCCAAAGCCTCTTTTGCATTAATTAAGGCCTTGTCATCCACAATCTCCCTTCTAAATTCAGATATTTCTTTCATAAGACGCTCCACCTCCTCCAGGGCAGTCTCAACCCCAAGCACCATCCAGTGCCTAGAGCAATTCTTACTTATAAAGCTGAAATTCCCCTTAAATTTAGGATTATCTATGAAGATTGCTGGCTCATTTCGTACCTGCAGACCCACAGGGATTACATTAGCCTGGAGATACTGTGTTAGTGTATGGCTGTGCAGCCGAGCACGGATTAATTTCTTCTCTAATCTCTCTAACTTATTGATTTTGTCATTTAGAGTAAGATCAATAGGATTGGTAACACGTCCCAGGAAGCTGCCACCACCCTGGGCCTCAATTAGTCTATTGATATATTCCTCACTGTACGTTAAGGTTTCCTTTTCTGACATGTCCTATAAGTCTAATGATGGTAATGTAGGATACAATCCCCTCAGTCATACATGCACACCAATAAACAATTACACAAACATATATTACAAAAGACCATACCCTCGCAGGAATCCCTGCTCAAGGAAAGCGTTATTAACAAGGGGTAACCCAATCGGAGTCAAAAGGACCTGGGTATCAATATGTTATAGAAAAATTGGTCCCAGACATTAATTTAGCTTACGCATTAGTCAACAAAAATCAAATCTTCTCTTCACTGTAGATTACCATTTGATTGAATCATTTTAGGAATATAACACAAAGCAAACAATCTTGCGCCCAAGGTAATTTTGTTGAAGTAGGAAAACACAATTAAAGCAAGAAGAAATGTATCCAAAATCTGAGGATTTATCGTATTTACTCTACAAATTTCAAAAAACACATTTGATATTTACAATATAAAAAAGCAATTATTTACAAACAAGGGTTCATTTTATCACGGTTAAATGTGCACAGAAAAAGAGTGAAAGTACGTGCACGTGTGTGAGAAAGTGACCAAAGAGGTCAGTGAGAGAATAGAAGTACAATAACGTTCTTTAAACCACATTTAAGATAAGAATCCTTAAAGTGGTGGACATGAGCCTGACCTCGCTGTCGTTTTTCAGCAAAAAATGTCCTTCTTTCTTGCTAATGACAAATCATAAATGTTCTCCAAATTTAAATCAATGCGTCCAAAGACAATGGGGAAGGGGGGGGGGAGAGAGGGAGATAACACTATAGGTACAGGCTCCAGAAGATAATGTCGACGTTTCGACCCAGAAATAAACAGGATGTCTGTTATCCTCAGGTGTGGGTCTTCATCAGGACAAAAAGAGATGGGGGCGGGGGGGACCAAGAACTCAATGTGCACGCAAAAATGACCCCAATCGTGGGCACCTGCAACAACAAATAGAAATCACGGGCTAAGTGATTTTGACGACACAAATCGAGTGTCAATAAACCTTGGAGAGATTACAAACATGGCACTCACCCAACAATGGTGTGCCCCTGGTGCGTAATCAATCAGCACCCCAACTCGGCAGACAATTCAGTTCAGACGTAATCCAGCCGCACTGTAATTGCAGAGAAAAATAGCCATTAGTGCTAAAGATGGCCATATACATCAGATATAGCCGCAATAATTATTCGCGGCGTGTGAGCATCATCCGCCCATTCTTAGTCATTATTTACACATAAAATATACTTCTCGAAATTTGATGATTAATGATCATCACGCGTAGTAGAATTCTCACTCACATCATTACTCGTCCCTAAGAGACGTGCATTACTCACCCACGATTTTCAGTCAATCCTAGTATTCCCCTCGTGTTTTAATAGATGTCACTGTAAAAGAAGACGTGCTACCGTCAGTATTCAACTAAACACGCCTTGACCGTAGAGAAAAAAGGAAAAGAAGGGCTCTGGGCATGACGTTTTTAGGTGCGCCGACAGCCCGACTCACATTGTCTCAACGGACCCCCAATTATCTTAGTTTTCAGTGTGGTAGGCGAAACGTTCTGAACACCCCCTCGAGCGCCAGACTCCAAACCCACTCTCCACTTCAAAAAGCCGAAAATGCGGACAGGAACACGGAAGCCGCGTCCACGCTGTAATTAACTCATGGGACGGTATCTACGTCAAGCCTATTCCGTGTTAAACGTTGCCTGATAGGTCCTCCGGCCAAACGTCAACCAATGGAACGATGTCCACGTCGTTCCTGCTCTGTCATATGTTGCCTGATAGGTTCTCCGGCCGTGCGCCAATACGGCCCGTCAAAGTTGAAGAGCTTCCTGAGCTGCTAGGCAACCGCCCAAGCGTCCACTTTGCAATGCCTAAGGAGACGTGCCTTTCCATTGGTTACACGTCGCCAGTCGTATTTCTTAAACTGCCTAACATGTATCGTATCACCCCTCGGGGAGATTGTATTTTCCAATGTAAGCCATTAAAACGTCCCTGCCATCCAACACGCCAAAGAGCCATGTTATAAGGATCATGAGTGATCGACTGATTCTAAAGAGAGTTTACATAGGTTTCATAGTGACAGTAGGCAGTGAGGAGACAGAAGTTATTTAGATAATCTATGGAAATAGTGACAATCATTAACACAACTAATCCGACCAATCCATATATGTCCCAAATCAGAAATCCACAGATCATTACTTTAACAACAAAACATGTCACATCATACCCGATAACATGGAATTATAATGGTAATTCAAAAAACAATATTCACATTGAAATTACATTCCACATATACAACGTATAAATTATGTGATATATAAAGCCATATAATGGTTGCAGTTTCGATGATAGGTGACAGATATCAATATTCAGACATTCTAAGTCACCCATTATACAGGGTTGCCATCTGTCTTGTTGTTTCCTCATATTCATTCAGACCTTTGTTAACAGTGTCGTATATGTGCATCCATTTGCACTCACGCACACTCAAAATGCTTGTAAAATCACCACCTCTTACATTCATGGTGACTTTTTCCAACACACACCATCGCAGGCTTTCGGGTGCATGGCCGAACTTCTGAAAATGATCCACCAGGGGGGCTCCCTGGACACCACAACGATTTCTGCTACAATGTTGCAGGGTCCTCGCCTTCACCCTCTGTATGGTTTGGCCTATATACATAAAGCCACACGGGCATAAGATGGCATATATCACCCCAACCGAGTTACAGTTGGTGTGTTGTCTCATCGTGTGCGTGTAGTTGTTATACGTGCAGTGTTTCAACTTCAACGTCAGAGGGCACGCTTTACATGTACCACATTTAAAGTGGCCCACCACAGGTGCAGTGTTGCAGAGAGTGGTCTGAGTATCCATACGTTTACCTGGGAGCAATGAGTGGACTACGTAATCCCTAATGCTTCTTCCTTTTTTAAAAGCATGCATGGGTGGATCAAGGATTCCTACCTCATCAGCAACTAGATGCCAGTGGCTGTTTATCACTTTTTTAATGTCGCCACTCCTTGTATTAAAAGTGGTTACACATGTCATTCTTTCATTGGTGTCCTTTTTCTGTTGGGGTTCTAATAAATGCTCCCTATGACAGAACCAGGCCTTCTTTCGTGCTTTTTTTAGGAGCCTGCGTGGATAGCCCCTGTCTGATAAACGTTCTATTAATGCCGCTGATTCACTAAAAAAGTCCACCTTTCGAGAGCAATTCCTACGCAACCTCAGGAATTGCCCATAAGGTAGATTATCCCTGAGGTTGCGAGGATGGTGACTAGTGTAGCGTAATAAAGTGTTCCTTTCGCTCGGTTTTCTGTACAATGTAACGTGTAGAGAGCCCTCTTCCTCCACTATACTAATGTTCAAGAAATTTATCTTGTTATTGCTATAATCTAGAGAGAATTGTATATCGTTCGATCTCTTATTAAGCCACTCATGGAAGTCTGTCAGATCTTGTTCATTACCATCCCATAGCATCAAAACGTCATCAATGTAACGCCGCCACATTAATATGTTGCCACAATATGGATTCGTTACATTGTAGATGAATTCCTGTTCATAAGCATTCATGAAAATTATCGCCAAGTCTGGGGCAAAGCTAGCCCCCATAGCCACTCCCCTTGTCTGTACATAAAAGTCCCCCTCAAAGTAAAAGAAGTTTTTTGTCATGGCTATTTTTAGTAGGGCCAGAATGAACGAGGTAGGATCCTGACATGGTCTTGGTCGTTCCTCAAGTACCTGTTCAATTACCTCAAGTGCAGCTTGCTGGGGGATGTTCGTATAAAGAGATGTCACATCCATAGTGGCCAAGATGTTTTTATCAGGGTCAAATGGATATCCGTCAACTAATTGTATCGCCTGCATGGTATCCCTCACATAGGACACAGTCTCCTCCGCAATGGGTTTTATAAAAACATCAATATACTTACATAAGGGCTCCAAGACTGACCCACATCCAGAAATTATTGGTCTCCCGAGATTAGATCAATTACCAGTAAAGCTCTGGAGGAGGGTTATTTGTCCAAGCATGAGTATGACTACCTCAACAACAACCACCCAAGACTCCCTACAATCTATACGCTCCCCAAAGTGCACAAAAGGTTAAATAACCCCCCCCGGGAGACCAATAATTTCTGGATGTGGGTCAGTTTCTTGGACATTAGTATAGTGGAGGAAGAGGGCTCTCTACACACTACATTGTACAGAAAACCGAGCGAAAGGAACACTTTATTACGCTACACTAGTCACCATCCTCGCAACCTCAGGGATAATCTACCTTATGGGCAATTCCTGAGGTTGCGTAGGAATTGCTCTCGAAAGGTGGACTTTTTTAGTGAATCAGCGGTATTAATAGAACGTTTATCAGACAGGGGCTATCCACGCAGGCTCCTAAAAAAAGCACGAAAGAAGGCCTGGTTCTGTCATAGGGAGCATTTATTAGAACCCCAACAGAAAAAGGACACCAATGAAAGAATGACCTTTTGACTCCGATTGGGTTACCCCTTGTTAATAACGCTTTCCTTGAGCAGGGATTCCTGCGAGGGTATGGTCTTTTGTAATATATGTTTGTGTAATTGTTTATTGGTGTGCATGTATGACTGAGGGGATTGTATCCTACATTACCATCATTAGACTTATAGGACATGTCAGAAAAGGAAACCTTAACGTACAGTGAGGAATATATCAATAGACTAATTGAGGCCCAGGGTGGTGGCAGCTTCCTGGGACGTGTTACCAATCCTATTGATCTTACTCTAAATGACAAAATCAATAAGTTAGAGAGATTAGAGAAGAAATTAATCCGTACTCGGCTGCACGGCCATACACTAACACAGTATCTCCAGGCTAATGTAATCCCTGTGGGTCTGCAGGTACGAAATGAGCCAGCAATCTTCATAGATAATCCTAAATTTAAGGGGAATTTCAGCTTTATAAGTATCAATTGCTCTAGGCACTGGATGGTGCTTGGGGTTGAGACTGCCCTGGAGGAGGTGGAGCGTCTTATGAAAGAAATATCTGAACTTAGAAGGGAGATTGAGGATGACAAGGCCTTAATTAATGCAAAAGAGGCTTTGGAACGTTTGGAAAAAACATTAAAAGATTTTGACACCTTTACACAGTCCACTAAATTAGATAAACTGGCAAAAGATCTAAAATTCTTTGATAAAAAGACAGTATACCCGTATCCGGCAGAAGGGTATTAATAAACAGGAGACACAGGGCAGGTATTCGACTAGGGGACGTGGTGGTTATAGAAGGTATAACACATTTTCGGATTCATCAGCTACAAGTAACTCAGACAACGATCAGGAGAGACCAAGCACTAGCAATACATACCCTGAACACCAAAGCACTTTTGTAGAAGAGGACCAATGGACAGGATATCAAGGCAGGGGCCGCCCCTGGGGAAGACCCAGGGGTCGAGGACACTCCAACTGGAACACAGCCAGAGGAGGGGCTGCGAAGAAACAGGTTTGTTTCAATCAGGAGGCCCATGGGGACATCAGAACCAGGCGACAACACTACCAATGGTAAATAGTGAGTCGCTGCCAAGTCAGGTCAGTCCTGTGATTAATTTGTCACCTTATGTCTTGAAACCGGAAGAGATAGGGATAATTGAGAAAGGTCTCTCTTTCGTTCCGACTAACCTACCCAATACATTCAATCTAAAAACTGAGCTGCACCAATTTTTTAGAAAGGTTAGACTTAAACATCATTTTAATAAGATTCCCTTCAAACCAGTGTTCAGTAGCACGGGTCTAAGGCCTCCCTCTACATTTACACCACCAGCCCACATGATGTCACATAAGGTGTTGGCATTCGAACAGGTGGTAATGAGAGATGTTAATCAGGTATTGGCTAAAAATCGCTACATTAAATACAATATCAATAGACAGGAAAGACAAGCCCTTGAATCACTCAAACTAAATTCTAAGATAGTCATATAACCAGCCGATAAGGGGGGGCAATCATTATCCAGAGCAGGGATGACTATAAATCAGAGATATTATCACAGTTAGGAGTAGCTGGCAATTATGTGAAATTACGGGCAGATCCGACTAAAGAAATAACAACTGAGATTAGATCAATTACCAGTAAAGCTCTGGAGGAGGGTTATTTGTCCAAGCATGAGTATGACTACCTCAACAACAACCACCCAAGACTCCCTACAATCTATACCACGGGTACTCATAGTACGGCCCGCGGGCCAACAGCGGCCCGGCAAGCCTTCCCTGGCGGCCCGCGGACCTTGCACATATTGTACCGGCGTTTTAATTATTATTTTTTTTTTTAAATAGTGTCTGCCAACACAAGTTGCAGAAGCGCGACTCGGAGACTGCTGCTCTGTGGGGGCCGGCCGGGCGATTCCTGCCGTAGTTAGAGTGGAGCAGGGGCGCTAAGAGGTGAACAACAGAACCTCATTAACATGTTAATGGTCTTTTAAAGACCTGTTAATGCGCTCGGTGCGGCTGTCTGTGTGTGTGTGCTCCAAAGCTGTCTCAGCCCGGGCTGACACAGAGGCAGGGTGAGATGACAGAGGGAAAGGGAAAGAAAGTGAGACAAAGGGAGGGAAAGGGAGACCGAGTGAGAGAGGGAAGGAGGAAAAGGGAAAGGGAGGGTGAGGGAGGGAAAGGGAGTGGCTTTACTGGCTACCCTCAACCAAAGTTAAAGGTTTGGAACAAGAATGAACTATAACTGGTATAGCCTGCAGGATTGGTAAATTAGAGCTGAAAGTAGGCGATAAAGTTATCATGGCAGCATTACGAATTTTAAAATGCTTATCTTTACTCATATTTAACTATGTGAAGTTTAGGAGGGTGCCATGTGCTTTACTGCAGAGTCCCTTGCACTTGAGTCTACTGCATTCAAGATCCTATTAGCTTTGATTCAAGAATAGTTTCTGCCTAATACTAATACACTGGTAATAAATGTGAATTCTTCTTACTGCAGGCAAATTATGGAACAAATCAAGGAGTGCGGAATCCCTGAAGTTGAGACAAAGTGAGGGAGGGAAAGGGAGACCGGGTGAGGGAGTGAGAGGGAAGGAGGGAAAGGGAAAGGGAAAGGGAGGAAGGTAAAGGGAGGGTGAGGGAGGGAAAGAGAGTGACAGTGAGGGAGTGAGGGAGGGAAAGGGAGGGAGGGAAAGGGAGTGAGAGAGGAAAAGGGAGACCGAGTGAGGGAGTGAGAGAGGGAAAGGGAGACAGAGTGAGGGAGTGAGAGAGGGAAAGGGAGACAGAGTGAGGGAGTGAGATAGGGAAAGGGAGACAGAGGGAGGGCGACAGAGGGAGGGGGACAGAGTAAGGGAGAGTGAGAGAGGGAGGGAGAGGGAGGGAGAGAGAGAGAGAAAGAGAGCGAGAGAGAGAGTTGTCTGGTGGCTCAGTGGACGAAGGTGTCCGCTGCAGGGACCAGTGATCAACCTCATGGTCAGTTTTTTTTGGTTAGTCTAGCCCCGCCCCCTCCCCCACTGGCTCCGCCCCCACTGGTGCGGCCCTTGGACACAAATCACACTGTAAATTTGGCCCCCGAGAGAAAGTTTGTGAGTACCCATGATCTATACGCTCCCCAAAGTGCACAAAAGGTTAAATAACCCCCCCGGGAGACCAATAATTTCTGGATGTGGGTCAGTCTTGGAGCCCTTATGTAAGTATATTGATGTTTTTATAAAACCCATTGCGGAGGAGACTGTGTCCTATGTGAGGGATACCATGCAGGCGATACAATTAGTTGACGGATATCCATTTGACCGTGATAAAAACATCTTGGCCACTATGGATGTGACATCTCTTTATACGAACATCCCCCAGCAAGCTGCACTTGAGGTAATTGAACAGGTACTTGAGGAACGACCAAGACCATGTCAGGTTCCTACCTCGTTCATTCTGGCCCTACTAAAAATAGCCATGACAAAAACCTTCTTTTACTTTGAGGGGGACTTTTATGTACAGACAAGGGGAGTGGCTATGGGGGCTAGCTTTGCCCCTGACTTGGCGATAATTTTCATGAATGCTTATGAACAGGAATTCATCTACAATGTAACGAATCCATATTGTGGCAACATATTAATGTGGTGGCGTTACATTAATGACGTTTTGATGCTATGGGATGGTAATGAACAATATCTGACAGACTTCCATGAGTGGCTTAATAAGAGATCGAACGATATACAATTCTCTCTAGATTAAAGCAATAACAAGATACATTTCTTGGACATTAGTATAGTGGAGGAAGAGGGCTCTCTACACACTACATTGTACAGAAAACCGAGCGAAAGGAACACTTTATTACGCTACACTAGTCACCATCATCGCAACCTCAGGGATAATCTACCTTATGGGCAATTCCTGAGGTTGCGTAGGAATTGCTCTCGAAAGGTGGACTTTTTTAGTGAATCAGCGGTATTAATAGAACGTTTATCAGACAGGGGCTATCCACGCAGGCTCCTAAAAAAAGCACGAAAGAAGGCCTGGTTCTGTCATAGGGAGCATTTATTAGAACCCCAACAGAAAAAGGACACCAATGAAAGAATGACATGTGTAACCACTTTTAATACAAGGAGTGGCGACATTAAAAAAGTGATAAACAGCCACTGGCATCTAGTTGCAGATGAGGTAGGAATCCCTGATCCACCCATGCATGCTTTTAAAAAAGGAAGAAGCATTAGGGATTATGTAGTCCACTCATTGCTCCCAGGTAAACATATGGATACTCAGACCACTCTCTGGAACACTGCACCTGTGGTGGGCCACTTTAAATGTGGTACATGTAAAGCGTGCCCTCTGACGTTTGGAGTTGAAACACTGCACGTATAACAACTACACGCACACGATGAGATAACACACCAACTGTAACTCAGTTGGGGTGATATATGCCATCTTATGCCCGTGTGGCTTTATGTATATAGGCCAAACCATACAGAGGGTGAAGGCGAGGATCCTGCAACATTGTAGCAAAATTCGTTGTGGTGTCCAGGGAGCTCCCCTGGTGGATCATTTTCAGAAGTTCGGCCATGCACCCGAAAGCCTGCGATGGTGTGTGTTGGAAAAAGTCACCATGAATGTAAGAGGTGGTGATTTTACAAGCATTTTGAGTGTGCGTGAGTGCAAATGGATGCACATATACGAGACTGTTAACAAAGGTCTGAATGAATATGAGGAAACAACAAGACAGATGGCAACCCTGTATAATGGGTGACTTAGAATGTCTGAATATTGATATCTGCCACCTATCATCGAAACTGCAACCATTATATGGCTTTGTATATCACATAATTTATACGTTGTATATGTGGAATGTAATTTCAATGTGAATATTGTTTTTTGAATTACCATTATAATTCCATGTTATCGGGTATGATGTGACATGTTTTGTTGTTAAAGTAATGATCTGTGGATTTCTGATTTGGGACATATATGGATTGGTGGGATTAGTTGTGTTAATGATTGTCACTATTTCCATAGATTATCTAAATAACTTCTGTCTCCTCACTGCCTACTGTCACTATGAAACCTATGTAAACTCTCTTTAGAATCAGTCGATCACTCATGATCCTTATAAAATGGCTCTTTGGCGTGTTGGATGGCAGGGACGTTTTAATGGCTTACATTGGAAAATACAATCTCCCCGAGGGGTGATACGAGACATGTTAGGCAGTTTAAGAAATACGACTGGCGACGTGTAACCAATGGAAAGGCACGTCTCCTTAGGCATTGCAAAGTGGACGCTTGGGCGGTTGCCTAGCAGCTCAGGAAGCTCTTCAACTTTGACGGGCCTGATTGGCGCACGGCCGGAGAACCTATCAGGCAACATATGACAGAGCAGGAACGACGTGGATATCGTTCCATTGGTTGACGTTTGGCCGGAGGACCTATCAGGCAACGTTTAACACGGAATAGGCTTGACGTAGATACCGTCCCATGAGTTAATTACAGCGTGGACGCGGCTTCCGTGTTCCTGTCCGCATTTTCGGCTTTTTGAAGTGGAGAGTGCGTTTGGAGTCTGGCGCTCGAGGGGGTGTTCAGAACGTTTCGCCTACCACACTGAAAACTAAGGTAATTGGGGGTCCGTTGAGACAATGTGAGTCGGGCTGTCGGCGCACCTAAAAACGTCATGCCCAGAGCCCTTCTTTTCCTTTTTTCTCTACGGTCAAGGCGTGTTTAGTTGAATACTGACGGTAGCACGTCTTCTTTTACAGTGACATCTATTAAAACACGAGGGGAATACTAGGATTGACTGAATATCGTGGGTGAGTAACGCACGTCTTTTAGGGACGAGTAATGATGTGAGTGAGAATTCTACTACGCGTGATGATCATTAATCATCAAATTTCGAGAAGTATATTTTATGTGTAAATAATGACTAAGAATGGGCGGATGATGCTCACACGCCGTGAATAATTATTGCGGCTATATCTGATGTATATGGCCATCTTTAGCACTAATGGCTATTTTTCTCTGCAATTACAGTGCGGCTGGATTACGTCGGAACTGAATTGTCTGACGAGTTGGGGTGCTGATTGATTACGCACCAGGGGCACACCATTGTTGGGTGAGTGCCATGTTGTTAATCTCTCCAAGGTTTATTGACACTCGATTTGTGTCGTCAAAATCACTTAGCCCGTGATTTCTATTTGTTGTTGCAGGTGCCCACGATTGGGGTCATTTTTTCGTGCACATTGAGTTCTTGGTCCCCCCCGCCCCCATCTCCTTTTGTCCTGATGAAGACCCACACCTGAGGATAACAGCCACCCTGTTTATTTCTGGGTCGAAACGTCGACATTATCTTCTGGAGCCTGTACCTATAGTGTTATCTCCCTCTCTCCCCTCCCCCCCTTCCCCATTGTCTTTGGACGCATTGATTTAAATTTGGAGAACATTTATGATTTGTCATTAGCAAGAAAGAAGGACATTTTTTGCTGAAAAACGACAGCGAGGGCAGGCTCATGTCCACCACTTTAAGGATTCTTATCTTAAATGTGGTTTAAAGAACGTTATTGTACTTTATTCTCTCACTGACCTCTTTGGTCACTTTCTCACACACGAGCACGTACTTTCACTCTTTTTCTGTGCACATTTAACCGTGATAAAATGAACCCTTGTTTGTAAATAATTGCTTTTTTATATTGTAAATATCAAATGTGTTTTTTGAAATTTGTAGAGTAAATACGATAAATCCTCAGATTTTGGATAAATTTCTTCTTGCTTTAATTGTGTTTTCCTGCTTCAACAAAATTACCTTGGGCGCAAGATTGTTTGCTTTGTGTTATATTCCTAAAATGATTCAATCAAATGGTAATCTACAGTGAAGAGAAGATTTGATTTTTGTTGACTAATGCGTAAGCTAAATTAATGTCTGGGACCAATTTTTCTATAACATATTGATACCCAGGTCCTTTTGACTCCGATTGGGTTACCCCTTGTTAATAACGCTTTCCTTGAGCAGGGATTCCTGCGAGGGTATGGTCTTTTGTAATATATGTTTGTGTAATTGTTTATTGGTGTGCATGTATGACTGAGGGGATTGTATCCTACATTACCATCATTAGACTTATAGGACATGTCAGAAAAGGAAACCTTAACGTACAGTGAGGAATATATCAATAGACTAATTGAGGCCCAGGGTGGTGGCAGCTTCCTGGGACGTGTTACCAATCCTATTGATCTTACTCTAAATGACAAAATCAATAAGTTAGAGAGATTAGAGAAGAAATTAATCCGTACTCGGCTGCACGGCCATACACTAACACAGTATCTCCAGGCTAATGTAATCCCTGTGGGTCTGCAGGTACGAAATGAGCCAGCAATCTTCATAGATAATCCTAAATTTAAGGGGAATTTCAGCTTTATAAGTAACAATTGCTCTAGGCACTGGATGGTGCTTGGGGTTGAGACTGCCCTGGAGGAGGTGGAGCGTCTTATGAAAGAAATATCTGAACTTAGAAGGGAGATTGAGGATGACAAGGCCTTAATTAATGCAAAAGAGGCTTTGGAACGTTTGGAAAAAACATTAAAAGATTTTGACACCTTTACACAGTCCACTAAATTAGATAAACTGGCAAAAGATCGAAAATTCTTTGATAAAAAGACAGTATACCCGTATCTGGCAGAAGGGTATTATAAACAGGAGACAAAGGGCAGGTATTCGACTAGGGGACGTGGTGGTTATAGAAGGTATAACACATTTTCGGATTCATCAGCTACAAGTAACTCAGACAACGATCAGGAGAGACCAAGCACTAGCAATACATACCCTGAACACCAAAGCACTTTTTTAGAAGAGGACCAATGGACAGGATATCAAGGCAGGGGCCGCCCCTGGGGAAGACCCAGGGGTCGAGGACACTCCAACTGGAACACAGCCAGAGGAGGAGCTGCGAAGAAACAGGTTTGTTTCAATCAGGAGGCCCATGGGGACATCAGATCCAGGCGACAACACTACCAATGCTAAATAGTGAGTCGCTGCCAAGTCAGGTCAGTCCTGTGATTAATCTGTCACCTTATGTCTTGAAACCGGAAGAGATAGGGATACTTGAGAAAGGTCTCTCTTTCGTTCCGAATAACCTACCCAATACATTCAATCTAAAAACTGAGCTGCACCAATTTTTTAGAAAGGTTAGACTTAAACATCATTTTAATAAGATTCCCTTCAAACCAGTGTTCAGTAGCACGGGTCTAAGGCCTCCCTCTACATTTACACCACCAGCCCACATGATGTCACATAAGGTGTTGGCATTCGAACAGGTGGTAATGAGAGATGTTAATCAGGTATTGGCTAAAAATCGCTACATTAAATACAATATCAATAGACAGGAAAGACAAGCCCTTGAATCACTCAAACTAAATTCTGAGATAGTCATAAAACCAGCCGATAAGGGGGGGGGGGGCAATCATTATCCAGAGCAGGGATGACTATAAATCAGAGATATTATCACAGTTAGGAGTAGCTGGCAATTATGTGAAATTACGGGCAGATCCGACTAAAGAAATAGCAACTGAGATTAGATCAATTACCAGTAAAGCTCTGGAGGAGGGTTATTTGTCCAAGCATGAGTATGACTACCTCAACAACAACCACCCAAGACTCCCTACAATCTATACGCTCCCCAAAGTGCACAAAAGGTTAAATAACCCCCCCGGGAGACCAATAATTTCTGGATGTGGGTCAGTCTTGGAGCCCTGATTTAAGTATATTGATGTTTTTATAAAACCCATTGCGGAGGAGACTGTGTCCTCCGTGAGGGATACCATATAGGCGATACAATTAGTTGACGGATATCCATTTGACCGTGATAAAAACATCTTGGCCACTATGGATGTGACATCTTTTTATACGAACATCCCCCAGCAAGCTGCACTTGAGGTAATTGAACAGGTACTTGATTAACGACCAAGACCATGTCAGGTTCCTACCTCGTTCATTCTGGCCCTACTAAAAATAGCCATGACAAAAAACGTCTTTTACTTTGAGGGGGACTTTTATGTACAGACAAGGGGAGTGGCTATGGGGGCTAGCTTTGCCCCTGACTTGGCGATAATTTTCATGAATGCTTATGAACAGGAATTCATCTACAATGTAACGAATCCATATTGTGGCAACATATTAATGTGGCGGCGTTACATTGATGACGTTTTGATGCTATGGGATGGTAATGAACAAGATCTGACAGACTTCCATGAGTGGCTTAATAAGAGATCGAACGATATACAATTCTCTCTAGATTATAGCAATAACAAGATACATTTCTTGGACATTAGTATAGTGGAGGAAGAGGGCTCTCTACACACTACATTGTACAGAAAACCGAGCGAAAGGAACACTTTATTACGCTACACTAGTCACCATCCTCGCAACCTCAGGGATAATCTACCTTATGGGCAATTCCTGAGGTTGCGTAGGAATTGCTCTCGAAAGGTGGACTTTTTTAGTGAATCAGCGGTATTAATAGAACGTTTATCAGACAGGGGCTATCCACGCAGGCTCCTAAAAAAAGCACGAAAGAAGGCCTGGTTCTGTCATAGGGAGCATTTATTAGAACCCCAACAGAAAAAGGACACCAATGAAAGCATGACATGTGTAACCACTTTTAATACAAGGAGTGGCGACATTAAAAAAGTGATAAACAGCCACTGGCATCTAGTTGCAGATGAGGTAGGAATCCCTGATCCACCAATGCATGCTTTTAAAAAAGGAAGAAGCATTAGGGATTACGTAGTCCACTCATTGCTCCCAGGTAAACATATGGATACTCAGACCACTCTCTGGAACACTGCACCTGTGGTGGGCCACTTTAAATGTGGTACATGTAAAGCGTGCCCTCTGACGTTGGAGTTGAAACACTGCACGTGTAACAACTACACGCACACGATGAGACAACACACCAACTGTAACTCGGTTGGGGTGATATATGCCATTTTATGCCCGTGTGGCTTTATGTATATAGGCCAAACCATACAGAGGGTGAAGGCGAGGATCCTGCAACATTGTAGCAGAATTCGTTGTGGTGTCTAGGGAGCTCCTCTGGTGGATCATTTTCAGAAGTTCGGCCATGCACCCGAAAGCCTGTGATGGTGTGTGTTGGAAAAAGTCACCATGAATGTAAGAGGTGGTGATTTTACAAGCATTTTGAGTGTGCGTGAGTGCAAATGGATGCACATATACGACACTGTTAACAAAGGTCTGAATGAATATGAGAAAACAACAAGACAGATGGCAACCCTGTATAATGGGTGACTTAGAATGTCTGAATATTGATATCTGCCACCTATCATCGAAACTGCAACCATTATATGGCTTTGTATATCACATAATTTATACGTTGTATATGTGGAATGTAATTTCAATGTGAATATTGTTTTTTGAATTACCATTATAATTCCATGTTATCGGGTATGATGTGACATGTTTTGTTGTTAAAGTAATGATCTGTGGATTTCTGATTTGGGACATATATGGATTGGTGGGATTAGTTGTGTTAATGATTGTCACTATTTCCATAGATTATCTAAATAACTTCTGTCTCCTCACTGCCTACTGTCACTATGAAACCTATGTAAACTCTCTTTAGAATCAATCGATCACTCATGATCCTTATAACATGGCTCTTTGGCGTGTTGGATGGCAGGGACGTTTTAATGGCTTACATTGGAAAATACAATCTCCCCGAGGGGTGATACGATACATGTTAGGCAGTTTAAGAAATACGACTGGCGACGTGTAACCAATGGAAAGGCACGTCTCCTTAGGCATTGCAAAGTGGACGCTTGGGCGGTTGCCCAGCAGCTCAGGAAGCTCTTCAACTTTGACGGGCCTGATTGGCGCACGGCCGGAGAACCTATCAGGCAACATATGACAGAGCAGGAACGACGTGGATATCGTTCCATTGGTTGACGTTTGGCCAGGGGACCTATCAGGCAACGTTTAACACGGAATAGGCTTGACGTAGATACCGTCCCATGAGTTAATTACAGCGTGGACGCGGCTTCCGTGTTCCTGTCCGCATTTTCTGCTTTTTGAAGTGGAGAGTGCGTTTGGAGTCTGGCGCTCGAGGGGGTGTTCAGAACGTTTCGCCTACCACACTGAAAACTAAGGTAATTGGGGGTCCGTTGAGACAATGTGAGTCGGGCTGTCGGTGCACCTAAAAACGTCATGACCAGAGCCCTTCTTTTCCTTTTTTCTCTACGGTCAAGGCGTGTTTAGTAAAATACTGACGGTAGCACGTCTTCTTTTACAGTGACATCTATTAAAACACGAGGGGAATACTAGGATTGACTGAAAATCGTGGGTGAGTAACGCACGTCTTTTAGGGACGAGTAATGATGTGAGTGAGAATTCTACTACGCGTGATGATCATTAATCATCAAATTTCGAGAAGTATATTTTATGTGTAAATAATGACTAAGAATGGGCGGATGATGCACACACGCCGTGAATAATTATTGCGGCTATATCTGATGTATATGGCCATCTTTAGCACTAATGGCTATTTTTCTCTGCAATTACAGTGCGGCTGGATTACGTCGGAACTGAATTGTCTGACGAGTTGGGGTGCTGATTGATTACGCACAAGGGGGACACCATTGTTGGGTGAGTGCCATGTTTGTAATCTCTCCAAGGTTTATTGACACTCGATTTGTGTCGTCAAAATCACTTAGCCCGTGATTTCTATTTGTTGTTGCAGGTGCCCACGATTGGGGTCATTTTTTCGTGCACATTGAGTTCTTGGTCCCCCCCCCCCGCCCCCATCTCCTTTTGTCCTGATGAAGACCCACACCTGAGGATAACAGCCACCCTGTTTATTTCTGGGTCGAAACGTCGACATTATCTTCTGGAGCCTGTACCTATAGTGTTATCTCCCTCTCTCCCCTCCCCCCCTTCCCCATTGTCTTTGGACGCATTGATTTAAATTTGGAGAACATTTATGATTTGTCATTAGCAAGAAAGAAGGACATTTTTTGCTGAAAAACGACAGCGAGGGCAGGCTCATGTCCACCACTTTAAGGATTCTTATCTTAAATGTGGTTTAAAGAACGTTATTGTACTTTATTCTCTCACTGACCTCTTTGGTCACTTTCTCACACACGAGCACGTACTTTCACTCTTTTTCTGTGCACATTTAACCGTGATAAAATGAACCCTTGTTTGTAAATAATTGCTTTTTTATATTGTAAATATCAAATGTGTTTTTTGAAATTTGTAGAGTAAATACGATAAATCCTCAGATTTTGGATAAATTTCTTCTTGCTTTAATTGTGTTTTCCTGCTTCAACAAAATTACCTTGGGCGCAAGATTGTTTGCTTTGTGTTATATTCCTAAAATGATTCAATCAAATGGTAATCTACAGTGAAGAGAAGATTTGATTTTTGTTGACTAATGCGTAAGCTAAATTAATGTCTGGGACCAATTTTTCTATAACATATTGATACCCAGGTCCTTTTGACTCCGATTGGGTTACCCCTTGTTAATAACGCTTTCCTTGAGCAGGGATTCCTGCGAGGGTATGGTCTTTTGTAATATATGTTTGTGTAATTGTTTATTGGTGTGCATGTATGACTGAGGGGATTGTATCCTACATTACCATCATTAGACTTATAGGACATGTCAGAAAAGGAAACCTTAACTTACAGTGAGGAATATATCAATACACTAATTGAGGCCCAGGGTGGTGGCAGCTTCCTGGGACGTGTTACCAATCCTATTGATCTTACTCTAAATGACAAAATCAATAAGTTAGAGAGATTAGAGAAGAAATTAATCCGTACTCGGCTGCACGGCCATACACTAACACAGTATCTCCAGGCTAATGTAATCCCTGTGGGTCTGCAGGTACGAAATGAGCCAGCAATCTTCATAGATAATCCTAAATTTAAGGGGAATTTCAGCTTTATAAGTAACAATTGCTCTAGGCACTGGATGGTGCTTGGGGTTGAGACTGCCCTGGAGGAGGTGGAGCGTCTTATGAAAGAAATATCTGAACTTAGAAGGGAGATTGAGGATGACAAGGCCTTAATTAATGCAAAAGAGGCTTTGGAACGTTTGGAAAAAACATTAAAAGATTTTGACACCTTTACACAGTCCACTAAATTAGATAAACTGGCAAAAGATCTAAAATTCTTTGATAAAAAGACAGTATACCCGTATCCGGCAGAAGGGTATTAATAAACAGGAGACACAGGGCAGGTATTCGACTAGGGGACGTGGTGGTTATAGAAGGTATAACACATTTTCGGATTCATCAGCTACAAGTAACTCAGACAACGATCAGGAGAGACCAAGCACTAGCAATACATACCCTGAACACCAAAGCACTTTTTTAAAAGAGGACCAATGGACAGGATATCAAGGCAGGGGCCGCCCCTGGGGAAGACCCAGGGGTCGAGGACACTCCAACTGGAACACAGCCAGAGGAGGGGCTGCGAAGAAACAGGTTCGTTTCAATCAGGAGGTCCATGGGGACATCAGAACCAGGCGACAACACTACCAATGGTAAATAGTGAGTCGCTGCCAAGTCAGGTCAGTCCTGGGATTAATCTGTCACCTTATGTCTTGAAACCGGAAGAGATAGGGATACTTGAGAAAGGTCTCTCTTTCGTTCCGACTAACCTACCCAATACATTCAATCTAAAAACTGAGCTGCACCAATTTTTTAGAAAGGTTAGACTTAAACATCATTTTAATAAGATTCCCTTCAAACCAGTGTTCAGTAGCACGGGTCTAAGGCCTCCCTCTACATTTACACCACCAGCCCACATGATGTCACATAAGGTGTTGGCATTCGAACAGGTGGTAATGAGAGATGTTAATCAGGTATTGGCTAAAAATCGCTACATTAAATACAATATCAATAGACAGGAAAGACAAGCCCTTGAATCACTCAAACTAAATTCTGAGATAGTCATAAAACCAGCCGATAAGGGGGGGCAATCATTATCCAGAGCAGGGATGACTATAAATCAGAGATATTATCACAGTTAGGAGTAGCTGGCAATTATGTGAAATTACGGGCAGATCCGACTAAAGAAATAGCAACTGAGATTAGATCAATTACCAGTAAAGCTCTGGAGGAGGGTTATTTGTCCAAGCATGAGTATGACTACCTCAACAACAACCACCCAAGACTCCCTACAATCTATACGCTCCCCAAAGTGCACAAAAGGTTAAATAACCCCCCCGGGAGACCAATAATTTCTGGATGTGGGTCAGTCTTGGAGCCCTTATGTAAGTATATTGATGTTTTTATAAAACCCATTGCGGAGGAGACTGTGTCCTATGTGAGGGATACCATGCAGGCGATACAATTAGTTGACGGATATCCATTTGACCGTGATAAAAACATCTTGGCCACTATGGATGTGACATCTCTTTATACGAACATCCCCCAGCAAGCTGCACTTGAGGTAATTGAACAGGTACTTGAGGAACGACTAAGACCATGTCAGGTTCCTACCTCGTTCATTCTGGCCCTACTAAAAATAGCCATGACAAAAACCTTCTTTTACTTTGAGGGGGACTTTTATGTACAGACAAGGGGAGTGGCGTTGGGGGCTAGCTTTGCCCCTGACTTGGCGATAATTTTCATGAATGCTTATGAACAGGAATTCATCTACAATGTAACGAATCCATATTGTGGCAACATATTAATGTGGTGGTGTTACATTAATGACGTTTTGATGCTATGGGATGGTAATGAACAAGATCTGACAGACTTCCATGAGTGGCTTAATAAGAGATCGAACGATATACAATTCTCTCTAGATTATAGCAATAACAAAATAAATTTCTTGGACATTAGTATAGTGGAGGAAGAGGGCTCTCTACACACTACATTGTACAGAAAACCGAGCGAAAGGAACACTTTATTACGCTACACTAGTCACCATCCTCGCAACCTCAGGGATAATCTACCTTATGGGCAATTCCTGAGGTTGCGTAGGAATTGCTCTCGAAAGGTGGACTTTTTTAGTGAATCAGCGGTATTAATAGAACGTTTATCAGACAGGGGCTATCCACGCAGGCTCCTAAAAAAAGCACGAAAGAAGGCCTGGTTCTGTCATAGGGAGCATTTATTAGAACCCCAACAGAAAAAGGACACCAATGAAAGAATGACATGTGTAACCCCTTTTAATACAAGGAGTGGCGACATTAAAAAAGTGATAAACAGCCACTGGCATCTAGTTGCAGATGAGGTAGGAATCCCTGATCCACCCATGCATGCTTTTAAAAAAGGAAGAAGCATTAGGGATTACGTAGTCCACTCATTGCTCCCAGGTAAACGTATGGATACTCAGACCACTCTCTGGAACACTGCACCTGTGGTGGGCCACTTTAAATGTGGTACATGTAAAGCGTGCCCTCTGACGTTGGAGTTGAAACACTGCACGTATAACAACTACACGCACACGATGAGACAACACACCAACTGTAACTCGGTTGGGGTGATATATGCCATCTTATGCCCGTGTGGCTTTATGTATATAGGCCAAACCATACAGAGGGTGAAGGCGAGGATCCTGCAACATTGTAGCAAAATTCGTTGTGGTGTCCAGGGAGCTCCCCTGGTGGATCATTTTCAGAAGTTCGGCCATGCACCCGAAAGCCTGCGATGGTGTGTGTTGGAAAAAGTCACCATGAATGTAAGAGGTGGTGATTTTACAAGCATTTTGAGTGTGCGTGAGTGCAAATGGATGCACATATACGAGACTGTTAACAAAGGTCTGAATGAATATGAGGAAACAACAAGACAGATGGCAACCCTGTATAATGGGTGACTTAGAATGTCTGAATATTGATATCTGCCACCTATCATCGAAACTGCAACCATTATATGGCTTTGTATATCACATAATTTATACGTTGTATATGTGGAATGTAATTTCAATGTGAATATTGTTTTTTGAATTACCATTATAATTCGATGTTATCGGGTATGATGTGACATGTTTTGTTGTTAAAGTAATGATCTGTGGATTTCTGATTTGGGACATATATGGATTGGTGGGATTAGTTGTGTTAATGATTGTCACTATTTCCATAGATTATCTAAATAACTTCTGTCTCCTCACTGCCTACTGTCACTATGAAACCTATGTAAACTCTCTTTAGAATCAGTCGATCACTCATGATCTTTATAACATGGCTCTTTGGCGTGTTGGATGGCAGGGACGTTTTAATGGCTTACATTGGAAAATACAATCTCCCCGAGGGGTGATAGGAGACATGTTAGGCAGTTTAAGAAATACGACTGGCGACGTGTAACCAATGGAAAGGCACGTCTCCTTAGGCATTGCAAAGTGGACGCTTGGGCGGTTGCCTAGCAGCTCAGGAAGCTCTTCAACTTTGACGGGCCTGATTGGCGCACGGCCGGAGAACCTATCAGGCAACATATGACAGAGCAGGAACGACGTGGATATCGTTCCATTGGTTGACGTTTGGCCGGAGGACCTATCAGGCAACGTTTAACACGGAATAGGCTTGACGTAGATACCGTCCCATGAGTTAATTACAGCGTGGACGCGGCTTCCGTGTTCCTGTCCGCATTTTCGGCTTTTTGAAGTGGAGAGTGCGTTTGGAGTCTGGCGCTCGAGGGGGTGTTCAGAACGTTTCGCCTACCACACTGAAAACTAAGGTAATTGGGGGTCCGTTGAGACAATGTGAGTCGGGCTGTCGGCGCACCTAAAAACGTCATGCCCAGAGCCCTTCTTTTCCTTTTTTCTCTACGGTCAAGGTGTGTTTAGTTGAATACTGACGGTAGCACGTCTTCTTTTACAGTGACATCTATTAAAACACGAGGGGAATACTAGGATTGACTGAAAATCGTGGGTGAGTTACGCACGTCTTTTAGGGACGAGTAATGATGTGAGTGAGAATTCTACTACGCGTGATGATCATTAATCATCAAATTTCGAGAAGTATATTTTATGTGTAAATAATGACTAAGAATGGGCGGATGATGCTCACACGCCGTGAATAATTATTGCGGCTATATCTGATGTATATGGCCATCTTTAGCACTAATGGCTATTTTTCTCTGCAATTACAGTGCGGCTGGATTACGTCGGAACTGAATTGTCTGACGAGTTGGGGTGCTGATTCATTACTCACCAGGGGCACACCATTGTTGGGTGAGTGCCATGTTTGTAATCTCTCCAAGGTTTATTGAAACTCGATTTGTGTCGTCAAAATCACTTAGCCCGTGATTTCTATTTGTTGTTGCAGGTGCCCACGATTGGGGTCATTTTTTCGTGCACATTGAGTTCTTGGTCCCCCCCCCCCGCCCCCATCTCCTTTTGTCCTGATGAAGACCCACACCTGAGGATAACAGCCACCCTGTTTATTTCTGGGTCGAAACGTCGACATTATCTTCTGGAGCCTGTACCTATAGTGTTATCTCCCTCTCTCCCCTCCCCCCCCCCCCCTTCCCCATTGTCTTTGGACGCATTGATTTAAATTTGGAGAACATTTATGATTTGTCATTAGCAAGAAAGAAGGACATTTTTTGCTGAAAAACGACAGCGAGGGCAGGCTCATGTCCACCACTTTAAGGATTCTTATCTTAAATGTGGTTTAAAGAACGTTATTGTACTTCTATTCTCTCACTGACCTCTTTGGTCACTTTCTCACACACGAGCACGTACTTTCACTCTTTTTCTGTGCACATTTAACCGTGATAAAATGAACCCTTGTTTGTAAATAATTGCTTTTTTATATTGTAAATATCAAATGTGTTTTTTGAAATTTGTAGAGTAAATACGATAAATCCTCAGATTTTGGATAAATTTCTTCTTGCTTTAATTGTGTTTTCCTGCTTCAACAAAATTACCTTGGGCGCAAGATTGTTTGCTTTGTGTTATATTCCTAAAATGATTCAATCAAATGGTAATCTACAGTGAAGAGAAGTTTTGATTTTTGTTGACTAATGCGTAAGCTAAATTAATGTCTGGGACCAATTTTTCTATAACATATTGATACCCAGGTCCTTTTGACTCCGATTGGGTTACCCCTTGTTAATAACGCTTTCCTTGAGCAGGGATTCCTGCGAGGGTATGGTCTTTTGTAATATATGTTTGTGTAATTGTTTATTGGTGTGCATGTATGACTGAGGGGATTGTATCCTACATTACCATCATTAGACTTATAGGACATGTCAGAAAAGGAAACCTTAACGTACAGTGAGGAATATATCAATAGACTAATTGAGGCCCAGGGTGGTGGCAGCTTCCTGGGACGTGTTACCAATCCTATTGATCTTACTCTAAATGACAAAATCAATAAGTTAGAGAGATTAGAGAAGAAATTAATCTGTACTCGGCTGCATGGCCATACACTAACACAGTATCTCCAGGCTAATGTAATCCCTGTGGGTCTGCAGGTACGAAATGAGCCAGCAATCTTCATAGATAATCCTAAATTTAAGGGGAATTTCAGCTTTATAAGTAACAATTGCTCTAGGCACTGGATGGTGCTTGGGGTTGAGACTGCACTGGAGGAGGTGGAGCGTCTTATGAAAGAAATATCTGAACTTAGAAGGGAGATTGAGGATGACAAAGGCCTTAATTAATGCAAAAGAGGCTTTGGAACGTTTGGAAAAAACATTAAAAGATTTTGACACCTTTACACAGTCCACTAAATTAGATAAACTGGCAAAAGATCTAAAATTCTTTGATAAAAAGACAGTATACCCGTATCCGGCAGAAGGGTATTAATAAACAGGAGACACAGGGCAGGTATTCGACTAGGGGACGTGGTGGTTATAGAAGGTATAACACATTTTCGGATTCATCAGCTACAAGTAACTCAGACAACGATCAGGAGAGACCAAGCACTAGCAATACATACCCTGAACACCAAAGCACTTATTTAGAAGAGGTCCAATGGACAGGATATCAAGGCAGGGGCCGCCCCTGGGGAAGACCCAGGGGTCGAGGACACTCCAACTGGAACACAGCCAGAGGAGGGGCTGCGAAGAAACAGGTTCGTTTCAATCAGGAGGCCCATGGGGACATCAGAACCAGGCGACAACACTACCAATGGTAAATAGTGAGTCGCCGCCAAGTCAGGTCAGTCCTGTGATTAATCTGTCACCTTATGTCTTGAAACCGGAAGAGATAGGGATACTTGAGAAAGGTCTCTCTTTCGTTCCGACTAAACTACCCAATACATTCAATCTAAAAACTGAGCTGCACCAATTTTTTAGAAAGGTTAGACTTAAACATCATTTTAATAAGATTCCCTTCAAACCAGTGTTCAGTAGCACGGGTCTAAGGCCTCCCTCTACATTTACACCACCAGCCCACATGATGTCACATAAGGTGTTGGCATTTGAACAGGTGGTAATGAGAGATGTGAATCAGGTATTGGCTAAAAATCGCTACATTAAATACAATATCAATAGACAGGAAAGACAAGCCCTTGAATCACTCAAACTAAATTCTGAGATAGTCATAAAACCAGCCGATAAGGGGGGGCAATCATTATCCAGAGCAGGGATGACTATAAATCAGAGATATTATCACAGTTAGGAGTAGCTGGCAATTATGTGAAATTACGGGCAGATCCGACTAAAGAAATAGCAACTGAGATTAGATCAATTACCAGTAAAGCTCTGGAGGAGGGTTATTTGTCCAAGCATGAGTATGACTACCTCAACAACAACCACCCAAGACTCGCTACAATCTATACGCTCCCCAAAGTGCACAAAAGGTTAAATAACCCCCCCGGGAGACCAATAATTTCTGGATGTGGGTCAGTCTTGGAGCCCTTATGTAAGTATATTGATGTTTTTATAAAACCCATTCCGGAGGAGACTGTGTCCTATGTGAGGGATACCATGCAGCGATACAATTAGTTGACGGATATCCATTTGACCGTGATAAAAACATCTTGGCCACTATGGATGTGACATCTCTTTATACGAACATCCCCCAGCAAGCTGCACTTGAGGTAATTGAACAGGTACTTGAGGAACGACTAAGACCATGTCAGGTTCCTACCTCGTTCATTCTGGCCCTACTAAAAATAGCCATGACAAAAAACTTCTTTTACTTTGAGGGGGACTTTTATGTACAGACAAGGGGAGTGGCTATGGGGGCTAGCTTTGCCCCTGACTTGGCGATAATTTTCATGAATGCTTATGAACAGGAATTCATCTACAATGTAACGAATCCATATTGTGGCAACATATTAATGTGGTGGCGTTACATTAATGACGTTTTGATGCTATGGGATGGTAATGAACAAGATCTGACAGACTTCCATGAGCGGCTTAATAAGAGATCGAACGATATACAATTCTCTCTAGATTATAGCAATAACAAGATAAATTTCTTGGACATTAGTATAGTGGAGGAAGAGGGCTCTCTACACACTACATTGTACAGAAAACCGAGCGAAAGGAACACTTTATTACGCTACACTAGTCACCATCCTCGCAACCTCAAGGATAATCTACCTTATGGGCAATTCCTGTGGTTGCGTAGGAATTGCTCTCGAAAGGTGGACTTTTTTAGTGAATCAGCGGTATTAATAGAACGTTTATCAGACAGGGGCTATCCACGCAGGCTCCTAAAAAAAGCACGAAAGAAGGCCTGGTTCTGTCATAGGGAGCATTTATTAGAACCCCAACAGAAAAAGGACACCAATGAAAGAATGACATGTGTAACCACTTTTAATACAAGGAGTGGCGACATTAAAAAAGTGATAAACAGCCACTGGCATCTAGTTGCAGATGAGGTAGGAATCCCTGATCCACCCATGCATGCTTTTAAAAAAGGAAGAAGCATTAGGGATTACGTAGTCCACTCATTGCTCCCAGGTAAACGTATGGATACTCAGACCACTCTCTGGAACACTGCACCTGTGGTGGGCCACTTTAAATGTGGTACATGTAAAGCGTGCCCTCTGACGTTGGAGTTGAAACACTGCACGTATAACAACTATATAATATATATGTCCATTTGTGCCTGCCTGCTGCTCGTTGTACTAAGTTTGATCGCATACTTATAGCGCGCTCCCTTTTACATTGTTTTTCACTATTGATCTTAACCTGCTGAATTTACTCTCCTTTAGAGCATAACATTGTCTGTATTTTGGACTGAGATCTGTTATCTCATTGTGCCTCGCGTACACTTTCGCTGCTGCCCCAATCCAATTCCGATTTGGCCTGAAGCCAGCCATTTTGTTGTTGTTTACCCTCCCTGCCCGGACCTCCCCCCACGCTACCGCCTCCCTGCCGCTCCTCCCTCCCGCTGATACTTCTAGCCTTCCCCGGCACCACTGACGCTGTGACCGTCCTGTGAGCTACAGAAGCGGTCGCTCCCCTCCCAGCTGCCTGAACAAAAAGCGGTATCGTTATAATTGCATTGCCTGTCCACATTAGCCCTGCCTGAGACGCCGCAACACAGCGTAGCGCTTAACTGTGTAATCGCGCATTTGTGCCTGCCTGCTGCTCGTTGTACTAAGTTTGATCGCATACTTATAGCGCGCTCCCTTTTACATTGTTTTTCACTATTGATCTTAACCTGCTGAATTTACTCTCCTTTAGAGCATAACATTGTCTGTATTTTGGACTGAGATCTGTTATCTCATTGTGCCTCGCGCACACTTTCGCTGCTGCCCCAATCCAATTCCGATTTGGCCTGAAGCCAGCCATTTTGTTGTTGTTTACCCTCCCTGCCCGGACCTCCCCCCACGCTACCGCCTCCCTGCCGCTCCTCCCTCGCCCCTCCCCCTTCGACTACACATATATGTCAGATGCACCTACGCGCAGCGTCAACGCGCAGCGGTCGCGCCGAAGGTGCGCTAAAGGTAAGCCCGTCTAAGCCCGTCCGCGCCTGGACCGCGCCCAGCGCCAGACCCCCTGGTCCCCGCAAACACCACCCCTCCCGCATCACTTACAATGCAGCTACCCTCTCAGCCCTTAATCCCGGCCGATCACCAACCTGCTACCAAGCCGAATCCGGACGCACCCATGGACCATTCGCCTGCCTCTCCTGCAAGTACAACTGCATTAAGAAACCCACCACACCCTCAAATTCCAAACAGCGCTCCGACCCCAACAATCTGAAGTGCATCCTGCTCAAAACTCGCTCGGTCCACAGCAACGCCATCGAACTATGGAACCTACTTGACACCACAGCGCCGGACATCGCCTTCCTCACAGAAACCTGGATGAACACATCTTCAGCACCCGACATCGCCATTGCCATTCCGGACGGCTACAAGATCATCCGAAAAGACCGCACCACCAAACAAACAGGAGGAGGCATCGCCATCGTCCATAAGAACACCATCCGCATCTCTACCAGCTCCGACGATAACCTCGCTAACGCCGAACACCTCCACTTCCAAATCCACACCGACCCGAAGTCCACACTCAGAGGAACCCTCATATACAGACCACCAGGACCCCGCACACAATTCTGCGAAGACATCACTGAATTTGTCACCCCTCACGCCCTCCCCTCCGAGGACTACATCCTGTTAGGAGATATCAACTTCCACCTAGAAAAGAACAATGACAGAAACACCACTACCCTCCTGGACAACCTCGCTAATCTCGGACTCAAACAACTTGTCAACACCCCCAATCACAACGCAGGGCACACACTCGACCCAATATTCACCTCCAGCAAGCATATCTCCTTCGACCACACCACAACCCACCAATGGACGGACCACAGCTGCGTACACTTCAGATACAAAAAGACTACAACCCACAATCTCCCTCAACCAATTTCGCGCAGAAACTGGAACAAAATTACAACCGACCAACTCTTCACATCACTGCAACAAAACCTCCCTGCAAAATCATCGGACCCAAACCTTGCAGCAACCAACCTCACTCAATGGATCACCCACAGCGCTGATGAATTAGCACCCCTGAAAAAACAGCAATCCAAACAAATCAACAATAAAGCCCCTTGGTTCAATGAGGACCTCAAAAACTCAAAGAAGACCTGCCGCACCCTCGAGAAAGCCTGGAAAAAAGACCGAACCTCTGACAACCAAACAGCCCTCAAGAATGCCATCCGCAAACACCACCAACTGATCCGATCCTCCAAAAAATCAGCACTCAAAGTCCGACTCGACAACAACGCCCAAAACAGCAAGGAACTATTCAACATTGTCAAAGAATTCACCAACCCCACCGCCGGCACGAATGACATCACCCCCTCCCAAGACCTCTGCGACTCCTTAGCCTCTTTCTTCCACAACAAAATCGCAGACATACATAACAGCTTCGCAAATGAGACCGGAATCCAAGCCCCACCACCCTCACCTGAACTTAAACACCCCTCTAACAACCTCTGCGCCTGGAACACAATCACCACTGAAGAAACCATCCGTCTGATGAACTCCATCCACTCAGGATCACCAACCGACCCATGTCCCCACCACATTTTCAACAAAGCAGACTCCGTTATCGCACCCCATCTCCGCGATGTCATCAACTGCTCCCTAAACGCCGCCACCTTCCCAGAAAGCTGGAAACACGCCGAACTCAGCGCCCTCCTGAAGAAACCCACAGCAGACCCCACCGAACTCAAGAATTACCGACCCATCTCACTCCTTCCTTTCCCTGCCAAAGTCATCGAGAAAGCCATCAATAATCAGCTCGCCGCCTTCCTCGAATCCAATAAATCCCTCGACCCTTCACAATCCGGCTTCCGAGCCAAACACAGCACGGAGACCGCCCTCATCGCAGTAACGGACGACATTCGAACACTACTGGACAATGGAGAAACAACCGCACTCATCCTACTCGACCTCTCCGCAGCATTCGACACAGTCTGCCATACCACCCTTATCAATCGCCTTAGCAACGTCGGAATACAAGGTAAAGCACTAGACTGGATAATCTCGTTCCTCACCGGAAGAACTCAGAGAGTCCGCCTTCCCCCTTTCAGATCAGAAGCCACCGAAGTCATCTGTGGTGTACCACAAGGGTCCTCACTCAGCCCCACCCTCTTCAACGTATACATGAGTCCCCTCGCAGCCATCGCACGCAAACACAACCTCAACATCATCTCCTACGCAGATGACACTCAACTCATCCTCTCCCTCACCAACGATCCCAGCTCCGCCAAAACCAACCTACATGAAGGAATGAAAGAAGTAGCCGAATGGATGAAAGACAGCCGCCTAAAACTGAACTCGGACAAAACTGAAGTCCTCATCTTAGGCTCATCCCCCTCCGCCTGGGACGATTCTTGGTGGCCACCGGCCCTGGGAAATGCACCCACTCCCGCTGACCACGCACGCAACCTAGGCTTCATCCTAGACTCCTCCCTCTCAATGACCAGACAAGTCAACGCCGTCACCTCATCTTGCTTCAACATACTACGCATGCTTAAAAAAATCTTCCGCTGGATCCCCACCGAAACAAGAAAAACGGTCACCCACGCACTGGTGACCAGCCGACTGGACTACGGAAACACCCTCTACGCCGGAACCACCGCCAAACTCCAGAAAAAACTCCAACGCATCCAAAACACCTCAGCCAGACTTATACTGGATCTCCCCCGCCGAGCTCACATCTCCGGGCACCTGAAAGACCTCCACTGGCTTCCCGTCAACAAGAGAATAACGTTTCGCCTCCTTACCCACGCACACAAAGCCCTCTACGACCTAGGACCCGACTGCCTCAACACACGCCTGTCCTTTTACACCCCCCCCCCCGCCAACTACGATCATCCACACAAGCCCTCGCCGCAATACCACGCATCCATAAATCCACCATGGGTGGAAGATCCTTCTCCTACTTAGCGGCCAAAACCTGGAACTCTCTCCCCACCCATCTCCGCCTTACCCAGAACCACCTCACCTTCAGAAAAGAACTAAAAACTTGGATATTCGACAAATAAACTTCCCCTTCCCCAAGCGCCTTGAGACCCTCTGGGTATATAAGGCGCTATACAAATGCCAAACTTGAACTTGAACTTGAACTTGAACTACACGCACACGATGAGACAACACACCAACTGTAACTCGGTTGGGGTGATATATGCCATCTTATGCCCGTGTGGCTTTATGTATATAGGCCAAACCATAGAGAGGGTGAAGGCGAGGATCCTGCAACATTGTAGCAGAATTCGTTGTGGTGTCCAGGGAGCTCCCCTGGTGGATCATTTTCAGAAGTTCGGCCATGCACCCGAAAGCCTGCGATGGTGTGTGTTGGAAAAAGTCACCATGAATGTAAGAGGTGGTGATTTTACAAGCATTTTGAGTGTGCGTGAGTGCAAATGGATGCACATATACGAGACTGTTAACAAAGGTCTGAATGAATATGAGGAAACAACAAGACAGATGGCAACCCTGTATAATGGGTGACTTAGAATGTCTGAATATTGATATCTGCCACCTATCATCGAAACTGCAACCATTATATGGCTTTGTATATCACATAATTTATACGTTGTATATGTGGAATGTAATTTCAATGTGAATATTGTTTTTTGAATTACCATTATAATTCCATGTTATCGGGTATGATGTGACATGTTTTGTTGTTAAAGTAATGATCTGTGGATTTCTGATTTGGGACATATATGGATTGGTGGGATTAGTTGTGTTAATGATTGTCACTATTTCCATAGATTATCTAAATAACTTCTGTCTCCTCACTGCCTACTGTCACTATGAAACCTATGTAAACTCTCTTTAGAATCAGTCGATCACTCATGATCTTTATAACATGGCTCTTTGGCGTGTTGGATGGCAGGGACGTTTTAATGGCTTACATTGGAAAATACAATCTCCCCGAGGGGTGATACGAGACATGTTAGGCAGTTTAAGAAATACGACTGGCGACGTGTAACCAATGGAAAGGCACGTCTCCTTAGGCATTGCAAAGTGGACGCTTGGGCGGTTGCCTAGCAGCTCAGGAAGCTCTTCAACTTTGACGGGCCTGATTGGCGCACGGCCGGAGAACCTATCAGGCAACATATGACAGAGCAGGAACGACGTGGATATCGTTCCATTGGTTGACGTTTGGCCGGAGGACCTATCAGGCAACGTTTAACACGGAATAGGCTTGACGTAGATACCGTCCCATGAGTTAATTACAGCGTGGACGCGGCTTCCGTGTTCCTGTCCGCATTTTCGGCTTTTTGAAGTGGAGAGTGCGTTTGGAGTCTGGCGCTCGAGGGGGTGTTCAGAACGTTTCGCCTACCACACTGAAAACTAAGGTAATTGGGGGTCCGTTGAGACAATGTGAGTCGGGCTGTCGGCGCACCTAAAAACGTCATGCCCAGAGCGCTTCTTTTCCTTTTTTCTCTACGGTCAAGGCGTGTTTAGTTGAATACTGACGGTAGCACGTCTTCTTTTACAGTGACATCTATTAAAACACGAGGGGAATACTAGGATTGACTGAAAATCGTGGGTGAGTAACGCACGTCTTTTAGGGACGAGTAATGATGTGAGTGAGAATTCTACTACGCGTGATGATCATTAATCATCAAATTTCGAGAAGTATATTTTATGTGTAAATAATGACTAAGAATGGGCGGATAATGCTCACACGCCGTGAATAATTATTGCGGCTCTATCTGATGTATATGGCCATCTTTAGCACTAATGGCTATTTTTCTCTGCAATTACAGTGCGGCTGGATTACGTCGGAACTGAATTGTCTGACGAGTTGGGGTGCTGATTGATTACGCACCAGGGGCACACCATTGTTGGGTGAGTGCCATGTTTGTAATCTCTCCAAGGTTTATTGACACTCGATGTGTGTCGTCAAAATCACTTAGCCCGTGATTTCTATTTGTTGTTGCAGGTGCCCACGATTGGGGTCATTTTTTCGTGCACATTGAGTTCTTGGTCCCCCCCCGCCCCCATCTCCTTTTGTCCTGATGAAGACCCACACCTGAGGATAACAGCCACCCTGTTTATTTCTGGGTCGAAACGTCGACATTATCTTCTGGAGCCTGTACCTATAGTGTTATCTCCCTCTCTCCCCTCCCCCCCCTTCCCCATTGTCTTTGGACGCATTGATTTAAATTTGGAGAACATTTATGATATGTCATTAGCAAGAAAGAAGGACATTTTTTGCTGAAAAACGACAGCGAGGGCAGGCTCATGTCCACCACTTTAAGGATTCTTATCTTAAATGTGGTTTAAAGAACGTTATTGTACTTCTATTCTCTCACTGACCTCTTTGGTCACTTTCTCACACACGAGCACGTACTTTCACTCTTTTTCTGTGCACATTTAACCGTGATAAAATGAACCCTTGTTTGTAAATAATTGCTTTTTTATATTGTAAATATCAAATGTGTTTTTTGAAATTTGTAGAGTAAATACGATAAATCCTCAGATTTTGGATAAATTTCTTCTTGCTTTAATTGTGTTTTCCTGCTTCAACAAAATTACCTTGGGCGCAAGATTGTTTGCTTTGTGTTATATTCCTAAAATGATTCAATCAAATGGTAATCTACAGTGAAGAGAAGATTTGATTTTTGTTGACTAATGCGTAAGCTAAATTAATGTCTGGGACCAATTTTTCTATAACATATTGATACCCAGGTCCTTTTGACTCCGATTGGGTTACCCCTTGTTAATAACGCAATAACAGAGAGAGAGCGCAGAAGAGAGCAGAGATTGCACAGAGGGTGACTGAGCTGGAGCAAATGCGCCAGCGTACTGGGGCTGCGCGGGTTTTGGCGCCAACTGTGCTTCGAGAGGAAAATGTTGGCAGCCCTAGACCAAGATAGGGCGGAATATGCGGCCCTCTGCCTTCGGCATGCCTACTACGCATGGGGGGGATAGATGCGGACGCCTGCTGGCGAACAAGCTGCGCGAGCAGCGCCAGAGATTTGGGGTGCAGACCATCCGCACCGTCCACGACGAATTGGACTCAGAAGAAAGGGAGATAGCGGAGGCCTTCAGAGCGTTCTATGAAGCCCTTTATGCAGGTGACTCCCTGGGCGCGCAAGCGGGCCAGAGATACCTGGAGGGTGCGCTCCTTCCCTCCCTGAAAGCAGCCCAGGCAGCATTCCTGGATAGAGACATTGGCCTGGAGGAGGTGGTGTTAGCAATCTCTTGCCTGAAACTCGGGAAATCCCCAGGCCCGGACGGGTACCTGGCGTTTTTTTACAAAACGTTTTGCCATCAGTTAGCCCCCCTGCTGCGAGACCTCTTTAATTCTTTTGCTCAACCTGACACGATACCTGCAGAACTGTTAGAAGCCGTGATCACGGTCATACCGAAACCGGGACGGGACGCGACCCGGTGTAGCTCGTATCGACCAATTTCGCTTTTGAACATCGACTTCAAGCTGTACACGAGTATCCTGGCAGCCCGGTTGGCACCTTATATGTCGCAACTGGTGGAACCAGACCAGGCTGGTTTTATACCTAAACGCCAAACCAGTGACAACACTAGGCGGGTCTCCACCTCATTGAAGCTGGGTCGCGCACACGACCCGACTGCATGCTGCTGACAATAGATGCCAAAAAGGCCTTTGACAGGGTCCACTGGCCCTATCTCGAACAGGTCTTGCAACGTTTCGGGCTGGGAGACGTTCTCTGTTCTCGCATTTTGAACTGCTACCAGCGACCTAACGCGACAGTGCGAGTCAACGGGCACTCGTCTTCGCATTTCCCAATAGGCAGAGGGACCCGACAGGGGTGTCCCCTGTCACCTATTCTATTTGCCCTATACATGGAGCCGTTCGCCCAAAGGATTCTGCAACATGATCTTATTCAGGGAATCAAATTTGGTGGAGACACACACAAGATCAGCTTATATGCAGATGACATTTTACTTTCCCTCACCAACCCCGTCCAGTCCCTTCGAGCTCTTTTTATTGAAACACACGACTTTGCACTAGCGTCCGGGTTCAAAATTAACACAGATAAATCCATTGCCCTCAATATCTTCCTGTCAGCCGGGACGTTAACTGCGGTCCAAGAGGAACACTCTATACAGTGGTCCAACACCACGGTCCCGTACTTGGGTGTCCTTCTGGGCTCCACCATCCAAGCCACCATTGCGGCAAACTATGCTAGACTCCGTGCACAACTCCGTGGAGTGCTCCAGAGGTGGAAGCGCCATTCCCTTTCATGGTTGGGGAGAATAGCAGGTACCAAAATGACACTCCTGCAGCAGATACTGTACCTATATTAGACACTTCCCCTGCGCCCGCCGCCAGGCTGGATCTAGCAGACACAGTCTGAATTGGCACGCTTCATATAGCAAGGCCGTCGTCCATGCTTTAAGCAGGCCATCGCGGTCCTCCCGCCCGAGCAAGGTGGGGTAGGGGTACCCGATCTACAACTCTATTTCTACGTGACGCAGCTCCGATGCCTAGTGGAATGGCATCAATTGGAATCTGGCAAAAACTGGCTGTTCCAAGACCAGGCAGTAGCAGGAATGCCATTACAGGGGATCCCCTTCCTTCCAAAACACCATCGGCCGCCTAACCTATACGCGTCCCACATTACGAGTACAGTTATGGAGGTGTGGGATCGGGTTGCTACCAAGCATGAGTTAACGTCTTTCCCCTCCCCCATGACCCCTCTATTTGCTAATCCGGACTTTACCCCGGGTCTTGACACCAAAGCATTTACGGCTTGGCGACGCTCCCCGTGCAGGTCCTTGGGGCACCTCTTTAATTTGGCCGGCATCCTTTCATTCCACCAGATGAGGGAGGAATACGGCATTCCAGAGGGGGATAGGCTTCCCTACATGCAGGTCCGTCACTGGGCGCTTCACGCGCAGGTCAAGCCAGGGACGCAGCGTCACCTTACACCGTACGAGAAATAGCTAGTCACGCGCAAGTCCGACAAAAAATCTATCAGCACCTCCTCGTCACTGACTTTTACACATACAGCGCAAGCAGATGCCGGTGGGAGCGGGAGATAGGGAGGGTCCTAACACCAAAAGAATGGCGCGGCATATACTATAGAGCCAAACACTCCGCATATCATGCAGGCCTCACTGAAACCCTAACTAAGGTGGTCACGTACTGGTACCACACACCGAAACGCCTTCACCAATTCGACCCCCGCATTAGCGACCGTTGCTGGAGAGGGTGCGGGGAACTGGGTACATTAGAACACCTGCTGTGGAGCTGTGATAGACTGCAGGGGTACTGGAACGCAATTTTAGACGACATAGACTCACATCTAGATACTCAATTCCCCCGGTTCCCATCTTACATCCTTCTGAGGCTGCCCAACACCTTGGTGTATCCCTTGAAATCACGGAGGGGCCGGCTTATCGCTATAGAGTTAGGAGCAGCCACACAAAATATTCTAGCCCACTGAAGAACCTCACAAGCCCCCCACATACAGGCTGGCTGCATAGGTTGTGGTTGGTGCTAGGCATGGAGAAGCTGTCGCTGGTACTGGCTGGTAAAGGGGAAGAATTCCCAGACCTATGGCGACCATTCTTGACACTTCTCACTGGGGAGTTTCGTGAGTTGAGTTGCCCACGATACCTACGCCTCCTGCGATTGGCGGACACTCCAATCCCAGAAATGACTGACTCTGCACGTAAACGGAGAGCCACGTCCTGTTGACTCTTCCGTCTTCTTCTTTTCCTCCATTGGGAATCATCCTTTTGATTTGTGGACAGAAGGGGGAGGGTTTTGTTGATTTATGTTGGGGTGTTTTACAGGACGTGTTTTGCTGACCTACTGCTAGCAAGCACCGAATGAGTATGTCTCTCTTGACCTAGAATTTGCATTGCGGAACCTGAAGTAATGTGGTGGTCCTGTTGTTTATTTTATATGTAATTTCAATAAAGAGATTTAAACCATAAATATCATTCCTCTCTGGATGTGCCATTTCTGCCATCTGTGAAGCATAAATGTAACACACATTTGACTGAGCCACAAAATCTCCAGGACATACTCCTGGTTATGGACCCCAAAGAGATAATACATCTGAGATAGTTGAAATGGTGCCCCTTTTCGGATATAACGGACTACTTGCAGGCCCTACTATGTAAGGGCTTTGAGAAAGAGGTAAGTGCTAAACTCTGCACTGAATGCCCTCGTCCTTCCCTCCCGATAAAGGTGACAGCCACCCCTGAGGTCGACCAGCGCATGGCTGTCTTCATGAAGAAGTACTCTAAAGACCTAAAGAAGGTTATTGACCAGCTTGGTGTGGTTACCAAGACAAGGTGTTGGACTTATCTGGCCCTTTGACAGAGATACTAGAGATGGTGGTCCAATCAAAGGAGACAAACACTTCAGTATTTATTGATGTCCTTATTGGGTGATCACAGTGAGCTATTTGCCTTCTGGGCTACGCCAATTGTGCAGTTTTGTTGGAACGCCGCCACTCCATACTTAAGCGCATTGACCTAAAGTTAACAGAGCTTGCATTTGCAGAGGTGGGGCCCTTGGCTAAAGGACAACTGTTTGGCGATCATTTTGTAAAAGACCTGGGGAAGTTTGTGGCCACTTTCTCCATGTTGGATAAGGCTCAGTCCTCGCTCAAAAAAGTTTTCCACAACTTCCTTCTTGTCAGGGCCAGGTACTATAGAGGTCAAGCATCAGGCCATGGATATCATCAGGCCTCCCACAGAGTCTACTAACCCAGAGGGAAAGAGTGTTGAAACAACGCACCAAACCAGGGAAACATCCATCTATTTAATTGAGTTTTATATGGTGCTGGCTAGACCCGGAGGTATCGGAGCACTTTACAAGAGGATCCACATTGTTACAAAGTAACATCGGTTACAAGTTACATCTGTTGCAAGAAAATATTTAAAGAGCATAGAAGACGAGATAATGGAGCGTATAAGAGTAGGGGAGTAAGGTAAAAGGGTAAGAGGGAGATACGGCGGAGAGACGAAGGAGAGTCTGCCCAAAGTTCGGCTGGGTAGGTGACGGTCGAGGGGGAAGTCCACAGAACATCACCTCTATAGCTATCAAGTTAGCCTCACCGGGCATCGGACAGAGTGAAAGGTCTCAATGGTCGGTGGCAAGTTCACAGATTCAATGGTAGGGGTAGAGATGAGGAGAACTATGTCCAAAGTCCGGCTGGGTAGGTGACAGCAAAGGGTGACCCAGAGCTGATCTCCTCTTTTGATGACTAGGCAGCTCCACCGGAAATCGGAAACCGGATCTATCAGGCCAGGAATGGACAGGATCGGGGACGCTCCAACAGACCAAGTTATTGAGGTGGTGCAGCAGGAAATGCAGACTCCTCTTTCTCAGCAAACAGTGATTTCTCCCGTACAAGTCATTCTGGGGGGCAGAATGCACCACTTCCTTTGAAATTGGTGACAGATTACGAGTGACCAAAGGGGTTTTCAGACAGTTTAGGGGTTTCAAATAGAATTCTATGGGACACTCAATCAACAAGAGATTCCACTTTCCCTGTCTCTCTTCCAACAAGATATGAGTTTTGTCGACACAGAGATTTTGGAACTTTTGTAGAAGGAGGTGATTGTGCTTACCCATCCTCACTCTAAAGGGTTCACCAGTATGATCTTTCTGATGCAAAAGAAAGGGGGAGGTTCCAGATTAGTTTTCATCCTCAAGCAGTTCAACTCCTGGGTAGTCTATCCCCATTTCAAGATAAGGGCATTCACTTGCTCATAAATCTTCTTCAGGTGTACCCATTTCAAGATAAGGGCATTCACTTGCTCAGAAATCTTCTTCAGGTGAACGATTGGTTGGTCAGACTCGATCTAAAGGACTCGTATCTCACCATTCCTATCTTTCCCCCTCAGAGACATGTTCTGCAGTTTTGTTGGGTGCACCAATGGTATGAATTTGTTGTCCTACTCTTCGGGCTTTCTTCGGCTCCTTCGTATTTCACCAAGTTATTGACACCATTAGTGGAAGCCCGCACACTCAGGTGGGTCCACCTCATTATTTATTTAGATGACATGATTATAATGGCTCAAATTTAGGGCTGGGCATATTTTGCGAAGTAGCGCTACGCATAGCTTTGCGAAGTGCACTTTGCACTACGCGAGCTACTCGTGGCACTACGCGAACTGAGTAGTACCCTGTTCGCACTGTGCAAGATGCGGTTTTCAATGCTTGCACAGTGCGGACAAGCATCCGACACTGTGCAATCATTGAAAACCGCATCTTGCACAGTGTGAGCTGTAGTTTTCTGCCGCTCGAGTAGATTTTTACTCGAGCGGCAGCTTTCTCAACGCGGACTGGTAGTTTCTCATCGCGAACATACGTGACCACTCGCAATGAGAAACCTGACCTCCCCGTGTTGAGAATCTCATCGGGAGGTTTATTTTCCACGCTCGTGATTGGCAACTTGATGTTGCTGATCACAAACGAGGAAAAAGTCTCACTAGGATGTAATTTTGCATGCTCGCGGTCGCCAACTTGACGTTGAGGACCGCGAGCAAGCAAAAAATGACCACTACACTACGCTACACGTGTTTGCACTGTGCAACGTGCAGTTTGCGTAGTGCGAAGTAGCGCAAACTTCGCAAACTACGTGAGCGTAGCGTAGTGCTTTGCCCAGGGTTACTCAAATTCAGGATGAAGTCCTTCATCACTTAAACTGGGTGATGCAATTGCTACAAGACTTGGGTTTCATAATAAATGTTCCAAGATTGTGTCTGATTCTTTCTCAATTGATTTCGTATCTGCAGATTTTAATCAACTCAGTTCAGGACCAATTGTGTCTTCCTTCTCAGAAGATTGTGTCAATCAAGAAGGCATTGAGACGGGCTTTATCCTCTTTGACAGCCTCTTTGAGATCCCCAGCCAGGAGTGTGGGGCTTTTTGCCTCTTCTATTCAAGCAATTTTTCCGGGTCCTCTTCATCATTGGGCCCTTCAAACTCTGAAGATCCTCCATCTTAGGAAGGATCGGAATAGCTAGCCCTGTCCCCAGCGGCCAATAATGGCAGGACCACATGGAGACCTGTGATGGCAGAACCATTTTCAACAGCGTTCCAGATGTTGTGATGGAAATGGACGCCAGCAGATGGAGATAGGGCGCAATGTGGCCCTATCTCAACGTGGAGTTAATGGTCCTGGTCTTAACTCTAGTTGCATATCAATTGTATGGAACTGTAGGCGGGATCCTTTGCAATCAAGACTTTGACTCCTCTCAAGCCCCAATGCAGTATCCCCCTTGTGGATGGACAATGTCTCCGCAGGATGGTGCATCAACAAATTAGGGGTCACGAGATCTCAACCTCTAGTGGAAATAGCCAAGGAGTTTTGGCATTATATTCTTCAGAACAAGATCTGTGTTATTGCAGAATACATCCCAGGCAAGGTGAATGTAGTTGCAGAGTGTAACTTTCGATTGCACCCTAATGTCTTTTGCCACCTCAATCTAATGTAGGACCCTTGTGTGGTGGATCTTTTTACATCCTGGCTGAATTCTCAACTACCAATCTTCTTCAGTTGGAGACCCAATCCCCTTGGGGTGAGCTTGGATCCTTTCCTCCAGAACTGGCAGAAGAACCTCCACTATGCCTTTTTCCATTTTCTCTTGATTCCAAGGGCCCTTTCTAGATGAGGCATCAGGGACACTCTTATGGAAAGGCCAGCCCTGGTTCCGTTTGCTGTTGGAGATGAGGTGTCAGAATCCGATTCCGATTCCGAATCTTCAGGGACCTTCTTACTTACCCATTGGGTCTTCCGCACCCCCTAATCCTGTTAGGCCGGTTGGTATTGATGACTTGGAGGGTTTTGGGAAACGTTGGCAAATGCCAGGCCTTTCGGAATGGTCTTCATTCTACCTCAAACAATCCTGTGCCCCTGGAACTTACACACGGTATGCTTCGCCATTGGCATGGAGGAGATGGATTTGATGGTGTGACAAACAAAGTGTGGATCCCCTAGTTGCAGGGTTACCTCTGTTGGTTAATTTTCCTTCTAATTTGGTGGATTTGGGTTTAGCCTATAGATCAGTGAACAATTTTTGATCAGCTATTTCAGTGGGTCATTATCCATTGGATGGAAGACCAGTAGGTGAATATGCTTTGGTGTTCAGATTGTTGAGAGGTATTCAGTTGATTAAACCACCTAAAATGAAATGTTCGGTTTTATGGGACGTAGATGTAATGCTCTGTTTTCTTAGGGCATGGCCACCTAATGAAGATTGTTGGACCTGGCATCATTGGCGTGAGTCTCCCTTCCATTTTGACGGATTGTCTCTTCTGTTTTGATATGTTTTTGCTGAATTTATGCTTTGGGCACTGTGCCACTGCTAATCAGTGCCACAGTGCAAGTGCTCCGTATGTTAAATTGAGATACTAATTGGTTATTCCATGATTGGGTTATTTCATTTATCTGTCAGCCCCTAGTACAGTGCACCATGTGTGCCCAGGGCTTGTAAATCAAATGCTGCTGGTGGGCTTGCAGCACTGGTTGTGCCACTCACAGAAACAGCTTGTAAAGTGTGTCTCAGGCCTGCCATCGCAAGGTCTGTGTGCAGTCTAGCACTGCCATGTCAACTTGGCCAAGTGCACCCATTTGCCAGTCCCTAAACCTTCCCTTTGCTTCATATTAGACACCCCTATGGTAGGCCCAATGGCAGGGTGCATTGTAAGTATAAGGTGGAACATGCTCTGACATGTGTAGCATGTTCTAATAGTGAATTACAGCCATTTTTGTTTTTTATTATGGAAGGCTACCTGTCCTCATAGGCCAGAATGAGCAGCTAGATTATTACATGCTTATAATCCTAACTGACTCAGGGAACACGGTAGAAATTCGAATTTAGTATGCCTGAACTCAGAATAATAAAATACATCTTTTAGTGAAGTTTATTTTAATATTCTGTATTTGCAAATACCACTTTCAGAAAGTAGGTATTTGCTTGCGTAACCATTTGAGCCTGCCTCTGATGGATTGTGTATTCCTTGTCTGGGTTTGTGAGTGACAGGGCTGGGGGATTCCAGGAGACAGGCTGGGGCAGCCCAGTGGTGAATAGAGAGATCTGCATCTAGATGGGAGGAAGGAGTTGCACCTGGGACCTGAATAGGGATGGGCCTCCCCTCTACAATGCTGGCTCCACCTCCTGTGGCTTGTCTGATGTCTCTGCCCTGCAATGTGAAAGGAGAGGAGGAATCATGTCAACAGAGTGCTCCTGAGCTGTATCTTCCCTCTCCTGTGCTAGCTCCACCTCCTGTGGGACGACTGATGTTTCTGCCCTGCACAGTGAAAGGTAGAAGAGAGCCATGTAAACAAAGTGCTCAGGAACTGGTTTGGACTAGGCAGAGGCCTCTCTGCCTTCAGAGAACAAATGATTTTGGGTATGAATATTGGGACCCTGATCCCAAGAGATTAGATCACTTCTGGAACAAGAAACCTTTCTGCCAAGGAGAAGAACCAAGGAAGCTGCAGGAGTTTGGACTGCCCCTCTGCCAGTGTGCTGTTTGCTAGGTTGGCCTGCAGTGGTTGCTTCATTGCCAAGGGAAACGAGAAGGAACTTTGTAAAGGACTTTCATCTACAGAATATTCTCCAAGGGCTTGAACTGTGCTTGCCTCCTGCTGAAGTCTCAGGGACAAAAGACTTCACCTCCAGCTCCCTCCTGAATTTCCTTGCTGGGAATTCTGACTCCAGTCACTTGCGTGCCGCTGGGAGCTGGAAGCGCGACACATCGAAAAGAAGCGTGTCACCGCCTCAGCTGAAATCATCGCAATGCCGGAGAAGCCAGCCTTCGTCGCATCTCCCTGGAATCGTGTGTTCATCGAAGCTGCCTGCTGTCGCATCACCGGAGAAGCGTGACACCATCGTGAGAGTCGCCATCGCATCACCGGAGAAGCGTGTCGCAGGGCCTGTCGCGGCTACAAAGTACAGAGTCGTCGCAAGGCTGCCACGGCATCATCGCATCGTCATCGCATCGCCGCATCAAGGGCGCCATCTTCTCGCATCGCAACCGGATCATTGCATCGCATCAAGGCACCATCTTGCGCAACGCAACGGGCCCGCAAGCCGAGAATCTACGCATCACCTTCGCTCCGGTAAGGCTCACGACGAGTCCCCTACTCTGCGCAAGCATTGAGGCAGGACTAAACCGTTCCCCCGGATCACAGAACCGACGCATCTCCCCTTTTGCAAGCCTTTTGTCTACTTTGCGGTACGCATCCAGGTACTTTGTTGAGAACTTTGTCGCATTTACCGACAACTTGAACTAAGCAACTTGAATCCTCTTTTAAGTAATCTTAAGTGTGGTATTGTGGGTTTTTGTCGTTTGTGGTCTTGTGTTTAAGTCTATATAAAGAATAATTATTTTTATAAAACTTGTGTTGTGTCCATCTGTAGTGTTTTCACTGTATTCCTGTGTATATTCACAAATGCTTAACACACTGCCTCTGAGATAAGCCTGTCAAGCTACCAAGGGGGTGAGCAGGGGTTATTAAGGAGTGTAATCCCCTTATCCTGACTTAGAAGTAAGGGTCCCTATTTGGACAAAGGTGAATACCATTGCCAATTAGAGACCCCCAGATCTAACAAAGATCTTTTCAGGAAACAGGTGTCTGCAAAACATAATTTTCTTCTATATCTCATCTCGTGTAGATGCATTTCAGACGTGCGTTCACTGGATTTAACCGATAGAGTATTTTCCCCTTCTGGTGTGTTGTTTCGTATCTCTAACCACACTAATATACATTCTCGTTGCTTGAGCTATCTGGCTTTTCCAGACAATCATAAACTCTGTGTAGTACGTTGTCTTAAAGTCTATGAAGATAATACCATAGAATTTCAACAGACCCTTGGTGGGCAATGGCTCATTCCTTTACAGAAACCTTTCCCCCCGTTGAAGTCAGCCACTTTGGCCACTGGTTGTTATCCGGGGCTGTCATAGAGACTTCCCTTTTTGGTGCACAGTCAGTGAGAGGCACTAAGGCTTCTAATTATTTTGCTTTGGGGTCCCGCTTGGAAGACATTATGGTAGCTGTCAATTGGTCTTCGGATCCTACATTTAAAATGTTTAATCATAAACGATTATTGATGTTGCATATGTTGTTGTGGACAGCTTTGAACAAGCATAATCCGAATCTTCCAGTCCTGACATAGAATTAAATAATTTCGAGCTGTCATGTTGAAGAATTCCCAACCTGATGTATCTTGATGTATATTTCTGTAAGTATTACTATTACTATATTGGACTGTCATTTATAAGTTGCTTGAGATACTGGCCACCCATGTTGTATTCATGGATCAATATTTGGGCGATATTACATAGTGTTTTTCTTTCCCTGCAGGCTCTGATGGCAAGCAGAGTTGAATCCTGGAATATTTTACGCAGTTCTGGTTGAATTTCTAGAGTCTTTGGAATTGGTCCCTATAAGTAAGGTGGATCGACAAAGTGTCAGGTCCCAGGTGTCCTCAGGATCGTACGATGCTATAGGGGTTCCACCTCTCGACAACCCCTGGGTCTGAATGCTAACAGACACGCAGAAGCGGTCAAGCGAGGGATAGCAGGAAAGGCAGGAAGGGAACGGCAGGGAGAGGAAGCTGAAACGAGAACAACACACTATGAGCCAAGCACACGCTGTAGAAACCATGTACACATATATAGTGCACCATGTAATTCCACTCTCAATACAAGTATTCGAACACTTATTACCTGGAGGGAAGAAAAAGAGAGGCTTTGCCTGGCAATCAGTGTGTAGAACATATATATCACAGACCTATAATGCAAGAAACTATATGTTATCGGTTTGATACACTGTATGATATCTAAGAACACTTCAGGGTAACATACACGTACCAGTCGTGAGAACAACAAGGCTTCAACAGAGGGCAGAATGGTAAATAGCCAGCCAGGCGAAGCTCATTATACCCCTGTTGTTAGAAAGGTCAAAAAATACAAAATAAACGTTATTCCCAAACAACCACAATGTCGTAGACTTCTAGGTTAACGTCACCAGAAGAGCATACAGTTATTTGGTGCATCTGGGATATTCCGATGTACCAGCATATACCAGCATGCGTAAATACACAGCGTACGGAATACTTCTTCAGTACACTTGGTAAGGACCTGTAGTATGACCTGGGATCTTCCCCTGCCAGTTTAAGAAGGTCCGTATTTTCAAACAATAAGAAAACAAAATAGTTCCACTGCCTGTGGCAACAACGGAAAGCAGTCTGATATTAGGGTCCAGGCAGAATGTCTATCCCAAACCCTGTGCGCTCCAATATGGGAGTCCCAATATGTAACCACCGGAAAAGTCTCTGAACAGGAACCTTTCGGGTCCGTAAAGACGAAGCCTCAGCAAAAGGCTCCGCAACCCAAAAGGTGAACGTTCCGTTATCGGCGAGCAGAGGCTCTCAACGTGACACTCAAGGAATCAACAGCCGCAAGGCAAGGTCTCACAAGAAAGGATACACTGGAATCACGCGGGGAAATCTGTATACTACTGTGTCATCGCTCAGGAACCAGAATAAACGGCGAAGCGCTGTGTCTCCCGCTCCGTCTTGAAGCTTCCGCGATGTGACGTCATCAGCCTGATGCGTCGCTCTCCGTGCAGGAATCATGGGAACTGTAGTTTCCGCCCTGCAATACAAGTCTCAAGGCAGTGTTCAAGACTACCCACCTCCGTGGGTCGTGACAGTACATCCCTCCCCCGAAGAACACTGACAGAGACATGGTTTGAGGGGGAAGCGTTTGTGGAACTGTTTAACATATTTAGGAGCATGAACTCCCGAAGCCGGTTCCCATGAATTCTCCTCATTACCATACCCCTTCCAAGCCACCAAATACCATAATCTGGTGCGGAATATCTTTGAATCCACAATTCCTCTCACCTCGTGTTCTTCCTCACCATCAACAGCAACAGCTGTGGGACTGATCCGTTTGACAGAACGTGTGGGTTTGACTAGAGACACGTGAAAGGCAGGATGTATTCGCAAAGACGATGGTAGCGCCAGCTTAACCACCACAGGATTGACCAATTTAACCACTTTGTAAGGACCTATGTATTTAGGATTGAAAATACTGTACCTACGAAAGCGTATGTTCTTAGTGGATAACCATACATAGTCCCCCCTTTTATACACCGGACCAGTTTGCCTGTGCTCGTCCACATAGGTCTTGTACCTCGCTTTGGCTTGTTTTAATTGCCCCTTGACCTTCCGCCATGTCTCCTGTATAGTCTGTACTCTTTCCTGTACTTCGGGAACAGGGGAGGCTGAAGCCGGATGTTGGAATGGTGTGAAATTAGGATGAAAACCATATGTGCTGAAAAAGGGGGCATGTTTTGTGGACCCATGTACAGCGCTGTTATATGCTATTTCAGCTAACCATAACCTGTCCACCCAATCCTCATTAGTGACATCCACATAGCATCGCAAATACTGTTTTAAGGTTTGATTTACCCTTTCCATTTGCCCATCAGTTTGGGGGTAGAAACTCGTGGATGTGCTAGATGTTATTCCCAATGCCTTACACCATGTCCTCCAAAATCTAGCTGGAAATTGACTGCCCCGATCTGATACAATCACCCTGGGTAATCCATGTAACCTCACTATGTTGTGTAGGATTAAACGAGCTAACAAACTAGCAGAAGGAACCTTCTTGCAGGCTACAAAATGTGCCATCTTTGTCAGGTAATCCACTACTACCAAGATGGCGGTACACCCCTGGTCAACTGGCATGCCCACCACAAAGTCCATAGAAATGCATTCCCAGGGTACATCAGGAGTCGGAAGAGGCTGTAATAGACCTGATTGTTTAGCATGCATCGTCTTCATTTGGCTACAAACCGGACACTCCGCCACCCAAGCCGCCACGTCTTTTTTTATGTTAGGCCACCAGAACTGTCTTTGTATTCTTTCGAGAGTTTTACTGGTGCCGTTATGTCCTGCACACGGTGCATTGTAACACCACTGGAACGCCTGCTTCCTTAAAGCCTGGATGGGTAACAGTAACTGTTTCTGTCGCATGGGGAGACCCTGAACCATCGTCCACTCATTGTGTTCATTTAACCATTTCTTACACACATCCTTCTGTACGTTTCTAAGAACACTACGTAGAAACATCTGTGTACAAGTGACGCCTATGACCCTCTCTGGGTTGATAATGGCCTCTTCCCTTACTTCGTTTGGTTCGGTCCTGGTGTACTGTCTGGATAAAGCATCCGCCTTTCTGTTATCCTTCCCGGGCCTGTACGTTACAATGAAGTCGAACTCCGCAAAGTGCATCATCCATCGCATCTGCCTTGGTGTCAAATGGCGAGCCGCAGCCATGTATTGTACATTACGGTGATCCGTATAAACAGTTATAGCATGTCGAGCCCCCATGAGATGATGCCTCCATTCCAGGAATGCGGTTCTTATCGCCAACAACTCCTTCTCTGCTATTACATAATTCTGTTCAGCCTGATTCAGAGTACGTGATAGGTAGGCCACTGGATGTAATTGGCCTGTGTCGGAATGGCGTTGTGACAGGACAGCTCCCACCGCGGAATCAGAAGCGTCAGCTTCCACTATGAAAGGCTTGTTGGGATCTGCATGCACCAACACAGGTGCCGAAACAAAAGCCTTCTTCAACTCCTCGAAGCTTCTTTGTGCTTCCTCCGTCCAAACAAAGGGCACCTTCTTCTTTAACAGTCGTGTCATCGGGCAGGCCAGAGCAGAAAAGTTTTCAATAAACCTGCGATAAAAATTCGCAAACCCAATAAAACACTGGATGTCCCTCACTGTTTTGGGTGTGGGCCATTCTCTCACAGCCAAGATCTTTCTTTCGGACATTTCTTGACCATTCGGCGTGAGCATCACCCCTAAAAATTCCACAGAGGTAGTGTTAAACTCACAATTACTGACTTTGCAATACAGCCGATGTTCCAATAAAGTACGCAATACAGCCTTCACATGAACCGCATGTTGTTCCGTGGTGGAGGAGTAAATCAGGATGTCGTCGATATATACTACGACGAAGCGGTCCAAGTAGTCCTTGAGTACATCATCCAAAAAGAACTGGAAGGCGGCAGGCGCGTTACATAGCCCAAAGGGCATTACTAGGTACTCGTAAAGCCCAAAACGGGTTTTGATGGCAGTCTTCCACTCATCCCCTGACCTCATTCTAACTAAGTGGTAGGCTCCCTTTAGATCCAGCCGTGTGAATATCACCGCATCCTTCACCTGCTCCAGCAACACTGTGATGAGGGGAAGAGGGTATTTATTCTTTACCGTAATGGCATTCAAAGCTCTATAGTCCGCACAAGCACGAAGATCACCATTGGCTTTGGGAATGAAGAACAACGGGGAGGCAGCAGGGGATTTAGATTCTCTGATTAATCCGAGCTCTAATAGCTTGTCTAAGTACGATCGGAGATGCAAAGTCTCAGGTTCTGTAAGTGCATAAACCCGCCCGGCTGGTATCTTGGCCCCTGGAATCAAGTCTATCTGGCAGTCATAAGGTCTGTGTGGTGGTAATGCTTCCGCCTTAGCTTCACTAAATACCTCTGCCAATTCCTGATACTCGAACGGGAGTTCCACATCATGTTCTACCGCGGTGGCTATATGATGGATACAAGCCAGACCAGAGGCAGGACTATGGCTTGCAGGGTAACAGTTCTTTTGACAATACTCTGAGGTGAATTGTAGGGTCTGGCTTTCCCAATCAATTGCGGGATTGTGTTTCCGCAACCATGGAAGTCCGAGGATTACCCCATACTGTGGTGCGTGTATAATGTTGAAGAACATATTTTCTTGGTGTTCCAAGCCCATGGTCATACAGAGATCCCTGGTCTGTAACCTGATAGGGCCTGAATCCAGCTTTCGACCATCCACCGCAAAAACAGCTTCAGGGGTTTCCTTTTCTTGTAGTTCAAGTCCTAGGCTGATGGCTTTGGTGTGATCCATAAAACAACCCGTTGCTCCGGAGTCCAACATCGCTCTGATCCACATCCTCTTATCACGTATTTCCAATCCTATGTCTACATAGAAATGTATGACTTCCTTTATACCATCTCTGTCCAACGAAGGGATGAATAACGTACTTGAAGGGATCCCTTCATCCCCCTTCAAGCCTTCTCGTTTCCCGACCCCTGTTCTGAAGTCACCACAGACACCTTCTTGTTTTCGTACTTCGGTTTTGTTCTCGATGGGCATTCCCGGATGAAGTGCCCTTTCCGACCACAATATAAGCACAAACCCTTCTTTCTTCGGTATTCCCTTTCCTCCGCAGTTAGGGGGGATCTCACTGCCCCAATCTCCATAGGTTCTGGTTTAGATGAGGCTGTTCCATCTGTTACTCTCGGGTGCTCGTAACTTGGTGTTACTTTGTCTTTCCGCCGATTTTCTCCCCTCCTGTCGCTGAGGCGATGATCCAATCTCAAAACCAGGCTAATCATATCTTCACAAGTTCTGGGCTGTGGATCTATTTGTGCCAAGACGTCTTTCATCTCTCCAGTTAATCCCGTGTAAAATATGGCTTGTCGTTTCTCTTCTGGCCATTCGGTTTCCGCTATAAGCCTTCTAAAGTCATTGAGATATGCTATCAAATCTCTATTTCCCTGTTTCAATCCTAACAACTCCCTATCCGCCGACAGGGTGGCTGATCTACGGTTGAAGGTTTTCTCGAAGTCCAAACAAAAAGCCTCCCAATCCCTTAAGAGGGGGTCATCTCTTTTCACTAGTGGTACTGCCCATTGAGCTGCATCCCCCGCTAAATAAGAAATGAGAAAGGCCACCCTCACATGATTCGTGTTAAAAACCTTAGGCTTACAAGAAAAATGTAACAATACCTGCGTGAGAAACACTTGCACCTTACTACTATCCCCATGGAATCTTTCTGGAGGGGCCAATGGTATAGGAGCGGGTACTTCCACCACCAGGGAGGAAGCTGGCTGAGTACCTGCATTAAAAGGGTTTAGATTCATCCTATCTACCTGTGCTTGCAATGCAGCAGTCTCAGCTCTGGATGCCTGCAACTCAGACTGTACCAGTGCCAACGCTGCCATGACATCGTCAATGGTGGACATTGTATCGTACTATCGGGAGGACTAAATTCTTGGGCCGTTTATTCTGTCAGGTCCCAGGTGTCCTCAGGATCGTACGATGCTATAGGGGTTCCACCTCTCGACAACCCCTGGGTCTGAATGCTAACAGACACGCAGAAGCGGTCAAGCGAGGGATAGCAGGAAAGGCAGGAAGGGAACGGCAGGGAGAGGAAGCTGAAACGAGAACAAGACACTATGAGCCAAGCACACGCTGTAGAAACCATGTACACATATATAGTGCATATAATGGAAGGAAGGCACTCCTTTCTTTTACAATATATAATTTGTTCCTCTTATTTTTCACATGCGTGCTGCAGCGGTGGCACGTTTGTCCTACTCCCGTGCCTAATTATCTACCAACCTAACTTGAGTGGATCAACCACTCAACCTCTGCGCACTGTTGCTGCTAGTGAGTCACACTAGTTAAATCATCATTTTCAATTTCATTTTAATTCTTTCACAAAAATTTTTTTTCTTTTTTACACACTGCCTCAACCAAGGTAACTGGTAGCGAGTGAAGTTAGGAGTTGGTGTTTAGTGGAGAGGTGGCAATTTTGAATAGAGACGAAAACGTGGCGTTTTTACATTCCCAGAGACTCGAGGTACCACAACCTCGTGGTTTGGTTGCCCCTGAGGAAGAGTCCATCTAGGACTCGAAATGCACCGGGCTACATCAACTTTAAAGTTGCAAAGAAAAGATTGTATTTTGCTGATACAGTGAAATTATGAACTGTTGTTTTGTGAATATATGTCAGAATTTTTTGTAAAATAATTGATGATTAAATATCACACTTTCAAAGGAGAAAGGTGAATGTGGTTATGTTGAAAAAAAAATTTTGTGAAAGAATTAAAATGAAATTGAAAATGATGATTTAACTAGTGTGACTCACTAGCAGCAACAGTGCGCAGAGGTTGAGTGGTTGATCCACTCAAGTTAGGTTGGCACATATATAGTGCACCATGTAATTCCACTCTCAATACAAGTATTCGAACACTTATTACCTGGAGGGAAGAAAAAGAGAGGCTTTGCCTGGCAATCAGTGTGTAGAACATATATATCACAGACCTATAATGCAAGAAACTATATGTTATCGGTTTGATACACTGTATGATATCTAAGAACACTTCAGGGTAACATACACGTACCAGTCGTGAGAACAACAAGGCTTCAACAGAGGACAGAATGGTAAATAGCCAGCCAGGCGAAGCTCATTATACCCCTGTTGTTAGAAAGGTCAAAAAATACAAGATAAACGTTATTCCCAAACAACCACAATGTCGTAGACTTCTAGGTTAACGTCACCAGAAGAGCATACAGTTATTTGGTGCATCTGGGATATTCCGATGTAGAAACACTTGACCAATCATATACCAACATGCGTAAATACACAGCGTATGGAATACTTCTTCAGTACACTTGGTAAGGACCTGTAGTATGACCTGGGATCTTCCCCTGCCAGTTTAAGAAGGTCCGTATTTTCAAACAATAAGAAAACAAAATAGTTCCACTGCCTGTGGCAACAACGGAAAGCAGTCTGATATTAGGGTCCAGGCAGAATGTCTATCCCAAACCCTGTGCGCTCCAATACGGGAGTCCCAATATGTAACCACCGGAAAAGTCTCTGAACAGGAACCTTTCGGGTCCGTAAAGACGAAGCCTCAGCAAAAGGCTCCGCAACCCAAAAGGTGAACGTTCCATTATCGGCGAGCAGAGGCTCTCAACGTGACACTCAAGGAATCAACAGCCGCAAGGCAGGGTCTCACAAGAAAGGATACACTGGAATCACGCGGGGAAATCTGTATCCTACCGTGTCATCGCTCAGGAACCAGAATAAACGGCGAAGCGCTGTGTCTCCCGCTCCGTCTTGAAGCTTCCGCGATGTGACGTCATCAGCCTGATGCGTCGCTCTCCGTGCAGGAATCATGGGAACTGTAGTTTCCTCCCTGCAATACAAGTCTCAAGGCAGTGTTCAAGACTACCCACCTCCGTGGGTCGTGACACAAAGTCTATTCAAACCGGATGGTTCTTCGTCTGAGGAGCAGTACAAAGTTTTCCAGATGGTTATTGTCAAGAATGTTCTGGTTCTGATCTGTTGAATTCTTGCTAATAAAGAGGAAGGATTACGGGGATAGCATGTTATATAGACAATCCTAAAACCTGATTGGTAAATGGGGAGGGATGTCAAGGAACTGTTCATGGGAAATGATGTTTTTTGATAATTTACTGAAATGCTATAATTTCATTGGCTACTGTGTGTCTGTGTTTCTGGGGTGGGACACCTTCACTGGACCTGCTGATACTTGGGTGGTATCACTGAGCGCCCCCCTGGTTCCTAGTGGATACATACAGGGGTTGCTTGTATAAGGTGCTGCGAGAGGCTGAATGATTGTCCCGTGGCAACCATTTCGAAAATGCTTTGTATCATTGATAAGCGATACTCCCTGGCTGGGCGGCCGTTGAGCCGACAACGCCTGATGACAATAACACCATGAACGTGTGTGTGTTTCGCCGCCCCCCCAATAGCGAACGCACAAGACTTTGGACTTTTCTGTTATATTTGCTCATGTTGGGCTCAGCTGGGTTAAACGGCTGTGCCGAGTTAGTTCTGTTTTTGTTCACAATGTTGGGGTATGTGTTCTCCTGGGCGCTTACTTTATGGGATCCTGGTAAACGACCACTGACACTGACCAATCTGACGATGAATGATCATGGCCGAGAGGGCTGGGTCTTACAATCTCGTAACCTGGAACGTGCGGGGTATGGGAGCGGTGCAAAAAAGACATAGAGTTCACTCCTTCCTCCTCAGACAGCAGACACAGATAGCCTTCATACAAGAGTCACACCTCACAACCACAGAGGCACAAAAGCTGAGAAAGAAGTGGAGGGGCACTATCTATTCCACGTCCTACTCTGCTTTCTCTAGAGGGGCGACTATTTGGGTCCGTCACGGGACACCTTTCGTTGAGCTGGAAAGGAGGATAGACGATCAGGGCAGGTACATCCTAGTCAAAGGCACCCTAGATGGCACACTGATCATTCTGGGCAGCATATACGCCCCGAATTATGAGCAAGACATATTCTTCCATAAGGTTGGGAGGGAGTTGGCAGACTGGGCAGGAATACCCTGGATACTTGGGGGGGATTGGAATGCTGTACTGGATCTGTGCCTGGACAGATCGCACCCCCCCTTTCAGGCGTCCGGAGCTACAAGACTGACTGACATATTTACAATGTGGGCAGAGGGCTGGGGGCTAAATGACGTCTGGCGAACGCTTCACCCCTCCTATAAGGAATATTCCTTCTACTCCCCGGTGCATGATCTACACACCCGCATAGATCGCTTTCTGTGTTCCGGGGCTCTAGTCACAACGGTGGGTTCGTCCGAGTATCTGGCAAAAACTTTTTCGGACCATAGGCCCTTGGCGATCACCCTCCACTGGGGTAGGGTACCGACCCCGGTATCAACCTGGAGACTTAACCCACGTCTCCTGGAGGACGGTCCATTTCGGGCGACCTTGGCGGACGCCTTGACAAACTACCTGGAAGATAAGTGGGACTCTGCTTCCTCTAATCTAGTAGTGTGGGATGCGATGAAGGTAGTAGTGAGAGGAGTAGCGATAGGTCAACAGCATCGCCACAGGACTTGCAATGGGCTGGGTGCGTTGGACTAGATCTAAAACAAGCGTTTGATTCCCTCTCCTGGCCCTTTATGTTTGAAGCCCTGACTCACTTTGGCTTCCCTGCCCCTTTATTACGGTGGATCCAGCTGTTATACACCGATCCCACCGCCCGGGCACGAACCGGGCGATATATCTCGGCAGAATACCCAGTACATAGGGGCACTCGGCAGGGCTGCCCTCTGTCCCCGATGCTGTTTGTTCTGGCGCTCGAGCCCCTGGCCATTACCTTGCGGATGCACACTGAGGGATTTGGCATCCCGGTGGCAGGGACCTGCCATCTACTTTCCGTATACGCGGACGACATGTTGATATACCTCCGAGACCTGGAAGCGGACCATACGCAATTGTATGACACCTTTCGCAGGTTCGAAGCGGTGTCAGGTTTGGCTATAAACCCAGACAAATCGGTTGGATTTTATTTCCGGGAAGCACCTCGCCCTCCTTCCATACCCCTCGGAGCCTATCAGATCCCGGTGGCGCAATCCACCTTTAAATACCTGGGGGTTCGAATATATAGGACAACGGAGGACCAAATGCATGGCAATATCGTGAGAGCTATTACTGGTCTTCGCAGCAGCATAGGGTTTTGAACCTCATTACCTCTGTCCGTCATGGGTCGCATCGCGATAGCCAAGATGGTTATGCTCCCCCGCCTGTTATATTTTTTTGTTAACCTACCGGTCTGTCTTACACAACAGGTATTTAACATGAGAAACACTCTGCTGACCACACTTATATGGGGGACGGGTCGAAGACGGATAAATCTTCGCAAACTCCAGCTTGACACCAGACTTGGAGGCCTAGGAGGCCCAGATTTCCGAGGGTATTATTACGCAAGCCAGCTCCAGTGGTTGTCATACTGGCTGGCAGGTAGGAATCTGCACGAAATTGGACTTACGTCCGAGCGATTGGATCGGGGAGAATTGCACAGTCTATTGGTGCCAAAGAGTAAACTGCCACAGACGTGTCACCCACTGCTTCGCACGGCCCTCATTTGCTGGAAGAAGGCACTAGCGTACACGGCGCCAGTAACACCCTATGCTGGGAATATCCCTTTATTGGGCATCCCAACACCACAGGGGAGACTTACAAGACAGACACTACACCATTGGACGGAGAACGGGATTTGGGAGGTGGGGAGTTTCTTTGGGGACGACACTCTCCTGGACTATGACACCTTTGTACAAGTCACAGGGACTTCTGACAGACAATACTTGTTGCATGCCACAGTGTCCCACTATATCAGAACGACTTGGGCCCCACAACGCACTCAACCACCTAGGCATGAGTTAGTACACCTGATGTATCTTATGGGGACTGGGGGACACTTGGTGCGATGGCTATATACCGGAATCAGACTGCACGCAGCGATATCCCTCACTGCATTACGGGACACTTGGGCACAGGAGACTGGCGAGGAGATAGCGGATAATATGTGGCAGATGATACTCGAACATCCTAGAAGAGTTTCACGGAATGTGAAATTTAAATTTATTCAGAACATGGTTCTTCATAGAGCGTACCTGACCCCAGAGAGGATCCATCGGATGTTCCCGACTCCCCCCATTGTTGCCCTAGGTGCCGCGCAGATGAGGCGGGCCTTCTCCATATGATTTGGGCATGCCCGCTATGAGGAGATACTGGGGGGAAGTGTGCCAGACACTGCGGGAGGTTACACACATGCAGGTACAAGAAACCGCCTTATATTGCTTAGTGGGAGCTCGCCACCGCCCTAAAGCATTGAAAGCCAAGCTGAAATTTATAGACCAAGCCCTCATCTTGGCGATTAGAGGGCTCACCATGAGATGGAAATCTCCTAGGGCGCCTAGCGTGGAGACATGGCAGAGAGATGTAGTGAAATGGGGCCAGGTGGAGAGTGTCACCCTTAGGAGAGAGGAGGAAACTGGGAGGCGGAAACACCCTATGGCAATGGATTGGGAGGTTATGCTGCTGGACTTAGATGGCCTAGACCCGGCGCTGTCTCAGGGGGATGGACCACATGGTACGCATTAAGGACGAACGTTTGGGGTTTAATCATGCAAAGGCCGGATTGATGTATCTGTTTATGTATTATTACTGCATTGGAGTGGTCAGAATTGTTGCCAGGAGAATTGTACCGAAGTGAGGCATTTGCGCTCAGGAGATAGTGGGGTTAGGGGTGGGATAGTTGGGGTGGGAGCGGGAGGGTGCAGGTATACTCCTTTAGTACCTTGTATGAGGTAAGATGCTCCCTAGCAAGATGCCCATGGATGGCTGAGAAATGTTACACGCTGAGTGTCATAATACAGGTATGGAGTCTGCATAGATCCGAACTGTTGGTGGGAGATCATTACTGTTTTACCTGCTGTTGGGATGAAAAGAGAAAACCGTGATTGTTAAATGAATGATGATTATAGACTATGCTGCCTTGTATGTCCAATCACGAATAAAGAATTTAATTTAAAAAAAAAGTATAGAGAAGCATAATCCTTGCCTCTGTGTCCTTAATATAATTGAGAATTCTTTGACGCAACGCATAGAAAATGTTTTATTCAGGTTCAACCTACACAATTATTGCAGAGTGTGTTTGGGAAAAGCACTTTGTTGCAACTATTGATAACCATTTAGAACCGCCAGATATTAACCCAGAGAGTTATATAGGAGGTAGGATCGATTTAGTGCGTTTTTGACATCTTGTTTTTGTAAAGCGCGACTACTCACCCGTTAGGGTCTCAAGGTGCTACATGAGGGTGGGTGGATCTGCTGTTCAGTCGAAGAGCCAGGTCATGAGGTCCTTCCTGAATTGCGGCAGCAATGGTGATTGCCTGAGGTGCAGAGGCAAAGAGTTCTAGATCTTCGCCTTAGATGAGATTAAAAACTAATGCTACTTCTAAAATTCATAAAGCATGTAACATTCCTTTCATTGTTAGAGAAGACGTTATGAAAGAATTGGTGAAACTTAAAGATTCACACATTATTGAACCAGTTGAGGCATCAGATCTGGTGTCACAGTTGGTCGTAGCCAGGCGGGCTGATTGTAAAGTGTGTTTGTGTGTTGTTTTGAGGGGGTTGAATAACTGTATTGTAGTGGATCAGTTCCCTTTGCCAAGAATAGATGAGATGTTATCCCTAACCAGACAGGTTAAGTGGTTTACCACGTTGGATTTGTCTGCTGCTTATCATCATATAACTCTGGATCCTGAAAGCAGACAACTTACTACGTTTTGTACACATTTTTGTTGCTATCCATTTTGACATATGTCTTTTCGGTTAGAGTTAGCAGCAGCCGTTTTTTGAAGACTCATAAAGCAACTATTTGTAGACATACCGAGAGTAACATCCGTTCAAGATGAGATTTTGATTATGGGAAGGAATAAGGAACATCATGAGTAAGTATTAAAAAAGGTGTTGGACATTCTCAAAGGAAATGGTTTGACAGCAAAGATCACTAAATGCAAATTTGCAGAAAGAAAGGTCACATATGTAGGTCATAAGATAAGTGACAGTGGAATCAAACCTAAAGAAAAACTTGTATAAGCCATAAATAAAGCTCCGCCACCCAAGTCCAAAGATGAACTCAGGTCTTTTTTGGGTTTGGTGGAATTTTATTTAAAGTCTGTTGAAAATTTCTCTGAAAGAACACATGATATGAGGTTGTTATTGAGGAACAAAACCAAATTTGATTGATCTGATGTGTGTCAGAAATCATTTTTGGAAATCAAGCATGCAATATGTAAAGCTCCCATGTTGCAGGGTTTTGATCCAATGGCTGAAAGATTTGTAACAACAGATGCTAATAGGAAGGGTCTAGGCTGTGTACTTACTCAAAGAAATGAAAATGGGAAAGAAGTTGGTATAGCATTTGCTTCCCAATCTGTTTCACCCACAGAGGGAAAGTACTCTGTGATAGAGAGAGAGACACACATTAGCATGTCTGTGGGTATTGGAGCACTTTCAAAAGTTCTTGTGGGGAAGAAAATTTGCATTAGGATCCGATCACAAGCCTCTAACTAAACTCTTAACTACAGAGGGATTGTCTAGAGCAGAAATTTCCAAACTCTGTGTCGCGACACAGTACTGTGTTGCCTGCCATGTGTGGGTGTGTCGTGGTCTATTCATCGTTAATGACACAGTACGCAGAGAAAGGAGATGGAGACAGGCTAGCATGTGAGCGCAGTGTCGTTTCCCTTTTCCGCACGCGGCGCATGTGCAGCTGATCCGCACAGTAGCACCGGCTTGTTCCAGGCATAAGGGGTAACTTCGCCCAAATTACTGTTCTTTTGCTGAGTGAATTGCACACACACAGCCACACTATCACGTCAACACACGCCTCTTTACAGCTAGACAATGGAATAAGCACCCACCACTAGATGGCAGCCAAACAGCAATGAGAGCATTGATCGAAGACTGCCGTTCTCTGATCGCATCAGGTTGGAAAATGGCACCATGTTTAGGAAGAACGGTGATGAGCGGAAGGCTAGCAGTAGTAAGAAGGGAGTATCACCTCAGATTATCAAAGCAACGAGAAACACTATAAATCACAGATCCAAGTGTAACTTATTTCCATAGTTTTATCCAATGAAAAATATTTGAAACGTATGTGTGCACGGTCTAGGATTAAAATGAGGTTAACGATCAAAAAGGCATAGGTGTAAAGCTAATTTTGTTCAAAATTAAGTTTAGTGGCTTTAACTTTCCAGCCTGTTGCTAACACACGGCCCCTAGGTGGGTTGCAGATCATAGCACTAACAGAGCCAAAGTTGTGTGTTTTATGTTTTTTCTTGCTATGAAAGGAGAAGATTGTAAATAAATGATTACATCAAATGGATTTTAGGGAGGCGGGGCTTGGCGCCGACGATGGTGGCTGCCTGAGAGCCGAGCTCCGTGATCGAACCGGCTATTATCCTGAAAATACCGATGGACTAAACCCCTCCTTCCCGCAAAAGTTGTGGGAGGCGGTTCTCCGAGGACGGAGCTTGTCGGTACCGCCGAAGCGCCCCTGGGAACCTCAGGGGCTCACCGGAGCGGCGACCGGGGGGGCGGCTGCGGAGCCCAAAATGGCGCCTGTATCGGTGCTCTGACTACCGAGGTCTTCTGGCGACCGGCGAAGCCCGGACTCCTTGCTTGACGCCGCTGAGGACCATGGTCTGCATCGTCTGAGTGGAGGGGCGGGTGAGAGCCGGCGTTTGGGGCATCTACTCGCGGGGGAGACCGGAGCGCATTTCTCCCCGGCCGCGGCCCCGAGAACAGGATCGCCGGACCCTTCCTGTGGGACTCTCGGAGGGCGGCTGATTGAGGACGGCGGGGGCTGGCGAGTTGTCGGCCCTGGAGGTGCGTTGCCCTATTCGGGACCGGAGGGGGGCTTTGTGACCTGACCTCCCTCCCCCCCCCTCCTCCGCCCTCTTGCTTTTCTTCTTGCCCGCCTTGGACTGCTGCCTGTCCCGGGGAGCGAATGCTGCATTGGTGATCCCCCCTGCAGGGCGGCGGAATTGGTTGCCTGGCCCGTTCCACGATGTTTAGGGCGGCTTCGGGATACGCACCGGTCTGGCCTTGATGGACCCCCTTTCCCCCGAGGAGCCTCGCACATTGAAACGGCCCACAGGAGAGACCGGAGAGGAGGTGAGAAATCGGGGGCTGCGGATAGCTCCCCACATGAGTGAGGGCGCCAGGGGGCCGATTGGGAACCCTTCTTGAGTGGGGTCAGGAGCACTGGGCGGACACAGCAGAGGATCCTCCGCCGCTGGGCAGCGGCGAATACGATTGCAGGAGCAGGACTGCAGGGCTTCCCTTGAGGTCATCGCTGTGCTGCCTTGTGGAGACCCCGGTGGTTCAACATTGCGACCCGGGGAGTCTGGACCGGGTGTAGACCTCGTAGTTGCTGATCGCTGCTACCTGAGAGCGGGACGCCTACTGGCCGGAGGACTGCTGGCGGACTGTCCCTGCCTAGCGGCTCGGGTGGTCTTGAATAATACACGTCCAGGTGAGACTCCCTCTGGGGGCTTTGGTTGCGTTCGGCTGATCTTGCGAGGCTCCCCCGCTACCGGACGCTGACAGCATTTGATAACACTACCGCCATGGGGAAGCCCAAGGGAACCAAGGGTACCACGCAGTCCGTGTCGGAGAAGGGAGACCACCAGGACCCGGGGACGGCGTGAGATCCTCAGCTACAACAACAACTGGACAAGATCCTGACGGCGATTACTGATATGCGAGCGTCCCTACAGCAAGACATTGCGCAGGTGGCGACCGGACTCGGACTACTCAGAGCGGACCATGGCAAATTATCTGACAAGGTCAAGGAGATGGAAACAACGGTTCGCGTATTGGAACCGGCGCAGAAGACCCTATCGACCACAATGATTGAGGTGTTGGGCCGGTTAGATGTACTGGAGAAGAGGGCAGAAGACGCAGAAGGGCGGAATCGCCGGAACAACGTTCGAATAGTAGGTCTTCCCGAAAAAATCGAGGGGGGAGATATGGTTCGCTTTCTTGAAGACTGGCTTAAGACGGTGGTATCACCGGAGGGGTTGTCTTCCTTCTATACACTGGAGAGGGCGCACAGAGTCCCGGCCCGACCGCTGCAACAGGGCCGTCCCCCGCGCCCAGTAATAGCACGGTTGCTCCACTACAAAGACAGAGATAAGCTGCTCCACGATGCCCGTCTCAATGGCCCTTTCCAGCTGGAAAACAGTAATGTAAATATATTTCCGGACTATAGATACGACACGCAGCGCAAACGTACTTCTTTCCTGGCAATCAAACGGGAGCTGAGAAATGAGGGCATTCAATACTCCCTACTATTTCCGGCCAAATTGCGGATAATAGTCGATGGCACTACTACATTTTTTGACACGCCGGATGAAGCATGTAATTAGTTGGAACTTTATAAAGCTGGCAGGGACGGTCCGGATCTGCACAAAGCAGCAACATCTGAAGAAAATCCACGGCGGAAATCTAGGAGAATACGCAATAGGCGCAGAGGACTTGGGCGCCCCTCCCTGTTGGAGACTGCGGCAGAACGACGAGGGGTCTTGGAAGTGGTGTTGAATATATCGGGATCACAGACCGCTCCCTTGACGGAGGGCACGGAGTCCGGCGGGGGAGATGACCGTTCTGAACCGGAGTTTTCTGAAACTGACAGTGTGCCCCTACCCACGGTCACCCCAGAGACTGCTGAAGGGATGCTGGATGAACAATGAGACTCCCTGATGCTGGCAGCGAGTCGCGCTGCAGAGACCAGTCTCCTGATTGCCATTAAAAGGGAGGTTGGTGGCCGAATTATGGAGGGAGGAGGGGGGAAGCTGGGGGTGGTACGGACTTTGGCAGAGCTCGATCATCTACAGGTGGCTTGAGCGCGGGGGTGGCTCATCGTTGGTCCTCGTTCCCCCGCCGATTGCCCTTAAGGCTTACCTACGGTGACTACCGTTAGGTTTTCTTTCCTTTTTTTTTTTTCTCTTCTTTTGACTGTTCATTATGGGGAGTGTTTGGATGGGAACTAGATTGCGATCTTTGGGTCCTGTTCTGGGGCGGAAAGGGGTATTAGAAGTTGTTATAATGTTGGGGGGGGTCACGTCATCGGTGCCGGGGACTCTTTGCAAGTGAAATGTGTGGGAGGGGAGATGGAGCAGAGGGCTTAGGTGGGATAATGGGTGAATTGTCTAACTTGAAATGCATTACTTGGAATGTTCGTGGTTTACACACAATGGTGAGAAGACACAAAGTGCATGCCTACTTAAAGCGTAGAGGAGTCCACATAGCGTTATTACAAGAAACACACTTAACGAAGAACGAGGGATTGGCTCTGCAGCGCAGATGGCGGGGTCAAATATTCAACACTACATATTCAGCTTATGCTAGGGGCGCGCTGATTTGGATCAGGGCAGGAATCCCATTTCAAGTTACCAAACAGATGGTAGACCCGGAGGGGCGGTTTGTAGCTGTAGCGGGAAGCTTGGGGGGTAAGGAGATTGCTATCTGCAGCATATATGCTCCTAATGTAGACCAGTTGGCCTTTTTTACTACACTGTCGGGTTCCCTGGCCCATTTCCTGACAAGGCCCCTGCTGTTAGGAGCTGATTTCAACTCGGTATTGGATGTAGATCTTGATAGATCGCACCCCCCTTTGGCGGATTCTCCAACACGCCGCACGGCTAAAGGCAGATTAGAATGGCAATCGAAGTGGGGCCTCACAGACATCTGGCACGCCCAGCACCCACACGCTCGAGATTACTCTTACTTCTCGGGCATGCACGAGTTACATGTGAGGCTGGATGCACTGCTGTGCTCCTCAGAGTTGGCACCAGCGATGATGAACACTGAGTACCTTGCTAGAACGATCTCAGACCATAATCCGCTACTAGTGAGTGTACGTTGGTTCCCAGGTGCCTCCTGTGTCCCCACTTGGAGGCTACGCCCTGAGATGCTGGAAGATCCGCCATTCCGGAAGGATCTGGAAGAGAGAATAACTCAATATTTTACAGAGAATGAGGGCACAACCGAGAAGAGAGCGACGGAGTGGGACGCTTTAAAGGTGGTGGTGCGTGGGTTTTGTATAGAATAGAAAGTGGGAATACGCAGGGCACTATTACAGGATATTGCCACAGCTGACAAAAAGCTCCGAGAATTGGAACTTAGACGACCTGGGCACCCTGAATTAAAACACCAACATGCAGCTGCGAGGGAAGCGGTAGCAGTTGAGGTAGAAAGGCTAAGAAGTTTTGACCACAAAACATACGTCACTAGATCTCACGCGGAGGGGGATAAATCAGGAGCTTTGCTGGCCTGGCTTGCTAACCCCGCAAGACGTAGCCCCCCGGTTGTAGCTATGATGACACCTGAAGGAAACGAGGTATACACCCAACCGGAGATTCTGCGCTGCTTCTCGAACTATTATGAGGCACTGTACCAGAGTACATTGGTGGCTGGTTCTCCGGCCATGGATGAATTCTTGAGGGCCCTCCCCATCCCGGAGTTAGACCCGGAGCAGGCGGAGTGTCTGGGCAAGGATATCGAACTGGGTGAAATCCGGAGGGCCGTGAAACAGATGGCGCGTAATAAGACCCCAGGCCTAGATGGATTGCCGATCGAATTTTATGCTGCGTATGTTGACCTACTGGCCCCCCGCCTCTTGGCAGTCTACAGGGAGGCGAAAGAACTGGGGCGGCTACCAGATACTATGAGTGAGGCGTTAGTGATTCCCTTGCTCAAACCCGATAAAGAGAGCAACGACACAGCGTCCTATAGACCACTGTCGATGCTCACGGCGGATTACAAGATCTTGAGTAGCATACTGGCGTCCCGCCTGTTGGGGTATATGACCACGCTGGTCCAAGAAGACCAGGCAGGTTTTATACCAAAAAGTAACACCACCATGAACATTTGCCGCCTGCTGAAAGTGATGGAGGGGGATCATGAGGAGGCCCCCCATCCCATGATATTGTCGGTGGACCTGGAGAAGGCGTTTGACAGCCTTGAATGGGAATACTTGTATAAGGTTCTCGGGCGGTATGGGGTGGGAGACGGATACCTACGGTGGACCTCCGTCCTCTATGCATCGGCAAAGGCTAGGGTGAGGTTGGGTGTGTTGGTCTCTCCGCAATACCCGGTGATGAGAGGAACAAGACAGGGGTGCTCATTGTCACCATTGCTATTTGCTCTGGCGGTGGAACCCTTGGCGATGTCGATCCGCACGGGAGCCCATTACAGGGGCTTACGGAGTTTGACGGGGCGGCAGCTCATCTCCCTTTACGCTGATGATTTATTGCTTTTTTTGGAGGATGCCGACGGGGCCCTGCGAGGAGCCGACAACATACTGACTACCTTCGGCGCCATCTCAGGCCTTAGAGTGAATTGGCCTAAGACATGCCTCTTTCCGTTACGAGAGGGAGATCCTCGGCCCTCTACGGCAAGAGATATCCGTTGGGAACCCAACTGCCTGAAATATCTGGGGGTCCATATATATCATACTCCCGCGGCGGTACTGGAGGGTAATATCTCTCGTTGTATCAGGTCCTTGAGGGGCAACATGTCCTTTTGGGCGACCCTCCCGCTCTCAGTGGCGGGCCGGGTGGCGTTACTAAAAATGGTGGCGCTTCCACGCCTATTGTATTTTTTCAGAACGCTTCCCGTCTGGATTCCCTCTGCTGTCTTTCGTCTTTTGAAATCCCTCGTGGTGTCCTTCATCTGGGGATCGGGCAGGCGCAGGGTAGCCCTTGCAACACTGATGAGACCCAAATCGGAAGGAGGATTAGCTGTCCCCGATTTTGAGGGTTATTACCTCGTGGCTCAATTACAAATTTATACTCAGGAGATTGCACGTGAGTTTCGAGGGCCGGAGGAGAAACGAGGAATGGGCATACCCAGGCATGTTCTCTCCTATATAGCTATGCAGCAGAGATTAACCCTCAACGATCTTACTCAGGAAGAACGCACGCTCCAGCTGTGCTGGAACCGAACACAGCGTAAGGCAGGGGTGCGACACCCATATGCCCCGGAAATTCCGTTAGGAATGCTGACGGCGCTTCCACATGGGGGCGACTGGTCGCAATTACAAAGCTGGGAGGATGCGGGGATACAGATCTTGGGAGACCTGTATGAAGACGGGGTGTTGCTGCCCTTCCAGGCGCTCCTGGACCGCTATGACCTGTCTACAGGTGACTTCCTGTTACATACGGCGATCACGAGGGCAATACAACCACACTGGAAGGAAGGGGTGAATGGGCCAAAAACAACAATGGCCTGCCAGTATACCATGATGGCAGCTGGTACGGTAAAGGCGGTTACATGCCTGTATACTAGAATGCTCAATGAAGGATTGCCGCCACTAGACACGCTTAAGAATAAGTGGGAAACCAATATAGGGAAAGAAATCCAGGAGACAGTCTGGGCGCAGCTGCAACGCCGGGCCTGGAAGAGCACACGTAACGCGCGCTTCCAATTAGTTCATTTCTACATTCTTCATAGGGCATACTTAAACCCGGGAAGGATCAAGAAATACTTTGCGGTTGCTGAGGCGGCCTGCCCCAGATGTGAGATGGAGGGTGTAGAGATTGCCCATATGCTTTGGTCGTGCACTAGCTTAACCCTCTATTGGCGAACGGTGGGGGATACACTTAACAAGATAACGGACCGCGAACTACAGTTTGATATGGCCATAGGGGTCCTCCATTGGTTCCCACATACCCCTAAAACCAAGATTACAAGTAAGTTCATCGACATGGGACCGCTCTTGGCAAAGCGTGAAATTACATCTCACTGGAAGGCGCAGCAGGGCCCAACGATTAATAAGTGGCGCTCTGAATTCCTTAAATGGGCGGGAGGGGAAAGCGCATTGAGATTCCAACTAGCAAGGCGACAACAGAATGATAGAGCTCTGGAGGCGGCGCAGGCATGGGAGGCTCTGGTACAAACACTGCGCGACTCTGATACAGAGCTTGATCAAGAAGGCTAGTGTTATATGCAGACTATACACCCAAACCACGGCAGGAATATTGTGTGCTTTACTGATTGATAATACTATACTCCACATCCACGATGACTGTTTTGATTCATGGCACCGAGGGCGGGGGGGTTGGGTGGAGGGGGGGTTGTTGGGCTTTCTTTTTGATATTCCCCTATTATTATGTGCCTTGATTGGGTTTGCTTTACAGGTTTCAACCTGGGATCGGGCTCAACTTGGGACTCTTGTTTAACGTCCTATCAGTGGGGCTCGTGTATGAGGGGATGAGGGGGAGCCGGAAATGGTATGACTGATGTATGCTTTGTTACGAACTAATAAAAATATGTTGGAAAAAAAAAATCAAATGGATTTTAGGTATGTGTTGTCAATAAGTGCAAAGTAAGTGAGATATGTAGCCGGAACAAGTGGCTTTTCACCTTTGCCCTCATCTGTTTATTGGAAGGGCATTCGAGACCAGTGACTGAGATATTCTGTCCTTTCTATTTTTGCGTGAGGTCCTTGTTTCGTTTGTTGGTTTGGTCAGTCTGTAGCAGACAGGATGTTGGTAGTATTTGACATTTCTCTGGATGTTCCTATGAATTGTGCTTTCTCGCCCTTTGAAAGTCAGGCAATGAGTTTTTAGAAAGTAATCCTAGACTGCACATGGAACCAGTGAAGGCCTCAGATTTGCGGGCTGGTTCTTTTGCAAGTTAAGAACGAGGTGTACTACAGTGTTCCGACCTATTTGTGATCTTGTTATTGGGTCTCCCATTTGACCAGTGTACACTGCATTACTGACGGGCACGCACAAATGTATTAGTGCGTGGACTACCATGGTCATTGTTTTTCTGGGGAACAGGTGGATGGCTTTCAACAGAGAGATTTTTTTATGAACTTCATTTGGTAGAATGTCCCTTTAACCACCTCCGTGTTTGGGCATAGAGACCGAAGCCAGTCTCCTCCCACATTACTCCGAGATGACATTTGCTGTGATTGGGGATGATGTCTACGAAGAATAAAGGGGGTATATAATATTTATTTCGTTGAAGAGGCCGACAGGCCTAGGTTAAAGATTTCTATTTTTGATCCATGGGCTATCTGGGTGCATCAATGTTTCTATAGCTTAAGGCAGTGCTATCCAAACTTTCCGCAGCCAGAAGCAATATGTAAAAAAGAAGTCAAAGACAGAATGCAAAGGCCATAATATGATTGCACATCTTTATTTACACATGTCTTAATTCATTTGCACAAACTAGTAGTATTGGTTATGTGCAATAGTTGCTTTGTCTGCATGCCTCTGCGTGCCTGTCATTACTCCTGCAAGCCTACCCCTCGTCAACTCCTAGCAGGGATACCCCTCCTGTCAGAATCTACCTCTCCTGCCCATCTCTCTGGCGCACCCCTGTATATAATGAGACCTGGATCTCTGCCCCCCTCCTGTCACTGCCCCTGTCAGTTCCTCCTGTCTTCAAAGTTCCCTGACCCCCCTCCTGTCACTGCCTCTCTCAGTCAGCCTCCTCCTGTCAGTCATATTCCTGACCCCCTCATATCAGTCAGCCTATTTAAAAAAATATGAATGAAAGGTTTTCGTGAGATATGTTGTGTCCCCATAAATGTTGTATCTACAATTTCTATGACACATATGTATTTCTCCTTATCACTTATATGCAGTTAATTTAACTTCCAGTTTACTTGTAAAACTGAATTACTGTGTTGCAAAAAGATGCATGTCTAAAAATGCAGCTAATTAATCCTCTGGTTTGCTAGTAAAACTGAATTACCGTGTCGCGAAAGGATACATGTCTAAAAAGTGTGTCACCAACATGAAAAGTTTGGAAAGCACTGGTCTAGAGCCTCTGCTAGGATTTCTAGATTGTCTATGTTCTTGCAAGATTTCTTGTATGAAGTTTAATATGTATCTGGAGTTAAAATTATCACAACTGATTTTTTTTAGCAGAATGCCATTGCCTTTCAGGGAGATTGACCAGGATCCAAAGAACGATTTTTGTGTAGCAGGTATATCTGTGGCTGATGATGTTATCAATAGCTTACAGAAAGATGAATGGACAGAAGCGTACAGTGAGGATGACATTTTAAGGAGTGCGAGAGATAAGGTTGTGAGGGGTTGAGGAAAATTTATGAAAACCAAACTTCTGGGTGAAATAAAGACATTTTGGCAAACACGTGATGAATTAAGTGTTGATGGTGTTTTTGTGCTGAGGGGTGATAAAATGATACCACCCAATGCTGTCACAGGAAAGAATATATTGATTTGGTGTAACACACACCAAACATAATGTGAAGACTCTATATTGGTGGCCAAAAGTGGATTTAGCGATGGAAAGTTTGTAAGATCTTGTGCGGAGTGTGAGAGTGCTGACAAATCCCAGAAAACTCCTAATCCCCCAATGCATTCTTTAGGATGTCCAAAGTTGCCGTGGGATGATATAGCTTTGGACATCGTGGGGCCTATTACATGGAGTGATGGTTCTTGTAAATACATCATTGTGTTGGTGGATATATTTTCAAAGTGGATTAAACCGAGTGTGGTGAAAGTGGACACTAGTATAGTTATTACATTTCTTAAATAAGTTTTCTTGAGAGAGGAATTTGCAGCACCCCTTTTAATGAACAATGGTGTGCAATTTAAGTCTGATGAGATGAAAAATGTTCTTAAATTTGCAGGCATTGAGCAGAAATTCAAAGCATTGTATCATCCTTGGGGTAATGGTGTTGTGGAGGGGTAAATAGAGTGATTAAAGGTATAGTACAATTGGCTAGTCAAGGAAAAAAGAATTGGGAATCAGAATTGAAGGTGTTGTGGACTTACAGGGTGACTCCACATGATACAGTGTGTGAGAGTCCAGTTACATTGATGAGAGGACGTTTCTTGCATTCCAAAATGAATCCTGTGTTGATGAAGAGAACTAAAAAGGTGATTTGGGATGCAGGAGGAATAAGGGAAAGCATTTTAGCATCCCAGGAGAAGAACGACATATTTAGATTCTAGACACGGTTTGCGGGAAGCACATTTGAAGGTGGGGCAATGGGTTTGTGCCAAGTCAGTAAAGAAGGTTGCAAAAGGAAGAAATACATTTAGTCATCCAAAGAAAGTTATGAGAGTTATGAAAAATACTGTGGAGTTGGATGATGTCAATATTTATAATATGAGTCCTATTGGGCTGGCTAAACATTACAATGGTATGGTGGAGGACTTGATGAGTAGGAATGTGAATGATTCTTCAAGCAAGTTTTGGTGGCAGAGGGCCCAATTCACAAAGGTAAAGTTAGACCAAAAGTCTAACTTTACTACTTTTCGGTATTCACAAAGGTAAGTTACTATGAGTAAAGTTAGACTTTTGATCTAAGTTAGACTTTTGGTCTAACTTTACCTTTGTGAATACTTGAAAGGTAGTAAAGCTAAACTTTTGGTCTAACTTCACCTTTCTGAAACAGGCCCTGAGTGTCTTAACTAATGTATCGGAGGTGAGCAATATTGAGGAGGTGGTAAGAGATGGGAATGGAGAGTGTCATGTGAATATTCAGCTTTAATGTGCGAGGGGAAATGAACCTTTGAGAGAAGATGAAAATAGTGGAAATGTTATTCCTGAAGGTTGTGACAGTAATGTTATAACGGGTGATAATAGTTGCAGCAGAAAGACAAGCACCTTTGGAAGAATCATCAAGAAACCTAGGAATTTGGAAGACTATGATTGTAGTTAATTAATATATGTTTACAGTAATGTAATTTACGGAGTGAAGAAATACCTCTATAATAAGGTCACATTTATGGGTGTAGTATTGGATTAGGTTTCTTGAACTCAAGGGTATTTTTTTTTTTTCATTTATGATTGAAAGGAGTGTGTGTTTGTGTAGCATTGGGTACATGTATTAATTGTGGGGAATTTAGAGTATAGAAGTGTTAGAATGCTGCTTAGATTCTAGGATATATAGTGTGGGGTTTACAAAGTTGGGGTTCTTGGAGAGGTGGTGTAGGACGTTTACGTTTTATTTATACATTCTTGTATGGTGGTTTTTACAATAAGGAACCTTGAACCTACCTCGGTGTACATCATTACTACAGGTTACCACCGTTCCAAGAGCAAAATACCGGGCATTTGTTGCTATAACAGAGAGGCAGCCGTGAGGTGAACGGCGTTTTTGTAAAAAGAACATCGCCCTACCTGCTCCTGACCACATCGTGAGGGGAACGGCTCCTGGCTTCTGCGCACCTCAGCACCCGCCTGAGATGAATGGCAAGGGCGACCACAAGCCCCAGGGGGCTCTGCACGACCCCGGAGAGTTGCATCAGCAGAGGGCGCAGGAGGCCCTCAAAGCAGCCCCGGCCCTCCCGCAGCACGGGACGCGCTCGGGCGTGCCCGGGCGTTGCCCGGGCGCTGCCCGGGCCGAGGGCAGGCCCGTCCGCGCCCGCCGAAGCCTGGAGGAGGCTGGGCTGGCCAACCCCAGTAGCTTTTGGACTCTGGACTTTGGAGAGAACAAGGTGAACCTAAGTACTCCTATTTACACCTTTGCTTCCCTATCTGATTTAAGACATCCCTGCGTACACAGCCATGAGCAAACATACTGGGGGAGTTTGCCACACTACACGATCTGCAACTAGCATTGACAGTATGCTGGAGAGGGCTGTTAGTATAGTCGCAAACGAAATTGAACTAACTGAAAGGCAACTTTCATTGGGTTTGGTGGCCTCGCAATCATGCTTATTAATCGGAGAGCCTACAGAGGTGCCTACTGATCATGTTTCAGAATCCAATTTGCCATCCATACTTATCCATACCCAATCATCAAATAGTTCCAACAATCATGATGACCAACAAATATCTGGATCTGGGGTTGGAATTGAGAGCGGGAGCGTTCCATCAACCAAGTCTGTGCCGGTAAACGGGGCCAAAAGGAAAAGGAATGTAAATAATCTGATTGCCCCGAAAAGCAAACAACCGCCCGGCACAACTATCCCTAGTAATCCCATCAGTACATGGAGTAAAGGTTGTGGGAGTACTACTAGTAGCACTGTTAATGTCGTGACTGGCAAGAAGATTACGGAAGCAACCCCGGTCACAACCCACTCCATTAGTACACAGACTGAAAATGCTTCGAACTGTTTGGAGGACAATGGACATGGAAGTGTTTCAATTAATTCTGCCATGAAAACTGTTTGCGACCATTTTAAAGATATTATAGAAAAAAAATTCTACCACGTGGTTAAGGCTGGATAACATGGAAAATGTTTTAATTAGGGGGGATCATATGGTAAACATACCTGAACCAAGTTTACAAAACAGGGTAGATCTTAACCCCGCTGGGATAACCAATGTGAGCCACAGCGCACAGCACATAGTGAAAAGTGAGAATGTACCCCTGGAAACTTGTAAGACCTGTAATAAGGTCAAGGAATGTTTTTAGTCTAAATACAATGCCAGCAATGACATAGAACCTGATGTGGCAAATAAAGCAGGCAATCGAATTGTATACCAACGACCTCATTATCTGGTCTCCTAGTTTCGGTAATGAGCACAGCGGGAACAGACCTGGGAAATACAGGAAGCAGTCAATGCAGGGTAGCTGGTATACAAAATAGGAAAGCGCCTAATTTCCCTACAATGAATAATGAAGAGGGTAGTAGGGATATATTATGCCTCCCCCCGGCTGCTTACCCATTCGTCCTGGTATTAGCAGGTGTGCCCCCGCTTAGAAACAACCAAAAATAATCGTGGCCACAGTTGAGAAATAAATGTGCTGATTGGCTCGAGAAACATAAGGGGTTACGCGCAGAGAACTTTAATGTAATGATATCATCATGGTACGGAGGGTTGGGTGGCTGGGTAAATCCCCAAAGAATATCAGAGGTGACTGTATAGTCATCAACTTTAAGAAACCACCCTTGGTAAAGAGATTGTTATCCATTATGGAGGATAAAACTACCGCGCACCCAACCAGTATCAGCTCATTCCCACTGGGTATTTCTATAAGCCTAATTCAAACATGTTTACCAGAGCATCTAGGGAGGTAACCCAGATGACTACATATAATAGGTTCTCCACTCTGTCTGGTCTAGATGACCAGGATTGACCGGATGTTCACCCCCAGCAATATGTTATTGTTAGACCTGGCACCTTGGCGTGAGTCTCCCTTCCACTTTTTTTGCTGATGTGCCTCAGATGTTTTGCTGGTGTTCGATGCTCAGGGCACTGCGCCACGGCCAATCCGTGCCGCAGTGCAAGTGCTCCCAATGTAAAGTGTATGTGTAATTGATTTCCACGATTGACTTATTTGGTTTACTGTCAGTCCCCAGTAAAGTGCACGAGGAGTGCCGGGGCTTGTAGATACAAATGCTGCTAGTGGTCCTGCAGCGCTGGTTGCGCCACGCACAGAAGCGGCCTAGTAAGATGTGGCTCGGGTCCGCCATTGCAGACCCCGCGTACGGTCTCGTACTGTCACGCTGACTGTGCAAGTGCACACATTTGCCAGTCCCTGAACCTTCCCTTGTCGCGATCTAGCTAATGCGCCTGCCTAGCATGTAGGAACTACAGGAAGAACAAGGGACTACAAGTCCCATAAGGCTTAGGGGGCAAGATGGAGGTTACTTAGGAGAGACGCGCACACGTCTGCGCGCGCGTAATTTTGTGACTGCAGATCTCAGCGGTCTGCGAGGAAGACGCCGACTCGAAGAACCGTTTGTCATCGGAGTTCCAGGCGACCGAGGATCCGCTCATCAGAGGGCCGCATGACGGGAAGAAGAAACGGCAACCGGTAAGGAGAGAAGAGCTGCTGCTCTTCTCTCTGGAATTGCTAAAGCGCCGTTCCTGGAAGCGGAACTATTAGGGGCAGCTTCGTGTAGTTAATGGAGGGCCCGGACTAAACATTGTTTGCAAGAGAATAGACTTGCCTTAAGATAAGCGCATTGATCCCATGGAGAGGAGGAGCGCTACTGGATTAGGTGGAACTGATTACCCGGCTGGCTTTGGGATAGCGTGTTGATCCCCAGAGAGGAGGAGCGCAAACAATTGGGTGATTGGCAGCGGTTGTTATACCGTGGATGCCTGAAGTACACTGGTGTGTGACATAAGTGCAATCTTTTTACGGAGCTTGTATTTACAAGTATGGACCGGAAGGGAAAATAACTGTGCATATACTGATGAAGTAATCAGAGGGTTATGCGGGGCAGTGTATAGTTTATCTTGGAATTGGTATCAGTTACGTTGCTGTTTTGTTTGGCAGAGGATCTGCAGATGAAAGTACACATCTTTCAGTGAGATCTATTGAGAGTAGCTATTGGGGGTAGAGAGGTGTGTGTGCTAATCTTGTCTGCTTGTGGTTTACAGATCCTTTGTCTCTGCTGCCCCTTCCCTTCCTTTGTCCCTGCCTGATCCGACCTGAACTCAGTGTAAATCGTATTGAGTTCGGAACGATCTGGAAGCGGAACCCTTATAGCATCACATCTATCCTGAGGAGCAAGACGAGCATAACATCCCTAACCTTCATATCAGTCACCCCTATGGTAGGCCTACGGGCAGGGTGCATTGTAAGCGTAAGGTAGGACAAGCCTAGAGTGTGGCATGTCCTAGTAGTGAATTACCGCCCTTGTCGTTCTTCACTATTGAAGGGCTACAAGTTCTCTTAGGCCAAGATGAGCTGCCGGAACTATTACACGCTATAGTCCCGACAGGCTCAGGGAACACGGTAGCACGTCGAGTTTAGTATGCCTGAACTCAGAATAATAAAATACTTCCTTTAGTAAGGTTTATTTTATTATCCTGTGTTTGCAAATGCTACTTTTAGAAAGTTAGCCTTTGCTGGCCTAACTGTTCAGCCGGCCTCTGCCAGGATGTGTATCTTCTGTCTGGGTTTGTGTGAGTGACAGGGCTGGGAGATTCCCGGGGACAGTTGGGGCCCCCAGGTGGTGAATAGGGTGCTTACTCCAGGATGGGTGGGCGGAGTAGTCCTTGACTCTGAATAGGGTTGTGCTCCACCACCACAATGCTGGCTCCACCTCCTGTGGAGCGTCTGATGTCTCTGCCCTGCGCCCTGAAAGAAGACGGCAGCGTCCTGTCAACAGAGTACTCCAAAACTGGGTTGAACCAGACTCAGGCCCCCTGGCTTGCAAAGACAAAAGAAACGCAGTATAAATATAGGAGCTCCGCTCCTTACAAATCAGATCCAGTTTTGACCACGACGAACCTCTGCCTGACTAGAAGGACCAAGAGAAGCTGAAGGACGGAAACCAGTCTGTATCCTGTAAGACTGGCCTGCAGTGGTGCCTTGCTGAGAATGGAGAGGAAAGGACCAGAGAGGACTTTGTAGACTTGTGCCTGAAACGATCTCCAAGGGCTTTATCGAGAGCTTGCCCCCTGAACGGAACCCCAGGACCATTGGGTTCTATCTGCTTGTGCCCGTCTGCTGTTGGGCCTTAGTTCTTATTCCCTCGCCGGAGTTGTGACTCGGGTGCCTTCGCCCCCTCCCAGGTCGTGACAGCTCGGAGCCTGGTCGCCCCGCCGTAGAGAGCCCCGCTCATCCCTGAGTCGCTCTCCGCTTCAGTGCCGGGCCGCCCGCTCTCCTGTCACCTCGCCGCTAACGGAGCGCGTTGTGTACCTCTCAACTTCTCCCGCCGGAATCTGCACGGAGCGCATTCCATAGCCTCGGACAGTCCGTACGTCGTAACGTACCCGACTGTCTCGCTTTGCCCTCCTGCATACCAAGACCCATGCCGCACCTCAAGAAAGGCCTCCCCGTACAGTGGTACCGGAAGTCTGGTGTTGCACCCGTCTGCCGTAGAACGCGACGGCCCTCACAGATCCACGAGTACGACCCGGCGTGCTAAGGAGTAGTACGTCCCGCAGGCCTGAACAGCGCCTCGCCCCGTGAGCTGCATCGACCCCGGATAGCCGCAACCCTCCACAGTCCAGCTCCCCCGCCTCGCTCCTCGAGGGTGACCGAGCCGGAGAGATCCTCTGGAGAGCCGTTGGCCTCGTCCTGGGTCCGCCCTCACCAGTAGCCGTGCCTGAAACGCCTCGGACTTCCACGAGCAAGGTACACGTGAACTCCGTCCCGAGTTCATATCAGATCCAGGGTCCGCAACGTTCTTATTTCCCTGTCATCGTACCTTGCTGAACAACGAACATTCAAAGACTAAGCTTGCCTATTGTAATCTGGTGGCCTCCAATCGCTAAACGTTATTTGGTCTTGTGATTATCCTGCTTGAATCTATCTTTCATATAAAGTATACGTATTTTTGATACAACCATACGACTGGTGTCCATTTGTGGTGGGTCAGTGGGTTTACTGTGTGTGATCAGAAATGCTTAACTTACTATCGCCCTGAAGATTAGCCTTGTCTGCTCGTGCCATACTACCTAGAGGGTGAGCAGGGGTTATTCCAAGGAGTAGTTCCCTTGCCCTGACGTGGAGCTGAGGGTCCCTGCATGTCACAAGTGCATACCTGTGCCAACCAGAGACCTCCGGTTCCAACATTGGTACCAGCGGTGAGGATTTCGGATTTGCATTTATGATTCATATACAGTGAATTACTGATCACCACGTAGTGAGAGCAGACCAATAACGAAGCCACAGATTACATTCTTGACCGAGAGATCTCCAATCTCCAAACCATGCCTGGTTCACTCCCCGCAAGAGCACCCTCTGTTATCTCTGGAATCGACGAAGTTGACTGGGAAGGGCTTGACCTGTTGAAACTTGATCAGTTGAAAGCCCTATGCGAGAAATTCCGAGTCTCCCAAGCGGGCTGCAAAACCAGAGCCCAGCGCATCAAGGCACTGAAAGCCTGGAAAGAGTCGAGAGAGCCAGAAAATCAGGTGGTAGTGGATCCACCAGAAAGCCTTATCGAGGTGCCAGGAGGGCCGTCGTCAGAAGAGCTGGCGGACAGGGCCGCAACCAGAGCGCATGAAGTGGAGATGGCCAGATTAAAATGACAGATGGCAATGGAAGAGAAAAGGCTCCAGCTGGAGCACGAGATACGCCTGAAAGAATTGGAGCTGAAAGTAAAGAGCTTGGACGCAGCTCCTGGTGGCAGCACAATGCCAGCCGAGGTAGAGTCAAGGGTCTACGTACCGAAGGATGTGGTGAAGGAGTATTTTAAGGGGGATGACATAGGGCAGTGGTTCCGAGCCTACGAGGTAGCCATGTCCTCCCACCGGGTCCCTGAGAGAGATTGGGGAGCGGGATTGTGGGGACAGTTCCTGACCGAGGGGCGGGATACCCTGCTAGATCATCCTTCTGAAGAGTCCAACTCCTACCCGCACATGAAAGATGCCCTGATGAATCGATTTGGGTTAACTCCTGAAATGTACCGACAGCGGTTTAGGAAGTGTCAAGATTCAAGGGGGTACGTATGTGGAGTATGTGACCTTTTTCTGCAGAGCGCTGGATGGTTTGGTGAAGGGCAGTAAGGTAACTGATTTTCAAGGGCTGCTTGATTTAATGGCATGGGAGCACTTGTCTGATAATTGTTTTCCTGAGTTACGCCAGCACCTGATCGATAGCAAGCTGTCCAAACCGAGGAAGCTTGCTGAGGAAGCGGACCGCTGGCTCAGCACCAGGGTCCACAAGGGTCCAGTTGGAGATTCAGCCAAAGGTGGGCAGGGTCCCCAGCAGAAGAGTGGGGGGGACAGGGGAAAACAGAAAGGGTTCCACAAAGGCCCCCAAAGTAATCCCCAAGGGAACCAAGGGAAAGGTTCCCAGCCTCCTCCACCCCCAAAATCAACCGGGGCCCCAACAGGTAAACCTGTTCAAAGAGGGCCCATCACCTGTTTTAGGTGTGGCGACCTGGGTCACGTTGCCTCTGACCCTAAGTGTCGCTTGTTTGCAAAACCCGCACCCACTGGTGCTCCACCCCGGCAACTAGCTAATGTTAATTTTGGGGAGGAAGTAGCCATCCAAATGGGTGGGGATCCCGTACAGATGACCCTAGTCTCGCTAGGAGACAGTGAGATGGTCCCCGAGAACTATCTACCCAATAACACTAAGAAATATGGGCAGGTAGTGACCATCAACGGTAAGAAGGCGGAGGCTCTTCGAGATACAGGAGCCAGTGTGACTGCAGTGAGGCAGCACCTGGTGTCTCAAGATCAGGTCGTACCGCACGCCTACTGTAGGGTTGTCAATGCTGACAATTCTGAGAGCCAGTGTCCGATGGCTCAGGTTCCCTTTGACTGGGGGGGGTCTCAGGTACTTTGCAAGTCGCTGTGAGGACCTCCATGCCTGTGGATTGTCTGCTAGGGAACGATTTGGAGAACTCACCTTGGGGAAAGGTGGAGAAAATGACTCATCTGCGGATGTTGGGTCTACCCGACTGGGCGTGCGTGACCATGCGGTCCATGGCAGCCAGTAGGGGTGTTGGAGAGGTCCTGGAGCCTGAAGGAGAGGCCCAGGAACCGGCCTTAGAGAGAAGGCGCAGGGGGCGCGGACAGCCGGCTCCCAAAGTTCCCACGGCCCAAGAGGAAGCAGACCTCGAGAGGGATGCCCTGGAGCCTACCGGGGAACATATCGCCAAACTGGGAGACCTGCCTGAGCTGACCCATTGGCAGCAAGAAGGAGGTCCCTCCAGGGAGGAATTCTGCAAGGAGCAGAGAGAGTGCCCTTCTCTCGTGGGTATGCGGCAGCAGGCTGCAGACCAGGCCAATGGTGTTCAGTCCGTAAAACACTTGGGTCCAGATGTAGGAGCCCTAATACCGGTCGGAAAAGGCCGATTTCGGCCATTTCCGCCCGGTATTAGGGTTTTCAGATGTAGAGGCATGTTATTTTAAGAATCGGTAATTTTACCGATTCGGTAAATATACCGATTCAGTAAAATACCGAATCGGTATATTTACCGAATCGGTAAATCCATATGTAGCTGACACTCCTAAGAGTGCCACAGGCCCTTAAGAGTCGGTATTTTACCACACAATCCTATAGTGTGGTAAAATACCGAATTCTGGTGTGCATGCACATCTGTGCATGCACACCTGTGCCTTGTGACACACAGACATGCCCTTAGGGCATGTATGTGTGCCACATGTCACACAAGCCTGTACTTGGGGTGCTAGAGGGTGTCAAAGTGACACCCCCTGCACCCTTGCAGGATTCGGTATTTACCGATTCGGTATTTACCGAATCGGTAAATACCGAATCTTACAGATTCGGTATTCCTGAATTTGGAATTACCTAAATCTGCCCCCTTCCCATTTACAGACTCTTAAATACCGAATCGGTAACATTCGGTATTTAAGAGTCTGTAAATGGGAATTACCTACATCTAGGCCATAGTCTACTGGGAGAACGATCTCCTGTATTCAGAGCCTAAGGCTGCAGAACCTGGGTCAGCCAGTGCGCTGGTGGTACCCCAGAAGTTCAGAGCCTTCCTACTGGGTTTGGCTCATGATGTGCCATTAGCAGGATATCTGGGGATGGACAAGACCTATGACAGGCTTGTCACCCACTTTTACTGGCCCCAGATGCACAGGAGCTCAGACGCTCACTGTAGGACCTGCCAGACTTGCCAGGCAAGTGGTAAGTGCGCAGGGAAGAACAAGGCTCCCCTTCAACCATTCCCCGTCGTCAGTACCCCATTCAAGCGAGTGGGAATTGACATTGTGGGGCCTCTGGACCCCAAGACAGCCATGGGCAACAGGTTCATCCTGGTCTTGGTGGACCATGCCATCCGCTACCCTGAAGCCATCCCTCTGAGGACAGTGACGGCCCCGTGGTGGGACGAGCACTGATGGGAATTTTCTCCAGAGTGGGATTCCCTCTAGAGGTGGTGTCTGACAGGGGCACCAATTTCATATCTAAATATATGAAGTCCCTTTGGCAAGAGTGTGGTGTAACGTACAAGTTCACCACCCCTTACCACCCCCAAGGAAACGGGTTGGTTGAAAGATTTAACCGAACCCTGAAAGGCATGATCATGGGCCTAGAAGGACCAATGAGGCGTAAGTGGGACGTCCTCTTGCCATGCCTACTGTTTGCGTACCGAGAGGGGCCGCAGAAGTCGCTCGGGTTCAGTCCCTTTGAGCTTCTGTACGGTCTCCCGGTCAGAGGACCTCTGAGTCTGGTTAGGGAAGGCTGGGAGCAATCTCCCAGGAAACCTCCCCAGAATGTATACAGTTACATGCTGGCCTTCCGAAACCAGACCAGGCGATTCAGGCAACTTGCTGAGGCAAACCTGGAAGCCAGCCAGGAGGAGATGAAGCGGTGGTACGACCAGAATGCCACTCTGGTGGAGCTTCAACCTGGACAAAAGGTGTGGGTCTTGGCCCCAGTGGAGCCCTGTGCACTTCCGAATAAGTGGACGGGTCCATTTGAGGTTGTGGAGCGCAAGAGTCCTGTAACCTACCTGGTGAACTTGCAAACTCCCAGGAACCCTTTGAGGGTCCTACATGTTAACCGCCTTAAGCCCCACTTGGAGAGGTCCGAAGTGGGCATGCTGTTGGCAACCGATGATGGAATGGAAGAGGAGACCGAGCCTCTTCCGGACCTCTTGGTGGCCTCTGAGCGAGACGGTTCAGTGGATGGAGTCAACCTCTCACCCTCCCTGACCCCTGAGCAGCAGAATGATTGCAGCCAGTTGCTGGGGCAATTCTCGGATTTGTTCTCCCTGGTTCCGGGTATCACAGATTGGTGCGTCCATGATGTGGACACGGGAGACAGTTTACCGGTGAAGCACAAGGCTTACCGCGTGACTGACAGGGTCCGAGCCTGCATCAAAGAGGAAGTCTCAAAGATGTTTGCTCTTGGGGTGATTGAGTCCTCAAGCAGTCCTTGGGCCAGCCCAGTGGTCTTGGTCCCGAAGGCTGCGACGCCGGGAGCCACACCCGAACTACGGTTCTGTGTGGACTATCGAGGACTCAATTCAGTCACGAAGACTGACGCGCACCCCATCCCCAGAGCTGATGAGCTCATCGATCGGTTGGGGGCTGCCCGGTACCTCAGTACGTTTGACTTAACGTCGGGGTACTGGCAGATCGCCTTAACTGACGGGGCCAAAGAGAGATCCGCGTTTTCAACCCCAGATGGGCACTACCAATTCCGGGTCATGCCCTTCGGGATGAAAAACGCCCCTGCCACCTTCCAGAGGGTGGTCAACCAGGTGTTGGTTGGGCTGGACGCGTTCAGTGCCGCCTACCTGGATGACATCGCAGTGTTCAGCGGTACGTGGAAAGAACACTTGCGACACCTGTGGTAAGTGTTGGCGGCTCTGCGCAAGGCAGGCCTCACGATCAAGGCAAGCAAGTGCCAGATCGGGCAGGGTTCGGTGGTGTATTTGGGACACCAAGTTGGGAGCGGCCAGGTGGCGCCCCTTCAACCCAAAATTCAGACCATCCTGGCTTGGGAAGCCCCCAAGACCCAAACAGAGGTTAGGGCCTTCCTCGGACTCACCGGGTACTACAGGAGGTTCGTCAAGGGATACGGCACCATCGTTGCCCCCTTGACAGAGCTGACTTTGAAGAAGCAGCCCCGGAAAGTGATCTGGACTGATGCCTGTCAGGTAGCATTCGACACCCTGAAGACGGCCATGTGCATGGCGCCCGTGCTCCTGGCTCCTGATTTCTCCAAAGAGTTCTTAGCGCAGACAGACGCTTCAGAGCATGGGATAGGGGCTGTCCTTTCACAGACGACTGAGGAGGGCTGGAATCACCCTGTGGCCTTCATCAGTCGGAGGTTACTTCCACGGGAACAGAAGTGGAGTGCGATTGAGCGAGAAGCTTTTGCTGTGGTCTGGGCCCTGAAGAAGCTAAGACCCTACTTGTTTGGGTCTCACTTCCGAGTTCAGACAGACCACAGGCCTCTCAGATGGTTGATGCAAATGAGGGGTGAGAACCCGAAACTGTTGAGGTGGTCCATTTCTCTACAGAGTATGGACTTCACGGTGGAACACCGCCCTGGCATAGACCACGCCAATGCTGACGGTCTGTCAAGGTTTTTCCGCCTTAGTGATGAGGAACTCCCTGGGCAAGGGTAGTTCTCCCCACATTTAAGCTGGAGGGGGCACGTGTTAGACCTGGCACCTTGGCGTGAGTCTCCCTTCCACTTTTTTTGCTGATGTGCATCAGATGTTTTGCTGGTGTTCAATGCTCAGGGCACTGCGCCACGGCCAATCCGTGCCGCAGTGCAAGTGCTCCCAATGTAAAGTGTATGTGTAATTGATTTCCACGATTGACTTATTTGGTTTACTGTCAGTCCCCAGTAAAGTGCACGAGGAGTGCCGGGGCTTGTAGATACAAATGCTGCTAGTGGGCCTGCAGCGCTGGTTGCGCACCCACAGAAGCGGCCTAGTAAGATGTGTGTCTGGTCCGCCATTGCAGACCCCGCGTACGGTCTCGTACTGTCACGCTGACTGTGCAAGTGCCCACACTTGCCAGTCCCTGAACCTTCCCAAACCTTCATATCAGTCACCCCATGGTAGGCCTACGGGCAGGGTGCATTGTGAGCGTAAGGTAGGACAAGCCTAGAGTGTGGCATGTCCTAGTAGTGAATTACCGCCCTTGTCGTTCTTCACTATTGAAGGGCTACCTGTTCTCTTAGGCCAAGATGAGCTGCCGGAACTATTACACGCTATAGTCCCGACAGGCTCAGGGAACACGGTAGCACGTCGAGTTTAGTATGCCTGAACTCAGAATAATAAAATACTTCCTTTAGTAAGGTTTATTTTAATATCCTGTGTTTGCAAATGCTACTTTTAGAAAGTTAGCCTTTGCTGGCCTAACTGTTCAGCCCGCCTCTGCCAGGATGTGTATCTGCTGTCTGGGTTTGTGTGAGTGGCAGGGCTGGGAGATTCCCGGGGACAGTTGGGGCCCCCAGGTGGTGAATTGGGTGCTTACTCCAGGATGGGTGGGCGGAGTAGTCCTTGACTCTGAATAGGGTTGTGCTCCACCACCACAATGCTGGCTCCACCTCCTGTGGAGCGTCTGATGTCTCTGCCCTGCGCCCTGAAAGAAGACGGCAGCGTTCTGTCAACAGAGTACTCCAAAACCGGGTTAAACCAGGCTCAGGCCCCCTGGCCTGCAAAGACAAAAGAAACGCAGTATAAATATAGGAGCTCCGCTCCTTACAAATCAGATCCAGTTTTGACCACGACGAACCTCTGCCTGACTAGAAGGACCAAGAGAAGCTGAAGGACGGAAACCAGTCTGTATCCTGTAAGACTGGCCTGCAGTGGTGCCTTGCTGAGAACGGAGAGGAAAGGACCAGAGAGGACTTTGTAGACTTGTGCCTGAAACGATCTCCAACGGCTTGATCGAGAGCTTGCCCCCTGAAAGGAACCCCAGGACCATTGGGTTCTATCTGCTTGTGCCCGTCTGCTGTTGGGCCTTAGTTCTTATTCCCTCGCCGGAGTTGTGACTCGGGTGCCTTCGCCCCCTCCCAGGTCGTGACAGCTTGGAGCCTGGTCGCCCCGCCGTAGAGAGCCTCACTCATCCCTGAGTCGCTCTCCGCTTCAGTGCCGGGCCGCCCGCTCTCCTGTCAGCTCGCCGCTAACGGAGCGCATTGTGTACCTCTCATCTTCTCCCGCCGGAATCTGCACGGAGCGCATTCCATAGCCTCGGACGGTCCGTACATCATAAAGTACCCTACTGTCTCGCTTTGCCCTCCTGCATACCAAGACCCATGCCGCAGCTCAAGAAAGGCCTCCCCGTACAGTGGTACCGGAAGCCTGGTGTTGCACCCGTCTGCCGTAGAATGCGACGCCCCTCACAGATCCACGAGTACGACCCGGCGTGCTAAGAAGTAGTACATCCTGCAGGCCTGAACGGCGCCTCGCCCCGTGAGCTGCATCGACCCCGGATCGCCGCAACCCTCCTCGAGGGTGACCGAGCCGGAGAGATCCTCTGGAGAACCGTTGGCCTCATCCTGGGTCCGCCCTCACCAGTAGCTGCGCCTGAAACGCCTCGGACTTCCACGAGCAAGGTACACGTGAACTCCGTTCCGAGTTCATATCGGATCCAGGGTCCGCAACGTTCTTATTTCCCTGTCACCGTACCTTGCTGAACAACGAACATTCAAAGACTAAGCTTGCCTATTGTAATCTGGTGGCCTCCAATCACTAAACTTTATTTGGTCTTGTGATAATCCTGCTTGAATCTATCTTCTATATAAAGTATACGTATTTTTGATACAACCATACGACTGGTGTCCATTTGTGGTGGGTCAGTGGGTTTACTGTGTGTGATCAGAAATGCTTAACTTACTATCGCCCTGAAGATTAGCCTTGTCTGCTCGCGCCACACTACCTAGAGGGTGAGCAGGGGTTATTCCAAGGAGTAGTTCCCTGGCCCTGACGTGGAGCTGAGGGTCCCTGCTTGTCACAAGTGCATACCTGTGCCAACCAGAGACCTCCGGTTCCAACAGTTATTAAAAAAAAAAAATAAAAAAAAAAGAGTGCAAAGACTGGACATGATACTAAATGGGACTTTAAACAGAATTGTATTTATTAATTTGTAACATGAATTTTCTGCCTTTGTTTAATTATTAATCACGGATCGTCAACATGGGTATAGAAGACATTTAGCAGTGGCAGACAGTAATTTTAGGAGGGAGGAGGGCAGATGGGACACCCAGACACACATTTACACTCACTCACACCCAGGCATTCACATAATCACGCACACAAACATATCCGTTCACAACACTACGTTTAGAAGCCGGAGTTCCCACGCGCACCGTTGTTGTCAAGTGCGTGACCTGGACCCCCACTCCCACGTTAGGCCAAGAAAGGACACAGTCCAAGACAGCCCTGCTCACCCCCTTAGTAGCTTGACACGAGCAGCCAGGCTTATCTCCAAGGCACGAGTGTTCAGTATGTGCAACTACGCCCACAGCAATCCCAATGATGTCACCACAAATGGACTCCACACAAGTTTGTATAAAACAAGTATACTTTATATAAAAATATATACGAAATGACCACACGATACAACTCCCACATATATACACTGGGTAATATTATTTCCGGTGGGTTGGGCAGTCCTAATCCCCAACCACTGCTTCTAACCAACAGTTAAGCTGACTTTTAACTGTTCTCAACAGATTAGGTACGTTGTATCAGGTACATGTTGTAAAATACAAGGATCACTGCACTACTTAACAATGGGCTCCTGTACAGTGCCACAGTGAAACAATGCAATGCGTAGCGTCAAGATCATGTACTGAGTCAACACAAGATAATGCAACTCCGTTCGCTACCAGCATGCCCTGTTCAAGGAAGGAATACAGCAATGCGTCATGCAGCAATTACGTACAGTGCGATAGGAAAACAATGTAATACGTATCACCACCAGCATGCCCTGTGCAAGGAAGAAATAAGGTAATGCATCACAGTGCAATTCAGTACAGTGCAGTAAACAACCAATGCAGTGTGCTACACTATGATCCTGAATCCTGCAAGAGAAACATAACTTAGTGCATAGCGCACTAACCCCTGAGTTGGTTAAGCACCTCTAGTGTCAGACGTTGTTTAACAGTTCGTTAGCAGCAAATATGCAATGTGTTATACAACTGTTTTTAGAAGTGGTCGACCGGTTTCCCCCAACACGGATCATCGATGACACCCAAGTTCCACTCCGGGCCCTGGCCCCTGTACTGCCTTGTCCGGGACCAGTACGGACTGAGATCTGGGCTGGAGCAACAGGCACCCACAGCTGCCAGCAGCGAGAGGCCGAGAGAGTGTCACTTCGGGCCCACACCCCGCCCCAGGAGACCTCTCCTGCCATAGCGGCTTCGCCTCACTCCAGAACCTTGTCACCACGGGGCAAGGCACGCTCGGGCCAGTAGTTCTGCTCCTGCAGGGCTGCCGGTCGGGGCCGCCAACGTTCAGCACAAACTCCTTCCACGAAGCCTTCCACGACGCTGGTGCTAACTTACATTGCCTACGAGGGCCCAATCACTTGGCCCTCCTCTCCAGCGCGGTTAGGACTTCTTCGCTCCCTGGTGCTCACCACTCCCCGAGGGATGTATGACGTTACAACGCATGCTTTTACCACGCATGCTTTTACAACGCGGTTTTTACAACGCATACCATTACAACGCATAGCGCTTTGGGGTGCTGGATAGTGAATAGTTTAATTTACTATTCCAACTCCAGTCCCCGTGGACACTAGGGAAGGTGTTGGATAGTAAATTAAATCTATTCCCTATCCTAGAGCGCCCCCCAGCGTAATGCGTTGTAATGGTTTTCATTGTAAAACCTGCGTTGTAATAGCACTGCGTGGTAAAAGTTGCGTTGTAAAGGATGTTTCCCCTCCCCGGTACACCTCACCAGCATCTGCGGTGGGACCTTCGACATGCACCCCCAGTGCGTCCGAGACTCACTCCATCTCCTGGTGCACATGATCTTCCAGCGCTCTCCACTAACGCCCGTGTCGCACCATGACATGCACCTGCACATCTGAGTCTCACCTCACCACCACACGCCAATCCACGTGTCGGAGACTCACTACTTCTTAGTGCTCACGATGTCCCGGCACACTCCACTAGTGCCTGGACTGCACTGTGACACGCACCCCCTGCGCATCCCGAATCCCAGCTCGATTCCACAACGCCCACAATCCACAGGCGCTTCAACACCTGTAGACACGCACTCTGCGCGTCAGAGTCTTGATTCGTTCCGGGTGCCCACGATTACCTTAGGCACCCCTTCGGAGGTCTCTGGCTGCCACGACACGGTCCCACACCATGCTTCTTGAGACTTCCTGGAAATTTTTATGTTCCTGTATTTCCAAACAGGGTGCCAGCTCACCTCCGGCCCTTGGGGTACAGGACGCAGCACACAGCAAAGTCCTACTTAGGAAGAAGGGGGGACATGACCCACTGCAGCGCCCCTTCAGTCTTTCCTTGGTCAAGAGCTACAAACTGCCCACTAGCCCCAGATCACGAAGCAAGGGTCAAGTGTCTCCCACAGCCTATTCAGCAACTCCTCCTGAGACAGAGGGTTTCTTCCCGATCGTGGACAGGTCAAAGCAGCCAGAGGCTCGACCAGTCCACAGCGTCTCCACAGCGCTCCCAGCACTTGTCTGAAAGATTCCGAGACCGTCCTCGGGGATATAGTCAACATGACCGTAATCATTACCAAAGTCTTGGGGTTCCAGTTCTTCCAGATATACCCCATATTATCTTTGAAGTTTCCTTGTGCTCAGGGGTCCCCGATCCCTCCTTAAATCAGTCTTGCGTTTCTCCCCCCCCAGTGTCACCGTCCTCTCTTTGATACTGGGGGCCTGGATCTATAATCACTCAGAGGGAGATGGGTCTATTGGTTTATGGCTCTGCACCGGGCCTCTTCACCTTGCAAAGCCTCTCCTTCTCCCCGCTCCAGGTGCAGAGTACCCTGGTGCCGTCTCCACCCTTCCCCTGGGGCATGACCTCCCTCAGCCTTTTTCACCTCTCCCAAATCCAGGCAGGCAATTCACTTTCTGCTGAGACATGCAAATAGGTCTAAAGCATAAACTCAGCCATTTTCTCAAACAGCGCTTTCTGGACACATAGCGACAAAACCATCTACTCAAAAAGATGCGTTATGACGCTGTGAGTTCAGACATACCAAACTATATTGTTCCATCTCCAATCCTTGGGAAACTAGGCTAGCAATACTACACCCAGCCTTCCCCATTCTGTCCTATGGGCAGGATGGCCTTTCACCAGGGAAAATGAAATCAAGTATTATCCTCTGTCAGGGCCTAGCACACACACTGGCACAGGTCCTGCCTTTTATCCACACTGCACCCTGCCTAGGGGTTACCCAGGACGTCCTACAGGGGGGCCCCATGTGTATGCAAAAGGGAAAGTAAGGCCTGACAAGTGGTGGCACTTGTCAGGACAACATGCTAATTTAGCATAATGTGCGCAGGCCCTACGCTGAACACCTGTGTTCCCTCGCTGTGCATTTCCTAAGTACGAGCTCTGGCACACACAGTGCACATCACTTAGGGATCTTGCTAGTAAGGCAAACATACCAATCAGAGACAATCAAACAACACTACAATTTATACAGGGAACATCTGTACCTGCCCATTGATTAGCAGTGGCAAGTATCTACAGCATCTAACTTCACATCTCTCTGTCTGGAAAACGGTCTAGGGGAAAAGCAAAAAGTTTAAGTGAACTTTAGCCAACAAGGCCAAGTTTAACAGAACCCCCTCCCAGCCAAAAGGCAGGGTAGACCAATCATTCCCATGATGGACTCCCCTGCTTAGGGCGATAGAACAAGGAAGCAGGCCCTTTATCAGAGGGACACTCTCCTGTTCCTCGCCTTCCTGACCCCATGTGATCCACTTGATCACTACCTCCTGAGTTGCCTATTCTGTTCCATGGATCCCTCCCAGCCGGGGGGACCACTCCAGGGGTGCTGGTCCGATGCCCACCGCCACTTGGAGCAGTACCCTGGGATGATCCTTCGGACAGGACACTGCTATTAGTAATCCTGCTCGACTGATTAAAAGGGGGCCTACTTTGGTCACCTCCATGGGACCCAGCCCTAGGGGCTAGACACTGTCCCTCCGGTGTTCCCTCTGGGGAACACCACCCGCTTTTAACATTCCACTTGGTTTTCTTGGCCTGCCACTTAGGAATGGCACCTACAAAAATCAGGACTGCAGGGGCTCTGATGACTGACGCCTTGGGCCCTCCTGATGCTAGGTGTTCTTCCACACGCTGGGGACAACCAGGCACAAGGCCTCCACCCGGGGTCTTTCCCATGCCCCCTCCAGTTCCCTGGGTGGAGCTACAGATCCCTGGGGTTAATGCTTAGTCTTCGTCCCCCTCCTTGGAGACAAGGGGTTTGCCTGCCACCTTTCCCCACTTCTCTGGGATCTCCTTGTGTCTCCTGGCCCTGTTTCCCTCTCTGGGACCTTTGCAGGCCCCGGGACCCTTGACCAGGGATCCGGCTCTTGGCAGGCTCCCAGGAATCAAGAGCCTGCTCCCCAACCCTGGGTGACGTAAACCTGGGAAATAATGCCTGAGCCTAGGCTCCACTAGGGCCATACTAGACAACCCCTCCGTATAATTTACCATGCTTATCACCACCCAATCTTCCAGTGCCCTCCTGTACTCTTCCACACTTGGCACTGGCAGTGCGCTGTCACCATCCGAACTGGGCTCCAGTTGTCTACCTTTCATGTCCAGTACCCTCATCCTTACCCATGAGCGAGGAGAATCTTCTTCTCCTCCAACGCAAGAGCTCCCTTGCTGTCCTCTACATGAGCCTTCAGTTTTAACACCTCCAACTCATGCAGCTTGACCCTGTGGTTTTCCTCCAATTCCTCTGGTGAAAAACTCCTCCCGGAATGGCCACTGCCAGCCCCACTGGCTGGCCCCTCCACCGGTAAATCCTGTTGACCGTATCCATTCCCAGGGTCCTCTTCATCCACCTCACCATCACCCGTCCCCTTAGTCTCTTGGGCTTCCCACCATGCCCTCAGGGCCAACTGTCGTTCCTATTTCTTGGTGCTACCCCTCATGGGACACCCCAAGGCACTGCAGAACCTCCTCAATTGTTCAACCTTATAAGACAACAAAACCTCAATTTCAAACTCACATTCTACAGTCATAGCCTCACTGGCTATCGGACTCCCCTCCTGAGACATGATGTGTGGATAACAGGGTCTCTCCAACAATAGAACCAATAAAATACATTATGTGGTTGTATTGTGGTCTACAGTCAATTTGCGATGCGCATCAATTACTGTAAGTGGATTTGCACATACACGTTTTAATAACGTTAGGATCGTATCCCACCACTGCCACCAATTGTTAGAAGCCAGAGTTTCAGCGCGCACCATTGTTGTCAAGTGCGTGACCCGGACCCCGCCCTCCCATGTTAGGCCAAGAAAGGACACAGTCCGAGACAGCCTTGCTCACCCCCTTAGTAGCTTGACAAGAGCAGCAAGGTTTATCTCCAAGGCACGAGTGTTCAGTCTGTGCAACCACGCCCACAGCAATCCTAATGATGTCACCACAAATGGACTCCACCAGAGTTTGTATAAAACAAGTATACTTTACATAAAAAGATATACGAAATGACCACACGATACAACTCCCACATATATACACTGGGTAATATTGTTTCCGGTGGGTTGGGCGGTCCTAATCCCCAAACACTGCTTCTAACCAACAGTTGCGCTGACTTTTAACCATTCTCAACAGGCTAGGTACGTTGTATCACTAGATTCACACATGTTGCAAAATACAAGGAATACTGCACTACTTAACGATGGGTTCCTGTACAGTGCCACAGTGAAACAATGCAATGTGTAGCATCAAGAACATGCACTGAGTCAACACAAGATAATGCAACTTGGTTCGCTACCAGCATGCCCTGTTCAAGGAAGGAATACAGCAATGCATCACGCTGCAATAACGTACAGTGCGATAGGAAAACAATGCTATGTGAATCACCACCAGCATGTGCTGTGCAAGGAAGGAATACGTTAATGCGTCACAGTGCAATTCAGTACAGTGCAGTAAACAACCAGTACAGTGTGCTACGCTATGATCCTGTATCCTGCAAGAGAAACATAAAGTAGTGCGTAGCGCACTATCCCGTGAGTTGGTTAAGCACCTCTAGTGTCAAACGTTGTTCAATAGTTCGATAGTTCGTTGCAACACTATGCAAAGTGTTATACGACTGTTTTAGAAGTGTGCGACCGGTTGCCCTCAACACGGATCACCAATGACACCCAAGTTCCACTCCGGGCCCTGGCCCCTGTACTGCCCCATCTGGGACCAGCACGGAACGAGATCTGGGCCGGAGCAACAGGTGCACACAGCTGCCAGAAGCGAGAGGCCGAGAGAATATCCCTCCGGGCCTGCACCCCACCCCAGGCAATGATCCACTTTACCTGGGGGGGGCGACCCCACGCTCCTCTCCTGCCCCAGCGGCTTGGCCTCACTCCAGAACCTTGTCACCATGGGCAAGACGCCCTCTGGCCCGTAGTTCAGCTCCTGCGGGGCTGCCGTCCAGGCCGCCAACGTTCAGCATGAACTCCTTCCACAAAGCCTTCCACACTGGTGCTACCTCACGTTGCCTTCGAGGGCCTGATCACTTGGCCCTCCTCTCCAGTGCTGTTTGGACGTCTTCGCTCCCTGGTGCTCCCCAGTACTCCTCACCAGCACCTCCGGTGGCACCTTTGACACGCACCCCCGGTGCGTCCGAGACTCACTCCATCTCCTGGTGCACACGGTCTTTCCGGCGCTCTCCACTAACGCCCGGGTCGCAGCATGACACACACGCTGCGCGTCTGAGTCTCACCTCACCACCACACGCCTATCCGCGTGTCAGAGACTCACTCCTTCTTAGTGCCCAAGTTTATTAAGCAAATCTGATATCAGAGTAATAACATATTATTCTCATGTAAACCACAACGAACTACTAGGTTGAAAGCTAAATCAACAATTAAGTGTCGTGTGCAGAAGCAGCAAAAGGAAAAAATGGTGTTTAAACATGTAATGAGCCTATGCTAACTTAACGCATTATAAAGATATACAGTAGCTATATGACAGTACTAAAATGTCATGGAACTTAATCACTAAACAATCTAACTTTTCACTCAGCTTCTCTTACTCCAGCCTCTCCAGCCCAACTCACTCTTTTCTATAGCGCTGGGACGCCCCTGGGTAGCCAACGCGCTTTACAAATCATCAATTCAATTCAATTCAATTCAATTCAATGGCTGAGGAGCACAACATTTAAAAATGTTACCATAACTCCAAATCGATCCATCACATAAAATAACAACACTCTTCCTTACATCCTTTACTTGGATAGGTTTGGAAAATTTACCATACCCTTTTGCAACAATACCACCAGATTTAATACTGGGAAATTTGACTCCTTTCATATGATTATAATGATTAGCAGTAGCAATTTGCTGATTAGTGACTTCTTTACCAATCCTCTCACGATCTACCCACACACAATTTTTATCTTTCAACCATCCTGGTACCTCTTTCAATCCTGGTTCTCTACCCTTAAGAGATACAAAAGGTGATATACCTGTCATAGAATGTGGTGTTATTCTGTAGGACCACATTAACTTTTTTAACTCATCAGACCATGACAACCCATTACACAATGAAAGTTGAATATTATCCATAATCAACCGGTTAATCCTTTCTACCAAACATGGCAGCTTTCTCATGTTTCACACCCTTTGCTGAAAGGAATTCTTGCATCCTCCTTGAAACTAGTTGAGGTCCATTATCTGACACCAGAATTTTAGGAATTCCTTCATTCATAAAAACTTTCTCTAGAAATGTGATCACTTTCTCTGTCAATATACTCTCAGTTGTTTCTACAACAGACCATTTGGAGTGGTAATCCTCCAAGACCATTAAAAATTTACAATTTGACCCAAGTTTGGAAATAGGACCCAGAGAGTCTGTTGCCACTCTTTTCCAGGGGCGCACAGGAAACTTCACACAAGCAAGAGGGGCTTGACGCACATTTAATTTACATTTAATCCTGTGAAACGCATGAACATAAGGTGAATGTAACTGCATGTGACAGAGAAATCCAAGAAAGAAATCGTTCTATTGCAGCAAGAATTTTGAGAATTCTCATTTACTGGAAGTAACATTAAAAAAAAGCACGTGTGTAAGCTGGAAAATGGGCGAGCTTGAAGTGAAATACAATTTTCAACCAAAACTAGAAAAGTCTTAGATCAACTGCAATTATTTGAACAGAACGAGTGAAAACCTTACTTCAAAGACTTTGGTACATCTTTCACGAGAGTCAGGTGTTCAGTGGAAAGAGACGTTTGTGCTTGGTCACAGGTGAGCCATCCCACTTTTCTTTGTCTCCCTTGCCGTTTTTGCGCAGAGAGATCCTTCTGCTAGACGTTCATCTGCGCTTTGATGACCTCTTAGAATCTCCATGGGGTCTAGCGGAGAGGTTGTGCCTTCTGTGTGTGTTCCAGCGTCTAATCGGAGAGGAGAGCAACGTGAAATGTCACGACGTGAGGGCAACGTGAAATGTCACGTAGTGTGAGCAGCCAGCTTGTTGCCTCATTCCATTAATTACTGCAACACCGATCTTGATTGAGTGAAGAGAATAAGTTATATGTCGTGTGTATTTCCTCACGGATGTATGTCAGTACAACGTGGTTGTTTTCAACGCGGTACTTTACATCGCAGATTTGACAACGCAAGTCGTTACAACGACTTGCGTTGGAGGGTGCGGATTTCGGGATCTTATAATTTTATATTCCAACACCAGTCCCCGTAACAGTAGGGAAGGTGTTGGAATATAAAATTACAAGATTCCTTATCCCACAGCGCCATCCAGCACAAGTCGTAGTAACGACTTGCGTTGTAAAAGACGCGTCGTAACTGCACTGCGGGGTAACATCCGCGTTGTAAAGGATGTTCCCCTTTCCTCGCACACAGTGTGCCACACGCGCAGTTGACGGCCTCACACAAAGTTGTACCGGTATCCGATGCTGGTAAGTAGACCCATGTAAAAAAAAGGACTCTCAAAGCACAAACACTGCTGATATTATGCCTGTATATTTTGCAAGCAAAGTGAATCCGCTTTAAGTATTGGCAGCAGTTTTAAATCACAATCACGTTGTTAAGAAGTATTGACGCATGTTTTAAAAGACTTTCTAAGCGCATGCACTGCCAGTATTATGCTCGTGTATTTTGAAAAAAAATGCACATTAAGCATCACCAGCACTGCCCAGTTGTAAAAAAAATATTGATTAATGTTCACATCATCGAACGGGTGCACTTAAAAAAATAAGAAAGAAACCTTTCACGAGTTTTTCATGTTTAGTCAAGAGATCTGCCTTCTTAAAGTGTTTTCTCTGGATCTAAATCAAATTGCTTTATCGTCGGAACTTGGAAATTTTACATAGTTTTGATGTTGTCTTCACTCGTTAATGCATTTAAAGACAGTAATGATATTAAATCCTTGAGAAGAGTGCCACCTTGTGGTTATGGTGATATTTTAATGTATGGTTTATTCTCTTTAAATGTGGAAATGCAAGGCCACAATTTAGATCTCTAATCCTAGCTCAAAACGAATCTCAATTACTACCAGTGAACTAAGAGCAAGACTTGTAAATCACTATAGTGCCAATATCGGCCCACTCACCAGCCCGCTCGCAGCAACATGCATGTCGCAGAAATAAGCAGACAAGACAACTTTTTGTTGGAGAAAAGTAGCTGCAGGTTTATTAGCATATACACATGCCAACAAGGAGGGTTATCTTACAGACGATCCAAAGGCAAGCCGCCCCTCACGACCTACCACCTGATGGGCCAATTTGCAACGTGGCCTTAGCCAATCGTTGCTTAGCGGTTGTGGTGAGGAGATAGCCCCTCCCATTTCCGGTGAACCATTGGTCCACCCTCCTGCTCACGCCCCCCCCTACGAGGGGCGGAGCGTTCAAGCGACCCCCGGTTGTACAGGTTTCCAACCGCCCGTAGGATAGCGGGGCGCCGTCGCACCCCCAGGGTCCACCGCACAGACTTCCTGGGGATATTAGGCCTCAGCATCCTATTGTGCTCCTGAAGAGGGTACTCCCGGGTACCTTTCCGCCTCTGGATCACCCTTAACTCCGCCACAGCCCTGGGTGTGGCGACCGTCGCAGCCAGGGCCCCCCACCAAGGCCGGCATACTTCCTACTATTTCTAGCTTGTTATTTCTAGGGCCTCACCCCCTAACCAGCCAGAACAGTCCCAGCTAAATCGGGCAGGAGAGTCAAGGTATATTCCCGAAGCCCCTTGCACATGGCGTAAGGTCTCCCAAGTCTAATGACGTCCTGTCTCTTCTGCCCTTGAATTACACACAGCGCAGGACTTCCTGCGCCTGGGCTCCAGCGCCTCCCTTGACGAGCGCCTTGCCTACAGAGATGGAGACATGTCTGACCACTGAAATTTACCTGATCCCCACAGGTGGCAAAACCCACTGAAAGTTCAATGTGGTCGTTCTATCAGGTGCCGTAACATGCCGTGATGGCCATTGCACAAAACGTAAAAAGATCCTTGGTGCACACACCAGATGTCACGTTCAGGAATGGGGAATTAAGAGAATTGGGTCCGATTAAGAAACACTGCAAAATTATGCAAAGTGTCAACCTATACTGCTTGCTGGACCAGGGACTGGTCACAGATGCCTGGACCCTGCTAACCGCTTGAGACCCTGATCTATACACCAGGATGGTGTTGACTAGAAAGATGGTGTGTCGACAAGGTTCCCTATATGGTGGACGGGGAGCCTCCGCTGGAACCCGTCAGTGAGCGTGTCAATACAGAGATACGCACCTCAGTCCAGAATACCCTTGCCTGATCCTCAAAAGGCACCTAGAGCCCGCTGCCCCCCGCAGCGCATGGCGAGGGAAACTGGCTCAGAACCACCAGACTGGGTTTTGAACACCATCACCACCACAGGCGCTAGCTAAAGATAGGCTACCTCTGACCTGGCAAGGCCTGTCGGAGGCCAGACCCCCTTCTTAGTTGACTACCTAGCCCTGGGGAAGTGAGCTTGCAGTAATCCGCAGGGGGAGTAAAGACCAAAAACATGCCAGCTCAGAGAGCAGAGATATGCCCCACAAGCCGACTTCCAACCAGATGTGCCAAAATAAGCTCTACCCCCTGCTCCCTTCAACATAATGCACCCCAACTAAGCAAGACAGTTGGTCGCGAGAGCCGAAAACCGGTCTAAAGGGAAGGACTGGTAGACTGTCTAGGATGATCTAGATGAACCATCACGTGGTGCAAGCCTGCACTTCCAACAGCCCATCTGTTGACATAGTCAATGCAGCTTAGACGCGCAATAAAGAAGCCACCCTTAAAGCTTACATGCATAGCCGACCACAAACTGGCCACCCTTAACAGGGCTCGTGGTAAAGTTGCTATGTGTTGTATTTCCTTAGTTCAGTGCACCAAAGGGTGGCATTTGTTTATTCTTGTGGATAGTATAAATACTGATATTACCTGCCCCTACTGGGCCCTACAGGTACGTAAAAGTACAAAATACATCAACATACGAAGTGCCTCAAATGGTGCCTGGTGCCCAATAACATTATTTGGACAACCCACTTCGTGGCCGCAAGCTTCTCCAAAATGCGTAAAAGGCCGTATATATTTTCGCATGGGCGACATCTCTTTTACACTGTGTAAGCTATCTCCTCGTGCCTGTCACAAGTCCCAAACGTCCCCCATTGCCTGTCCTAGCGTTAGTCCCTGTGAAGCTTAAAACCATCAGCCTAACCAACTGTGTATACATGCAGTGCAGCCAAAGCAAACGTCTACATGGGCGCGTGGTTGCCCACATGTGACCCCCGATATAAAAAGTAGAGGCTATAAAGTATCAGCCTGAACCACAGTGGAGCCCGAGCTGGGAGGTCTAGGTGGGATCAGGCAGGAAGGGGAAAGAGTGCCAAAGCAGGGCCAAAATTCTGTGCAAATTGACAATGCCACACCAAAGTGCCAATTTGCCGGGTTATAGCAAACTGGCGATGCTCTAAACAACTATGCCGTTGACTCGGCGTGGGCCAGAAAGAAGAGATAAAAGTGTGGTAATACAGGCACAATTAATCTGCAGGGCTACACAGCTTGCTCAGGCGAAGGCGCTGAGAAATGCGTGGTAATTGGCCGCTATGCCAATGTCTCCCTATCTATACTTACGAAAGGAGCGCTCCCAAACAACAAGCCCATCTTTTGGATTAGTCAATGCTTCTTAGAGCCTAACCAAGAACTAACAGTCCCCCACGATAGCTACCAAGGTGTCAACCGCTAAGTCGGACATGTCCATCATTTCCGTGCACTAAGAGTGACATAACAAGACCTGAATAACACTTTCTTGCTAGCCATCCAACACTCAAGCTGAGTGAGAACTAAATCAGATAATACCCCCAATTGACCAAGAAGAGACTCTAGAGGGCCAAGGAAAAGGGCTGCTTTTGTAGATGTACCCGAGCTAGAAGTGTGCCTGAGTGAAACAATAACAAATATACGCTACTTTAGGGAGACAAAGTGCCGGTATGGTAGGAAACTGCGTAGCTTAGGAGGAGCAGGGTAGCACCAACTTACACAGTCAGTCTGAAATGCCTGGCACCGTAAAACAGGAGATGGGCACCTGTAAAATATGCTTTGCGTGAAGACACACCTAGCGCTGAATGGGAAAAACGGCTTAGCCTCATCCTGAGCACGCAAACACAGTATATTATCAGATGACGCCGACCAAGTCCGAGTCTCATTACCTTCTTCTCAACCTTGTGAGAGCAAAACCCACCCCAATGGTCGCACTACCGACCCACAGCGATAGAGAACCGAGCCTAGTATGCCTCCCTGCAAAGCTGCCTGCTGCGCCGCCAGGGCAATGGGTTCTATTCTTAAAACATCACTAAAAGAATTCTATTAGATCAAAACTGAACCTCCAAGAGCAAGTTGGAAGAGTCACCCAATATCTCCATTACTATTAGTGAGCTGCTGCGTAAACTAATGCAAACACTTAACAGTCCCCGAATAAAGAATGGAAGAACAATCTGAAATAGAAGTAGGCCCGGGCACTGTCGGTAACACTTCCCCAAAAGGGGCATGTAAGCGCTGGACTGTAAGAAATACGAAGCTGATCTAACAGGGGCCCCCAACTAAGGTTCAAACAAGGACAACCGATAATACAACCGCATGTGAAAAAGTGCCGCGGATGCACTCCTGACCTGGTTTGGAAAGTATATAAATGTGTCCCCTGTGGCGCCACCGCACCCTTAGGCGACGTGGCAAGGGTGCCGATCACCCTGCCTGACCCTGTTGATACAAACAGCCCCTAGCTGCCCTTGCCTGTCAGTCACAGACTCTGCCAACCTACTGCCCAGTAGAGTGTTGGAGGGGGGCTCCCACGTACGGGATTGCATATCCATCAGCCTGTGTAGAGGCTCCAGATCGAGTAAGCCTGTGTCACTGTTCAGGCAAGGCACCCGGTAACCCATCCCCATCTGAGAGAGTGGAATAAGATATGCCGCTAGTTCCTTGGAAAGTGCAATACAATATTCGCTGAAAAGTGTTATCCAGGAGGCAGATACTCAAAGAAAGTTCCAGTTGACCAAAAGTGAAGTGCTTGGTCTGAAAAAGGAAGAGAAAAAACATTGTAAAAGTCTCCCCCCTGTCAAATACAAAATCATGTTGCAATCAAAGTTGCAAAGGACAAGGAAGCCTTCCCTGTGAGATCCTGTTGTAGGCAGACTGCTATTTACTAAGAAAAATCCTTCTACCTGTGTATGGTGCTCAAAGAACACGTGCCCATCGCTGTCCTCTTGTCACAAGCTGCTTGCTACCTCTAGCATAGTGATGGGTTCCGTTACCTGCAACAGAGCCACCAATGCCCACGTGACATTTGTTCTAGTAATCGGGGTCCTCCGGTCCTCGCAAAAGTGTACCTTTCCTAGACTTAGGAAGCATGGAACTGCACACGCGACCCATTTCCTGCTGGAAGAGCACCGTGAGCTGCCTCTAGTCGGAAAGTACACGAAAGCCACTTTCTAAGTTTCCTTGAAAAGGGTTAACACCTAGTGCTATAGTCACGGGTCTGTTCCTATTGTGGAGCGCTCTGCCCCCCCAGCGGGTACCGCCGGGCTAAGAGAAGGCATGGAAGAGTGTTTACCAAAGAGGTGGGTATATTATAATAATATTGCAGCATACCTACTACCAGTGTGGGGTGCCCTAATGTGCATGCGCCCGACACTTAGCTCAAAAACACACAGACTGCTACATCTACAAGGGTTCTGCAAATAGTCAGATATGAAAACTGGATACCTCCCACATACATATCGGGAGGGGGGAGGGGCAAACGCTTGCCCAGCGCAGGGCGGTGGAGTAGTGCCATGTCTGGAACTGAGACAAACTCCAGATGCAAAGTCTGGTGATGACCACTGCACTAAAGTGCGATGCTGAGAATGCATCTAACTCGTACCATGCCATGTTACCTAGGAACAACACCTCGTCCCAGGCCATAAAACTGAACTAAAAGTTCTCAACCCAACGAGACACTTCCCAATTCCAATCATAGCCTCCACTAGGGTCACAGGAGAGCCTCGGAAGGAACGGTCTATTCTCAATGAAAATGGTAGTGTCCGCCCACATGTTCCAGAGGATAGAGAGGAGCAAGGATAGCCGAATAAACCTTATATTTGTCATATGGTCATATGGTACGTGTGTAACCTGCACACTTCGCTTCAATCCGTAACACACTGTAGCTATCTCTTACGTCGCGTTAGCGCCAGGTACTCGCACAAGTACTTCAATTGCCGATACGACGTTTGTACTCGTGGAAAACTGTCTGCCCAGTCAAGAGGGCCACACCTCTACTTGTAATCTGCAACTACAGTGTGATGCGGTGCGCCAAACCATGCTCGAACCTGCTAGCCCCGCAACAAGGCCGACCGTATAAGCGGTATGCCCCCCAACCTCCGAAACAACAGGTGCCTAAAACGGTGCCCCGCCTAGTCCGATTAGCCTCCCGGACACTAGCTGTCCCCGCACAGCCGAGTGCGAACAGCCCGCTGTGCCTCAACATAAAGGCCCTGCCCCCCGCAACCAAGCCGATCCCCTCCCCAGATCGGGTAAAAACCTCGAACCAGGGGAGGGGGGGGACTGCTCCGCACCAGACACCGGCAAAAGATGTGTCCTAGTGGAAGGGGGCAAGACGGACCGCTGCCGCTTGCGCCAAGAGAGCCTGCCTTGGTCGGGACTCTTCAATAATGGACAACCCCAAGGCCCGAAAAGGAAAAGGAGAAACACTGACATGAAGATACCAGTTAAAGAAGGCAGCACGAAGCCGGAGAAATATAACGTAATGGACGGCACTGAAGTCAAGAGCAAATCCATCTCTCTCCGCTCCCGGTGAAATAAAATTAAAGGATTGGAGCTCACGGGGAAAGAACTCGGGGCCTCGTACATGCAAACGCATGCGCTATACCACTGAACCACGTCCCCTGATAAAAGCACAGCTGCCTCGAACCTAATGCCAAATTAACCTACTGTAACCAACAGCCTGCCGGTTGGGACTCGAAACCGCGGTTCTTCTTGATAAACGAGTAACGCGCTAACAGGACACGAACCTTCGGGTTGACTGCGCCTAAAAATGCGCGCCCGATACAATAAGGAAGCACACATAGCATAGTCCAGAACCGCGGGAGGTGAACGCGATCGATAAATAACATCCTCCGTAAAGAAAACCCCCGAAGAGTCATGGCATGCGCACGGTACCCCTCGGACACAACGGAGGCAAGATGGCCGGACCCTGGCGCCCGTGCCCCCGTAGGCAGGAAGCTGCTCTGGTGCCAAAATGGCCCAACCCGCCGCCCTTGCCCACGTGGTCACAAACCAGAAGCTGCACTGGTCGCCAAGATGGCCGCTAACCTGCGCCCACGCATGCAGTAACCCAAAGCTACCCTGGTCGCCAAAATGGCCTCTACCAGGCGCCATTAAGTGACTTGGCTTTACATTACATAAACGCAGTCATGAAATATCTGAAAGAGACGGTACTTATGCAGCTCGTAATCACAAAGTGACTCGCGGCACTCGTAGACGCATTCCCTCCACAGCAAGCGATATAAAGCAAACCAAAATCCTTGTGCATAAGACAAACCCCTATTGTCTGGCAAGTACGTTTTCCCCATCGTAAAACACACAACGAACGACCGCAGATAAGCACGCTGTAAAAGTATGGCAAATACTCTGGTGGGACCCGAACCCCCAACCTTTGAATGCCTTCGCAGCCAGCCTAGACGACCAACGCGCTATCCATTGCGCCACCGAGCCCCTGAGGTTGTGGTACAAACTTAGTGCATAGTGGCTGAGACTGCCCATTGCATAAGTATGCCCACCGATGACACCACAGCGCGAGCTAGCTATAGAGGCACAGTGGATAGTTAATCTCGATGGTGTTCACCATGACGTAAGCCTCCACAAACATCGGTCCTATCCCGAAAACATAGCACTCAATGTGCACAACAGAGTAGTCGAGGAAAACGAATGCCCCAGCAACGCCTCACCGTGTTCAGTGCCCCCGAGAGCCACCGACTTCTGGGCACGACCCAACAACGAGGGCAGAAGGACGACAAAGGCACGGACCTAAAGAAGGCTACCCCGGTCACCAGGCACCGGTAAGCCTCCACTTCACCGGCACTCGGCAGAAGGCAGCCCGGCCAGCTCAGGCCGCCCAAAGGGCGGAGCGGGCACGAGAGGGGTGGAACTAACCCGATCCCACGCGCCACCAGGGAAATAGCCCTATGCCCAACATCACCTCAACGGGGAAAGCGCCGCGATCCCTACGAAAACCGCCCAAAATGAAAATTAACACCATGGAGGTAAAGGGGCGGCTAACACCTATAAAGGTGGATGCTTCCTCTTCGACACTGACAACTTAGAAAGTGCTTCATCCGGGAAAATAACAATAAGAAGACTGGTGAAGCGCAGGACCGCGAAAGAAGGTCGGCAGGACTCCCCCAGCCAAACTGGCCTCACCGCGTGATCAGGCTCTACAACAAAGCACGAACCTGCACAAGTGACCACGTTTAGCAGAATGTGTTACATCTACCGCACACCGAGCAGCGAGCGTACCCACATAACGATAGAGGCCTATACCAACTTATAATTGAATTTCCCCGAATCACAGGACTTATAAGTGCTTACCCCAGAATAACGGGATGCATTATCCGGCGTTGTAACCGGGATTCAAAACCATGTCCCCAGGTCCGTGGTCGAACGCCCAAGCAGATAGGCTAACTCCTCTCCCGACCCACAAGGCGGTCACCGCAATGATAAGCACAAGAAACCACACAAAAAGTCCCGCGCCTCTCTGTCCTCCTCCCCCCGCTCCTTTGCGTCGGGCTCGCCGAGCCCCTACTGCCCAGGCGGGGGCACCCACTTAATGAATGTCTTTGAAAAACAACTGGGCCACCGGGGACACTCGCGCCACGCCACCAGCAGCCAAAATTAGTACGGCAAAGCCGAAAACCGAAGGTGCCGCCAAAGGCACAGAAACATTCAACCCTGACTCACCGAATAAACCCTGACGACAAACGGCTCAGCAACCCCCGTAAACGGCGTCAGGGTGAGGGGACAGCGGACAAAGAGGCCGCTCGGTGGGCGGGGAAGGAATATATACTCTCCCCCGCCCACACCAGGCCGGAAGTGACGTGTGGGACCCTCCGGGGTCTCAAGGCGCTGGGCTGCCCCGTGTGCCATCTTGTGGCACTACGGTGGCCGCCCTCTTACTTGTGTCCCCTGCGGGGACGTTTCGGTCGGCCTGCAAAACTACTGCTTTGTTTGGAATGCATATGTGGTATAGCTTGAGCGCATACAGTTATGAAGCACCAAAGGAGACTGTAAAGACAGTAATACTGTCATAGCAAAAAAAAAAACAACCTTTGCAGCCAATAATTTCTTCCAGGGACAGTGACTCACTACCATGATAGAGTCCTAATACCTAGATGGTGAGTCGTGCCGTCCGAGGGTACAAAGGGCCCAGAATGAGCAGTGTGCGAATGTGGTAGTCAATGAAGCTCCTGGAACTACGACGCAAAGTCAGAACAAAGGTTCCAAAAGGAGACAAACGTCCCAGGAAAAAAGTGAACGAAGGTTCAAAGAGGAGAAAAAGGTCTTAGAAAGGGAAAAGTGAACAAAGGTTCCAAAAGGAGACAAAGGTCTCAGAAAAAAGTGAACAAAGGTTCCAGAGGGAGACAAAGGTCCCAAGAAAAAGTGAACAACGGTTCAAAGAGGAGACAAAGGTCCCGGAAAAAATAAAAAGTGAACAAAGGTCCCAACCAGGAGATAAAGGTCCCAGACAAAATACGGATGTCCCAGAATTACTACCGGGAGTGGACAAAGAGTGTCACAGGACCGGGAGAGTCCACGACCGAGATTCATGATGGGCAACAGTTCCAGTACCACAGAAAAAAATCGTTACATGGTGGTTCTCTGAACCGGGATAAATGTTCCGCGACTTGAACCAGGTTTATACCCCACAGTACTGAGACAGTTTGTCCGCAAAAGGAAAAAACTTTAAGGTAACTTTGAGGACCGAACCACAACCAGAAGTCCTCAACCCGAGGAAATTAACCTAAACCGAGACACCAACCTAAACCGAGACACCTGGTCCAGAATTTTATTTTGGACCGCAAGACTGCAAGAGAACTGGTTCTAAATTTATCTGCGGGAACATTCTTCCAGAACTGTTCTTTCTTCAACAATTAGCAAGAAGCCACGACGGACAAACACTGATTGGAGAAAGTGAACTCTCTAGTTCCGTTTTTGATGGCCAAAAGGACGGATTGTAAGGCGTGGACTGGCTCTTCATGTTTTGTCAATCGAAGGGGAGAAGGTGGTCATCATTATCTTCATCATCATTCTCATCTTGATCCTGATTCTCTTCCTTCGTGTTCTGGAAGTTCATGAGATCGCTGACCTCCTACGTGTTATATGGTTTCTTCTTCGTGTTTCTCCATGCTTTAACTCTTACTTTGTGTCTGAGTCTTTCATTTGTGTTTTATCTGTAAAGGGAGAAGATGTGTTGTATATTTATACTTACTTCAATGTGGCTACTTGGTGTCTATAGTCCTTTCTTAGTGTTCTTATCTTACCAGTCTCCCATACTACCTAAGAGTGTTCTATCTGTGATGTGAAGATTCCAGCCTTGGCAGTTGATGGTCTAGTCAGTTTTGAGGTTTACTGCTCTGCTGTGTAACTTAATAAATCTATCTTATTAACTTGAAGACGTGTCCTGCTGCCTACCTAATCAATTTACAACACATGCTTTCCAGTCTCTTTCTATATACAGATAATTAGTTGAATCCAATCACTTTTCAATGAAGTTCTTAATAGATGTAAATTATCCACATCATCTAGCTCATATTTAAATAAATTAGTTGAATTAAATCTGTTTACTCACAAGGTGGAGGATAGTATTTTATCAAATATGAAAAGTCCAAGGGTGGAGGTGCCAGTATCTGCCCCTTGCGCAGAAGAGTTCGTAGGTTCCCTCGTCGCCAATCTAAAGATGAAGTCCAGGCAATTAGTAGAAATATGTTCTTTATTGAATATTAATCAGAGGGACCTCCAGCTCCATCCTCCACCAGATTCACAGCTCAGTTTTACCTTCTTTGAATCATTACATTCCAAGCTGCCTAGCAACATGACTACATTCTAATTGAGACAACTCTACAAGATGGGTCTATTGTTTTATTGCTCTGAACAATGGCCTCTTCATCTTACAAAGTCTCTCCTCCCCGCTCCAGGTGCAGAGCAGCCTGGCGCTGTCTCCACCCCTCGCCTGGGACACGATCTCCCTCAGCCTTTCTCACCTCTCCCAGATCCAGGCAGGAAATACACATTCTGCTGAGACACGCAAATAGGTCTAAAGCACAAATTTGGCCATTTTCTCAAACAGCGCTTTCTGGACACACAGCGACAAAACCACTTACCCAAAAAGATGTGTTATGACGCTGTGAGTTCAGACATACCAAACTTCATTGTTCCATGTCCAATTCTTGGGAAACTAGGCTAGCAATACTACACCCAGCCTCCCCCATTCTGTCCTACAGGCAGGATGGCCTTTACCAGAGAAAATGAAATGGAGTATTTACCACTGTCAGGGCCTAGCACCCACACTGGCACAGGTCCTGCCTTTTACCCACACTGCACCCTGCCTAGGGGTTACCCAAGAGGTCCTACAGGGGTGCCTACTAATTTAGCATAATGCGCGCAGGCCCTACGCTGAAGACCTGTGTTCCCTCTCTGCGCATTTCCTTAGTACTAGCTCTGGTACACACAGTGCACATCTTTATGATTGTTGCTATGTTTCATATGTCATTATGGCACAGACCTTGCTTAGACTCTATTGATGTTTAGAGTCTTAGGTCCGTGCCGTGCAGTTCTTGGAGCAGTTGAAGGCTGGACTTCATTGTTACCGGGAGTCCCTGGTGCTGTTATCATACTTGGAAATAAATCTACTTTCTACATTGGATTTCCGTGTAATCTATCATAACAAAGTTGGCGACGAGGATCACATTTTGTTAACAAACACAGTTTTGATCTAAGGAGTAATTCTAGACCAGATCCTATTGTTCAAGTTGGTATGCTAGTAAAAGTGAAAAAAACATGGAGAGTATTGAAAGGTGAAAGTCAATACATGGGTTCTTTTGTAGTGAAGGAGGTTTTGAAGAACGCAGTAAAACTTGCTAATGGGAAAGTTTGGAATATAAGTAAAATTGCCATGCTCAAAGGTAATAAGGATTTGTATAAAGATACTGTATTAGCTGACAAAGAGTGAAGCAAGAGTACTTTGCTAACCTGACAGTCACTCTTTCCTCTCCTAGGGATCTTTTCAAATAGTGGACACGCTCTGTACGTTACAGATGCCGGATCCAGTTGTAAGTTCCCAGGAATTCTGCAATAAAATCGCAGGTTTCTTTCATTCAAAGATCGCGGATATCTACTTGGATCTTGAGTTACAAAGATCCGCTATCCCTCTCCCGCCCGCCTCTTCCGTTCTGCTCTCGAAGGAGGTTCTACCCAACATTTCAAAGACTCTGCCTGAGTTCCCGCCTATATCATATCTGGAGCTTGATTTGCTTTTGAATAAGATAAAGTCGGGGTCCCCACTTGACCCATGCCCCCTTAAAGTCCTGAAGGAGTGCAGAGACTGTTTATTGCCCTCAATGTTGGACATCATGAATAGGGCTAGGAGTGAGGGCATTTTTCCATCCCAATGGAAGAGTGCGGTGGTCAAGCCTCTTTTAAAAAAGCCTACACTTGATCCAGAGGTGCTTAAGAATTATCGCCCCATCTCTTTGCTTCCAGCACCGGCAAAGATGATGGAGACTTATCTCAATCAACATCTGGCGGTTTTTCTGGACTCCTCGGGTCTCCTGGATCATTCCCAGCATGGATTCAGGAGGTACCATAGTACCGAGTCAGCCCTTACGGTTGTTTTGAATAACATTCGTGTTGAGGTAGACCAGGGACACACCACCATCCTGGTCCTTTTGGACTTGACAGCCGCCTTCGATACCCTGTCCCCTTCGGTTTTAACATCTCGCCTGAAGGAGATAGGGGTGGAAGGGACGGCTCTGAGTCTGTTGGCCTCCTTCCTGGACCAGAGAGTGCAGAGGGTCAAGTTGGGAGAGTTCTTATCTCCATCCCTTCCAGTGCAATGCGGGGTCCCACAGGGGTCGGCATTAAGTCCGACCCTGTTCAACATCTATGTGACCCCACTTGCTAGGCTTGTAAGATCTTTCGGGATGGAGGTAGTCTCTTACGCTGACGACACACAGATCTTGGTGTCCCTTTCCCATCTGGGGAACTTGTCGCCGTTCAGTTTTAGGAACTGCATGGAAGCAGTTTCCTTGTGGATGATTCACAATTCACTTAAACTGAACGGCGAGAAGACTGAGATCTTGGTGTTCGGCCCTAACCAGAACATCTGGTCACCTGATTGGTGGCCGCCCTCTCTGGGAGCCTGTCCTAAGCCTACGGAGTCGGCGCGGAACCTGGGAGTGCTGATTGACCCCGCTCTCTCCATGACCTTGCAGGTAAATAGAACGGTTGCTACCTGCTGGGGTATTATTAAAATACTCAGAAAAATAAAACATCTGTCTCCTCAGGCGTGAAAGCAAGTGGTGGTAGCTCTTGTCGCCTCGCAACTCGACTACTGTAATGCATTATACATTGGCATGAATAAGAACCTGTTACAGCGTCTTCAGACCGCCCAAAATGAGGCCGCCAAATTTGTTCTGGACGCCTCCAGATTAGCGTCAGCAACAGCATCCAGGAAGGCCTTACACTGGCTTCCCATCGAATCGAGGATTACATTCAAAATCCTTTGCCTTACCTACAGTGCTCTCTCTGGTAAAGGTGCTGGGGGTGTTAAGAAGCTGCTTCTACCATATGTACCGGGTAGAGACCTTCGCTCCTCCTCAAAGAATTTGCTTGTGGTACCTCGTTTTCGCAGGAATAAGTGGGGTGGTAGGGCTTTTTCCTCAGTCGCTCCTAAGCTATGGAATACTCTCCCTTGCGAAATTAAATCTAGGCCCTCCGCTCTGTTGTTCCGAAAGGCCTTGAAAACTTGGCTTTTCGCTAGGGTGTACCCGTAGTTGCTTTATATTTGTTTTCATGGTTTTGTTGTTAGGCGCCTTGATGCCTTCGGGCTTAGTTGCGCATTATAAGATTTCTTTCATTTCATTTCATTCATTTCACAAAAAGAATAATGATTTTACAGAAGTTGCTCTGTAAAATTCTGTGGTTGTTGACAATAATCTTGTTAACAATAACATTAGTGTCAATGGTAAAGATATAGCTGTTGTTCCTTCTTGTACAGATATTGTTCAAGAGAATGAGTGTTCATCTGACACTAAACGTTTACGAAAAAAACACTATGGTTGTCAGATTTTATAACTTCTATTCGAGATAAGTTGTATTCTTAATTCACTTTGAGATCAGTTGTATTCTCTATTCACTTATTTTTTTATTTTATTTTTCCGTTTTATTTATTTTTTTATTTTTTTTCCTTTCCTTCTTTGTGCTTTTCTTTTTTTTAGATTAAAGGGGGAAGATGTGTTATAATTGTTGCTATGTTTCATATGTCATTATGGCACGGACCTTGCTTAGACTCTATTGATGTTCTAGAGTCTTAGGTCCGTGCCGTGCAGTTCTTGGAGCAGTTGAAGGCTGGACTTCATTGTTACCGGGTGTCCTTGGTGATGTTATCATACTTGGAAATAAATCTACTTTCTACATTGGATTTCCGTGTAATCTATCATAACAACATCACTTAGGAATCTTGCTAGTAAGGCAAACATACCAATCAGAGACAACCAAACAACAATACAATTTATACAGGGGACATCTGTACTTGACCACTGATTAGCAGTGGCAAGTATCTACAGCATCTAACTTCACAGCTCTCTGTCAGGAAAATGGTCTAGGGGAAAAGCAAAAAGTTTAAGTGAACTTTAACCAACAAGGCTAAGTCCAACAACTACCAAATATTCAAACATACATGAATGCACGTACCAAGCATACTTTTTTTTTAAATCACACTTACCGAAAGCTCTGCCTCGGAGGTCCCAGGAGATTTGAGACTGCTGCCTTCCCTCAATGACTGCCCTTAGGTCAGCCAATGAGGGAAAGCAGCAGTCACAACCTCGCCACAGAGTGGGATGGGGTCAGTCAGACTGCTGACCCCACCCCACTCTGTTACGAGGTGTCACTGATCGACACTTGGCCCTGGACACTTCAGGGCTTAAAACTGAAGTGCTCAGGTCAAAGGCAATGAGTGACGCTACCCCTCATCATGAGAAGGAGGGCCTCAAGGAACTTTGCTGAGCTGAGAAGGGCACACCCACAGGAGCTGTGAAATTCTCAGCCCAGGAAAGCTCAGCTCAGGCAGACAGGAGCCTTTGAATTTTGTGCATGTCTAGCTCTTGGCTGCCTGATATGAAAATGAAGAGTGTCTGTCAGGCTGACCTTTGCTCAGCCTGACAGACACTCTTCTTAATGGGAAAAAGGTGAGGGTGCATGGCCCCTCAACCCCATGGATGGGCCACTGCTGACATTTTGAAGAGCTTTCTATATATAGTTGCTGTTTGATGTATGTACAAACAAGAGCAAAATATACCAGCTTTAGGTGACTTTGCTCATTTTTGCTGGTGCTGGTAGAAAACTGGTCATGTGGCAACCCTAGTTGGCAGGTAGGCCTTGCAGTGGTCACTTTGCTGTTGAATTCCCAAGGGTTCTGCAGTTTTTTCCCTTTTTTAGGACTTGGCTTGCCAGCGCATGCACCTCCTCAATGTCATGATTGCAGTCGGAGTGTCCAAGATGGCGGCTGGCTACCGCGCATGCGTGAGGAGGTCAGGCAGGCTTAAGAGCCTGACTTCCCTGCATCAACGCGCTTTGCGTTCTAGCCTTTGCCGATGCTTGTTACTTCCGTGTAGCGGCATTTCCTGTTCCTGTTTCCTGAACTCCTCCATTCTCCGTGATCCCTGTGTTTTCCATGGTTCCTGTTTTCAGGGGCCTTTGTCCTCCGTGGCGCCCTTATCCCCCAGGGTTTCCCCGCTACGCAGCCACTGTGGCTTCAAGTCCGTGAGCTCTCTGCTTTACGGTATTCTTGTGTCCCCTCGGGCCGGACTCCTCCCGTTTGATTCAGAGGGACCATTTTTATTCAGGTTCCGCTCGTTGGCTGGACTTGTTGTTCCGTCGACCGGCCGTACCAGGGCTTGGCGGTTCCGTTGGTCTCTGGAGTTATCTCGGCCTTGGAGTTCCGCCCGTCCCCTCTTGATTCACCCCTCATTATTTCCCTTACATTTGGCCTGATTCACCCCTCATTATTTCCGTTACGTTTGGCCTGATTCCTGAGGAGCCTAGATGATCCTGTTTGCTGGGAGCACTTCTACCAAGCCGGGAGGTCTTTAAAGGACAGGTAAAGAGCGCGTAGCGCTGCTTTCTTTTATTATAATCCATGCCAATGTTAGTACATACTATAATCAGCTTTTTGTTTCTATATGACTCTTAGACAGTCTACGCTGAAGAAATACTGCATGGTTCCATGGTTCCATAAGGTCTTTTATGCACAAGCCCTTCAGTCAATCCTACATGGTGAGCCAAGGGTCTGGTGGGGGTAATGGAGCAATAGCGAGACAGAGTACACCAGAAGTTTTCATAGGCTGTCTTTTCTTTTTCCTTATTGATTTTTAGGAAACATTAATAATCTTCACGCATACCACTGATTGGGCATAGGAAGCATTAGTCATCTTCCCGCACACTACTGATGGGGCATTAGAAGGTACTCTTAGGTAACTATACATCCAGCATATTGTTCTTGTGCACCCACCTCTCTACTGCCTTGTAACCTGTTCCTTCCCTTACAGTTCCTGCCAATCTGTACGCCAGCCAGTAGAGGGTATCTGCACACCAGCCAATAGAGGGTATCGCTCCAAGGATTTCTTCCCCAAACTTTTCCTTGTTTTGTTTCCCTTCTTCCCCCTCAAGCACCCCCGTGATCTAGAGTTTGATAGTCATGGTGGAGTTGGTGGGAAGTAGTGGACCTATCTTCAGCTCCTGGACGCTCCTGCAGAAACAACGGTGAGATCCTTACACTCAAAGAGACATGTTATATTCAATATGTTGCTTCATCCCGCTCACAGGCTTCCCATTTGCTAGCTCCATCGCCACTCTCATATTCTTTCTCCATATTTGTCCATGGCATGCATGAACCATGCCTCTTCCTGTTTTTAGCCCTCCCCTAGAGCATGGACCCCATACTATTATTTATCCAGTGCTCCCATTTTAAGAACTGTTTTATGAACTACTTCTTTCTTTGTTTTTAAGCACTTCACACGAGCGCTCATGTTTTCACTTGCTCTGAGCTTCGTTTCTGTAAACATACCTGTAAATCTTGAGGGCGTCTCTTTACTTTTCTTTCTCTAACTTCAAAGTCAGAGGATTTTTTTTGTTAATGTCCCAGTGTTGCTTGTTAGGTCTCGCGACCTATCGATGTGCGCAAGCGCATCGAGCGGAGCGAGAATTCAAGTAGCCAAAATCCTCGTCAAACTAAGGGCTTTCCGCTGGCGTTTTGTTTACGTTCACGTGAATCACGTGATCAAACACGAACGCGCATCAGCCTCCCTCCCTCCTAATTGCATTTTTTTAATGGCCGCCGCACAGCACATCAAAGGGCTTCGCCCAGCGTGCGCTCTGCGGCTTCTCGGCTTCTCCTCCCCTAATTACTCTTGGATGGCCGGCCGGCACACAGCCTTCCTTGGATTTCTCCTCCCCCTCCCCAGCCAGCTTCCCCCAGGCCGTGTTCCCTCCCCTGCTACCCCATCCTCACTCATCCCTCGCACCCCCTCCTCCTTCAGGCCCCCACCATTTGCTTTTGCTTGTTTTTTTTTTTTCAGCTTTGTAACGTGCTTTGTAAAGGCTTGCAGGTCTGTCTGTGTGTATTCACTTTACAAAAGTCAAACCCATTCGCTTTGTCGTTGCTTGTTTAAATAGCCGGCTTTCCCTCGTTCGTCTTTTCTCACTTTTACAATCTTGCCTTAATGCTCCTCCCCCTCCCCCACTCAGAGCGCGTCTCAGAGCTGCGCGTCGTTTTCGTTGTTGCTTGTTAGTTTTCCTAGTTAGCAACAGTTTGAGATTGTCACTTTCATTTTAAATTATTGCTCTTTTCAGGCTCCATAACAAGTGTTATTCCAGTTCGGGAGCATTTTAATTTGTACAGTCACATAGATACAAACTGCTAGAATGCTGTAATTCTTTAACCAGCACTGCAGCCGATAACAGAACCTCTAGTTCTCACTGCTCAGCAAATGCCGTCTGCAGTGTCCGGCTCCGAGCAACCGCAATGTTCAAGAATGTGTGAGCTTACCTCAGATCATTAGCCCACCAGCTCACCAGCAAGTGCTACACTTGTTTTCTTTCTTTGTCTTAATTCGATCTTCCAGAGGAAGATCATAAAATATACACAAAAGAGATCATACAATAAAAACATCTACAATAAAAACATTTGATAACTTACATTCATGGGAATAAACGTGTTTAGATCTTGGTTCAATACCTCAAGATGCTAATGGTAGCATATTATACGAATAAACTCACGTCCCCAGCAGCAGCTTTAAGGGATTTAAAGTGCATAGGTCAAAATTTAACATCATGGTAAGTGGCCAACAATCCATGAAACATATTAATATATATACACTATTATTAAAACTGCTTACTCCTTCTTTCTGGCTAAAATGCTTTTCAAAAAGCAAGCAACTGAATAACGTGTCACAATCGTTGAGTTGCAATAGAAACAAGCATTGGCATAGCCAATAGGTCTCGCCTTTGGGACCTTATAAGTACTTAGCTATGCAGCACAATATCCTTGGTGCAACAACATCAACTGTTGCATGGCTAAACACTTATAAGGTCCCAAAAGCGAGACCTATTGGCTATGCCAATGCTTGTTTTTTCTTTGCTTCTGTTGTTCTTTTCAGGTGGTAGCATGCACAGATTATGTTATGCTGATCTGCAGCCGACACCCATCCACCAGGGCTTGCACCAGCAGGCAGTTGCCTTTCAGAGGATGTATAGCAGCATCAAGCCTCGCATTCGCTCATGCAACCCCACCCATCCCACGTGGTTCCTTACTTTACTCTTTAGCTGTGGATCATTGTTGTGTAACTGGACCTTGGGTGCCCCACTGATTTGCAAGGTCTGATAAGGGGGCCAGAGATGCATATTGCAATTGCATGCAGTAGTCAGCTGGGAACGCTGTCTGAACAGTTCAACACATTTAAGCATTTTGCTTATCAGATATTGAGCTTTTGGTGTTGACAAATACCTAAATGCTCACCACATGGGCTTTGAGCACTTCTTTTTTTTTTTTTTTTTGAAGACCTTTATTTGCATCATTAGGATAAACATGTGTGGGCCTACAACCAATCCGGCCGGCCACAAGTCAAAAACGATCAAGAATCAAAATAAGCGACACAAGGCCAGTTGGCAGGCAAGCAAACATAATTGAACAATGCTAGAAATGGGATAAGCGGCAATAACGGCCCAATATCAGGATCAATGAGGTCTATTTTATAATAAGGGGACAAGGCTCATGGCTGACTCACAAATACGGGAAAACCCAGAAACAGAAATACACCCATGCCAAAACGAGAGGAGGGGGGGGGGGGGGGGTGGAGGATGTAAGGGCACGAGTCGACCGTAGCACAAAACAAACGCAAATTATAGTGGAGAAGCATACAAGTGCTACCAAGATCTCATGACCCCCACCCAATAACACGCTAACAGAGGCAAGGGGAGCGGATAAACTGTACGAACCGAACCCACTTCTCTCAATACGAGCCTGGGAAAAAGGGGGAAGGGGGGAAAAGGGGGAGGAAACCAAAAAGGGACAGAAAAGGGGGGAAAGGAAGGAGAAGAGCAAAGTAAAAGAAATATAAAAGGAGAAACACAATCGTGCAAGATGGGCGCCACCCCGGGCCAGGCAACCCGCGGCTAATAATACAGAAGAAAGTGGAAGCTGGCGAAAAGAAGGGTATGGCAGTCGCAACGAAACATCGAGACCGATAAAAGTGGCATAGCAACAGACCCCAACTCACTCATGCCTGAGAAGCGAGGACAGAAGCGGCACCGCTATAAAGGGATAGAAAAGGGCCATAGAACCAAAAGAAAACATCTGAAAGACCCTGCCCACCCGTCCCACCCCGCACCCCTGCAGAAGGCTACGGCCTACCCTCCAAACAGCGTGCCTGTCGCCCTAATCCGAAACCCGAAATATAGTGAAAAAAAGAAAGTAGAGGAAGAAGACAAAAAGAGGAGGAGAGGAAATACGAAACAAAAATAAAATGTGAGGGAGGAGCCAGAGGATATGAGCAAACACATTCGGCTACGACCCTCCCCGACCAACGAATGAATAAGTATCAAATCAATACTACACCTTCACATACAGCAAAAACCACAGGGAGGGGGAGGAGGAAGAGATTGTAACGTTTCACCGTGTAGGGAGTACAAACATCAGTGCAACGGGCAGGTAAACCAGCAAACTATCATGTCGTACAACTCACCCCCAACCCTTCTTAACCACGAAACCAACCCAATAAAGGATAATGTGGAGCAGACCACCCAGCACAAAATAATCGTAATGTTGTCCAGAGTCACGGCAGTGATATAAATCAGGGAGAGCCTTCGTACGGAGGGAATACAAAAAGTCAATAAAGCAAGTCAATTGTAGCAGTAACGACAGGGCAAGCAAAGGCAAGCCGGAGTCCAGGTGCGCAATTCGACAACACAAAGGTACCCCTCCAGAACAAAAGTTCGAATCCAACGAAGCGGGAGCAGACAGCGGCCCACCATAAGTCCCAGGTACCCGGGAAGGAGCAGATCTCTGCGTCGTGTGGAAGTCCTCGAAATCCAGGCGGCGAGGAAGCAGAGGGTCAAAAGTCACCGGCCCATCAAGCGGCCGAAGAACAACAACAGCAACTCCTGGCGCAGCCGAAGGGGGCGAAGCTATGGCGGCAGCAGGACGATAGGGGTGCATGAAAGACCGGCGGCCCAAAATGGCGGCGAGCCGCATGGGGTCGGTAGAGGCACCGGGGGCCAAGACAGCGTACAATGACATCAAGGCGTCCAGGACATCTCCGGGCGTGGGCGCTCGAGTACACACCCAGGCCTCCGCACAATCCGGCCGGCAAGGAGCGTCGGTGCAGAGCGGAGCACCCCCCGCGTTGTCGGTAGCCATCTTGTGAATTTCGCCGCCCCACACTCCACCGTGGGCCCCCAAACAGTTCCCAAATGTAGGACTTTACAGACCTCCGGAGGCTCCCAACAACGGCCTCACCGGCACAGGATGGTCGAGCGCCCGATGGGGGGGGGTCCCCTCCGAACAGTGGCAGGCCCCACAGGCGAGAGCCAGGCGCGGGGTTCAGGGCCGCCGGACAGGACAAAGGCGAAGGGACCCCTTCACACGATCAGCCCCCAACACATCTCGTCCCCCTCCAGCCGCATGGCCCAGTCATCGGGGCCGGTTCAGGATCTCCGGGGCACACGCACAACGGTTCCCACCAGTGGCTCACTCTCGCGGCCGGGGCCGGCAATCTCTTCTCCGCCGGTCGGATCCCGCAGGCGAGGTCCCAGTCTCGAGTGCCCGGAGGCCCCAATCTCACCGAGGGCACAGCTGCGGACCCACAGCACACAGGAACCTCCGGACCAGACGGTGAGTAAGAGTGGGTCTTTACATTTCAAATTCTGTATTGAAGTAGCGTCGCAGTGCAGGATATATTGCAGGATAGTCGAGGTTAGCCGGAGGGCCGACGGAGCCGAGCTAAAAGGCGGCCATTACGTCCTCGAGCTAGGCTCCTCCGCTTTGAGCACTTCTTATTGTGAAAATAAACATGTTTGGCTTTGAGGTTTCTTTCACGCTTCTTCTCTGAAAGATCTGTGCAACGTTTCCTCCAAGCTGGAGTGTGCATTATCTACATAAATATAGCGCTCATCCGGTGGCAGCATGTCATCAGTGATCTTCCACAATCCCGCCCGTTGGTGCTGCAATCAAACTCCAGTCTCCGGCTCGCAAGATAATCCATAATCCCAATATCATGACAAGTATTACTTTTCACAGGTCTTGAATGGGTCCTTCTTTAGTTGTCCCGCCTCATATAAAGAATACATATTTTTCAGAATAAATAATAGGTTCCCTGTTATTTCGTTACCCGTATCTTACATACATATTCTACCCATCTGTGCACATTTTTCATTTTGTTAAATAGGGTGTTTCAGCTGGAGCATTCAGTTTTTCCCCAGTTCCTGCAGTGAAAACACATACACTTATGCATTTGCATCTAGTTTTCTAAAGTAAATGTTGAGGTTGTGAAACTGTCCAGTGGAGCAAACTGAGTTCTGGTGCTTGAGTGACAGCACCAACAAGTGTGTTGCTTTTGTACATTTAGTATAGATTCAGGTAGCTTAACCTGCGCAATGCAGGATGTGAGTGGCTGTCTAAGTTGTGCTCTCTTTTAACTATGTACTTTAGTTTTCTTTTTCTATTATGATTGTGGTACTGTTAGGCCTGGTTTCATTGGCGTAGTTCCCCCTTCCTCTATTCTCTTCCTCTCTTTTATGTTGGTTGGATTTAGATGCTCTGGGCGCCGTGCCACTGCTAATTAGTGCCACAGCGTGAATAGTCTCTGTGTAAAGATGACTGTATGAATCAGGATAACCATAATGTCTAGATCTGCGTAGCATGTTCTAATAGTGAGTTACCCTCCATTTCACTGTCGCTACTGTGAAATGATCTGTTCTCATTGGCCAGAATGGGCTGGTTAAGAATTACCTTCCATCATCCTATCTGACCCCAGGAACCTGATAGGAACTTCGAGTTTGATATATTTATGCTCAGGACATTGAAAGACACCTTTTAGTACGGACCGTTTATATATCCCATGTTAGGAAATGCCTCTTCTGAAAACACGATGGTTTCTTACGTAAGCGTTACTGTAGGCTTTGCGAGTATGTGTATTGGCCGTCTGGTGTTGGAGCAGCAGGGCCAGCTGGGTCAGACCTGGCTGGAGAGAGAGATGGGAGATTCAGGGCATGGGGAGGGATGACTCTTTTATCCGAGCAGGGCCATGCCTGGCAAGATGAATGATGGATCCACCTCCCACTGGATTTCTCATAGCAGACCCCCTCATTCTGAAAGGGCAGGATGTCGCCTCATAAACCAAGTGCTCCCCGACTCCACCATACTGGTTCCGACTGGAGTCAGTGATTTGTGACCTTAGAGAACAAAGACTTTTTAGGTATAAAACGCTGCGCTGGATCTTTGTCCTAGTGTGTTCCTTCTGGATGTCAAGACGAAAATCTGTCCGAGTGAAGAGAGGAAAGGACTTTGAAACTTTCACCAAGCTTGCCGAAGAAACTACTTGAGGGCTTGCATCGAGAGCGCCTCCTACAGAAGTCTCAGGGACATTAGACTTCACCCCGTCAGCCGTCGGAATTCCTGTGCAAGGAATTCTGCTTGCAGGTGAGGCCTCCGTCGAGTAATCCGGAGCCTCTAGTTCGACTGTGAGGGCTGTAAAATAAGAGAGAGCTGCTACTAGTGAGAGCCCGCCTGAATTTGAACTGTCTAAACTTTCGCTGAACCTGTGTGGGCTGCTGCAGCTAAGAGAGAGCTGCTTCCGCTGAGAGCCCGCCTGGATGTGAACCTTCGGACCCTTCGCTGAATCCATGTGGGCCGCTGCAGCTAAGAGAGAGTTGCCCCCGGTGGATGCCCGCATCTTGGCCAACTCTGCATCACCCTTCATCCTGTGGGCCACCGCAGCTAAGAGAAAGCTGCTGCCACTGAGTGCCCACACTTTTGCCACTTTGCATCATCGTGATTTGTCCTGTGGGCCACCGCAGCTAAGAGAGAGCTGTTGCCGCTGAGTGCCCACACTTTTGCCGCTTTGCATCATCGTGATTCGTCCTGTGGGCCACCGCAGCTAAGAGAGAGCTGTTGCCACTAAGTGCCCACACTTTTGCAAACTTTGCATCATCGGGAATTGTCCTGTGGGCCGCAGCAGCTAAGAGAACGCTGCTGCGTGCCTGCACCTTTGCTAACTTTGCCTCATTGTGATTTGTCCTGTGGCCCGTCGCAGCTAAGGGAGAGCTGCTGCCGCTTAGTGCCCGCATCTTGTTCAGCATAGTCGAGGATTGTCGCTATCGTCTCGTGGGCCGCTGCAGCTAAGAGAGAGCTACTGCCGCTGTGAGCCCACCACGGAGCTTCAAGACTAGAATCATCCCCACCACCAGCCCGGGCCGTCGCAGCCGCGTGCTGCTGCCGCTGAGAGCCCGCCTGTCCCTGAGTACCTGAATCATTTTGGGTGCATGCTGCAGACCTCTGCAGCCAAGACTTGTGGTCACTGGGAGTTTGCCTGTCACCGTTTCTGCTTCTTCGAGAAGCTGCGTGCTCTGTCACCTTTCAACGGCAGGTATCTGGTGCGCAACGGGTCGCGTAGGCCCCGACCTTGAACTCAGTCTTTGTCATGTTCTGGTGAATACGTTATTGCCTTTTTGAGTCTCTCCTAGTTTACGTACATTGTAGCTTGTTGAAACGCTTTAAGAGTTTTGAGTTAAACTGTTAGATAAAGATATTATTTTTCTATACCTACCAGAGTTGTGTCCCTTTGTGGTGTCGTTACTGCCTTGTTGTACATGGTCATACATGCTTCATACACTGCCTCTGAGATAGGCCTAACTGCTCGTGCTACATTACCACAGGGTTGAGCAGGGGTTTTAAAAAGGGGTAGCCCACTTGTCCTGACTTAGGAAGAAGGGTCCCTATTTGGGCATTGGCGCCAGCCATTGCCAACTAGAGACCCCCATTTCTAACAGGGACTTACTAAGGCAGAGAGGAAGGAAAAATAAAACAGGTCTGGGTGAGCTTCTTATGCTTTCCCTGGTGCTGGCGAGAGCTCTGCGCTTTCAACCTCTCAAGTTGCAGTCAGGGTCCTCAGAGATTGTCATGCTGGTCCGAGAGGGCCTATTTGTTGAAATGCTATGAGCTAAATGTATAAATTGCAGGGCAAAGCAAGAATCTGGACAGTCTTTGAATACAAATAAGGAACAAGACCCTACAAATAAGTGTCACATGGAAGCTGTGATATTGGTGAGCTAGAATATTCCCCTGACATTGATGTATGTATACTAGGATTCCCATCTCGTTTTGTTTTCTCTGCAGTTAGTGCAACATGCAGCAATTTGTGTCTAAAAAAAGAGCATCATGCATCTACAGTTAGGCTAGTTCTTGTGAAACTAAGAATGGCCTACCTTTTGCTTTTTTCCTTGTCGAAAAATCTTTAATAGGAACAAAGAATCCTTCTTACTGCCTTCAGAGTGACAAGCCCTAGACCAATGGTGATGGATCTGGAGCCAATCCTGAATCTTAAAAAGCACACCTCTGCTCGACAATAAAATAAGTCTAACTGGCATAATTGTGTTCTGCCCTGTACAAAGAACAGTAAGCTTTAGGGCTAATGTTCCAGGTTGTGTGATTCATGAGGTTGCCGCGCTTGCTTAATGTTAAAAAAATAGTGATCAATCATGACTTAATTTCTAGTATGTTAGGGCCTGGGACTTCTCTTCAGAAAATTAGTATGAGTAATTTTGCATTGCTGACATGCAAGGGTTCACAATGAATCATGCTAACTAGCGCAAATAAAAAAACGTTAATCCTTGCATTGGTCTCTGCACTTCATCTCCCCTCACCTTTCTCTTGCACTACCTGCTATGGGTAGCTTATTTAGAAAATATGGCTTTTTTATTTCTTTTCATTTTTGTTTTAAACTTTGACTCTTTAGCCTTCCTCTTTGCATGATGTTTTTCACATTGATATGCATTATTGATAAATTTCTGCCTTGTAGTCTGTTATTTACTTCAGGTTTCAGTTTCTAACTCAGACCTGAAGTTAAGGTTTAGCTGTACCTCACAGTATGTGAGCCTGGACACAAGACCTCTGCTCATGACATGTGGAGTCAAGCCCAGGCAAAGGTTCTGTTGTTGAAGTTTTTGAGTGGTTATCCAATAGGGTAATATAACTTATTTTGGAGCAAGTCTGTTATTATGCTCTCTTCACTTACTCTTACATTCAGTAGAGGCAAGGGTAGCTTCCAGACCAAGAGAACCACTTTGCAGCAGAGCTACTGTAACCACTGAGCAGTTTTTTTCGTTCCACATACAATATTGTGTTCAGAAATTATGAAAATATAAATATTGATATACAAACCGGCTGAGGATATGCAACCAATGTAATTAAATAACAGAAAACATACCACTTTTTGGTATAATATGGCTTGGCAGCATTGGTTAATATATGCACACTTGAACTGGTAATGCAACTTAAATGCCACTCCCAGCCCTGCCAAGTGGCACACATCTCATGTTAGAATAACGCATTTCCGGTAATTTTCCTGCATTTCCGCAATGCCTCAGATTGTCACGCAAAAGAACCGTGTCCTGAAGTGCAATAAAACCTTGTAGTTCCAGCGAGACTGCTTTGCTGGGACGGATGCATAAAAGCCAAACTCGCTTTTTCAAAAGCCACAAGATGGCACAGGTGTACAACGTGAGGTATAGGAATCTCAATATATTATGACTTGGTACTATCCTGCTATCACAGAAACTCATATAACGCAAGGCAAACGAACTTTAAAGATTTGAAAGACTAAACACAAAACCACACAACCGTATAATTAATGTAAAAAAGCCCCCCTGCTCAAACAGATGTGGATGTACAGCCGCAAAACTTAATCTAAATGCATGCCAAAAACTGGGTCAGTTTAAACTACACTAAAAGACGAGCCTAATTGGAGAACTGTACAGGGGTAAGATCCCCGCAGGGGCCCCTCTCTATGTCAGCCTCTGGTCCCACATGGCAGAGAGCCTGGACAGACTCTGTCAATTCTATGTCAGGACAGGAGGCTCCAATTATGCTTTCTCATTTCTTTATTAGAAATGCTCAGCAGCCAATAGAAATACAGTATACAAAAATAAAACTACAATACCCATAAACCTCTAGGTACCACATGACATATCATAGAGTCCCTGGTATAAAAGGTGTCATAGAGAATACCAAATCTTCTTTCTCTGCTGCTCCGCAGCCAGTTAAGTGCACTTTTACTTACTTATTAATCTTGCTTGTGGTTTTCATGCCTTATTGTGCCTTTTGCGCTTGTGCCTGCTAGCGCTTCTGTTCGCGCATTGTCTTCGCGCATTGCCGGTGTGTATTGTCCGGTTTTGACATTTTACTATTGCCGCTTTTGTGTTCCTCGTGCCGCTCGCCGCTTTCGTCTCTTTGGCGTTGCGGGGAGCGTGTGGCCACCTCCCCGGGTCCGGGCTTTTTTTGGTTTGTGGAGTGGGAGACTGGGGCTTGAGGGCTCGCGCGCTGTGCGCGGGAGCTCCTCTCTAAGTTTACCGGGCGGCCGATACTGCACGTTTGTTTTTCTCCGTGGATACAAGGAGCGTTGACAGGGGAAGGACGTTTTAAGCGTCCATTGCCCACTGCCTTGGTATTTTAGCCCCATTTACGCCCTTTTGTCACACTTACAGCATTGGGCAGTTAAACCTTCATGGGCTTTGCCTAGAGTGACTGTCTTTTTGCAGCAAGCCCTCCCTCCACATTTTACTGTTTGCAGTGTGTTCAGGTTCTGCCTCTGCTGCTGGCTTGCTGTGGGGTTTGTTCACTCCCACTGCATTGTGCCTTTGGCCACTACTGATTCTTGTCATCTCTGTGGGCATTATTTGTTACACTTTGTGTCACTATGGCTGAATATTATGACGAAGATGACTATTACTATGACGAGGACGCCTCTGGCTCTCTGGAGCACGACTTGGTTGAGGCTTTGGATCAGGGAGTGCAACATTCGGTTAATACGGCGCTTGTTCGTGCCACTACTCCCTTGAAACGTCATTTGTCTCACTATGCGCAACAACAAGGCTGGCTGCCGTCTTCTTGTTCTTCCTCTAAGTCTCCTGTTAACCCTCATAAATCAGATTTTCAGAAATTAGCCAAAAGTTTGTCCTCTGAAAAGTCTTCCTCAAGGACGTCAGTTGGGGCTTCGGCATCCGCCGTTCCACTTACAGATACTGATGACACTCATTCCTCTACTTCATCTGATCAGGATGACCCTCCACCACGGAAGAAGGCTCATAAGGAGCACTATGTTGATGCTCCCACGCATCCTCCTCTACTTACTTTTAATCCATCTGATATCATTCATCCAAACTCAACTTCCTGGCTTCCATCCCCTGCTGTGGCGGAATATGTACAGGCACATATTCGCCAGCCCTTTGAGAAGGTGTCAGGGCCTACCTTAGGTCCGAGTGCCCACGTCCAGATTTAGCCGACAATTTGGCTGACACTCTAGAGGTAGATCCTACGATGGTCACATATCTAAAGAAATATGCCAAAGACCCGAAGAAGGGTATTGACAGATCTTGGTGCTCCTGCCAGGATAAAATGCTGGGCTTGCTGGGCCCTCTTACTAAGATCTTGGACCTAGGTTTTCAGGCCAAGGAGTCTTTGGCCCTTGTTGATCCTGATGAGCTAATTGAGTGGTCCAAGAGGGCTATTTGCCAGTTGGGTAATGCCAACTGCGCAATTTCTTGTGAGCGGCGCCGCTCCATTCTTCTCAAACTGGATCCTAAATTGGCAGAGCTCTCGTCTTCCGAGTCCGGACCCTTAGCTCAAGGACTGTTATTTGGCCAGCCTTTCCTAAAAGAGCATACTAAGTTTGTGGCTACTTTTAGTGGCCTTGACAAGGCTCAAGCTTTGCTGCGGCGAGCGGTTCGGCCGGTTTTTGCCAGGGCCGGACGACACAGGGGACGCTCGTTCGGCCGTGGCTCTCAACAGAATTCCCAAAGAGGATTCCAGTCCCAAAGAGGCGGTGGTCAAGATACCGGCTACAACAATCGTTCCAACTTCTATCCATCTCGGAAAGGGAGAGGGCAGTATAAGAAAGGACGATTCAGCGGGAATCAAGGAGGACACCATGATTCCAACACTTCAGGTGAGGTTGATTCCAGCTTCCGAAGTTGTACTGGGGGGCAGGATCCAATTTTTTCTACACAATTGGCGTCTAATCTCCAACGATGCTTGGGTGCTGGAAACTGTTCAAGGTTACAAAATAGAATTTTACCAGCCCCAACATCAATCCCACCCTCCAACTCCATTGTTTTTCTCCCTTCACGATCAAGAGTTAATTTCAGCAGAAATAGACTCCCTTCTGACCAAAGAGGCGATCGATTCTTCGGACTGCCCGCCATCCAAAGGGGTTTGTGAGCTCAGTTTTTCGGGTTCAGAAAAAAGGGGCGGATCCCGTTTGGTTCTAAATCTGAAGGATTTCAACGGAGGGGTGGTTTATCGCCATTTCAAGATGGAAGGAATCCATCTGTTGCGAGATCTTCTTCAGGAGGGGACTGGATGGTTCGCCTCGGCTCGCATCGTCGGTTCCTACAGTTCCAATGGCAGGGGAATTGGTTAGAGTACAAAGTTCTCCCGTTCGGCCTCTCATCAGCACCTTGGGGCTTCACGAAGCTTCTGAGGCCCGTCGTGGAATGCTTGCGTGCTCGGGGCGTTCGCTTGATTATATATCTGGACGACTTTCTGATCATGGAAGTCTGTCCCCTCAAACTCATGACGCATCTGGAGTGGTCTATCGACCTCTTACAGTCTCTGGGATTTCTGGTGAATCCTCAGAAATCTGTCTTCACTTCATCGCAAGTGATGGACATTCTGGGTTTCCAGATCAATTCTCTTTCCTGTCAGCTTCTCTTGCCCAATCAAAAGATTTGTTACATCAAGAGGGAGTTGACTTCAGTTATCTCCAGACAGACGGTATCGTTGAGATCTATAGCACGAGTTGTTGGTCTGTTGGCGTCCTCGATTCAGGCGATTTTCCCGGGCCCTCTACACTACAGGGCACTTCAACGTTTGAAGATCCGTCATCTCCAGAAAGGCCTACGCTATTCCAATCTGGTCCCTCTTTCAGAGGAAGCGAGGTGGGCGATGCAATGGTGGTTGGACCACATGGATGCCTGGAATGGGCGGGCCCTGTTCGGAACATCTCCGGAAATGGTGATAGAGTCCGATGCCAGCCTGTGTGGTTGGGGAGCCCGGTGCGGTCCTGTATCGACGGGGGGTCGGTGGTCTCCCCAGGAGTTGTCTCTCCATATGAATTGCCAGGAATTCCTGGCGGGATCCTTTGCGATCCGTTGTTTCACTCCTCTTCGATCCAATTGTTGCATTCTTCTCCGCATGGACAATGTTTCGTCGGTTCGAAATGTCAACAAGTTGGGCGGGACGAAGTCCAGGATCTTGGCGGAGATCGCCAAAGATTTTTGGCATTTTTTTCTTCAAAAAAAGATCACTGTTATTGCCGAGTACCTTCCTGGTCGCAACAATCAGATTGCGGACTGGAATTCGCGCCACCTTCAGGACTTCAGCGATTAGAGACTTCATCCTCACATATTCCGTTCTCTCCTCCGGGTTTGGGGCCAGTGTCAGATCGACCTGTTCGCCTCTCGCCTCAACACTCAGCTTCCCCTGTTCTTCAGCTGGAGGCCGGACCTGGAAGCCCTTGCCACGGATGCATTTCTGCAGACCTGGCCGTCGCTCCTGTGCTACGCCTTTCCCCCGTTCATGATGATTCCCAGAGTCCTGGCTTGCACAAAGCATTATCAGTCGGAACTGATTCAGATTGCTCCTCTGTGGAGGGCTCAAGCTTGGTTCCCGGTTCTCCTGGAAATGTGTTGTGTAGTGCCGCTCCTTCTTCCCCAGAAGTGGAATCTCTTGCTGGATCCTCTCGGCAATCCGCATCCCCTGATCCAAACAGGCAATCTCCTTCTACTGGCATGGCGAATTTCGAGGATCGCTGGACGATTCCAGGCATTTCACGAGACGCTTCCAAGTTTATCAGCGAAGCTTGGTCACCCAACACTCATAAACGCTACACAGGATCCTGGAAACGATGGTGTGATTGGTGTGTTCAACGGGAGGTTGATCCCGTTTCGGCAGATGTCTCTCTGATCATTAATTTTCTAGCTTCTTTTGCTTGATCCGGTTTGGCTTATCGGACTGTTAATAATTTCCGTTCCGCCATTTCGGCAGGCCACATTCATATTGATGGTAAACCTGCGGGTGAACATCCCCTGATTTCCAAATTACTTCAAGGCATTCATCTGACGAAGCCTCCTTGTCCCAAGTACGTGTCCTTGTGGGATGTTTCCATTGTTTTGAGATTTTTGGAGGCCTGGCCTTCCAATTCCTTGTTATCTCGTAAACAACTGTCAGCTAAACTGAATATGTTATTGTGCCTCGTGTCCTGCAAACGTGTGTCTGATGTTCGGGCTCTGGACTTGGCAGGTCGCAGTTTTACACCTGAGGGTGTTACTTTTGTTCTTTCCAGATGCACCAAAACGAATACTACTTCGATTACCTATCCTTCTTTTCCCAATAATCTCAACCTTTGCGTTGTTCAATGTGTTAAAGATTACGAGGTGAGTACTGCTCCTTTACGTTCCGATATGCAGGGTCAGTTGTTAATCGCTTTGCAGAAGCCTTTTCGCCCTGTCGCCCAGCTACATTGACCCTCTGGGTCAGATGGCTCATGTCAGAAGCTGGCATTGATGTTTCAATTTTTGGTGCACATTCTGCACGAGGGGCTATGGCTTCCAAAGCATTCTCAATGGGTGTCACTTTGTTTGACATTATGAAGGCTGCAGATTGGTCTTCTGATTCAGTATTTAAAACATTTTATTACAAGCCAATTGATCATATTGCTTCTGGTGGTGGTGGATCAGCTTTGAACAAGCATAATAGGAGCCTCCTGTCCTGACATAGAATTCAAAATTTGCGAACATTCGTGACAAGAATTTTCAATTCTATTAACACCTTGGGTGCTTCCCAGATTTTCCCCCTGTGCTGAACCTTATTGGTTCCCATTGTTCATGACGAGCTCAGCTCGTCATGAGCATCCTAGAGGTATACCTCATGACGAGCTGAGTTCGTCATGAGCATGGAAGGGGTTAAGGACAAGGAGGCGAGGATTATCCCATCCATGTTATGCATTTGCATATTATGTTGTTATTGATTATTGCTAATTGCATATGGTATTTATCATTCCTTGTTTTTACCCCTCTGTTCTATTATGTTTCTGAACTTTGATGTGTTATTACGAATATATATCTTTTTTCAGGATCTGATCCGAAATAAAGGAGTTGCTGTCCAGCACGACTTGTCCTGTTTGATGCTTGTCTTCACTTCCAAGTAGTCTACATCTACAGACATCCGTTTTTTTCCTTCTCTTTGTGGATTCTGTTGTATGGTTTCATTCCTTCTGGATCTGAATTTTGAACTGCCATTGGTTTTTCCTATTTGAACTGTTTTTAGTTGCCTAAGAAAGAGGATTTGGTATTCTCTATGACACCTTTTATACCAGGGACTCAATGATATGTCATGTGATACCCAGAGGTTCATGGGTATTGTAGTTTTATTTGTGTATACTGTTTTTCTATTGGCTGCTGAGCATTTCTAATAAAGAAATGAGAAAGCATAATCCTCGCCTCCTTGTCCTTAATAGAATTGAAAATTCTTGTCACGAATGTTCACAAATTTTGAATTGATCATGATCTCATCATGATTGGTTGCCAGCCAGGGAGGTGCAGGCTGGCTAAGGCAGAGAAGCTCTGTTTCATTTAAGGCAGAGAAGCTCTGTTTAATTTATTGCTTTACTACCACCCCACCCGGCAACAGGTGTCCGACAGCTGTGGGCTGTGCTATGCTACTACTAAGTGTGAGTGACAATATGCTGTTTGTGAGAAAGTGTCACTCATAGTCGCTGAATGTCACTCATAATTACACTTAAATTATGAAAATGTCACACATAAGCAATCTGAAACCTTGACAGCTACGCGACTCCACTCTATTTATTTTATTATTTATTTATTTGCAGATTTGTACAGCGCATAGCTGCTCTAGTGACGGGGCGTCCCAGCGCTACCCAGGTATAAGTAACTAGAGACGGTCCTGAAGAGGAATGGGAGTTATGCCGGAAATAGACAGGACTTTATGGCTTTACGGAACACCAGGTGGTTCTGGAGCCCTCCTATGGAAGAAGGAAGAGAGTTCCATAGCTTGACCGCCAAAACCTTAAATGAGCGACCAACTGCTCTGGCTCTTTGAACTCGGGGGATACAAGCCAGCCCTTGGTCAGTAGAACGCAGGAGTCGGCTCGGAACATACAGCACTAGCATATTGACTAGAATCGGAGGTGCTTGCTTGGTCAAGATTTTATGTGCGACACAGAGTGTCTTCAACTGGATTCTTCTATCTACTGGTAGTCAGTGTAGCTTAGGTAGAAGCTTAGACACTGAACATGATTTCGGGAGTGCCAGCAGAGTCTGACCGGCGCATTTTGTATTCTTTGAAGTTGTTGAATGCAAGATTTGTTTGCACCTAAATATAAAGAATTGCCATAATCTAGCCTGGATAGAATCATAGCCTGTAGGATGGTATGCCGCATTTTGGGGTGAAAAAAACTAAGCAAAGGTTTTAACTCTCTCAGAAGCCCAAAACAAGTCTCTACGACCGACTTGGATTGAGTATCAAAGCAGAGACTTCTATCAAATCAAGAAGCCTAGGTTTTTAACAGCCTCCTTTGGTATGGGTGCAGGTTTTAATTTGTCTGGCCACCATTGCTCTGACCACATGTCACTATCTCTCCCAAGCAAACGTATTTTTGACCTGCTTGATTTTAACTGCAGGCAGTTTTCTGTCATTCAGTTTGCAATAACCAGCATATCCTCTTTAAATTTGATGAGGTTACTTTTGCATTTCTCAGAAAAAGTGATGACTAGTTGGGTGTCATCGGCATAGGATACCAATGACAACCCTCTACTTCTTGCTGCTACTGCCAGGGGTTGTACATAAATATTAAAAAGCATAGGGCTCAGTATCAAACCCTGTGGCACATCGTGTTTGATGGCATACTCCTGGGAGTGGAAAGATGGCAGAGTAACCTGGAAGGTTCTACCCTCCAAGAAAGATCGAAACCAGGCCAGACCCCCAATCCCTATCTCCTGTAGCCTGCGTAGTAATATATCATGGGATACAGTGTCAAAAGCGGCACTTAAATCAAGAATAATTAAGGCCGCAGAATTTCCCTCATCTAGGCTACTACGGATTTCCTCGATCACCGCCATCAGAGCAGAATCGGTGCTGTGACGTGATCTGAAGCCGTTTTGCGAGGCATCCAGAATTTCATTTTGCTCTACAAACTCTGTAAGAATAGTATTTACATGAGATTCTGTGGCTTTAGCCAGGAAAGGAAGCTGAGAGATGGGGCGGTAATTACCCGGTTCAGATGGTTCTAAAGATGGTTTCTTTAATAGAGGGGTTACTTTAGCATGCTTCCAGGCTGACAGTAATGACGCTGAGGACAGAGACAAATTAATCAATTCCCTGGCTACTGGTAAAATGATGTTATGAAATTGATTAAACTGAGCTGGTCTACTACGACACTCTACTCCACTCTATACTCCTCCACTCTTCTGTGCACCACTAACTTTTAGCCATGCTGAACAGCAACCACACTGGTGTACAACAAGGCTAAAACGAATTCGCAAACCACATAGCTCTCTCCTAGTCGAGACCTATTGGCTTTGCCAGTGCTTGTTTGATGAATGACTTCTTTTCCTTGCTGCTGAAACAGTACAAGTACTAGCAGCATGGCGCCCATAACTGACAGCTATTGTTTCCTAAATTAGCACTCTAGTTTTTTTCTCTAGCTGCTATGACGCGGGGCTTTTTTGGCTCATGAATGTTCGTGAAACGCCGTGTCTGCTTCTGCGATTGGCCAAACATTTTAAAAGCCCTTACAATGCGTGTGTGTAAATAAGAAAGCCGGATGAAGTTGGCAGTGGCTTCTGCAGACATGAGCAAGAAATTGCTTCCGGGTTCCCGCGAAGGTCTTTCTGTCAGTAGAGAAATGTACTGTCAGAGCTGAGGCTGGGCCAGAAGAGAGGGCGGGGACATGGCGGAGCTCTATGTAAAACCAGGTGAATGCGGAGGCAGAGAAAATTAAGAAAAAGAAAGGGTGGGAGGTTTGGTTTGACGGCGAAACTCTCGGGGGAACGAGTGTTTGTGCTACAGAGTTAGAAGGACAACGATATAGATGGGTTTCACGTAAAGACAGGTTAGGGCAAAAAGATAAGCTGCGCTTTGGTTGGAATGCGAAGTAATAATATGGTTGATCTGCTTGTGAAATAGTAGAGTAAAACGATAGAAGAGAATGGGGAAAATGTTTGTTGGATGCGTGAGAGCTGACGGCGGTAAGTTCTTTCGGAGTAGCTTTGTTTACCTTAATGGTACAGTACAATAGGGATCGAGCGATGTGTCTGCAGTTTAAGTAGATCGGAAAATGGGTGAGTACTGAATGATGGCAATTTGAACCCATAGTGATGTTCAAGGGATTAGCAAGAACATTGAAATACCCCACCTGAGCTACACAACTAATGACATACCGAATTGTCATGCAAAATAAAAGCGAGCAAACCCGACTCTTCTTAGGAGAATTCTCTATACCCTTTCATCTTCCTTCGTCCATTCTTCAACCCTTTTATCTATTCAGCAAACCATCTCTAAACCTCTTCATCGTTCTGTCATTCTCTTCTACCATATATGTATGTGTGTGTGTGTATATGTATGGGTGTATGTGTATATATATGTGTGTGTGTGTGTATATATATATATATATATATATATATATATATATATATATTTTTATTTTTTTTTTTTCAATCCTTTCACGTATCCACCAGTCGTTATAGCCATGTATCCATCGCTTATCCCAACTGTCCTTTAGCTCTTCCCCACATGTCCATTCTTCATTTTTCAGTTCATTTGAAGCCTCTCTGCGCGTTCCCTTTTTTCGTCATTTCTTTTCATTATGTATGAGCTGCGCTGTGCAGACAAAAGAGGCCCAGAAACAATTAATATTTTAGTGGGAAACAGTTCAACACCTCTTGGTGTCGCTCCTGTCTTAATGTAATTTTTATCAGAGATCTCAAGTTTCCCAGGTTAATGTGAGATTTGGTATTCCACTGTAGGGTTTTTACTTTGCATTGTTAGACTTGTAGTCATGCTTTGATAATGGATCAAACAAGACTGCAAGTCACAGAAATGTAAAGCAAAACTTGGACTGGATGAGCTGCTCATGCATGGACTTAAGAAACAGGACTGCTTTTGTTTTATTTGAATTCAGATACATGTTGTTTTGTTTTTATGATGACCCACCACTGGGTAGTACTAGTTTGAACCACGTTTTCATAGAAAAAGTATTTTTTTGTTTTGTTTATAACTTTGGCGCTGTTTAGCAAATCTGCTCCTACCTGGAAAGTTTCAGGGTGATCTGTTAAGCAGGAGTAGAAAAAAGCGAGCGAGGTTTCCCAAAATGCATTTCCCTTGCAATTTTCCAATTGAACCATAATTATTGTCCAGATTTCCCCTTAAGAATGCTATACAAAACGTTTACACTTTATCCTTTATGTAATTTACTGTGATAACATGGTACATGATAGGTTTACAAACCATTTTAAAGCATTACTGTATGTTTAGCATCTTTTGTACATCATTCCTGGGTTAGATTTTGCAATTTGTGCTTTTTACTTGGTACACTTTGTTCCTTTCAGAATGTTTAAACTTAAAAAATGCCATTTTACCTCACTGTAGGTAATCAGGAGAAGGGCTGGAATGACCCTCCTCAGTTTTCGTATGGCCTGCAGAGCCAAGGAAGTGGTAACAAGCGTCCTCCTCTGACCAAGCGGGTACCTGCTCCTCTGGAAGGATCTCCACAAGGTTGGAAAGTAAACTTTTGCTACTGTTACATTTATATTTATTCATCTCCTTACTGCACCTATTTTACCTTCAAATATTTTTGGTTCCTCTTCTGTTTTTCTGTTCTTGTGAAACTTTTTTTGCAATATGGGCTAAAAGTAGGGTCCTACAAAAACTTGTCAGCGTTAGAACAGTATCTACACATTATTTCTAAATTAATGTGAGGGTCTCAATTAATGATGATTTCAGCACAGTTCCTTATAATCATAGCTCTGTATGCCAACATTAGCTACAGGTTAAGTCCCTTAGTTCACATAAACCAAGTAGATTGCTTTGGAAGGTATCTTGGCTCTTTATCGTTTCTTAAGATTTCATAGAAGATACTCAAGAATTCAGTCCTATTCAAGCTTTGCAAAGTCATATACATGTAGCTATAGCCAACATGTGCTTTGCTGTGGCAAATTAGCAAATGAGCTTTCTCATGACTGTAAGTAAAATTAGATGGCATTCTTTTAGGAACCCAGCTGAAGAAAATACACAAGTTTGGTGCTGTCCGTAAAATGAATCATGAGCATAGTGTGAATTAGTACCATGATATTAATTGTAAATCCCCTAAGTGTAAAAACAGGATGAGAATTACTGTAAAAATATACAAAAAAGAACAGTGAAAAGTAATTAAGTACTTGAAGGGGCTCCCAGGACTGATAGTGGAATTTCAGAAGAACCATACAAGATTAAGAGATGAAAACAAAACAATGAGGTTAATAGGTTATCAGTGTAGTCAAGTTTTCAAACTAAAATCCCCAAATTAGTAGTGAACGCAGTGATGGTGATGTAAAATGAACAATTTGGAAAATACTCTCCATTCATGGAAAAGTTTGAATTAAAGTGACATGCCGTTGTCAGAAGAAAGTATAGTGTAACAGAAGTATTGAAAACAAAGAGAGCAATTTGGCCAAAAATGCTTAAATCCAGCATCACTTAATCTATTAATCTTAATTTATTAAAGACGTACACGAGGTATGATATGTCTCTCAGAGCTCTGGAAGTGTTCAAAGAGCTTGAGGTTTTTATTTAGCTGTCAAAGATCTGTGGTGAAAATTAGCGTCAATGTAGAAGCTGGCGTTGAGGCATCTTTTACAGTCACTTAGGTAGCAGGGCAACTCGTACTAGCATGCTTCTCGCTTTTCCCAAATCATGGCAGCTAGTACCAATGGCATGCGTGTTGCTTTCATTGGCAGCAGTAGAAATCGCACAACATCCGCCAGGTGTTGCTTCTGCTGTTGTGACTTCCTCTGCTCATCAGATCAAGAACCTTTGGGACTTCAGTGAATTGATTGTAGTATTAGCAGTAACACTCACAGTTGGTACGGCTGTGATAATGGGTGATGCTACCCATGGACAGTACTACCAAAGCCATGATACCAGCTGCCTTAAAGTCAAACCATGTAATCATGCGTTGGGTGATTTCGTATGTAATATTGTAATATGATGTATTTATTCAGAACAAAAAAATCTGAAAAGTGGTTACCTTTGCATTGGTCTGTGGCTTTTGCAGTGCACTTCTGTGACAAAACCTTTACCTATTACACATGCAAAGCATTCATATGTTTAACCATTAGATTATATACCTTCTGCCTAGCAGAGTGTAAAATTTAGCAGGGAAAAATTACTTATTTTTAGATGGACGACTTGTGCTATTTATTCTTTTATATGGATTTGGATTCTGTGTTCTGATTCCTCTTTTTCAATTCAGTGTTTATTACTTCTGATTAGTCCAACTTGTGTATGTATCATAGTCCCCAAAACAACAAAAAGTAAACCAAATTCTGCTTGTGATTGTAGCCATAACTGCATTAGGGGCTTATTCCGAGTTTGACGGTCTCGAAGACCGCCAAACAGCCGCGGCCCATGGAGGGAGTTGTGGTGGGGCAGAGGGGCGGGGGAGGGGCAGGGGAGGGGCAGGGTGGTGGGGTGCTAAACACCGTCTTATGGATAATTGTAGGTAAGTAAACAATTTAATTAATAAAACGAATTTCGTAGCGTGCCCTGCTTTGCAAAATGTGATGCGCGCGCTACGAAACCCGTGGTGGCAGTCCGATGGCCTGATTGCGAGTCTGGCAGTCAGACTGCCGTCAGCCCGCCATAATACCGCCGGCACTGCCAGGATCATTGATCCTGCGGTGCTGGCAGTGTGCGGAGTGGGGAGAAATGGAGGCAGTGCCGAGCCTGGCACTGCCGTCCATATCACGACTTGCCCTTCCGCAGGTGAAACCACCATGAAAAAGCTGGTTGAACGGCAAGGAGGGGCCTCAAACAGGGCCCCTGGGTGTCGTTGCCCATTTTATTATGTGATTGGGGCAAGTGTTGTGCCCCCTTATGCCTGCACTGTCATGTGCGCACTGTGTGGCATGCCAGTAGTGCATGCACATCAGTGAAGGTGCTGCTGGGCTGCTGCATTGTCTTCGGGCTCACTTAGTGAGCCAAAGCATATAGACAGCCAAAACCGCTGCAGGCACACTGCCGGCCCAGCGGTCCAGTCGTAATGAGGTGGTTTTATTTTTTTGCACAAAGGCCTCAGCGGGTCATAGTGCTTAAGAGTAATTGCTGGAGCATACACTGAAAGGTATCCACATATTAGCTTGCAAAATAATTTCACAAGTTGATTTGACAATCCAAATTAAAACTAAGTGCATATGATTGATGTGAGCAATCCAGACCTCTGAAAACATATAATACACACTAGACCGGATAGATCAGTTTATGTGGTCATTTCGCCAATTTGATCTACATTAAACACTTTGATTTGCCTCCCACTGTGCTCCTCATCTCTAATGCTGTGGCTCAGGCCATTGTGATAATTTTCCTGTAATCTTCATCTCTCATGCTGTGAGTGGTTCCTTCCAGTGTGGTATACGTCCCACTCTCACTGGCTCCTTCCAGTGTGATCTTCACCCATAGTGCAGCAGATCCTTCCACTGGTTTTCGTACCCCACTAAGGGGCCGATTACGAGTTTGGCGGTGCAGCGCTGGGTCTGCCAAACCCACACTCAGGCCGTCCGCCAGATTATGAATATTTCTCGTGTTTGCCAGACTTTTCTTTTTTAACATTCCCACGGCAGTGCCTTGAAAATGGCCACCCCAATGGGAACACCAAAAACAATTCCTGCATGGCATGGACTATAAACTAAAAGGGAATGGTGGTTTACTGGTGGCTGCAGCGGGGCAATGGCGGTCCAACTGCCCTAATTGTCGCCAGACTCGTAAAAACCTGTAGTTACTCCAACCAGTGTTGGCTCCGTCCTTCATGTAGTTACCACTTCTAGCTGGATCTTCATGCAGGAACCTGTCCAATTTTTATATTCTCTCCTTGTCAGGATCCATTCGCCCTGCTTGGCAGCTCAGCACTGTTTTTAGCGCTGCGTGGGTAGCGCGTTTGTTTTTAAATTACCCGTTTTTCATTTGTGTTTATTTCTGTTTGTAGTTCCCCTGCTTTTAGCGGGGTGCTGTCCCCTTACCTCCACATAATTGTATTGTCCACCGCTGCTTTAGCGGGTCCGGTTCTGGGGGTTTTGGGGCTCTGCCTTGTTTGTTCTCTGGGCGCCATCTTGGGAGGGGCGGTGACGCATTTGCAGCGCCATATTGAGCGTCCTGGTGGGGCGGTTCTCACCTTACCTGGAGGCCCTACTTAAACCAGTCCTCTTCGCGCAGCGGGATCGCGCAGCGGGTTTGCCCTCGCTTTGCCTGAGTCTTGCCAGTCCTGCCCGTCTGCGCCAGTCAGCGTTAAGGAGGCGCGGGTCGCGGCCGGACTCTGGGACTGGACATCATGATTTCGCCTCCGATCATTTACAACAGGGCCGACTTACTGGCCGTTCGGGATCGATTTATACGCTGCGATCTCCCGCCCGTGGACCTACTATGTGGCCCCTATCATTGTAGCTGTGGTGCTTGGTCACTGGAGCCCCCTTCTCTTATTCGTTCATTGGGGCTTTTAACTCCTTATAAAAAGAAGGTAGAACAGCGGGACCTGAGTATCTGGAGCTTAAATGTCAGATCACTGGTGAAGCACTACCAGGAGGTATATGATCTCCTCATTGATGGCTCCCCTGATGTGCTTTTCCTGACTGAAACTTGGCTCCAGGACTCTGATTCCTCGATAATTAACCTGGCCTTCCCCCCAGATTATGCCATTTTTACCTTAAATCAGGCGACTAGAGGTGGAGGCATTGCTATGGCCACTAAACGGTGCTACCCCTGTGAGTGGAAGCCCGCTAAACTTTCGGGGTGTGAAGGCGCTCTTTTTAAAATTGCGTTTAGTCACCAGTTTACCCTTTTTGGCTTATTAATTTATCGTCCTCCGGGCTGTGACTTCGTTTTTAGGGCTGCTCTCCCTGATTATATTAGTACAGAGGCACTAGGTTGCGCTAATTTCAATGTTATGGGAGATCTTAATCTCCATTTTGACTGCCCATCTTTACCCTCCATCAGGAGCTTTTTGGCGGATCTTGAGGCTTTACAGCTCTCTCAGCTGATTACTACTCCCACACATAGAGGCGGTCATATTCTTGACCCTTTCTTCACAAATTTAGAAGGTTTTAGAGTTCTTGGTTCTTCCCAGCTGGTCTGGACAGACCACATGCTGGTGAAAACGGCATGCTCCTTGTCTGAATCTCCTTTTCTATCTCAGGATAGACTTGTTCTCAAACGACATTGGCACAAATTAAGATTGGAGGATTTTTACCATCTGCTTGAGGAGGCTCCTTTAGGCCCTCTCACTGAGGTTGATCGTGGATATGACTCCTTTTGTGAGTGGATCTCTGGGGCCCTCGACTCTCTGATCCCTATGTGTTGGTCCAAGTGTCGTCGGAAGGAGCCGAGCCCTTGGTACGATAGTGCCTTAGCATCTCTTAAAAGGGCCTGTAGACAGGCCGAGAGATTATGGAGGAAGTCGTTTGACCCGGAATTGAAGGCTTGTTATCTTGCTAAGATCAAGATCTACCACAGGGCAGTGTGTCAAACACGAGCTTCCTTCTATGCCCATGAGTTTCAGAATTCTGTTAACCCATCGAAACTCATCTTTAAAGTATTAAAGGACCTGATGGCTAAGAGAGCAACCGCGACGGAAATATGCTCGGACGCCCACTGCGAGGGCCTGGCCTCCTTCTTTCACGAAAAAGTGCAAGCCATCTATCGCACTTTTCCTATGGGCTCCCCTACTTTAGAGCGGGTTGGTTGCACTTTAGGTGACGGGGAGTGTCTTTCCATCTTGCCCCCCCTATCTATGGAGGTGTTTGACTCTCTCAGCCTTAAAATCAAGTCAGGATCTCCGGCAGATCCTTTGAAACCGGCCCAACTTAAGATCTTGGCGCCGGTCTGTCGCACCCCGGTGCTGTCTCTGATCAACCTGTCCCTTTCTTCTGGAGTAGTTCCCGTCAGATGGAAGCAGGCTGTAGTCACGCCAATTTTGAAGAAGGCGACCCTCGACCCCCTCAAACCTGAAAACTACCGCCCTATCTCCTTACTTCCTTGGGCCACGAAAGTTGCGGAGGCCCACTTGAATGCCACTCTTTCAGACCATCTTGGTAGTGCTAACCTCCTTGACCCTACTCAGAACGGGTTCCGTGCGGGTCACAGCACGGAGACGGCCCTTCTCTCTATGGTCGAACATCTGCGTTCTGTGCTTGATGCGGGTCGGACGGCGGCACTATTGTTATTAGATCTCAGTGCCGCCTTCGACACGGTCTCGCACAGGATTTTGCTTCAGCGGCTTGAGGAAGTGGGCGTCTCCGGCCTCGCCTTATGCTGGTTCCGATCTTTTCTCACGGACAGGTCATTCCAGGTGGCGATCCCGCCCGGTAAGTCGTCATCTTACCCGTTAGACCAGGGGGTCCCTCAGGGGTCATCGCTGAGTCCCACCCTTTTTAATCTTTATGTGAGACCGCTGGCTGCGGTCGTCAAGCGGTGGGGCCTGACGATGGTCTCTTACGCAGATGACACGCAGCTGGCGGTCACACTGAGTGGGGACTCAGATCTGGAGGCTCCCAGGTTTTGCGATGGTTTGCGGGCAGTGGCTAACTGGATGAATTCCAACTGTCTCCAGTTAAACACCAAGAAGACTGAGATTATGGTGGTTGGTAAACAGGTGGCACTGTGGGGCGACAAATGGTGGCCTTCGGACTTGGGTGTGACCCCCTCCCCAGCATCAGAGATAAAAAATTTGGGGGTGTGGCTTGATCCATCCCTCCGTTTCATCTGTCATACCAAGAAGGTGGCGGCTTCTTGCTATGGCATTATTAGAGGACTTCGACCCATCCTCAAATTCTTTGATGCACCCACAAGACAACTGGTAGTCCAAGCATCAGTGTTGTCTCGGCTGGACTATGCCAGCTCACTACTGGCGGGGATTAACCAATCAGAACTTTCTCGGCTGCAGCGAGTTCAAAACGCTGCGGCCCGACTGGTGACAGGTTTGCCTAGGCGGCGCTCGGTGTTTAAATCCCTGCGCTCTCTCCACTGGCTCCCTGTGCAGCAGAGAATTAAATTCAAGGTTCTTTGCCTTGTATTCAAAATCCTCAAGGGTACATCCCCCCCCAAATCCTAGAGAATTTGCTGACTTCTTATGTCCCTTCGCGCACTCTTAGATCTCTGGGTCAGAATTTAGTAGTGGTCCCGCGTTTTAAATTGAGTAGAGTTGGTGGCCGCTCTTTTCGAGTCCTGGCTGAAGCTGGTGGAACTCTCTTCCTCTGCAAATCCGGGCCATTGATGAGCTCCTTCAGTTTAGACGGGCCATCAAGACCTTTCTATTTGCTTAGCCCCTATGATGTGTCTCTTTTCCCTTCTGTTTTTTTCTTAGTGCTGTGTTGTGTTTGCCTGATCAATGCGCCAGGACGCCCCCTTGCTTGGGCAGCTGTGCGCGGTATAAATAAAAATAACATAACATAACTTATGCAGTGATCCCTTCCTGTGTGCTCTTAGCCCCTTATACAGTGACTCCTTCTAGTGTGATCGACTTCGTTTATGCAGTGACTCATTCCAGTGTGGGCTTTTTTTCTCGCAGAAAGATTCCTCACTGTGTTGGGTCTCCATCATTCATGCAATGACTTCTCCCAGTATGGTCTCTCCTTGCAGTTAGGTGTCTTCCTTCTTATGTTTTCCATCCCACACTCGCTGAATAGTATCCCTTTAACAGCGGTTGCTCCAAGAATTGCTGCCATCTATACTATTGTTTGTTACTTGAATTACGCATTAATAAAGCACCTTGGTTAGGAAAGATAATAGCCCTTCGACACTTCAGTAAAGTTATTGTTTGGGACTGCATTTATAACGAGGCCTTAAATTGTATTTGCTTTGGTAAAATGTAATAATGCATTCAATAATGTAGTATTGAGTTCAATAACTGATTCCTACTAAATGAACGTGTATGTCAGTTAAAGAATGAAAAGATTTTTCCAGATTTAGGAAACACCTTAAATCTTTTGGATTTTAATTCTTTACTGTTTTAAATCTGCTTCAGTCTTGCACATGATCTCTGTTAACAGCACTAGAATACCCTTGGGTTTAAGCACCAGTTAAGTTGATATTTAGTACTTGCTAGCTTGCACTATTTACTGCATTTCAGTTTTCTCCTTTGTGTATATGTAGATTAAATTGCTCACTGTCATTGTTCAACCTCCACAAAGTGAAAGTACTAAAACCCCAAAATTGCGCTCGTACTTACAGTCTGGTATATGAGTTCTCGTTCTAGAGCATATGTTCACATGCGACAGTAGAAACAAGTGACGGCAGTCCTTAGCATTTTAACGTTTGCACATGCTCCAGTTCAGCATTTGTGACCGTCAAAATGTTTTTTGTTATTTTATAATCCGATTTTAGGAGACAGAAAATGTTTTCTGACTCTTAAGATGGATTTCTAAATGGATACTTATTCGTTATCTGGAAGGAGCGTGCTGTAGGCTTCCTTTCGAAATACCAAATCGGTATCAAATGCAACAATGTTTTACTGATGCTTTAAAAGAGGTGATAACCATTTGTAAAAAGAAGACTGGTCTGCGTGGGACCACTTCCCCTTTGTGAATGTAAGAAAACGTTTAAGTGGAAGCACAGGGTCCTCTGGAACTTGGAACTTAAAAAAATAAAAACTTTGCTTTTTAAATGCAGTCCCCTTTCCTTTAAGGTAAAAGGGCTACATTCTTTTTAATGGGTGCTTTACTAAAAAGCAATCACCGAGGTGGTAGTCTGCTAACATCAGAAGGCTGAGATAGCATTCTCCTGCAGGGAAAAAATGAACTCTTTCAGCACTCCTTGAGATGCGTTTCAACTGTATCAATCGTTAAACAACACAGTAGTTTCAGTGATATTTATTTTATCTTCTTTTGAATGCATCTGACTACTTGTAATATTGTTTTAATTGATTGACTATGCTCCCTCATGTATATACCCTATACTGCTACTCATTCCTATAAGTACTCTCTGCTCATAAGTTGTTAACCGCTCTCTTGTTTTTCCTACCCCCTGTTTTTCGTGTGCTTTTTGTAAAGCGCTCTGATATCTGCAAAGATCTTGTTCGCGCTATATGAAAACCTTCCAAATAAATTCACTTCAATTCATATTTAAGGTTGTAATGTTCAATTCACGTAATTCATTGCTGTAGAGTATTCACAATATTAACAGGGTTCCCTAATGCATTTCGGGCACTCGCCCTTCTTCACGGGGTTATTCCTGTTAACCGTAGGTTCAATCTCATAACTTCCTCCTACGAGGAGGAGGGTCCGGTCCCACCAGGACCCCCAGGTGAGCAAGACTGCTCGGGGACAGCACGGGGAGCCCACCCCCGGCCGCTTATTCTCCGTGCCCAGGCCCTCCGCTGCTTTGGCACTGCTGGAGGTGGGGACGCCCCGGGGGGCCCACCCCGGCTGCTCATGCTGGCGCCCGGCCCGCACTCTTGTGTGCGACCGCGGGAACCAGCGCTGCTCAGACGCGGCGGCTGCAGCAGGACCGGTGAGTCTTCGGGGGAGTGCAATGGCACTCCTCCCTACCCCCGCCTTTCTGAATGTTGGAGCCCGGGGATGCAGTCCCGGGCCCCTGGGCCTGCATTTCTCTTCACGGGTGCAACAGCGCTCCCCACCTTATCTTCTCTTTGGGGCCTGGGGATGGGGTCCCAGGCCCACTTCGGCGGGCCCGGGGATCGAGCCCCTGGGGCACATTTTCACGGGGTGCGTAAAAATGTGCGACAGCGCTCCCCCGGCTTCTCTTCCTCGTGGGCCAGGGTGGGCTCCTGGCACTCCACTGGGCACTTTCACGTCGGACCGCGATGGCGCCCCCCGACTAGACTTCTTTTGGGGGCAGCCCTGGGACCTGACCCACCCCGGGGGCACGTCATGGACCGGCGGTGGAGCCCCACGCACTTAGTCGTCGGTCCCTCCAGAGGTCGCCTACCTTCTAGGGGGCTTATCTCGGCCCCCAGGAGTCCGATTTGGATGATCTTGGACTCTTCTTGCTCCTTGTGGCGCTCCACAGACACTGGGAGCACTCTTTATCCCTCCTTGTCTCCACTTTACAGGGACCGGTCTTCACTGGCTCCCCGCACCAGCCCTTCGCCTGCTCTCCCCCTGGGCTTCTCTTCTCCGGGTGCAGAGGCCCCTGCTTCTGCGCACTTTCCCTGGTCTCTTCTCCTATCAAACAGCGACACATCACTTCACTGCCCCTGCTCCCTCCTTCCTGCCCAGCCTCTGGGTTTGTTCAAAATGGTGTCAAACAGGGTCTCTTGCCACATGGTCTCTGAAAAAGCCCCTTCCCTCCTTGGTGCAGCCTGGTGCCTGGCACCCAGTGATAGCTGCTAGTGGATGAGCCTGTAGCCCCACCCATCTTCTCTACGTGGAGAGGAGGCCTTAGCTTGTGGAAGAAAGGTTATCAATCCACCCTGCTGAGGTCAGCCCTCAGCCATGGTCTGGTTATGGCTGGCTCAGAGAAATCTGACGTTCTGGATGACCCAAAAGCAGTACAAATATGACTTTGAACTCTGCAGAATACTCTTTCTCACATCCGTTACAGTGGACTTTAGTGCATTTCTGGAATCTGTAGGCCTTATGAAAGTTACTCTAGCCCATGGGCTCGACACCCCCATAGGGGAATAATGAAGTGAAAAACAGTAAAACACACTGACTTTCCCTGTCATGTTCCTTCCCAGTGTATAAAGCCTATTCCATGTCACCACCCAATTCTGCAAATGTCCTGCCACACCATTCACTCTGTAGCTGCTCCTGGACAGCGCACACTAGGAATCGCCCCTGCACGTGTGCACACTAATGTACACCTGTGTCTGCATGTAACCAGCCGGTGTCCCTTACTCCAGCTGCTGCGCAGTTGCTGGTCAAGCCTGGGGGACACCAGTAAAATCCCCATGCAGTCTCTTTCATCCGGAGTTCACTGTGGGTGATTCCCAACTTATGAGGCTCCCCCATAGTAAAAGCTCAACAATTACGTGCTCAAAAAGCGAAAATCCGGGCGGCACATAGTTTCAGAACCCCCTTCTAACAAACCTTAAATATGAATTGAAGTGAATGTATTCAAAAGAAGATGAAATAGATATGACTGAAACTACAGTGTTTAACGATTGATACAGTTGAAACGCATCTCAAGGAGTGCCGAAAGAGTTTGTTTTTTCCCTGCAGGAGAACGCTATCTCAGTACTTATGACCAATACACCTCGCAATCAGAAGGTGACACACTCAGGCACCCAGAAACCAATGAACTAGTGAAAGTGAAGTTTACTACCAACACACCTCAGGAGTGCAAACGGCAATTTTCTCACTTTCTAAAACCTCAGAAGGCTAGCATCCCTGTGATGGCTTCAGAATTTGACTTACCTCACTAATATTCATGAGGTAGGTCTGATTCTGATACACTACGATTTGGAATTAATAAATAGCTAGGTTCTTAAAATTCTTTACTGGTCGCAAATTGCGACCTGTATTTTGCAGCCAGTAAATAGTATGCATAGCCCAATAATCTCTTAAGATCGCATTTTCCGAGTTTCATTTTCAAACCGTATAGCAAATTGCCTTCCTTAACTCCCTGTTTGGCTGTGGTAGTGTATGTGAGACTAACCAACCAGACTCTGATCACAGTAGTCCCCGTAAGTAAAAGGATCCTAGTACTTTTGAGGTGCCTTTGAGTTTACCTGACACATCTTGTATAGTAAACTAATGGGATGAAAACAGTTTTTAATGAATATGTGTAAGATGTGCACTATTAAGGTGGATTATTCAACCAACCTGCATGTCTTCTGATTAACAGCTGATTCATTTGTGTTGTTTTAGTCCCACCACCTCAGTCTTTTGTCTCGCCAACTCCTCCAAAGATGCCTCCTGCCTCTTCTACACCCCCCCTGGCTCCCCCACCAGCTGGACAGACATATTCTCGAACTGAGGCTGTGAAGCAGTCTCCCATTGTGGCAGATGGAGAGTGCAATGTTTCACTGCAAGATGTATTGGGTCCATTAAACCAGCTTCTTGATGGCTGCAGGGAGGCTGTTCGGGTAGGTGATACATTTCCATCAAACAATTCTATATTGGGTGGTAGATATTTTTTATTTTTTTTGTTCGTCTCCAAACATGTATTTGAAAATTAGTTCTTTGGCCTAATTTTAAGTACCTGTGTTTGAATTCTGAGCTTACTTTACCAATACAACATTTATGACTGGGATGTTGGCAAGAATTATTTTATTATTCAAGTGCGTTGCATACTTGTTGAGTGCAAAGTAAGCCAAAGGCAGTTTAGTGCTAAATAAAATAATCGAACATCATTGAGAAATGCATGCAAAAGCAAAGGCGTCCAACTTGAGAATACTTTGCAAATGTAATGTCCTCGTCTATAGCCATAATAATCCACATCGAAATGAAATAGGAAAGACATTTACATTCTGAACGACATCATAATTTAAATATACCATCTGTTTTTTCAAAACGAAAGGTCATCCAGGATCAGCGTGCTCACAGGTTGCATAATGTGCCAAAACAAAATGTCAACTGAATCGATGGGCTGGCACAAACGTTTCTGTTTCAAATAGGTGAAAACCTAGATCCTAATAATAGATTAGCTACCAGAATGGACCGAGGTGGGATCAGCAAATTCATGGCAAAGGAGGGAGTTAATCTAATGGGTTGTTTGGTCTTTAAGATAATTTGTTTGGTCTATAAAGTGGCTAACCAAAAAGGTCAACAAACAGTGGTCATATGATAGGAGTTATGCACTATGACGAACACACGAGTTGTTTCAATGTGCCCCTGAATTGATTTTTATCCGCAATGAATCCCAAAAATGTGACTTGCGCAATTTGTTTGGGAGAAAGGCCAATTATTGAAGAGCTCAGTAAACCACTGTTAAACAGGCTGGGAAATTGAACAAATATGCTGTTTTGATGGTTTAAATTTCAAAGGCCTTTAGTCATACTCCCATTAACGGCACTGAGGCTGCCTGCCAACCAGATTATGTCCTACAAAGAGAACAGTTGATGAAATACCTGGTTGTCATCTGCATAGCTTTAGACACTGATATTGATGTCCCCATTATCCCCAGGATACCTTGGTCATCTGCTATATGTGCAGTGCCCATGACTGTTATTTCACAAACTGAAGCACTATTTAAATAACTTATTAAATAATTATTGTTATAATTTCAGAGACTTTGGTTTGCCACATTAATATAGGATGTCACACCAATAGCTGTGATATTTAACTGTACCCATCTTCCTAAACCTGGAAGACTGGCATCTGTTAGTGGCTTCGAGCATGTGTTGTAGTGCTATACACAACGAAATTAATGATGGGCATCATAAAGTTAAACTTGTTTGTATTTGAGGTTTTTGCAAACTTAATAAAATACGAACTTGGGTGTTGTTCCGTGTTGCTGCTTCATGTGTTGTAATGTCAGTGCGTGGTTGGGCATCATCAACCTCAACCCTTGCCTGACCTCCTTCACGGTCTAATGTCCTGAAGGTTGGCAGTGAACGTGGCTTGGAAATTAGGCTGAATTGTGAAAGTAGTATTACAAAAGCACATTCCATAATTATCTCACTGGAAGTGCAAGCCATTTCTTGTGTAGGAGGCCCATCTAAATGAATGTCGTTTTTCTGTCTGCCGTGAGCCTCAACCTCAAATATTACACTTTTGTGATGGCACATTGATTTGTTTGTGTTACTGACCCTATACTCTATTGCATTTGACACATATGCGATTAATTGAAAACATTGAAAGTATACATTTTAAAATTATGAATGATTCTGAAATATTTTACACCACACTTGAGCCATGGCATAGTTTTAAACCAGGGTTTCCTCCTTTCATTTTTTTTCTGTTCATGTCAAAATCAAACATATATTCAGAAACAAGGCTGGCAAAGCAAGTGCTTTACGTTACTCCTTGGTTGCATCAAAGCTTTGGCTGATGAGGAATTTAGTGAACTTTGTATGAGTTTGGGCTTTCCACTTGCTCTGCCTGTCTTACTTAGTAGTCAAGAGATAGAGCATTAGCACATATTGACTGGTAGATTCCCGGTAAGGCCTTAAAAATAATACGTCTCCAGAAGTGTTAATCAAGCTGCATCATGTCTTTCTATCCTTTCAGAAAACGGTTTGCGATGATATTAGCCGACGCCTTAGTATATTCGAGCAGATGTGGAATAGTGGCAAGCTATCACCTTCTGTAAAGAGGCGTATGAACATCCTAGTTCGAGGTGAGTCTATGGAAGATGAACACTGTACAACCAGTAATTCAGAAGTAGAAGCCTGATCATCTGTCCTGCTCTAAATATCCATGCTTCCAGTGACACAGGCTGTCTTTATGGCATGGGCCTTAAAGAGGCTAAAGATTTACATCCTTCATGAAAGTCGGCGTTGTTAAATTAGGACATGAGAAATGGCTGTGCTCCATTGTTATGCTCCATATAAGTCCTGTCATAGATTCTGTTAGTCTGGCCTCTCATGAGTGGCCTGACATTAGCTGTGCCAAGAAACAAGGCCCTTTTGGGATTTATTAAGATCTACTCCGAAAAACAAAACTTTAAGCTTTAGAAACATGACAAAATAATACATAAAAATTAGAAAGCAGCCAACAAGAGGGTAAAATAAGGATGGAATTGATGCAGTCTAAATGTTTATAAACCCGACCAGTGGAAATCACAGAATTTAATGTCGTGAGCGTAATGTAGGCCTCGGGATTAACAAAACGTTAGAACGTCAGACATCTTCAAACGATAACTTTTGTTTTTTAGTATTATAATTGTATAAGATATTAACTTGTATGTAAATGTTATTTTGATTTTAGAGCTACTGGCGCAGAACTGGGATGCTGCAGATGAAGTCCATCGTTCCCTTATGGTAGATCATGTTAACGAAGTCAGTCAGTGGATGGTGGGCATCAAACGATTGATTGCAGAAGCCAAAAGCTTGCCTTCAGAAACATCTTCTCTACTTAATGAAAAGGAAACTGCCGTAGGATATCCTGGAGACACTCAGTAATGCACATCGTTTGTATCCCAACTTAGATTGGAATCTTCATGAAACTCACGGAATTATGGAACACAAGCTCTAGCTTTTGATTTGGACTTTCTTGCATCAGAAAAAATACATTTTTTCCAATGGAAAACCTAGACTCTAATAAAGAACTTTTCTAAAGACTCAAATATTTGTGCCGCCTCTGGTCACAATTTACATTTGTACGTTTGCTCTGACACAACCATAACCGGTTGAATGATAATGTATAAAACTTACAAGGGATCACTTGGAATCTGCCAAAGTCGACATGGAGGGCACTAGCTGAGATTATGAGTGGCAGTATTGTCTTCCTTAGTTCTGAAAGCTGTGATAAAAAAAAATTCCTCAGAATAAAGATGTAATTCGTCTCCCCAAAGTGAGTATTTATAGCAAAGTTTAGTGCTTTGGGTTTAATGCATACTTTTTTGTAGCTATTAAGGGCTTGATTATATGTTTGGCAGGGGGATTCATTTGTCTCGCCTAATTGCTGAATTATTAGAATAAACAAATAACCGCGTTTTCAAATTAGAACACATCCAGTGACCATGATTACTTGATGTAGGTGAGGATGCTCCAATTAGATGAAAGGATCCTCCGGAGGAGTCTGACCCAATATTAGGCAATATGTTTGTGTTACTCCCTGTCTGATCCTAATATGCCATGAAGGTGAGGAAGAACGCTTGTTGGGTTCACTTGCTTGAAGCCCAACCCCATGTGTCTACTTCGTTGGGGAATCCCTAGGCATTTGTTGGTCCCTGGGAATATTGATGTCTCCTGTCACACCTACACCCCAGGGGACCACAATAATCCTTACTCTAACATTGCTGGGGTAATTCCGGGTATTTAGTAGTTAGTGTGGTCTTCTACAGCTTTGGGATCAGCCTGGCAACTTGCATGGCCACGAAGAGGAACATGTCATCAACATTATGTAGCTTCCACCCTCAAGCTGATGTCAGCCATCACTTCAACATTTTCCCACCATACCTGGCAGCCCTGTAATTAAAGGGTGATGCTGCTACTGGATGTGGCAGGGTTTAGGCATGGATGGAGATGATGCCTCTGCCGAGTCCAAAGCAAAGCCTGATGGGCCTAGTTTAAAAGAGTAAAATAGGCGTGCACTTGGTTTAGCTTCAGCCTTATTGCCTGGGTTCCAAATAAATCCTGTAGCAGCTTTGGCTTTTTCTGCATAGAGAAAAAAAGATCCTGCTCCCATAATGCTCAATAACTGCTCACAATCTAAAGGGCTTACTCTTGGCTACAGACTGCCAGGTGCGCAGTTTTGATGAATGCTGAAGCCAAAGTAATCTAAATCTTACTCGATCTACAACACTACACATTTTCAGAACTCTTGGATGCGCCCCACTATATGGATCCATGTTTAATTAATTTGAAGAATTATTTTTGCTCAGTCGTGACATGTCAGGAGAAAAACACAATTGCCTTATAACTCCTCCTAAAATCCTTGAACCACAACATATGCCTTTGGTGCTTATTTTCTTGAATAATTCACAACTAACGTGGTTTCTTCTGGATTAACTTCTCCCATGGTAGACGAGAGGCTTTTTCAGTATTGTCCACATAGAAAGGTTTTTTAATAGTTTTTTTAGAACTCTTGGAATCTAATCAATTTGACTCAACGAATCTCTCATAATGTGGCATTATCTGCCACAGTTGTTAGTTCAAAGGCTGCAAAAAAGGAAAGTAACCCAATACTAGCCTCTCCGCTTTTGCTTGTAGAAAGTATCTGAGGCTCCTAGAAGGCTCTTGCGAGCTAATCAAACACAAGGTAGCCAGGCCCCCCTATATAGCTGGTATAGGGTTTCTTTTTCCTGTGTTTCCCCCATGTTCAAAGTGAAGGTGCATACATCCGTTCATACTGATTGAATCATGTGGGCACTTCAGTACATAACTGTTGCTGGAAGAGCCAGTGCTTTAGTATATAGGTGCATTTCACACTTTTCCGAACCCCTCCAGCCTTGGTTCATGACGAATAAATGCTTATTGTTCCAGTGTTTGTCTCACATGTTGAACCTGCCTTTCGTTGCTTCATGTTTAAGGGCCAAACAGTAAGTGTGTTACACCAGACAATCAACCAATGTCTTTCTCAGTGCTCTTATATGGGTGTAATGTTTGGGGATGTATTGGGGGGATGGTAGGGGTTAGAAGGATTTGTATATGAAGCCTAGTTTAAAAAATAAAGTAATGCAGATGTTTTATAATAATTATAATTTTTTACTCATTCAGCTATTCTTACACCTTCGTTTTATGCTTTCTGCTGGTGTGTTTTGGGTACTTGATTTTGGCTTCGTCAAACGTTTTGTCTTGGTTCAGCATGTAAAGCTTGTGTGTCTTGATGCCTGACTCCAATGAATCTATATGCTCATTATCTATATGCGCACTATCTTTCACAGCTTTAAGAGCTGAGACCATTAGCACGCCCCCTGTCACAGTGCTGAGCCATTTTTAGCATGAACTGCTGCTGCAAGTCTCTTGAAAACGTAGAAAGGGCTTCGAGCCAGTCCATTACTTACCATTAAGTGGCCTCCAGGTGCCTCTCATTTTCTTGCTTTCCATTGGCCATCGCCTCCCGACTTCTTCCGTTTTCACTGTCTTTTTGTGCCTTTGGTGGAGCCTGTACAAAGGACAGTTTCCAGTCCAGGCCAGTGTCCATCCCCTGGCCTGGCACTTCAGAGTTATATATATTTTTTTTTTGTTTTGTTTTTTGCGCTCCATAAGATTTTATAATCTGTCTCCTCTGCTCTCCATTCTTGCCAGTGCCACACCCACCCACCCTCCTGCTGTCCCGTGCTCCCTCTTGCGCCCTATTGATGCTTACCCCGTTTCCCCTCCGACCATTCCTGGTGTTGGTTGTTTCTCCCCTCCCTCCTCCTGTGATGTGGCACATGCTTGCTTGCACACCCTACGACTCTTGTGTTTCTTACCTTTTGGATTTTCATTGAGATCGCAAGGCTCACTTCTTTTCTTGGGCTCCCTTGGAGCCTGTACTGCCAGCAGCTGAAGAGGGTGCGTGTTCACTTGAGCAGGTGTGTTAGCTGGTATGTCAGAATGCTGCTTTGTATGCCCAGAACCGTCATACATGAGAAATACTGACTTTGCCAGTAAATCGTAAATCATACGTTCTTATATAGCGCCTTTCACCGTAAGGTCTCAAGGCGCCTGCTTTGGGATCCCGTCCTGGCTTTTCCCTGTGAGATAACCCCTAACTGGGCATTCCCAAGGTGAAAGCCAGGCATCCCTTCGCGGTGGGGCCGTTGTGGAGATTAAGCAAGCTATTGCCCAGAGTTGCAGAGTGTGAACCCATGATTCAAGTAGGCACCGAGTAGGGAATTATCGAGTCCGTGGACATTTTGAGCTCAAGACCCTGCCGCGTCTGGAATTGAACCCTGGTCCCGGGTCTGACCTCTGCATCCGGGTCTGCCTCATCCAACCGGTGAGCCACACTTCTCCACGTACCTGTTAATGTTTGTGGCAGTTCACGCTTTAGCCTTCATTTTTTTTTTAACCCGAAAGATAACCAGGTCATGCGCTTACGTTTGCGCGGGACCTGGCACAGAGCCACTAAGTGCGATATCTCTAATAACAACATGGATGGCAACATTTTTCTTTCTCTGAGGAGGGCCTGGCTCCCCCAGGGAGTGGAAAAATGCTTAAATGTTAATTGCCCCCCCCTTCTAAAAAGCATCCTTCATGTTTAGTGGTGGATTCCTGCTCTGGGATTGCAGGGTGTCCTTGATCCCCAAATAGGAATCCACCAGAGAGAGGCACTCATGAAAAGGGAAGACTCTACTCTTTCTAGTTGTGCTTCTCTTGACTCAGATGATATTTGGTAGGGGGTAGAGAATTCCTCCTTACTACCTTTTGAGCGCGGAGGACGTGAAATTGTTTTGCTTCTGGGGGTCTGCAATAACATCAGATGTTGCACTGGGGGTTTCCACCACTTAAGCTTTAACTGTGGCCATCCGTGCCAGCCTCTTCTCCTTTTCCGTGCACAATCCATGACCACGCGCCACTGTTGGCGCAAATGAGAAACCGCTATGGCAGATTAGTAGCTCTCGAAGTCTATATATATGGTCCTTGTAAAATAATATTTTCCACTCCGTCTAGGTAGAGGAAAATCTTGATACAGGTCTAGTGAAAAAGAAAATCTGCTGGAAAAGAAACCAAACACTACTATATTTGATGGTGCTTCAAATTAACTGCAACATAAAATGTTTCCATATGATCGCTTAAAATATATGTTTAAAGGTTATTTTAACTATTTTAACTAAGTTTTCGAAAGATAAATAATGCTATTTCTTACTTAAAAGTTTGAAATTAAAATGCAGCATTTTCAAATTTAAAGGCTGCTTAGAAAAGTTTGTATACTTGTTTTTATCCTGCTAAACATTTCTTTTAAATTTCTTAATTGCTGAAAATATTTGTCTAACCATAATTTTATGGTTTATTTTCTTTTTACACTTGGTGAATGTATGTTTTTTTCAATCAACACACTTATCCTATACATTTCAATGCTATATTTTAGTAATTTGTTATATGAACTTGTTACTATTTTCTAAGAGACGCCAGAATCGTTTCTTCATAGGGTTTTCTTCATTCTGAGTTTATTATTGCAACATAGTCCCAAAGACAACCTCCACAGTAGAACAGCGGAATCTTCTTAGGTTAGAGGAAAACTAATTAAGACCATTTCAAAAACAAAAATTGTTTTGTAAATTCACTTTCTAATTTTTAAACAGGAGGCCAGCATGTACGTAGGTTTTCATTATGCAGTATTGCATTATCCAACTTAATATCTATCAATAAACATCTACCCCCGCCACCATCCTCCCTGAACACAAGTTGCTTATCTTTATACATCATATCCACTGTATTCTTTATCCATATACCAATTACGTGTCGTGATTATAATAGTGCCACACTTGTTTCTGTTGATCATTTCGTAGCTTACTAATTATATCAGTTTGTATCCATAGTAGAATATTCTCAGGGCCCTTAATTTAGGAGGGCATGTTACCTCACTCTTTGCTCCCTCCATATTTGATTGTACGGGTTGCCACATACATAGAAAGTTATCTTGTTCTTTAGTAACATGCTATTAACCACACCACTGCCATTGTTTCCCATATTTGCCAACACCAAATCTGCCAAGTTGGGTTTGTTTGCAATGGTGATCGTCTGTCTCGCTTCCCAGTCTGGCGGTCAAAAGCTTAATATTGTGACATCTGGTATGGGAACCCCAGCAATCTACTTAATAGTTGAACTTCCTTCCAATATATGCTTATTGTTGGCCATGCCCAGAATATGTGAAGTGTTGTGGAGATTGTCCGGAGTGAGGTACCATTCTGTAATCACTTTTAAAGCTCACCCACTGTGCTGAACACAGAGACTATTTTTAGGTCAAGCCTGGCAGTGCGCATGGGCTGTCTGCAAGACGTGGTAGTTACTAAAAGGACTGTAATTCCACCTGCTGCGCCCCATAGGTTGATTCCAACATCACTCTTCTTTGCTGGCTCCTGATTGGTTCACGCACCAGATACATAACCTACGTTTCTAGCTGAGGAGCACCGCTCCCCTACAGATTAATTTCCCTTGATTAGTGGCTGTCTGCTTTGATGCAGGTACTATTTCTTCTTCCTCCCTTCCATTCCCCCACACTGGCTTAAAGAGTGCTTGTTTCTTTTGCGTCATTTGGCTATCAGGGCAAAACACCCTCTGATGACTGCAATTAAAAAACAAATTATGTTGGTAATGGTTTTCAAAAGGAGACGTGTGGAAGCAGCCTCTTCAATGTAAACTCCACGTTGCTGGACACCTACAACTGCAGTACATGTCCACCCACAGGTATTCCAGATTATTTTTCTGCCCCCCCTCCCTTTCTGTGGCAAAGAACAACCAAGGCAAGTCAATTTTCTATGTTGGTGGCTAAGTCCGGATGAGCAGTCTTATGTTTCCGCTGCGTTCCATCCTGGGTGACCTCTCTGTACAGCTCCACTCCCCACCCCTACTGAGGCAGCCCTGCTCACCATGGCGGATTTTTACATTTTCATCTCAGTGAGGTGGGGAACGGTGTCCCCAATTAGGACCATACTGCTGTATTGCTTGGCCAGCAGAAGAGCGAGATAGCAGGCATCAACAACTAGCACTTTTCTTATTTTCATGAGTTCCATTTATTTCAGTCCCAAGATCTTGGTTAAGGGACTCGTGCAAAAGCTGGACTTTAGGAAATTCAAACATATTTTGGTATCTGATGGGCTGCAGCTATGATTGGGTCTGTGCATGGCAGGTGAGCTGTTAATGCTTCCTTTATCTGTGAGATTAATCTCAATACGAATGCAGCGGGAAGAGAGAGTAGTCTGTTTGTAGGCTAGGACTGGCATTTATAGAATGCATATATTTAGTTTTAAAAATTCAACTAATTCCATATTTATCGTCGTACTAATTTTCTTGTGCACGAAAGAAAAGAAAATAAAATCAGTGTATTTACCAGTCTGGTAAAGGAGCGTCAACAGCTAGCACAGCAGTGGCATAGCTAGTGTGCCAAGGACCCTAGTGCAAGCAAGGAAAACAGGTACACTAACTGCTGCATTGTTGTAAAAAACAGCAATAATCTAGATTCAGTGGGCCCCTCATGCGTGTGGGCCCTGGTGCCACTGCACTCTTGATTGAGAAGACCCTGATAGTGCTTTAAACTGATTGGCATGGTGGTGGCAGTAAGATGACCCAGCACGGCTGGCGCTACACCTGCGTAAACTAGAGCAGTTGTAAGGTTCTCACTGGCCTCTTTCCCACAGTGCAACATCCTCCCCCCTCCTCCAGTACTGCTCAATGCCTCCTGCTGTAAATGTGTATTTGGGACTACTGAATGAATACTGTAGGTACTGCTTCTCTGTCATCACTCAATCTCCTCTGTTAGTCACGCAGACTGTTAATGATCCTATGCACTGTGTTTTCGCTATTCACAACCTTTCTTGTCAAGGTGCCATTACTGCTCACAGTGGTACTGTAAACAGCAGATTCCCACATTACTGTCTCTGCAGCAAGCTGGCACATCAATGACAGTGATCAGGGATCAATAATTCCTACACAAAGAAAGGCCACTTTACTTTACCCAACTAATCCCTTCACGCTGGGTTCAGTTTATTCCCAACTTTACCAAATACACAATTGAACCTGAATTTCTCCTTATAAAATGTATATGTTTGTGGCCACGGAAGTTTGGGAGTTGAATAGTTGATAGCAATAATCTACACTCCTCAATACTACTAAATAATAACAGACTCGCTGTATAATTTATAATGTTTATTGAAAGATAAGCTAAAGTAATGCTCAACAAGTACCTTCATACAATGCAACTCCTAGATTATCACAGAGAAAACATTAACAATGTACAGAATCAAACTCATGTCAAATAAACAATGCATTGAAGGAGTGGATAGACGAAGAGAGAAAAGTTTCAGAGACAAATACTTTGGAAATGATTATGCAAATTCAGGATCTTATCTATACTAACCCAAGTAAGAATCAGGAAAATCTACCCTATGGCCAAATAGCAGTAAGGCCCCTCAAGAAGAGTCGAGTGGCAAAGATTACTTCGGGAATCAGGAAACCAGTTGGCCTCTATCTGGAAACAGCAAACCAACGACAACGGTGATCTCCCGCTACCACTAAGCGAAACCTCTACCAAATCCCACCCACTGGGCACCTCAATTATACCCTAAAACCCAAATGTCCAATCCACATTTGTTTAAATATGAGAATAAACTCTGTCTCTCGTTGGCTAAGGATGGGGATGTACTGTCACACCACTCTCAGCATGACCATTTTATTCAATGTTCTTTTGTCTTAAACTTTCAGCATTCCGACAGATTCTTCCCAGGAAATAACTTCACATCAAAATCATAGTACATGTTTCCTGCAGCACATTTCACGTAGCAAGTCTTTGCGCTTCCATTGTTTGCCTCTGCCATCTCGAGAAGGAAGTTGCTCGCTTCCACTGATTATCTCATCCTTTTCTCTGTAGCTTGGCAGTCACTCAGAACATTATGAAGGACACGTACAGGTTTTGCGTTCTCTCTTCTCTCTCTTGTTGTTCATTTTATTTTTCCACCAAATATTAACCCCAGACTGGCATGCAGAAGAGTAGGCCCATGCCTGCTTTTCTACAGAAAACAAACATTATTTTCATGAAATTTAATTTCATTGCACACCATCCCAACATTGCACTAACCCATGCACAACCCGTGTTATTTTCTGGCAAACATTATTAACGTGCACAAAAGCAGCATTAGTCTTTTATTTTTCTTAAAGCCAAGAGCATTTGCAGCCTAGTTTCATGCATTAGTTTACACATGCGCAAAAGCATTTCCCCTTATTTTAGTTTTCTTTTCACAGCACACTGTTAATGAATGTTGCTGAGGGTTCAATATGAGAGTTTCATTTTCGCAAAATCGTTCTCCATCACAACCTGGCACACTAGAAGACATCACAGGCGTTGCTTACCTCCAGTGTAATTTCACTAGACGGTTGTTTTAGTTGCTGCGAGATGACGTCAACGCACTGCTCTAGGGGAGACGGGAGGCTGATCTGGAATTACACTCTGCTTGCCATTGAATTATTTACAAGATGTCAATGGAAAACAGCAGGTAGGCAATTATCATGTCTGTAGGTTTCAGCAGCTTGGGAATATATTTTCAAGCTGACAAACGAGGAGTATCCATCTGGGGGAAGCAGCATCACATGCATGCACTTTCATACAGTGCTAATGCCTATGCATGTATATGTCCATGCTGTGCTGATGCTAGTTTTTGTCTTGCTATTGAAGGCAAAACGTGTCATCTATGACTAAACTTGTAGAAGCAAACCATTTAGCTTGCTAATTTTGCCTTTCACTCCCTGCATCAGAATTTACATTTGCTAATTAATCTCTCCAGTGAAGCACCATTTCATTTATTTATTTAGTTTTAAATAGCGCAAACATGACTCTTGCCGGTTTCAGAGCGCTTTAAAGAGTTACAGCGAGTAGAGTAGTAAAAAACAGTAATATCACATTCAGTAAAAATTCACTAACAACCAAGTATCATAGTTCTGTCATCAATAACAACATATTGTTATAGTTCAGCCCACTGCAGGTACCAGGCAGTGTGGAGGACTAGGGGGTAAAGAAGTTACTGCATGGAAAAGCGCAAAAAGGTAGCCAGAGAGAAGTATTAATGTGAGCGCCTGAAGAGACTAGAGTCAAAGGAGATCTAGGGAAGAAGTGTGTTCATAAGGATTTCCTTGACTTCTGTCTAGTTGTTATGGGCAGAATATTTTATTGTATGTAATGTAAAAAAAGATTTGACATTGAAAGATCCTTTCATATTTCTTCTGGAGGTGTTTGAACATACGTATGAAACTTTAATAGAGCTTTACCATGCACGGTCATTGCCTGATGGGTCTAACAGTAAGCAGTGTACTAAGCAGTTATACTGTTGGTCTCTGATGCTTCTTCGTTGCTTGTTGTCATCTTTGTTTGTGACCTAATTTAAAGGGAGTGGTCTGCTCTGTTAAATGAGGCAGCATCTTTACTTTTGTTGGCATCATTGATTGCTTCTATAGGACGTTTGCTGTTTCAGTTTCACTTTTGCCCAAAAATTACAATTCGTTATATATATTTTATAGAGAAAGGAGTTTCCTAATTTAATCTATTATAAAAAGTGCAACATCCAGTACAACTACTGGGACCATGGTTAAACTTTACAAAGAAAATGATTACGTTTATGAACATTGGCGCAAGCAGCTGACCAAGAATTCTACTGTAATACATATACATTTAGCTTGTTTGAGTGACGACGTGCGAGCTTCATTCACAAAACACTGCGACAGCAACTCTGGATCCCACAAGGACATAACTGGCATTGCCCCTTTAATGGGTCCCTCGAAACCACACTCACTATCCTCCTCCATCCTGTTGTACCACTCTCCCCCACACAGAAGCACTCTGTGTTGTCCCTTTAATGCGTCACTAGGTCTGACTTTACCAAGCACTCGGTTCTATGCATTTTTATATCCAGCCACCTTCTGTTTTATTGTCACGCTTGCCCTCAGACTGACCCATCAGCAAGAGCTGGGCTGCACCACTGCAGTTGTGCTGAGTGGAACGCTTTGCTCTCACGCGCTGCTCCTGCCTGCCTCTGACGTGCCCGAGGATGCCCATTACAGACTCTTTTTCCACCAACCCCATCTCTCCCCCACACATCCACTGCCCCTCTTGTCTCTCTCACACTATCCCCGCTAATCTTGCAATTCCCCTACCCCCTCTCGACCCTCCCTCACACTTTGTCTCCTCTCTTTGCCGCCTGCTCACACATGCTACCTTTCTATATGACCTTTCCCTGTGCTAAAGTCTATCTCTCGCCCACCCTCTGGGTGCCCTTTCTACCTCCTCCCTCTCTCCTAATCTCTCTCACACCTCTCTCTCGCTCTCTTATGCACTCTTCTCGACACTCTCATGGGAGTTCACATCAGGTCTTCAAGCACTATTTCTTACCAGGTCTCTTCTGCATACACAGCCTCTTAATGCGTCAGTGGCCTGCTCACCCCTTCTTTCTCGCACACTCTTTCTGGTCCTCTATCTAGAGTTAATTCACCACTTCGGGTACAAACCACCTATCTATTCTATGCAGCTCTCACCCCTACCTATTAACCATGTCTATAATTCCACTACACAAATACAATACAAACACACAATTTCACCCCACACATTCAATTTCAACCCACACAATACCACTCCAACCCACATACATTTACCCTAACCCAAACCACATATATAAAATACATTGTAATTTACTGCACTGTTGGACTTGGCCCTTTTTGGCTAAAGTTCCATAAACTTTTTGCCTTCCTCCTAGCCCTTCTTCTGACATAGTGTTGCCGACTTAGATGCTTTGGGCACTTTGCCACTGCTGATCAGTGTCAAAGTGCAAGTGTTCCCTGTATAAAGTGTAATGGTAATAGGTTGTCCATTATTGGTATGTTTGTCTTACTAGTAAAGTCCTTTGTAAAGTGCACTATATGTGCCAGGGCTGGTAATGCAAACGCTACTAGTGGGCCTGCAGCACTAATTGTGCCACCCACACAAGTAGCCCTGAAAAGAGACATCAGGCCTGCCACTTCAGTTTGTTAACTGCCTTGTTGTCCTGACAAGTGCACCCACTTGCCAGGCCTTACCTTCCCTTTTTTATGCACATGAGACACCTCTATAGTAGGCCCAAGGTACCCCCCTGGGAAGGGTGTTGTGTATGTGAAAGGTAGGACATGAGATGTGTACCATATCCTGACAGTGAAATACTGCCAAATTCGTGTTTCACTGTTGAAAGGCCATCTTGCCCATAAGACAGAATGGGGAATGCTGTGTCACATGTTTCCAGCATATCTTCCCAAAGGCATAAAATGGAGAGATGGAGTTTAGTGTGCCTGAACTCAGAATGTAATAAAACATCTTTTTGTGAAGATGGTTTTTAAATTGTGTGCTTAGAAACCACGCTTTTATACTAGTTTTTTCTGCTTAATTGCTTTGCAGGGCTTGCAGTAGACCCCTTATTGTTGTTGGGGATTTTATGTCTTTCCTAGTACCTTACAATTTGTGTTTTCCTCAGCATCTTTTAAGTCGTTTTCTAGTCAAATTTGTATTAGTGCTTATTTAGGTCTCGGCTAGACATCTCGAAGAGGCATACTGTATCTACTTTGTTGGCTTCAGCCTGCCTATATGCTTCCCATTTGCTGGCTCCATTGTCATTCTCCTATTATTTATCTCCATTTGTCCATAGCATGAATTTGTCGTGCCTCTTCCTGTGTTTACCCCACCTCAAGAGCAGGGACCAAGTAAACTATCCATCCAGTGCTCTCATTTTATGACCATTTTATGAACTTCTTTTTTCTGGATTTACGAGCCCTCCTTAGGATCACTGGCATTTTTCATTTGCTCCGAGCGCCGTTTTATTTTTTTTGCTTATCCTGACCCACACTCTCTTGGCTAATTGCACTGTGCTTCTCCACGATCGCTTCCCCTTTATTTTTCACATAGACCTGTATCTTCTGCCATCGTGGCTGTCCTTCAGGCACCTTTGACAGCGGCTCAGCAGGCAAATCACGATCACAGCCACTCAAGAGTAAAAGATATGTAACACAGATCGCGTCCACAGATCATGTCGCAAGGCCCTTTCTTTGCAACACTCCAGTATGGTCGCCAATTAAAACGCAGTGGAGAAGGGGTGGCAAAATACTCTGCATTCCAGTATCCAAGTCAAGTCAAACACTAATTTAGATTTTGTCATTTTAGTACGCTACGATATATTTGAGGAGGCGGCCATGTTAGGTGTGGGTAAAACATCTCATATAGGGCATGTGAACCACACCCCACACATGCCCTAAACATTCGTCTTGCACTTTCACTTTCACATGGTCCCCACCAATTTGCTAAAAAAGGACGTGCCATCTTGAAATGGAAATGTATGTGGTTCAAACCTACGTGCGCCACACTCCCCAAATGATTTGACATGTTCGAATGATTTCCATGAAACATCATGCAGCAAAGGTTTTTTATCAATTTCTCCAGCACAGTTGCAGTTTAAACGTGTGCACGATTGCACTTTGCCTCATTTAACAGCAGATTAGCAAGTTATGCGTTTCCTTTAATTATTGTGAAGATGTGTACCAAAACAGAACATGACTTCATCTAATGCGCTCTCAGCTCTGCCAAGTGTCATGTATCAGATTAACGCATTTCAGTCATGGTCCTCGCATTACAGCATCACCACTTTTAAATCATGTGTTATGTGCTTCTTGAGCTCTGCCCCTGCATTTGCTCAAGAACCACGGCATGTGTAAAAATGTTATCAGTGAACACTTGTCTGGGAAGCCTGCATGACCTGCCCGAGATCGAGGAGAGGTTATGCATGTCAGAGTAACTGCTAGGACACAGCTTGGAGTTGTGAGGCGACTAACATATAATCCACATTTGTAAAGCGCACAATCACCCGTAAGGGTCTCTAGGCGCGGGGGGCCGTCGGGAAGATTAAGCAAGCTATTCAGAGTCACATGGTGCTGGGCTAACCTGCCGCCGGAGCCGGGGATCGAACCCTGATCCCCAGATTCCAGTGTCAGTCGCCCTGGCCGCGGCGCCACACCTCTCCATCACTAATAAGGAGTGTTAGGGGCTCCTTGATTGGATATGCCATAGTGGTGTTAGGACCCCTACTCCCAGGCTCCTTGAATTATCAGCATGGTCTACAGTCGGTCATAATTTGAGGGACCCGCAGCTGCCTTCAGCAAAGTTTCTTATTGCAATGAAGTGTGCTGCGGACACAGGCACACTACATATACAAGTGAGTTGGAACAAAGGAGAGCGCTGCATAAGACAATATATTTTACGTGTTCTACTCTGTGCAGCAGCTCCACCAGAAATGAAGTCAAACAAGCATTGGCATAGCCAATAGGTCTCGCCTTTGGGACTAATAAGTATTTAGTTATGCAGCACAATATCCTTTGTGCAACAACATCATCTGTTGCATGGCTTAACACTTAGAAGGTCCCAAAGGCGAGACCTATCGGCTATGCCAATGCTTGTTTAGTCTTTCCACTGTCATCCATGCGTTCAGTATGGATAAGATTAGCAACACAAGATGCTATGCTGTAAAGTGCGCTATAAAGTGCCTTAGTGCCTTAAACACCAAACCAACTCATTGTGCTACTGCAAACAAAATACCGGGTAGTTCTGTGCAAGGGTGAGTGATATGGTGTTGGGCCCAGAAGCATAGTTTGCACCGCAAACGTTTTACAAACTAGACCTGAACTCATCACCGAGGCAAATGTACTAGGGTAGACCACACAAATTTTAATGATTTCCTTATGTTATCCCTGCTGTCACGGAAACTCTACTGGCTCCCACAGATGTAAATTAAGTTCAAGGTCTTTGCATCATTTTCTACGCTTTTCAAGTTGTGAACCCAACTCCAGAACCCATTCAAAAGCTTGTCACTCAATACATGCCAGCATGGACTCACTAATTTAGTAGTGGCACATTGATCTTCCAACTAAAAAACAAACGAAAGCCAAGATAAATAAACATGGAGACAAAACTATCAAAGTACTTGGCCTCTGCCAAACATGGAAAAGCTCAGAAGAAAGCTGAAAACATCTGAATTCAAGGAAAATCTTCAAAGCATCACTTGGACTATATAGGACAACTTCCTCCTTTGACAGAGGGACTGGGGGCCTATTTATAATGATTTTGACATCTTCTATGACAGCCCTATGGAATGGGGCCACCTGCAGTATATCAAATTGTTTCTGACTCTGCAAAGTCCTGCTTGCTAAAACCTTGCTCCAGGATACTAGTTAAGAGAAACATTTTCACAAGCACATGCCACAGTGCAATTGAAATGAATTTACATCAAGAAATAAGGTCACAATGTAGAAAGCCCAGGTTGCACACTATAGCGTGCAAATTGCACTATGACTTGCGTGTGACTTTGTGAAATGACTGATGTAATAATCAGTTGCATCACAAAATGTGGATTCATAGAAAGTCGCAACACCTCCGCCTCATGAATATTAAAGAGGCATGAAGCATTCTGCAATCCTCATGAGAATGCCTGCAAATGCAGGGATGGATGCATGCGAGATGCAGCAGACGCGCATCTGTACATTCGCATTCATTCCAGGTGAATATTATTCTTAAAAAAGCAGCCAAAGCAGCCGGTGTCCCTAAATAGACCAGCGTGAGGGAGATAACTGCAAGCCCGGCAGTGGTGCGTGCGTGTCAGCGCAGTCTGCTCATTTTGGAAGCACATACTCAGTGGAGGCTGGTGGAATTTGAAACTAGTGAGGCGTAAGAGCAATTAATGAACTTTGGTGCACATGTGAGCAAGCTGGAATTCGTTTTAGGAAAGCGTCACCCCCAGAGAACCATTTTTTGTAAAAAGGTGCATTTTCAAGCACAATTTCTGTAATAAATTAACCAAAACACATATTTCTTATAGGCATTCTTAATTTTGTTTTTAGTACTAGGTTTCTGGGCTTCAAAATACCATCCAGCAAAGTGTCCTTGATTTAGCGTGATGCACATTTCATGAGGCTATTTTGTAGCTGTGTCCCATTTCTTTTACTACTACATATGGGATGACTCTTGCTACTCCAGAAGTGCCGATTTCTGCCCCCAGTAGTTGTTTCCTGCCCCTCCAGCTGACGAGTCTTGCCCTCCAGATGTTCTGCTTTTTGCCCTTTTGGTGTAATGCTTTCTTTCTTTCCAGCCTTCTACCCCTCCAGCTGTGCAGTTTTGGGCTTTTTGTCCATTCATTCGCTCTGACCTTTGAACTCCAAACGTGCTGTTGACTGTTCCCGCCACTGTGCTTCCCGGCCCTACCAGATGTGCTGTCTCCCTTCTTCCCAGGTATTCTGCTTTCTACCCCTCCAGGTATCCTCTCTGCCATCCAGGCGGTGAGTGTGTGTGTTCTGTCCCGTCCGCATTGCTGCAGTTTGAACTTCGAGTGAAATCTGCTCTCTTTGATTTGATTTGATTTTACATTTTATAAGGTGCAGCGTATGCCCAAGGGCGTCTTGGCGCTAAAATAGCCTGGAACTAGGTATCACTAGAGATTTAACTTTGTATGGCTAACCATTCTTGACCTCCAACTGTGTCGCTTTCTGCCCAAACCAAAGCGATGGAAATGAAGTTCAGGGAGTTCATCGCTCGCTGCTGACATCTGCTTTGCTCTGTAGTTCCCCAGATTGCATTCAGGTAAGGCCACCTTAGCGGGATCGGTAAATTGGGTATATTAGCTCGGGCACTAGTAGAACCTGATACTTAGAACTTTTAGAAACCGCAGCAGTGACGTGCAAAGCGCTAAAACAGTGCACCATCTGACAGTGCGGCTTGTGAGTGTATCAATGAATTCAGCTTTAGACCACTTTAAAATCATGTCCTTTGGAGTTTTAAGCATGCACGCAAACTCGCAGCACAACAGACCTATGTATTCTTGCTTGGAGTAAACAAGAGTGTACTTTACCTGTGCAAACTTGTCAGCACATGCTATGCTCGCTTCCTGGATACTCGCAGCTTGTGTACTCACCCGCCCAGCACCGGCTGCAAGTTAAGCTTGTTTGCAAACCTGCTTCGCTGCGAGCTCTGCTGTGTGCACAGGCGTTAAGTTATGTTGAGGACAATCTCCCCGTAATGCATTGTCACCTCGCTAGTCATTGCACAATGCCAGTGGAAGGATGCACGACGCAAAGCCACGAGACACCTCCGCATGCCACGGTTATTTATCTCTCGTGCTCTGAGCACCGTCGAGTTGTGAGAGGGACAGCAATTGAAGGCATGCTTAAGAATATTTACAGCAAAACGAGCACGTGCGCCTCAGACTACGACTTTAGACGTGCTGGGTGGGAGTGGTTGGGGGGGGGAGGGCAAAGAAATGACAAGGCACGAAAGGAATTAAAGGTTTGTTACCTGTGGGTGAAGAGAGGCAAACTGTTCAGAGGTGGAATCTGGTGGTGTTTGCGGTGAGATCCTGCTCATGTCACTGAGGAAAGTGCAGCTCTGTGTGTCATCGCCCCGACTGTGTTTATACTGGCTTGCATCATAAACTAGCTCATCTCCAGTCGCGGCAGGCATTGTGTGGGGGGGGTGGAAATGGGGTTGTCACGCCATGAGGGGATGGGGGAGGCGGCAGGGGTTCCGCCGTCCTGCGTTTTGAATTCCTGCAGACAGTGCCGGTCATCAGGAAGGCAGCACCCCTGCCCTCCACCAATCACAACGCTGCAATGCAATGGCAGCGTTGTGATTGGTGAGGCCGCTGCCCCACCCGGGTCATTCTCTCCATGTATGCTGCATACATAGAGAACAGGGAGAGTGGGCGGTCCTGCTCGAGGGCAGGGGAAGTGGCTTGCCCACTGTTGTTCATACTGACTGACTGGGTGGCCTCAGGTTGCTCAGTCAGTATGAACAACAGTAGGCAAGCCACTCCCTCCTGCCCTCGAGCAGGACCGCTCACCCTCAACCAGAAACTTCTGCTTTCTCGTCGTGCGAGAAGGCAGAAACAAATGGTAGTTATTACCATTTATGTTTCTGCCTTCTCGCACGGCGAGAAAGCAGGGGGCGGCGCCCAAACGCCCATATAGAGGAGCCGCCACTGCACATATTCATGCTTGTGGCGCGCCCCTTCGCGCTCCTGCAATGTGGATGCCGCCACAAGCACGAGTATGTGCTTCCAAAAAGAACAGAACAATGGGTAAAGGTCTCCTATGCAGACCTAAAAAATCAGCATGGAAGCACGTAGACCCCTTTCTGAAAGAACAAACTTCGTAGCTATCTTGCTATTCACCCAACGTTAAACATTTCAGCTATGTGGTTTATTTTGTTTGTTTTAAAGTGGATGCTCGAAGGGACCTACCGCTATTATTCTCATCACTCCCCACCTCGTTGCTCATACGTGCCCAGACTGTTTTCTCTCCTAGTAGCTTAAATCCTTACTTGGGCGTTTTAGGTTCTATTGTTATACTGGAAAACCATACCGCATGGCAATGTCCACCAAATTGTCTTTTCCCATCGTTTAGGGCATCTGTTAGGAGTTTCAGCTTTCTTTTTCTTTGTAGTGAAAACTCAGAATGGTCTTGTTGCCTAATTAGCTTGTTGCCACTGAAGAGGAAAGGTGAGAATTTCTATGCTTCTTTTAGTATGACTTCTTTTTGTGGAGATGAAGACAATTTCGATACTATGTCCCTCGGCATGATGTAGTTGATGTCAACATTCCATGGTCCCTCTCTACGTTCTTTTAATAGCCGCTTCTCCCTCCTTCAAGTGCATTTATATGAGGAGTCCACGGTGGGCCCTACTGAGCTTCAGTGTCTCCCGATATGTCTGTCTGTCACTGAGATTATTCAAGACACATTATGCATGGGTCACTATTGTTTTGGCCTTTTGGAGCATTGACTCTATTGTTTAAGTCTGCCTTTGGCCAGTTTTCAAAGGCTTGAGCGTGTAATGTTAATTGGATTTGTATAGTACATGACTACCCAGGAAGGGTTTCCCAGCGCTATGCTACCAAAACAGACACTTTAAAAAGATAGTTCCTATTCCAAGAGGTATAGAACATCCAGGTTTTCAACCCCTTCCGGAAAGTCAAAAGGGAGCGAGAGGCCCTCAGATATGGAGGGAGGGAAGTCCGTAGCTTTGGGTCTTAAAATAGAAGGCTTGCCCTTCTTGCAGAGATCTCTTGATTCTGGGAATAAAAGTTGGGTCAAGATTACTTAACCGCAGAGATCAACTCGGTGTATAAGAAGACACCAGAGATCTAAGATAGATGGGGCCAGAATTAGATAGACATTAATGCACATAACAGAGTGCTTTGAATTGGACACAATGCTCAATAGGGAGCCAATGAAGATCTTGGAGTAGATTGGCAGTCTGAGGGAACTTTGAGGGATGGAGTCAAAGTCTAGCAAACTTCAACCGTCTGAGTAAACTCTTCTTGAGCCCTAGATAGAGAATGTTTCCATAATCTAACGTGGACATAACTAGAGCCTGAATGACCATTCTTTGGGTAGAACTGGAAAGACAGCCCAAGACTTTCTTAAGCCATTTTAGGATGCCAAAACATGTGGCAGCCACCTTCATGTCTATGTAGGGAAATTTATATAGCACAACTGATACTCCTAGGTGTGTCCTGCCGCTGTTGCCAAAAGGGTAACGGAGGGGAAAGAAGAAAGAAACTAGGAGATGGAAAAAAGCCATGTTTTAAACTTTTTATGAAACACAGGCGTTGCCTTCATACATCTGAGGGTCAAATGCAGTTTGTTCCACAGGGAAGGGCCCAAGAAAAAAAGGGCTTTGCCCCCTGACCTTGCCTTCCTGATTCACGGGATTCTGGCATGGTAGACATTCGCAGAGCGAAGGTTTCTCTGTGGGGCATGGAACATAATCCTGTTTTATAGATAGCCTGGGCCAGTTCCGTATAGAGCTTTCTGAGTCACAAGCAGAGTCTTAAAAATAATCTTCTTCCTTACTGGCAACCAATCAAAGATTTGGTGTAACGTATGGCCGGCCAGGTGAGTGGGGGCAAGAATTGTTTGAGTAAGGCCCATAGTCGCGATGTTCCCCAGAAGTTTTAAGCTTTCTTAAGCAGATTCACAATCTATGTGTAAGTTAAAATCCCCCAACAAGATACAGTGTAGGTATCTGAGGGTCAGAGGGGAGAAGGCTTCACACAGAGAGGATACGAACCCTCCGGAGGGACCAGGAATTCTATAGATAAGTGCCCCAGATATAGATTGCTTAGATGAGAGAGAGAGAGTACACCCTACAATCTCAGCCCCTTCTAATTCCATACGGGGCAGCTGGGTCAAGGTATAGCATTCCTTATAAATAATAGCAAGTCCTCCTCCTCTGCCCCTGTCTCGATCTTTCCTTACAATTTTAAATCCTTTAGGAACTGCTGACCAGCTTTCCGGGCCAGAGGAATCTGTAAGCCAAGTTTCCGTTACAAATAAAGTGTCAGGGTATTCATCACATACTAAGTCATGAAAATTATTAGCATGCTTTGGGAGGGAGCGAGAGTTGATCAGAACTGCCTTAAAAGGGGCGTTCAGCTCGGGTTGATGAATAGAGGATTGCTACCTACGATTAATGTCGAAGTCACATGACATACACTTATTCTCTGAGAGACCTAGAGTATAGGGGTTAAAAGGTATACATCTTGGAGTTGGGGCCAAATCATGAAGTAGAAAAGGGCTATAGGAGAGATGGGTGGTCCATTTATGATGACTCCAGCATAGTGGCTGGCACTGGATGCTTTCTGGATGCTGACGGGTACAGATGGGCTTGCCTTTGGCACGCCAAAGTGCGTCCGAGCAGCATCCCTGCTTAAATGCACATGGGAGGCCCGGGAAGCTAGAGCACGCACTCACAAAGATGGCCGCTCTAGCTGTCCCTAAAGAAGAAATATGGCCTCCGTGTGGAAGATCCTCATGTATGCAGACTAACAGAACCCCAGCTGCTCCCTTCACTCGAGCAGAATTTGGTGCATGTCCTCCAACAACCCAGGTCAGTGTCCAGTTCAAATTCAGATTACAATTTTTTGCTCAGTTTTTAGTTAACGTTCAAGATCATATTCATGTAAACATTAGAATAATAGCCACCTAGGGAGTAAAATTAATTAAAATCCAGAGCGCTTTAAAAGTGCACTTAAAAGCAGCGAAAAACACACATTAAATCAGGGAAAGGAAATCAAGCAAGCGTGAGAGAAAAACCCACCATAAACCTTACAGCACCCACGTCCGCGCAGCATCCCAGCTTAAACGGATGTGGGAGGCCCGGGAACCTAGAGCGCTCACTCCCAGAGATGGCCGCTCTAGCTGTCCCTAAAGAGGAAATATGGCCACTGTGCACAAGTTCCTCGTGTACGCGGACTAACAGAACCCCAGCTGCTCCCTTCACTTGAGAAGAATATGGTGCGTGTCCCTCAACAACCAGGTCAGTATCCAGTTCAAATTCAGATTACAATTTTTAGTACAGTTTTTAGTTAACGTTCAAGATCATATTCATTTAAACAGTAGAATAATAGCCACCTTGGGTGTAAAATTAATTCAAATCTAGAGTGCATTAAAAGCTCACTTAAAAGCAGAGAAAAACACACATTATGTTAGGGGAAATGAGCAAGCGTGAGATAAAAACCCACAGCAAAACATTTGGTGACTCATGGATAATTTATTTTCCAGCCAAACTACCAAGTTCTTGACCCCAGGGGCAGAGCTAGGAATGGTACTCATCATCTTTGGCCAGATAGGGCCCCAAGAGATGAAGGTTAACCACCAGCAACATCTCGGTCTTGTCCCTGTTTAACTTCTGGGAGTTGAAAAGACTTGTATAAGATGGCCTTTTAAGGCATTTGCGCTGTTATTTTCTTGAGAGGACAAGGACACAGCAACTTGAGTATCATCAGCATATGTCAAGATAGTAGGACCACACTTTTTCATGATGCCCGCCAGCGGCCTTACATAGAGGTTGAACAAGGTAGGACTTAAAGTGGAACCTGGAGTGACTCCTGATGGTAGATGGTGTGGCTTGGAACAATGCTCATGAGATTGGACCTGAAAATTCCGGTCCTGCAGATAGGGCGTCAACCAAGACAGGGCTGTGCCCTGCATGCCCATTGCCTCTAGTCTTTGAAGCAATGTGGCATGGTTCACTGTGTCAAAGGCTGTAAAGAGGTCCAAAATGGTAAGTGCCACCTTTATCCAATTGGTGCCTAAGATAGTCCATAACTGCTAAGAGAGCTGGTTCTGTGCAATGTCCTGTTCTGAAAACAGATTGAGAGTGGTGGAACAGGCCATTGAACTCTGTGAACAACATAAGCTGTTTGTTCATATGCTTTTTTCGCTCCGTGGATAGAGTGGGTAGTAGAGAAATCGGCATATAGCTTGACCACATGTAAGTATCTTTCGCAACATCTGCATTATTCCAAAGCATGTGCCCAAGGCCGACTTTACCTGATCGTCCATAGAGAGTTTATTGTCAATTATAATTACCAAGTTACTTGCCTGTTTTTTTGGACTAGGTGCTTCCCCCAGTTCCATAGGCCACCATTCCACAGACCATAATTCTTCAGCCTTCCCAAACAAAAGAATCTCCATTTTGTTGGAGTTAAGCTGAAGGAAGTTCTTACTCATCCATGTGGCTATTCTCAACCTACAGGACTTAAAATTATCTCCGGTTGCTGCGGGATCCGTCTCGATAGGGATTATCACCTGGGTGTCGCATACGAGATCGTCTCAAAATCACCAGGTCTAATAATGGCAGCCAGAGGAGCCACATAGATGTTGAACAAGGTAGGACTTAAAATGGACCCCAGGAGGACCCCCTTGTCTACCACTTGAAGTTTCTCGCAGTGTCTCACTAGATCAAAGAGGAGTTCTGAAAACATGGTCATCCAATCCTTGGCCCCTCTGCAGAGAGCACAGAGCAATGGTCAGATATACCAGTGCAATAGTAATTCTATGCAGTTATGTGTTAAGGAGATAAACAGTGGTCAGAATATTGAGAAAGTAAAAGAAAATGCAGTGCACACAAGTGAATGGTGAATTTGGTGTTTGGGGTGGTGAAGTGAAAAAGATGAGGAAGTACACACTGGGGAGAGTGTAAATGTGCAGGAGTGAATAGGAAAGAGATGAGGTGTGAGATCTGCAGATAGATGATTTCAGAAGGATATGAAGAGAAAAAGGGTACATGTGTATAACATGAACTGCAGAGGAATGTGGTGTGAACAAGAGTGATTGAGATCACTTCAACAGACCTCTCTATAATGTTTTACCCCCAGTCTCATAGTTTGAGAACTGGACCAATTGCAGTATTATGTACATCAAAATCATTGTTACATTTATCTCATACAGCTGACAACTATTGACAAAGCCAATAGGCATGGTTTGTTTTAGGTATGCATTAGATGTGCTCTATATCTGGATTATCTGGATGCAATAAGCACAGGGAAGCAGTAAAATACCAGTCAGATGACACACTACCAGAAGCACAGATTTTTTGTTTATATGTTCAGACCACACCTTTAATCACACAGGCAACACCCCTTTTAGAGACACACTAGCTTTTTCATCCCACTTAAAGCCCTGCATATAGGGCCCGGCAGAGCTGTTTAAAGCTGCCAGCTTACTGGAAACCATAAACTGCATGCCTGTCTCTCATACTTCCTCATCCGTCGCACTGCTTAGGTAGTCATCACACACAACATGCAAACACTTCACATACTGGATCAAAACAAAGACAACACACTTCCAACCACACAGCTTACACAGTATAGCTTGCTACATGTTGGACCCGGTCCTTTGGGCAGGTTCACCCCGTGACTTTTTGCTTTTTTCTAGCCTGTTTTTGGAACCTGGACTGGTGATTTTAGGCCTCTGCGCACTTTTTCACTGTGGTACAGTGTAAAGTGCGTGTGCTCTCTGTGAATGGATGGTGAGTGACCTGCCCTCCCATAGGAATGAATGGGGAATATGTATGCCCATGGTAGATTCCTGATGCATGGGGAGTGCAGGGTCGAGTTTGATATGTGTGAACTCGTGAGAATGAATGCTGCAGAATGGTATATGCGGCATGGCTGTGTCTAGTCTAGAAGCGCCACTTTTAGAAGATGGCATAATTGTGTAGTGAGTCTGCTGGCACGTGATTGGCTGATGAGCCTGACCCAGGAGTGCCTGGGCCTGCTGGTGGATGGACTGTCTGTTTTGAGTAGGACGGGGTCTGCAGGGCCCCGGAGGAGGGGGTCTGAGTCAGCCGTAGATGAAAGGCCCCCATCTGCTGTCAGGGATGGGAGGAAAGAGCGTCTGGTGGAACCAGGCTGTGCCTGTTGGCCCACCCCTGCTGGCTCTCCCTTCTGATGGCCCACTGTCACCTCTGACCTGAGGCTGACAGGAGAAGGAAACCAGATACACCCAGGGCTTAGGGGCTCGCTTACACAAAGACTTCAAAAGACTTCAAAAGACTTCAAAGCCTTTTCTGTGTATAAGAAGGGGCTGTGTTCCCTTCCAATTGGTTCTTGTCTTGTTCTTGTTTCTGACTTGAATCTACCAGGGGTGGGCGCTGCCCAGCCCCTGGATGCCCTGATGGACTGCTGGGGGACTCTTCCTGACTGTCCCCCTGCCTGCTGCATTTCTTGGAAGACTTTGCTGGTCAATAGCGCTTAGGAGCGCTTCATTTGCCTTTCCTAGCGCTTGGGAGCGCTCTGCCTATTTTCTAGCACTTTGGAGCGCTTTATTGCCCCCAAGCGCTGGAGAGCGCTTTATTTGTATTTACAGCGCTACTTGGCCCCAAGCGCTTGATAGCGCTTTAACTTTTATTGGATTTTGTTTTGTATCGAGGGTGCCACCCCTCGGATCGTGGTTCCCCGCCTGCCTACCTCAGGAGAAGGGCCGCTGCGCTGCCCACAGCGACCCGGAAGTGGTTGGCCGGCCGGCCGGCCAATCCTAGCGCGACGGGCCGGAAGTCCCGCCCTCGCCCGAGGACGCGGAAGGCGGCGGCGCCGCGTGTGAGGAGAGGGGGAGAAGATGGCGGCCGTTGCGGGGCTCCCGTGACTGAGAGGGAGCCCCGAGAGAAGGGGAAAAGCCTGGCTGCCTCGTCGCCGGTCTCCCGTGTGGAGAGGGAGACCGGACTTGCTCGGAGCCGAGAGAGAGGTGCCGGTAGCCGGGAGGACGCCGCAGAGAGCGGCGCGACGATGGAGCCTCCCCGCAGCAGAGCCGGTGAGTGAAGGGCTGCGGGGGAGGAAGCTCCGTGATGTTGCTGGCGGTGCCGGTGGAGGCACAAGGTCAAGAGCGGTCCCGTGTGGCAGTGGGCCGCTCCAACGTGAAGATAGTGGTGCGGGAAGGGCGGCCCCGGTTGGCAGTGGGTCGCCCCAGCGTTGCTTAGAGCCCCGAGAGGCTCCGTAGGGGCGCAGGTCAGTGCCTGTGTAGGCACAGCGCCCGGGGGCATTTCTGGGTACTTTAAGGGCCTGAGTTGCTCAAGAGGGGCCCATGCTTGTTATGTGAGGAGCCAGTGCGCTCCATGGCCCCTGATGACTGTCAGAGCCCCGTGGCTCCCGCTTCTGGCGCAATTCGTTTAGCAGGGCATTCCCCCAGAGGGGGGACTCCAACGGTTGGGGGCATACGTTGTCCCAGAGCCTGTGTGGCTCCAACGTGCGCAAAGGTCAGAGCCCGTGTAGGCTCCAACCGTGGGGGCAGTTTTGCTTCCTGAGGGCTAGTGAGAGCCCTGCCGCAGTTTTGTCTCCAGCTGCCCAGCAATTAGTGGGCAGCTGCACCGTTTAGGCGCAAGATGGAGAGGGGGTCCCTGAGAGGGATAGAGATGGCACAGAGGTGCCCGACCAGTCACAGCTGCGCAGCACTTAGTGCCAGCTGCAGCGTTTAGGCCCTTGTGAGTGTTCCCAGGTGCCCAGCAAGTAGTGGGCACCTGCATCGTTTAGGCCCCTGACATTGAGACTCAGGGCGTTCTAGCCCCAACAAGGCCAGTTGGCCTAGGGACTGCCACAGGTGGTGGCTTATGTGAGCTTTTGCGCAATTGTATGGTTATTGCACCTCTGAATGTATTTCCTTGCATCATGTGTTATTCCTGCACCTCTGAATGTTTGTAGACATCATGTGACTTTTGCGCTACTGTATTATTCTGGTACCTCTGAATGTATTTTTATTTCATCATGTGCTTTATTCTTAACACCGCTGAATGTGTAGGTTTATGCATTATGTGTTTTTCTTTACTACTCCTCTGAATGTATATTTATGCATCATGGGTAAAGTGTTCTTTCTTAGACCCCTAAATGCTGTGTGATACTTAGGGTGTTGTTCTTGTTAGTACCGGTGGTCCTAGTGAGGTCCTGGTCCCCGGCGTGACAGTCTCCTAAGGGTTTAGGGTTGCGTAGGTGGTACTTACCTGTTCCCAGTATATACGGGATGTGATCTATAACTGTTACTTTGTGTTACAGTGAAGTTTATATACTTTTATTCTAATTTCTGACAAGTATTTCTATATCTGCGAAGTGTTGATTCTGACAGTGGCCCATGTGGCCCTGTCTTGTAAATAATCCCTTGTGAATGTTGCCGTGCCAGTTGGCACAATGTACATGTGTGATTTCTATCTGATATGTTTTGACAATACAAAAGTTATTTTAATATAACCTTGTGTGGAGTCTCTTTTGTGGTGTACCTAGTATGTTGTTGCGGTTGTGCGCTGGCGCAAATGCTTTACACATCGCCTCCGAGTTTAGCCTAGACTGCTCGTGCCAAGCTACCTAGAGGGTGAGCAGGGGTTATCTTGGCGTGTGACTTCCTTGCCCTGACTAGAATGGTGGTTTCTGCCTGGCTTTGGCATCAGCCTTAGCCTACCAGAAATAGCCAGTTCCAACATTGGTGGGTCAGCGGTGCGGATTTGGACTTGTGTTTGCGCAGTGCCATAGCAACAACTGGCTACATTACAAAACTCTGCGTTTTTCAGATAGTAACATATTTGGGAATATTGTTTTTGATTTTGTTTTTCCTCAAGAGTGTCATTTTCAGACGGTGTATCTGCGCTTTATGTTTAGTGACAGATGAGAGAAAATGACAGGGCGGGACGCCAGTAGAGAGGGGAGGTTCCCATAGATTAGGAATCCCTTGCTGGGTCCAGTGTCCAATTCCTGTTCCTGTCCCTGTGTGGGTAGATGGAAGAGAGGGAGGGTGGAGGAGAAACTGCTTGCTCAGGAGGGTGGTTATTCCCTGAGTGTAGTGTGTGTGTCTGGGTTCCCCAGTATGGTAGGGCCCAGTGGTGGCAGCTTAAATGTGTCCAGTGCGTGAATTCCCATTCCCAGTCCCAGAGTATGGTGCCTGGTGCTCAGTAAGAGGGTGACAGGTTGAGAGTCAGAGGCAGTGAGGAACTGTCTCACCAGTCTGGAGGGGGAGTGTGTGGATGAGTGGTGTCTTGAACTGGAGGGGTTCGTGTGAGGTTTTTTTAAGGAGCTTGCACGTGAGGTGTACCTCTGGTGGTGTGCAGGAGGTCCTGCAGAGGCATTTGGACAAGAAGGTGGATGTCTGACGGTGTGCTGGATGTCTTACAGAGACATTAGGGAGTGATTCTAAAAGTAGTGGCTTGTGTATCTGATGATCCTGTGTAGGTGAAGAGGTTCATGTGTAGCCCGGCTAAGTCCCATTAGGATGGTAGGGGTGTAGGGGCTCACGTACTGTCTCAGTGGAGGCGGAGTGAGTGTGGGACGGTGTGTCCCACGTTGGCCCGAAACCCTGTCTCAGGGCCTGGAGGGTTCCCTAAGGGAGCGCCAGGTCAGGGGCCTAGGCTGTACTTATAAGTCATTTGAGGAGGATCTTCCTGTGTCTAGAGGACGGGGAGTGTCTGTAATCAGAACTCCGGCGGTCCTGGTGTTGGTAGTACCGCTCCTAAGTGGAGGGTGCAGAAGTCCTGGTTCGCTGGGCATTTGTCCGTCTAGAGTGCTTGACCATTTGTGGGGCCTCTGGAGGTCATTCCCCGAGGAGGGGGGAGGCCAGGTTCAGGTTCAGCCTGACCTGGAGGGAAGGGCATCTGTAGTCAGTGTCCTGACTGGTTATTGGCTTCCAGGGGTACCGCTCCAAGGTGGGAGGGTGCAGAACTCTGGAGGGGGGTGCAGAGGGACGGTGTCCTTACTTCTGACCCCGGTGGGAGGAAAGTGTGTTGCTGATACGCTGCTGGCGTGCTCTGTCTAGCCTGAGACATACTGTGCCTGTGATCATAGAACTGGAAGGGGGTGCAGAAGGACGGTGTACTTCTGACCCCAGTGCAACTTGAGGGTTTAAATCCTATGTTGGGAGATTAGGAAGCTTCCAGGTCAAGAGGAATCTCTACCCAAGTAGATCAGCTGAAGAGACTGAGGGGGCTGCCTTGCTGTGTGTTCTGGGGCCCACCTGCAGTTTGTTGTTTCCACTAAGGTAGAGGAAAGGGGGCTTTGCTGTGTGCTGTGTCCCCCCCACCTGCTTGAAGAGGGACTGTGCTGTGTGCTTTGTACCTCAGAAGTGAAATAGTTTCCAGGTGGTAGACCAGTGACGGAGTGAGGTCCTGATTTGGTAGGAGAGTTGTGTCCTGGTGAGTGTTTCCCTGTGAGGGTTATTCCTTCACCCTGACTGGAAGCAAGGGTCCCTACTTGGTCTAAGGTACTTACCTCTGCCAACGAGAGACCCCCAGTTCTAACATCGGTGGAGTAGAGGTAGGATGGGGCATTCTTGCCGTGACCTCCGGTCAACCTGAAGGCGTGGTCCCAAGGTTGTTGGATCAGTGGTAGTGTAGCTACCCTGAGAGAGAGAGTGGCGATTGGCTATTGTGTGCCAGGGGTTACTGCCCCCACTCTGTGGATTGGTTAGGACCTGTGATGTTTGGATGGCTTAGGGCCTGGTCCTGGCTGTGGATGACTAGTGTGTACCAGTGGGGTATCCTAGTTGTGCCAGAGAGCTTTTGTTGAGGGAAATCTATGTGGGTTCAGAGTGGCGAAAAACTGGAAGGTGTCCCTGCCGTGCAGGCCCGTGTCCGTGGTTTTGTCGCCCCAAAGCAGTGAAGTCCATCAGTGTAGTGATTGGTCTACCCTGCGTTTTGGCTGGAAGGGGGATGTGTTGGACCCGGTCCTTTGGGCAGGTTCACCCCGTGACTTTTTGCTTTTTTCTAGCCTGTTTTTTGAACCTGGATTGGTGATTTTAGCCCTCTGCGCACTTTTTCACTGTGGTACAGTGTAAAGTGCGTGTGCTGTCTGTGAATGGATGGTGAGTGACCTGCCCTCCCATAGGAATGAATGGGGAATATGTATGCCCATGGTAGATTCCTGATGCATGGGGAGTGCAGGGTCGAGTTTGATATGTGTGAACTCGTGAGAATGAATGCTGCAGAATGGTATATGCGGCATGGCTGTGTCTAGTCTAGAAGCGCCACTTTTAGAAGTTGGCATAATTGTGTAGTGAGTCTGCTGGCACGTGATTGGCTGATGAGCCTGGCCCAGGAGTGCCTGGGCCTGCTGGTGGATGGACTGTCTGTTTTGAGTAGGACGGGGTCTGCAGGGCCCCGGAGGAGGGGGTCTGAGTCAGCCGTAGATGAAAGGCCCCCATCTGCTGTCAGGGATGGGAGGAAAGAGCGTCTGGTGGAAACAGGCTGTGCCTGTTGGCCCACCCCTGCTGGCTCTCCCTTCTGATGGCCCACTGTCACCTCTGACCTGAGGCTGACAGGAGAAGGAAACCAGATACACCCAGGGCTTAGGGGCTCGCTTACACAAAGACTTCAAAGCCTTTTCTGTGTATAAGAAGGGGCTGTGTTCCCTTCCAATTGGTTCTTGTCTTGTTCTTGTTTCTGACTTGAATCTACAAGGGGTGGGCGCTGCCCAGCCCCTGGATGCCCTGATGGACTGCTGGGGGACTCTTCCTGACTGTCCCCCTGCCTGCTGCATTTCTTGGAAGACTTTGCTGGTCAATAGCGCTTAGGAGCGCTTCATTTGCCTTTCCTAGCGCTTGGGAGCGCTCTGCCTATTTTCTAGCGCTTTGGAGCGCTTTATTGCCCCCAAGCGCTAGAGAGCGCTTTATTTGTATTTACAGCGCTACTTGGCCCCAAGCGCTTAATAGCGCTTTAACTTTTATTGGATTTTGTTTTGTATCGAGGGTGCCACCCCTCGGATCGTGGTTCCCCACCTGCCTACCTCAGGAGAAGGGCCGCTGCGCTGCCCGCAGCGACCCGGAAGTGGTTGGCCGGCCGGCCGGCCAATCCTAGCGTGACCGGCCGGAAGTCCCGCCCTCGCCCGGGGACACGGAAGGCGGCGGCGCCGCGTGTGAGGAGAGGGGGAGAAGATGGCGGCCGTTGCGGGGCTCCCGTGACCGAGAGGGAGCCGAGAGAGAAGGGGAAAAGCCTGGCTGCCTCGTCGCCGGTCTCCCGTGTGGAAAGGGAGACCGGACTTGCTCGGAGCCGAGAGAGAGGTGCCGGTAGCCGGGAGGACGCCGCAGAGAGTGGTGCGACGATGGAGCCTCCCCGCAGCAGAGCCGGTGAGTGAAGGGCTGCGGGGGAGGAAGCTCCGTGATGTTGCTGGCGGTGCCGGTGGAGGCATAAGGTCAAGAGCGGTCCCGTGTGGCAGTGGGCCGCTCCAACGTGAAGATAGTGGTGCGGGAAGGGCGGCCCCGGTTGGCAGTGGGTCGCCCCAGCGTTGCTTAGAGCCCCGAGAGGCTCCGTAGGGGCGCAGGTCAGTGCCTGTGTAGGCACAGCGCCCGGGGGCATTTCTGGGTACTTTAAGGGCCTGAGTTGCTCAAGAGGGGCCCATGCTTGTTATGGAGGAGCCAGTGCGCTCCATGGCCCCTGATGACTGTCAGAGCCTCGTGGCTCCCGCTTCTGGCGCAATTCGTTTAGCGGGGCATTCCTTTTGGTCACGAGTCCCCAGAGGGGGGACTCCAACGGTTGGGGGCATACGTTGTCCCAGAGCCTGTGTGGCTCCAACGTGCGCAAAGGTCAGAGCCCGTGTAGGCTCCAACCGTGGGGGCAGTTTTGCTTCCTGAGGGCTAGTGAGAGCCCTGCCGCAGTTTTGTCTCCAGCTGCCCAGCAATTAGTGGGCAGCTGCACCGTTTAGGTGCAAGATGGAGAGGGGGTCCCTGAGAGGGATAGAGATGGCACAGAGGTGCCCGGCCAGTCACAGCTGCGCAGCACTTAGTGCCAGCTGCAGCGTTTAGGCCCTTGTGAGTGTTCCCAGGTGCCCAGCAAGTAGTGGGCACCTGCATCGTTTAGGCCCCTGACATTGAGACTCAGGGCGTTCTAGCCCCAACAAGGCCAGTTGGCCTAGGGACTGCCACAGGTGGTGGCTTATGTGAGCTTTTGCGCAATTGTATGGTTATTGAACCTCTGAATGTATTTCCTTGCATCATGTGTTATTCCTGCACCTCTGAATGTTTGTAGACATCATGTGACTTTTGCGCTACTGTATTATTCTGGTACCTCTGAATGTATTTTTATTTCATCATGTGCTTTATTCTTAACACCGCTGAATGTGTAGGTTTATGCATTATGTGTTTTTCTTTACTACTCCTCTGAATGTATATTTATGCATCATGGGTAAAGTGTTCTTTCTTAGACCCCTAAATGCTGTGTGATACTTAGGGTGTTGTTCTTGTTAGTACAGGTGGTCCTAGTGAGGTCCTGGTCCCCGGCGTGACAGTCTCCTAAGGGTTTAGGGTTGCGTAGGTGGTACTTACCTGTTCCCAGTAGATACGGGATGTGATCTATAACTGTTACTCTGTGTTACAGTGAAGTTTATATACTTTTATTCTAATTTCTGACAAGTATTTCTATATCTGCGAAGTGTTGGTTCTGACAGTGGCCCATGTGGCCCTGTCTTGTAAATAATCCCTTGTGAATATTGCCGTGCCAGTTGGCACAATGTACATGTGTGATTTCTATCTGATATGTTTTGACAATACAAAAGTTATTTAAATATAACCTTGTGTGGAGTCTCTTTTGTGGTGTACCTAGTATGTTGTTGCGGGTGTGCGCTGGCGCAAATGCTTTACACATCGCCTCCGAGTTTAGCCTAGACTGCTCGTGCCAAGCTACCTAGAGGGTGAGCAGGGGTTATCTTGGCATGTGACTTCCTTGACCTGACTAGAATGGTGGTTTCTGCCTGGCTTTGGCATCAGCCTTAGCCTACCAGAAATAGCCGGTTCTAACACTACAGATGTAGGCAAGCATTTCAGTGCACCACGTAGGGTAGTAATTTCTATATAAATGCTGTAATACAATACTATTGCATCTCCTGCAATATCTGTGCTGTGTCTGTTAATGAAGGCTTATAAATTATTTATTAATCTTATCTTTCTTCTGAGCCTTTCTTTTCCCACACTTTTCTCTTCATCTACCTCTTGATGATCTTTGAAGCCGTTCTGGATTTATTTTTCCTTCTCCTCTCTGCCGTTGTCTATCTTTTCTTCCTCTTCTGTTTATTTAACTTAGTTTAATTTACTTATTCCTTCCATTCATACATTTGTGGAAATATACATTTTTAGGTGTATACTGGTGCAGAGTCACCCTTTTGTCCATGGGTTCAAAAACCAACAAAGTAGAGATCAGCACTGGAGTAGGAATAAATAACAAGGTGTCAGGGTCTATATACTTATTGCTGTCTGAACCACACAGGAGCAGAATGACGATAGATCCCAATACCCTTCTCAGAACCAACCCTGCTAGGTCTTTTAGTATTCCATTGCAGGTAAGTTCTAAGGGGAGGAAAGGGATTGGGACAGAGAAGAGACTGCTCCAATATTCTGCCTGTTGAGCTACGTTGTCATTTTCTTCTTACAACACTGCAACAGTAACATGTAAAAAAAACGTTTTACTGTGCCTTTTAACTTACTGTTTTTTCTATTGTGTATAAATAACTTATCTTACCAGAATGTTTACTGAAGCTTACTTCTCTTCTACTCCTCATGTATTGTTTGCTAGGTTGTATGAGAAGTCTTCACTCAAATCTCTTTTCTTTCGTTCTCAGGTACAATCTGCACTTGAACCTGCTATTCCTTAAAGTAAGACAGATAAGGTAAGTATTTATTTCTGTAATCCTAATTTACGTAGAATTTGGGTTTCTCTTTCTTTCTATTAACTCACTGTTAAGAGACTGGAGTGGGCCTTGAACTGGAGTTTCTGGAGTAGGATGACTGTTTTTTTCTGTCTTTAATTAGTTCTTAAACAATGCTTCAGAACCTTGGTTAAATGTTAAAAGGAAGCTTTCCTTTTATTCAGGCCTTCAGTTTTAATGTTTGCTGGAAGCACAATTTATTTGCACTGGGTTTTAATGTTTGCAGAAGAGTTAATTTATTCTGGCCATAGAACATTACTGGAGTACTTTAACTGGGCCTTCACTTATTTATCTTCAAATTTAACACATGGCAAAAGAAAGAAATATGCCGGGCTTTTGACCCTGACTTCACCTTTTAATTAATTCTCTGAAGAGTGAACAAGTTGCCCGCTTTTGACCCTGACTTCACCTTTTAATGAATTCTCTGAAGAGTGAACAAGTTTCAGTCAAAGAAGACACAGTGTGTTGAAAGGTCATGGGTTTGACAGATTCTGGAACAGCTGAATAAGACAGCTTGATTTAAAAAAGCTTTTTATTTAATCTTCTCAGCTAAGGAAAGCTTTTACTGAAAGGTTGTTCCAGTTTTCAAAGGAAGGAAAATATATTCTGACTTTGTTTCCTTTTTAAATAAAAATGTATCTCTGACACAATAACCTTTTCTCACAGAATGTTTTATATTAGCTAGAAGTTTAACACTAACCTGGTTAGTGAGGGAATGTAGTTCCGATGAACCTAACCCCCACGACGCTGGGAAAGCAGGTGCTCTTCCAATTATTTCTTCAGTGCAGTGCACAGTGGAATGTTGAAGCACACTTCACCAGGTGTTCTGAAGCCTAAAAGACTAGACTGCTAACAGCGGTATGCTGCTGCAGTATGTGTATGTTGGCAGCCATCTTGGAGTTCCATCGGTGCCAACAAGCACTCCAGCTTGAGGGATGAACTGACTTTTGATAACTTAGTAGAGGGGAGATGGTAGCCAGCATTGCGTTAAAAGGAGGAAACCTCCCGTGAGTCCTGACATAAGGTTATTAATCACTCATGAGTGGGACCACGTCCAATGAGTGGGACCACGTCCACACAGCACTCTCAAGTGCTGGAGGAGGTAGTGCACTGAATGTCTTTTATACAGGTTTTATGCAGTGTAAGCAAGTGAACAGAAATAGGAAGAACACGTTTTAGGAATAGTTATCAGCAAACAAGGGCAGATAAAAACTACATGGTCAGCAAAGTGGGAGGGGGAACAGAAATGCTTATGGCAGCAATAGATGATTGACAGTTAACAGATGTACTGGCAGCTACAACTGAGTCAGGAAGTCAACTATAGATAGCACAAGCAGAGTGAAAAGATGAAAGAATTATGAAGAACACCTAAATGGACACCTCAGCCAAAATGGCTGCAGCTTATGCCAAGTAAAATATTCCACACATTGTCCATTCTTTTCACAGTCTCAAGGGCTACCTTCCCTCATTTATTATTGTCACTTGGACAGCACAGCTGTCACCACATAATTATGTGAGAATCACCAGGAGAGGGGCATTGGCTCCGCCCACATGTTGGAAGTCAGGCATACATGTGGTGATTGGGCAGATGTTGTGCTTTTATAAAAGTGCTTGTTCTTCACACAGCTATGATAATTTATTTAATGTATCCTGCTGCCTGAGCTTGAAATTTCAGACGCAATCACATAACATTGTAAAGCTATTAAAGTGTCTTAGATAACTAAATAATATATTGTGTTTTTCTCTGGCAGCAGCAGAGATGGGAGGAGAGCAGTTATTAACTTACATGGATTAGTAGGCCTGGCTTCACAGTGAAACTCGCCTTTTAACCTACACCAACTTTATTGTACAGTTCTCTGCTTTAGCATAAATACATATCCACTCCTATGCTATCATAATGCTTCAAATTACGTACAACATTCCTTTAAAGTCAGACCTGGTGGTATTGCCAATGCTTGATTTACATTTTATTTCCACTATTTCTCTCACCCCTCAACCAGCCTCCTCATCTTGGCAACAAAAGCAGCACTGGTTAAATCTGAGTTATTTATGAGCCTTGGGCACCAATAGTGCTCACAGATGGCAGACAATTGAAATTGAAACCGTTCTGCACTTCAAAGTCATGTTCCCGGGGCTCAATGAGAGAAGCCATGGCTATGTACCTGAGGCTGCTCGTATTGTTAGCAGCAACAAATGGGAGACTGCCCTGCCTCCCCTCCCCCAAATCCTCGCCCCTATGGCACAAGTCAGGGTAAAAAACTTGACCCTGCTCAGTTAACCTCTTGGCCAAACCTCTTTCTCATTTCAAAACTTTACATTGTATTTTACTATCTTCAAGCATTTATCTAGTGCCTCTTAACCGTAACCTGCCCCTGAAATGCTTTGGGTAGATGAGAAACACATTATTCCATTTGGTGTATTTCGTTGCTGGAGTATGTTTTTCTAGAGTGACCTGTAGAAGAGCTTTGGTGTTATGCATAGCGATCCAAGCTTTAAGTGGAATGAAAAAAGCGTGGGGTCTCTAAAAGGTCTGTGACCTGAGGCACTAAACCAACAATCCTTTGCAAAAGGTGTGGCATATATAATTAAGGGTGTGGCATAAGCATGGAAAGTAAAATCTTGTGCTGCCCATTATACCACACAACCAGTATTTTGGTGTCTCTCTGTGAGATTTCATTAAAGACCTATCACACAATAACGGGCATGCACCTAAAACAAGACAAACCTATTGACTTTGTCAATCATTGTTAACAGTATTAGATAAATGAACAATGATTTTGTTGTGAATAATCAGAATTTCTAAAGTTTCAATTTTGAAAATAGGAGTGAATTAAACATTAGAAAGCTTGTGGAAGGGGTGGTAATCTTCAGAGTGTCTCAAGCACTACCAGTCGCATCACTTTTCATTATTTCTTGGTTAGACACCTATGTCACTGATTCTCCGCACATCTTTCCGAAATCCTCCATTTGCTCATCTCATACCTCATCTCTTTCCTTTTCGGCACCCTCATTTCACTCTCTCCTGTATATACGTCCTTGCATCTCCTATACGTACAATGTGCCCACTCACTTGTAAGCACTGCTTTTCTTTTACTTCCATCTTGTCAATATCTCAACAGTGGTGTGCCTCCTTCACACTCATTGGTATAGAGTAATTCTAATTGGTACACATAATCATTGCTTAGTGTGATCTGCGGAGAAGCCAAGGATTGGATAAGCATGTATTTCAAACGCATTTATGGCCTACTGACAGGTATTATGATAAACTCGCACTGCTTTAAGCCTCAACTTTGGAGGTCTCACTTGTGACCTGCTATAAACACCCACCCACAACCTGAACTCACACAGACACATAGAGACGATTCAGTTCCCACAAGATCAATGTGCTGCACGAAAAAAACTACAAACACAACATCGGTGAAAAAGCAAACAGTCTTTAGAGATTGTAAGATTAAGTAAAACATGTAAAGTGTAAACAGGAAGTATGACTTTAAGAGCTTTTACAGTCATTGTTCCCTCATCTGTGTTTTCTGCTTGTAATTTAAGGACATCATTAAAGGGCCCAATAGGGATCGGTTTCAATGTCTGTTTTTATTAGGTCTCGCCTGGCAAAAGCAGCGCATGCGCTGTCTCGCCATGGTGAGGACCTATTGTAATCGATTCAGCCAAAGCTGAATGCGCGAGCGTGGAGATGTACAAAGATGGCTGCTCTCGCTAGTCACAAAGGTAAACATGCACGAGTACGGACAAAAAATTCACGTGCATGTGGACAGCCCGACGCCATCTTTGTTTACTTTAATATTGCCCCTATGCGTGCATGTATACCTTTGTGAATGGCGAGAGCAGCCATCTTTGTACAGCTGCCTGCGCGTGCCCCGCCCTGCCCCCTCCCCTTCAATCCATTTACTGAAGCCGCGCGCTCTCCTCTCAGCCTCGCGAAGCGAACCGAGCCCGGCCAATCAGGTTCAGTACTTCCCCCTCACCCTTTCTCTCCCATTTGGTGCTTCTTTTTCTTTGATGTAGGATCCTTGCTCACACGCAAGAGCTTTTGGTTAATTTAACCTTACGGCTTCAGCCCGCCCTGGCAATGCCAGGACTCACGCAAGCTCCTGGGTTTACTTCATTGCTGCGGCAATATTGGCTTCCGTCACAGCCCCAATTTGAGTTGAGTTAAGCCCTTGCTGGAGAGTAATACGCTGCCATTCCGACACTACTAATGGTAACTAAAGTTCAGTTTAAATATTGATTAAGGCTATCCTTCACTAGCCTTCTGTTTAGCTCCCAGTCCCATGTTCTTTTCACTTGGATTCCCGAATTAATTTATTTTGTGTGAACTTGCTAGCGGCTGCTACAGTACATCTTCAATGGACCGACACACTTGAGTCATTCTTTTTCAACAGGCAATCTCTGATTATTTATATATTTTATACAGTTTACAATTATTCAAGACATGTTTTTAAATAGACACTCTGGGGCCCATTAGGATAGCGGGCGGAAAATCATTCTGACCGCCATGGAGGCGGAAAACAACTGTCCGCCGGGACCGCGGATAAACGGGCGGCAAATTAGGATTAAGCATGGGCGTAAAATCCGTTCCGCTCGTGGATTTTTCGGATTTTCGGCAAATTCGCAATCCGCGAACTCTCGCGAATTTGTCGAAAATCCGTGAATTCGCTCGCGGCGGATTTTTTGCTTGGTGATACAATATTGCGGCGCGCGGCGTGGTTCACGGCGTTCACTTTCCGTCATTCAGCGTTTGCCGAGTTGTTTTTCTCGATCATATTTTGCGAGTGCTGCGCCATTTTGGATCTTGCCGCGGGATCCCGCGGGAGTTTGGCGCCCGCGAATACGTAATCGCGGCTTGCCACCTTGCACAGCACGCCTCGCGAGAGTTCGCAATTGCGAACACGTAGTTGCGGGGGAAAGGAACAATCTTGCACTCGCGAAATAGAGATTTAGCAATTCTGCACAAGAAATCCACCAGCAAACAGGATAAACCTTCAGAAAATGATGATTTTTATCAGAATCACTCCTCAGGTTGACATTTGCATGGCCTTTTTTTTTGCAAGGAGTCCATTTTTGGGGGGGGGAGGAAGGAAGTGCCCCACAGTCTCCAACTTCCTGTTCCTGTCCAGCAGGCTCCTCCCAGTGCTTTCTTCATGTGCTGGTCACTTTCATTTGGACATTGACCTGGAAGGATTACTTTTTGTGGGTGCTGTTGGATATTTGGATTTGAGGCCTTTTTGACTTTCTTTGGATCACTTTTGGATTAGAAATCAACTTTCACAAGTAAGTTTGTTTGGGGCATTACAGTTGCTGCAATTACAATTTTGGAACTTTTTCAGAACATTAAAAAAAATATATTGTGGGTAGCCACAGTATCCAGTAGGACCAGTGTTGGTTATGGGTGCATGATACAACTGTTTTGTTGAATTTAAACACCATTGAGGCCATGGATGGGCTTGGATTGTGCTGATTTTTGTTGTTTTTGTCGTTTTTTGGGGCTGCTGGTGGGGCCCTTTGCCCAGGGGTGGTGAGTGTTGCATAGGCCCAGTCTTTCTGTGGGGTGTCCTCTTGAATTTAAACACCATTGAGGCCATGGATGGGCTGGGATTGTGCTGTTTTTTTGTGTTTTTTGTCGGTTTTTTGGGGCTGCTGGTGTGGCCTTTTGCCCAGGGGTAGTGGTGCATGGACTGAGTGTGCCTGTGGGGTCTCACTCTCTTTAAGGTAAACATCCTGGATGGCATTGGATTGTGGTGATTTTTGGGTGTTTTTCTGTTTTTTTGGGGTGTACTGTTGATGTGGACTGGCCATGTGGGTGGTGGTGGTGGCCATCTTGAGTGCTGGCTGGTACAGGCAACATGTGCTTGGGGTGCAAGGGGCCATTTTGAAGAGAGGCAGTGTCTGAGGCCTGCACTTATTTAGCCTACTTTTCATCCATTATCCCCAGGGGGAGTGAGTGTTGCATGGGCCTAGTCTTTCTGTGGGGTGTCTTCTTGAATTTAAACACCATTGAGGGCATGGATGGGCTAGGATTGTGCTGATTTTTGTGGTTTTTGTCGTTTTTTGGGGCTACTGGTGGGGCCCTTTGCCCAGGGGTGGTGAGTGTTGCTTGGGCCCAGTCTTTCTGTGGGGTGTCCTCTTGAATTTAAACACCATTGAGGCCATGGATGGGCTGGGATTGTGCTGTTTTTTGTGTTTTTTGTCATTTTTTTTGGGCTGCTGGTGTGGCCTTTTGCCCAAGGGTAGTGGTGCATGGACTGAGTGTGCCTGTGGGGTCTCACTCTCTTTAAGGTAAACATCCTGGATGGCATTGGATTGTGGTGATTTTTGGGTGTTTTTCTGTTTTTTTGGGGTGTACTGTTGATGTGGACTGGCCATGTGGGTGGTGGTGGTGGCCATCTTGAGTGCTGGCTGGTACAGGCAACATGTGCTTGGGGTGCAAGGGGCCATTTTGAAGAGAGGCAGTGTCTGAGGCCTGCACTTATTTAGCCTACTTTTCATCCATTATCCCCAGGGGTAGTGAGTGTTGCATGGGCCTAGTCTTTCTGTGGGGTGTCTTCTTGAATTTAAACACCATTGAGGGCATGGATGGGCTAGGATTGTGCTGAATTTTGTGGTTTTTGTCGTTTTTTGGGGCTGCTGGTGGGGCCCTTTGCCCAGGGGTGGTGAGTGTTGCATGGGCCCAGTCTTTCTGTGGGGTGTCCTCTTGAATTTAAACACCATTGAGGCCATGGATGGGCTGGGATCGTGCTGTTTTTTTGTTTTTTGTCGTTTTTTTGGGGCTGCTGGTGTGGCCTTTTGCCCAGGTGTAGTGGTGCATGGACTGAGTGTGCCTGTGGGGGTCTCACTCTCTTTAAGGTAAACATCCTGGATGGCATTGGATTGTTGTGATTTTTGGGTGTTTTTCTGTTTTTTTGGGGTGTACTGTTGATGTGGACTGGCCATGTGGGTGGTGGTGGTGGCCATCTTGAGTGCTGGCTGGTACAGGCAACATGTGCTTGGGGTGCAAGGGGCCATTTTGAAGAGAGGCAGTGTCTGAGGCCTGCACTTATTTAGCCTACTTTTCATCCATTATCCCCAGGGGTAGTGAGTGTTGCATGGGCCTAGTCTTTCTGTGGGGTGTCTTCTTGAATTTAAACACCATTGAGGGCATGGATGGGCTAGGATTGTGCTGAATTTTGTGTTTTTTGTCGTTTTTTGGGGCTGCTGGTGGGGCCCTTTGCCCAGGGGTGGTGAGTGTTGCATGGGCCCAGTCTTTCTGTGGGGTGTCCTCTTGAATTTAAACACCATTGAGGCCATGGATGGGCTGGGATTGTGCTGTTTTTTGTGTTTTTTTAAGGTAAACATCCTGGATGGCATTGGATTGTGGTGATTTTTGGGTGTTTTTCTGTTTTTTTGGGGTGTACTGTTGATGTGGACTGGCCATGTGGGTGGTGGTGGTGGCCATCTTGAGTGCTGGCTGGTACAGGCAACATGTGCTTGGGGTGCAAGGGGCCATTTTGAAGAAAGGCAGTGTCTGAGGCCTGCACTTATTTAGCCTACTTTTCATCCATTATCCCCAGGGGTAGTGAGTGTTGCATGGGCCTAGTCTTTCTGTGTGGTGTCTTGAATGTAAACATCATGGATTGCATGGGATTGTGCTTATTTTTCTGTGTTTTTCCATTTTTTGGGGTGTATAACTGAACTGATGTTCCTCTGTCTTCCATTGCTTTTAGGTGCACAAGACTCTAGAGAACCACCAGTGCCAGGAAGAAGTCCTGCAGCGGTGTGTGTGTGCAGCATAACGTCACGCGACGTCACGTCTGGACACAGACAACTCTGCAACTCGTGCAACTGCTGCCTGCTGTTCTGAAGAAGATGGCCCCAAAAAAAGTTACCCGTAGCTCCTCTAGCAAGAAAGTTGCCAGTAAGGAGCAGAAGAAGCAAGTTACCAAGGAGACTGGTGTGCCGGCCGCCCCTTTTTTTGGGAGTAAAAAAAAATGTATGCCTGCAGCAGCAGCGGGATCTGCTGGGGACCAAGCTGGGAGCAGCACCCCCGCTCCATTGGGCTCAGTGCCACCACCACCACCACGCCAACTTAAGTCCAAGCCCTTCAGTGCTGCAGAGGCACTTAGTATAGTTGTTCAATCACCATCGACCAGTGATGTTGGCTCATCGCAAGAAAGTAGCAGCAATGTCCCTTAATCAACACAGGTTGTTGTAACTCATCTGACGAGTGTTGAACAACCACAGCCGCAACAAAAACCACATATGCAAGTACAAGCCCAAGTACATGTGGAAGGAGAGGCAGCGCAAGGAGATGCGCAAGCAGAGGTGCATGGAGGGACCCAAGTGCCCACAATAGTTGTTCCTCCCGAAGTAGGGGCACATCAGGAAATCGACAATCAAGGCGAGGTATCATTTGAGGAAGACACTCCTCCTGATGATCATTCATTGTCTTCCACACCCCTAGCAAGGAAGAGATCAAGGGTGGTGTCTACATCTTCTTCAAGCACACCTCCTTCTGATGATACGGATCAAAATTGGGAACCAGCACCACTGCCGTCTGAGAGTGAGGCACATGATCTGACAAAGGTAGTTAAGCGTAAAAGGAAGCTCGTCCAAAGTCTCAGAGTTATGGAGTGTGATGATGAGGCTCAACAAGAAGTGGCGGATACTGCTGCTGATGAAGACTCAGACAACGACGACCCAGTCATCATAAAGGTCACTGCAGCCCCAGCGGGCATGCAGCAAACAGACATTTTGACCCTAGCACGAAAAGCTGCTGAGCGTGATGATGATGATGTTGTCGACGAGGAGGCAGTGGAAACACCACAATCATTGGAGTTAAGTACACCAACTCGTACCGCTTCCATATTTCTTTCTCACAAGAAGGGACCTCCATCCACCTCGACCTTAATTAGTGGCGGTGAAAGTGCACAACGTACAAAAGTTGGGCAATCCAGATCCTCCACTTCATCTGGCATTAGCAGCATGACCACCACCACCAGTATCGCCGCCTCCTCCAGGCCCCACAGACACTTCAAGTCACCAGTTTGGGACTTCTTTACTGTTTGCCCAAAAAGGGAAAAGTTCGCCATTTGTACCCTTTGTAAGCTTGCAGTTAGTCGTGGTAAGTCAGGTACCAACTATGGTACCGGAGGCCAGAGAGGTCATCTTGAAAGACAGCACAATGTCCTATGGTTTGCGCACCTAAATGCGATCAAGGAAGCCCGAATTGGAAGTCAAGAAAACGTTGATGTTGCATCTGATGATGACAAGGAGGAAGAAGACGTGTCAAACACTTCACTTACACCCAGTACCCCTGTCAGCAGCACACCCCATGTGAGGCACACTAAGAGTGTTGGAGCGAGTGAGACACCAACGCGCAAAAGTTCACCAGCGAGCATAATTAAGTCAACGAAGTCATTATCATCCCGTAAATGCTTGGTCCAGGGCAACATTAGAACCATGTTTTCTTCAGACGCGCCATATGAACGCAACCACCCACTGACGCGTCTGTATAACACTAAGCTGGCTAAAATGCTAGCTGTGGACCTTCTCCCTTTTTCTTTTGTAGAAGCGGTAGGTTTTCTAGAATTAGTGGCAACGCTCTGCTCTAAATGGAAGGTTCCTAGCCGGTTCTATTTTGCCAGAGTTGCGGTTCCAGCACTACATGAAGATGTGCTAGAGGCGATTGGGGCAGCTTTGCAGAAGAGTGCTGTTCACACAATACATCTGACAACAGACATGTGGACCAGTGGCGCAGGCGCTGATTACATGTGCATCACTGCACACTGGGTCTCTTTTTCAGGGGTTAAAGCAAAGCTAAACGCAGGTGTTGACCCGGACCAAGTTTTTAAAGCTGCTCGGAAACATGCAACACTAGCCATGTTTGGCTTGGAGAAAAGTCACACAGCACGAAACATTTTGGACGAGTTTAACAAAAAGGTCTTTCACTGGCTGTCCCAAAAAAAACGCCGGATTGGTTATGTTTCCACAGATAATGGCGCCAATGTAGTTAAGGCCATGGCGCTGGGTCACTATTTCAGAGTGCCGTGTTTGGCGCACTGTATCAACCTGGTAGTTCAAAAATTCTTGAGTGATAAAGACAGTCCAGCGTGCGAGGTAATGGCCACCTGCCGCAAAATGTGCAACAATTTCAGCCATTCTTTTAAGGCCCGGAAGCATCTGAGGAGCCTGCTACTTGAACGTCGAATGCCAGTGAAAGCACTCATCCAGGAGGTGGCAACACGTTGGAACTCAACCTTCTACATGCTTGAGCGTCTGTATGAGCAGTATACGGTACTCGATCACTATTTCCTAAAAGAGGGTACAGCTCAGAAGGACCTGCGGATGGGTGCGGCGCAATGGGACATAGTTAAAAGCCTGACAGACATGCTTCGTCCTTTTGAGTTCTTCACGCGTGCAGTCAGCCAGGAGGACTGTAATTTGGGAAAAGCTATCCCATTGTTGTGCATGCTGGAGCACCAACTGAAGGCGGTGTCTTCTGAGTTAGAAAAAGATGAAAAAAACAAAGACCCTTTTCTTTTGTCGGAGAAATTATTAGAGCGCCTACGTGGTGATGAACGTCTTAAAAAGATCAACTCAGAACAGCATTACATTTGTGCTACTATTCTGGATCCACGCTACAAAAAGGCGCTGGCAGGCCAAGCATTCTTTCCTTTTGCTGATGAAGATGTTAAAAAGTACAAACGTTGGCTAGCCTGGTCAGCCAAGAGGTTTGAAAAAGAACGGCAGGATATTGAATGAGAAGGCAGTACATCAGCATCAGCATCAGCAGGCCATCCCCAGTCAAAAGAATCCACTTCTGCACCTGTGGCTGTGGCACAAGTGACCTCTCAGCCGTTAAAGACACCGGCAACCGGATCATCTGCACCACACACAAGAGTAACAGTGGCTGCTGAAGCGGATTGGCTAACTTTGCTTGGGTATGGTTCTCAAAAAAAGGTCACAGGCACAGCAAAAAGTAAGCAAAGTGGAGGAACCGTTGAGGACCTTGAGTCGATGGTGCAGGACTATCTGAATGACTCAACAGAGGTCTTTCTTAATGATGAGCCATTGCAGTATTGGCATGGGAAAAAACAATTGTGGCCACAGCTCTCCAACCTGGCTATAAACTATTTGTCTTGCCCACTCGCAAGTGTGTCTTCTGAACGTGTTTTCAGTGCTGCTGGTGGCATTGTAACTCCCAAACGGAGCCGCCTCTCGCCCAAAAATGTGGAGAGGCTAACAATGATCAAGATGAATCAGCACCTCATACCACCAGATTACAAAGTACGAGAAAGCACGCCGCATGAAGACGAGGAGACGGCAACGTAGATGAGGGGATTTGTTCTCTGTTCGGTGACGCTGACCTCATCCTGCCTGAATTCGCAGAGTATGATGACGAAATCTTCTTCTTATTCCCTGACACCGAGCCCTGAAAATGAGACAATGAATCAATAACTTTCTTTTTCGTCCTTATTCACTTTTATTCCTGTGTGTCTGTCTTTCTTTGTTTTGCACAGTTAATTTAATTCAAACTTTAATCACCTAATCCCAAAAACAAGCCCATCAGCAGAACTGTCTTCACTTGTTTGCTTATTGATTTGAAGGTGCCGCAGTCTACATTCCTCAGGTTCACAAGTTCAGAAGAACATGCTCCTCTATCCTCCTCCTCCTATTTCCCTCAAAGCAGAGGGCTGGATTACGCCCAATGAAGAAAGACTCAGCACTTGTGGGGGTGTTCTACTTCTTTGCGGGTGAGTTGACGGCTCTGGGCCCATTGCTGTGAAGCTCTAATAACGGATAAAAGTGTTTTGGACCAAATATGAGGCGGAAATTTCTTGCAGTTTTTGCTGACTTGCTTGCCTTTGCAGTGCTCTTTGGTGGGGTTCCGGGTGTTTGTGGGTGAGTTTTGGGGTCTGGGAGCACTGCTGCGACAGTCTAATCTTGATTGCATTTGCTTTTCAGGAAATCCGTGGTGGAAAACAGGAGTTATGATGATGACCTAGCTGCACAGCGCGTTTGGACCGAAGGCCGAGAGATATTGTAAGTATGAGATTTTGCTTTTTGGCTGTTTGGGGGTGTTGTCGCGTGCTTTTTTGCGGGTGGGTTGGCGGGTCTCTTGGGGCATTCCTGGGAAGGTCTAATACCGGATAGAAGTGGTTTGGACAAAATCCATAAGGAAAAGCCTTTTGGCACTTTTTGTAACTTAGGGTTCGTTAGGGTTAGCCCTAGCAGCAGGATTGCATGTGTTTTGGGGTGTTCTAGATTTTTGCAACTGAGTTCTGGGGTCTTAGAGCACTCTTGGAGCGATGCTGGCTATGGATACTTTTGCTTGCTTGCAAGTGGTTTGAATACAATCCACGGTGGGTAAGGGTGTATTTGGGCCTACTTTTCCTTTCAAAGTACGTTTTGTCACCATTTTTCTGCTAGGCCTCGTTTTTTGAGATCTGATTGGGTGTCTTCTACATTTTTGTGACTGGCTTTAGTAAGGGTCTTGGTGGGAGCATTGCTGGGAAGGTCTAATTTTGTTCTAAAACACAGTTTACAGTACACCTAGCTTGAGGGGAAAGATCCGCTAAATTAATTTGGCCATACTTATTTATCCTTAAAAAGGTGACTCAGACAGATTACGCAATTTCAAAAATATTGTACTGTCTATTAGGAAAATCGAAGTGTGACTTTTTGCACCACACTGCGTACATACCTTATATTTATTTATCAGTGGTATTGTAATAGCACTTCCTGTTTTCCGTTCAATAATTACAGGCCAGGTTTCAGTCAACATCCGCCAGGCAGGCAGTGGACAGGGTGTCTTCTGTCAGTGGTCACTGGTCACCAACATTGATGGACGAAGCGTCAGCTGGAATGGAGGAGTGCCGCTAATAAGAGGAATTGTTTGCTGCATGCAACTTACTTACCAAATTCAACAGGACAACTCCAACAACATACAGAATACAGATACAGTATCCATTGTTTTCTTCTATGAGTGTGACTGCATGTGGTTAGCTTTAGTTTGTACCCAAAGATTTCTTTATCTTCAATTATTGTTTGTCCATGCTGTGCTTTTTTTTTCTTCTCTCAACAAAACCTACCCAAAAAGAAACCCCCATTCCCATCCATTTTCCAAACCCTAACCCTCTTCCCCCGGGCTGTGTGGTTGTGCTTGATGTCTGACTAAATGACATCAATAATGCCACACACTTGCTGGGGAGGATAAGGTCATAGCAACAGGCTGGTGAAGGAATACGAGGATATATTCTAGACTTACTGAGCTTCAGTACTATTTCTTGTAGTAGTAGGAGCCAATGTCAAATTAATTCAACGCAAGTACTAGTTATACTTGCAATACTTTACCATTTGTTAGGCTACATTGTGGCACTGTTCTAGTGTACTGTCACCTGCTATATTCTCTATCGTACCGTAACCGTTGTAATGCTACAGTAAGGACAAACCAGGTTTCGTTTTCTTTTTTTCCATAGGCATGCAACTGCCACTGTGTCACACCACTAGTACCACCGCAACGAGGAAATTTCATCCGCCCAGGATTGCCAACCTTAATCCCCATTTCCGGTGGAACCAGCCCTGGGCCTAGCCCTAATTTCTAACACAAATTACAGGTAAGATAAGCGTTTGGTGGGAGGTAGTATAATGGAGTATTAGGACTAGACGAGAGATTGACGGTAGTACTACTAAAGTCCTAGGACTCTTCAGGAAAACAAACTTACTGTTAAACCCCCACCCACCAGACTGAAAAGCAGTAAAAAACAGGTATGGTCAGATAAAGTTTAAAAAAGTATATTTATGTAGCCCTAACAAAATAATCTCCCTTAAGACCCTCCCTAACCCCAACGATTGTCTTTCAAAAGTCCCAAAAAGAACCCAACTCCCAAATCCCACCCCCCAAAAGTCTCTAAAAAAAGGGCAAGGGACACTCCACTACTGGAGGGTGCTGGTGAATTTTGCGGCCAGGGCATCATACTCCTTGCGGAGGGTGGCATGGTCGAAGCGGAGGCCCTCCACCAAGTTCTTATAGTTATGGACCTCCTGCTCCAGGTACGACACTCTGAGTCCTAAGCGGCGCTGGCGTGCCTTACAACTCCTGTGGGGGGCAGCTGGTCTTTTTGCTGCTTGGCGGTTGGCTTTGTTAGCCCGGCTCCGTACCGCTGGAGCACTGCGCTGGTTGGCAGCCCGTGGGGGCACGGAGGAGGATGCAGCTGTCCCAGTGGAGGATGTTGTGGGTCCACCGGTTGACAGCGTGTCCTCCTCCTCCAGGGTCACCAGCCGCCGATATTCGGCGACAGTGGCATCCAGCCTCCGTTGCCGGGCCATTCGAGCCTGCTCCCTCCGTGATGTCGATTTGGAAGGAGCAACTATATGAAGAAAGAAAGACATAGTCTGTAACCAATGCTCCTTAACATTAATAACACAAAGTTATTGAGCCGAAAGTTGTGTCACAGTACAAGAAGCAAATTGAAAGCACAGTACATAACTATTGAGGACAGTATCTATCTAACCTCCCACTTCTGCATCCTTGCTCTAACATTAGTGGGAGTTTAATGAACAAATTCTACGACCACTATGGACTTCCATTACAGTCGACTATGACAGTACACCAGTCTTATTCTTCTTCTTCTCTCTTGTTTAGGAAAATTGGTACGTTATCTTATGCAAGCCGGCAGAATGCCAGCGCAGTGAACTTGCACCCGAGAAAAACAGACGCACACCATGATGAGTGAGACAGACTTGCGTTACTGTACCGGTCCAGTACATGCAGGTGGTGAAGCTATTACTTTTCTATTACGGGTGGCACTGAGAATACTCTGTTACAAGGGCTACTGCTTAATTAATTTACCTTTCACCCTACAGTGCAAATGAGTACTAGAAAAGGAAAATTAAGAAGCTAAATAATTTGATTATCTATCACTTCACATGGGATGTATTTGATGACATATGGGATGACTTTAGGTGCTTTGCTTATTATTGAGTGAACAGTGATACACCCACACATGAATGACGTACTACTACTAAACTAAAGTTATTAAGAGAGGTACGGAGTGTCCACCGTAATAACCGGATATATGCTGTGCTTGCAGTAGCAATACAAACTACTGCTACTATTCATGGTAGTATTGGACAAATTTACAATTTCTTTTCCTTGCCTTCCCTACACTGGAACGGACGTGCGGGTGCGGTGTTACATGCTCTTCAAGGTAACACTTAGTTCATCCAGTGACCATCTACTCTCTCTAGATTCACATGTGCTATCTAAGAGTCAGATAATACCATGCTCCAGGCATCCATCCATTCAAAGTATATGCACACATACAGTTTCTGTTTCACCCACCCAGGCTGTTGTCCTTCCACCTATCCTTGCTTCATCATTGACCCAGCCATGCACCATACCATATTCTTTCCTTCCCAGCCACCTCGGGGGCCAAGCAAACACATATCATTCTTCTTTGCCAGCCATCATAAAATTTCTCGTCCTTCCACACTTACTTACAGCCTTCTTTCGCTTTTCGTTCATCCCATCCATCAAGTTCATCTAAGATCTTATTGGGATTCTTCTCACCAAAAACTTCACAGCTAAGTCGAAGTACATTTAGAGGAGGCTACTACCTGGTTGATTTATAATACACCCGTGCAGAAAGCACACTATGCAGTCTTCAATCTCAATAAGTAAGGAATATATAGCTTACCTCTTCCCGCCACCACCGTGCGAACCCTCACAGGAACGTCCGGCACTTGCACCGCCTCCTCCCCAGAGTCCTCGCCCAACACCACCACCTCCGCGCTGGCCCCGCCACCAGATGTTCCACCTATAAAGTACATTTAAGAATGTTAGAATACACCACTCACTACTATATAATATTTGGTATAGGAGGAATAAACAAATGTTAAAAAAACGAAATACAATGTAATAATTTGTAACTGTCTACTCTAAAGTAAAAATGTCCCTTTTTCCACAAGAAATGTGTCCAATTAATCGTTAGCACTAAGCACTTTTCCATTTTCAGTTAAACGTTTACTTTTATGACAAATTTGATTTTAATAAATGTGTTTACTTTTAATAAAGCTTTTAAACTTAAATAGACTCTGTGGTTTTTGGTCCTCCAGACTAGAGTGGATGAGCTAAAGGTTTTGGAATTTTTGCAAGCATGAGTGCCTCTGGCACTTCTTGACTCTGACTCCTTACTCTTGTCCTGCGTTGGATAATCTAATGATCATTGGGGATCAATCATCGGTGACTTTGGGAGCTAAATGACTCTGCCACACTATCTAGTCAGTAAGGAGATTGGGGGTTCTTCAAAGTCTGATATCACTGAGGTATGTGGAAAGAAAGTCTACCTGCGCCTATTATAATTGATAAACAATGCACTATTTAGTGTTCATAGTTCGGTTTGTGCAGATTTGTCCCTGCAACAGTAGTAGAATGGATTGTCCTCCTATCCAAACCAAAAGTAAAGTAGTATCTTATTCTTTCTTGGTGGTCATTCACCTTTTTATTGTTGGCAATTGTCAAAGCATAAACATTTAGAAGACTTGAAAAGATATTATGGACAATATCAGAGGACTGCACTCAGTGCATAGAGCTATTGCTGACTAGAATGGGAGTCCAATGGAATTGCCAAATGTGCAATCTTAGTTAGCTACACAGACAGACTAATAAGAATAATCTAGTAATACCACAGGGAGTCATAGTCGAGGCAGGATAAGAATTTAGATCCAGTCTACAAGAAGATCAAAGACGATTTAGAAAAAATCGAATGAGGAACGCTAGGAAAAAATAGGTACTCTATATTAAAATTAAAACTTACTGGGGCCAGCAAAGGAGCCCTCGCCTGCCCGCTCCTGGCCTGCATCCTCCTGAACAGCACCCTCCTCCTCCTCCTCCTGTGTCCTCTTGCCCTTGGGGGGAGCTGATGTACAACATGAAAGAAAGAAAGACCAGAAAACATGGATGAGATTTGTCAACCAAATCAAACATTTCAAAAGAACAATAACAAAATATTTTGGAGAAATAGCAAATAGATAGACAACTATTCCACGGGATATATTGACCTATCTCATGTGGTATACTACGTTATTCGTATTGCCTGATTTGCGGACCGTTGACTTTGAAAGTTCCTATGTAACTCACTAAACAGACTACTAAAAAGGTTTGCCTAGGCCTTGCAGGCAGCAGTCCGCAGCACGCGAAGTGACAGACAAAGTCCATCCTGCTTGCAGATCAGTGAATACTCAAACTATCAATCCACCGACCACCACCACTATTTCTTCTTATAGCCATGTGTCTAAAAGGAAGTACTGGACTTCAGTCTGTTGGGGCTGATTTAGAAGTCCCTTGCGGCTCACATTCCTCCGGCGCAAGGGAGGGCGTTCCTGCGCAGGAACGAATCCTAAAAGTGGCTGAGGGAAATCTACAAGATGTCAATCAGTTACTTTTAGGACAATGATGCGTGATTGAAACCCTGCGCCTGCTTGAAGCCGACGTACGGCTTGATGCAGCATTGGGGAGATAGGGCACCCCAGAGCATTGCTGGAGCTGCGCTATCGTTGGCACGCAACTCCAGCAATGCGCCGCCTTTACGGCACAGATGCGTAAGGCTTCTGTGACGTTTTGGGCCCATGGGTGGTGGTGGTGGCATGGCGCACAATTACTGCCGCATCCCTGCTACTTTGCAGGGATGCGCCGGTAATTGAAAATATGACCCTTAGTGTCTAGCATTATGCAGTTCTTTACACTACACTCATACATAATTTCTCAGGCCAATGAAATGAACACAAAATACAAAACAAATAAGCATAGTAGCAAGCAAGGCTACTGAGAAGGAGAGCAGTGCACCTGAAATGCATAGAAGATTTTGAAATATAATTTACCTACAATGTAATCGGCAGCATTATTGCTCTTGGTAAAGAACAAAGATGTGCAAATAACAGAGCCGGATAAAACAGAGTAGTGATGAAATAGCTAGAAATAGCTACTACTACTCACCAAGCCCGGGGACCTCTACGCCGAGCGCGTCCAGCAAGTCCCGTTCCCGGTCCATGACATCCGTCCAGCGGTGGGTGGCCTGGTTATAGGTGCGCCGGACCCCAGAGAGCTTAAACATGGCCCGGCACACCTTCTCCCACTGCTTCCGGCGCTCCCGGATGCCATAGCCGGTTGCGATCTTGCCGCCTCCCAGGATGGTCTTGGGGAGGCGGCGCTGGACGTAGAAGATTAGTGCGCCCACCTCCTCCGCGCTAAAGATCTCCCGTGGCATCACTTGCTCCCCCCTCAAACGCCCGCATGGGAGCCGGGCACAGGGTGCGGGACCCTTCCCCTTCTCAGGGTGCTTCCCGGCTCCCTTTACCATGGTCTGGGCAGAAATGAAGTTAAATGATAAAGAAGAAATAGAATAGGGAAGAAGAAAAGAAAAGAGTTTAAAAAAGTAGTTTAAAATTAACTAAAAGTAGCAGAAAACACAAAAATATAGAGCTAGAAAAATAGAGGGATAGATAATAAGTAAAATAGATCAAATAAACTTCAAACAAGCAAAGGATGGCAGAGATTCAGAGAGGATATAGAAAGCATGCCCAGAACCATAGCAATGAATGAGAAACAAGATGGCCGCGCCCATTCACGACCGCGTGGGTAAGTTCGCGCGAGATTTTCCTCGCGATCACGCGCGAAATTGTACTAGCGAGCAGCACACTTTGCGAGATTACACATAGCGGCCGGAAACGGAATTACGTCACGCAAACAAGATGGCCGCGCCCGTGTACGACCGCTAGGGTAACTTCGCAAACGTATAGCTACAAGCGCCTTGCGAACACGCAAAAAATCACGCGAACATACACGCCGCAAAAAGAAAAATTGTGTATTCGCACGCATTCGCGGCTTCCGAAATCGATCTCGCACGGATTTGCGCCCCGCAAATCGCGCGAAATTGCAGAAAAACGATTTTTGCTAAACTGAAAGCAATCAGCAGGTGCAAAAGTTCAAACTTAACATTAGTAACCATTCACTCTAGTGCTTCCTGAGGGGCCCCACCAGAGTTCAGTTGCCTATTTGCAACTATTCCATGACCCTGCTATGACCCAAACAGCAGGCTCATAGAATAGCTACAAGTAGACCATAAAGGTCCTGTGAAAAAAAATTGCACTGCAACAGAAAGCAAATTACAGATAAGGAAGGAAGCAGGTGCCAGCCACACTGGAAGTTTCAAAATTACTGACACATTAATCACCCCCTAATTAATTCATGGCAGTTGAAGAAGGGCAGGTGTGCTTGCTTTCACTGCAACAGAAAGCAAATTACAGATAAGGAAGGAAGCAGGTGCCAGCCAGACTGGAAGTTTAAAAATAAGTGACACATTAATCAACCCCAAATTAATTCATGGCAGTTGAAGCAGGGCAGGTGTGCTTGCTTTTTTTCACCCCCATAATCTACAGTGATAAACAAACCTAATGGGTGGCAGTGAGGATGTACCAGAGGGTGGCATGGGTGTACCAGAGGGTGGCAGTGGTGAAACAGAGGGTGCTGTGAACCTGTGATGATAAACCAGACGTAGAAACAACATAGTCGCGGCCGTTGCGAGCCGAAAAGTAAGTTCGCAATTGCGAAATGGTCCACAAATCCTCACGAACGCTCGCCAACACAAAAAAATTAATAATCCGCGAGAGTTCGCGGATTTTGCGTATTGCGAATCCGTAAATACGCAAATTCGCGTACGCGAGATCCGCTAGATCCGCCCATGCTTAATTAGGATCAACCACCAAAAAAGACCGACCGCAACGGTAGCGGGCTACCAAAAACCGCCTGACGCGGGCGGTGACGACCCAGAACCGACCACTGCGGTCGGAAAAGCAGCAGAAAAGCTACACCCCGCCGCAAGCATAGCGGAGACACCTCACGGGAAATTAGGATTTCCTTGATGGTTCCGCGGTACAAACTGCTGTTTCCGACCGCCGCGGACGCACACTGCAGTGAATGGGAGAGACAGCAGAAGAACTTCAGCATAGCCACCGCAGCGGACGGTACATGAAAAACATGGCGGACGAAGGCAAAACACTGCAACAATGCCTAACTGAGCAGAAATCAAAGTAGCCATGCCCCACAAATACACAAAACACATACCAATGATAAAACAAATGCAAAAAAAATATTAGAATTCCCAGGACAACACCCACTATACACCTCACAGCAAAGGCCCAATTGGACACACCCACAAAGCTGAGTATACATACAGTCCCTTTACTGACCACAATCCTTTACAACACTCCAGAAGAGAAGGCCAAACACCACATCTGACAGGAGAGGCAAAACAACACAACACACACACCACCACCACCACCACCATCACCACCACCATCACACCAGCACCAACAATCCTCCAGGACACAACACACCTCACACCTCAACACCACACCCACCACACACACCCCTGCACCCACAAACTCTGCAAACACCAAACACCATGGCAGCACAGAAAATGCCAAAATTCACAGAGGGTGAGTGGATAGTCATGGTCAATGAGATAGTGAGAGTGGAACCACAACTGTTTGGTAGCCTGGTCCAACAGACACCATTAGCCACAAGTACACAAATGTGAGAAAGGATAGTCCACAGGGTCAATGCAGTAGGGACCACCCCGCGATCCAAGAAGGAGATTATAAAGCGGTGGCATGATCTCAAGAGGGTTGTCAAGGAGAAGAGGAGCAAGAACTGGGAGCTGGCGAACCGGACTGGCAGTGGCCCTCCCATCCCACAGAAAACATTCACACCATGGGAGGAGAAGGTGCTTGCCATACGGCATCCTGAGAGTCTCACAGGAGTAGCTGGGGGAACGGAGGCTGGTAAGTACAAACAAATGGCAACCAACACACTGATAAGTACTTCCTTGCACAACCCAAAAACCATTGCACGGTTCACCCTCACCTAACAGGTAGGCAGCCAACCTCACTGGGAGACATGTTTGGGGGTGGGTGACCTGCACTACCACTTCCAGCATGCCCCCTGTCCCACACTCCAGCAGCATGGAGGCCTCCCCCACCCAGGAGCATGTGTCAGCTATTGCACTGTCCACCCCCACCTAACAGGTAGGCAGCCATACTCACTGGGAGACATGTTTGGGGGTGGGAGGCCTACACTACCACTCCCAGCATGCCCCCTGTCCCATACTCCAGCAGCATGGAGGCCTCCCCCACCCAGGAGCATGTGTCAGCCATTGCACTGTTCACCAAACAGACTTACAGGTAGGTAGCTATATTGTATTGGAGGACTGTTTGTGGGTGGGAGGCCTGAACTACCACTCCCAGCATTCCCCCTGTCCCACACTGCAGCAGCATGGAGGCCTCCCCCACCCAGGAGCATGTGTCAGCCTTTGCACTGTCCACCCCCACCTAACAGGTAGGCAGCCATCCTCACTGGGATACATGTTTGGGGGTGGGAGGCCTGCACTACCACTCCCAGCGTGCCCCCTGTTCCACACTCCAGCAGCATGGAGGCCTCCTCCACCCAGGAGCATGTGTCAGCCATTGCACTGTTCACCAAACAGACTTACAGGTAGGTAGCCATCTTGTATTGGCGGACTGTTTGTGGGTGGGAGGCCTGCACTACCACTCCCAGCATGCCCCCGGTCTCACACTCCAGCAGCATGGAGGCCTCCCCCACCCAGGAGCATGTATCAGCCATTGCACTGTCCATCCCCACCTAACAGGTAGGCAGCCATCCTCACTGGGAGACATGTTTGGGGGTGGGAGGCCTGTACTACCACTCCCAGCATGCCCCCTGTCCCACACTACAGCAGCATGGAGGCCTCCCCCACCCAGGGGCATGTGTCAGCCATTGCACTGTTCACCAAACAGACTTACAGGTAGGTAGACATCTTGTATTGGAGGACTGTTTGTGGGTGGGAGGGCTGTATCACAACTCCCAGCATGCCCCCTGTCCCACACTCCAGCAGCATGGAGGCATCCCCCACCCTGGAGCATGTGTCAGCCATTGCACTGTTCACCCTCACCTAAGAGGTAGGTAGCCATTTTCACGGGTCTGGCTGTTTCTGGTTGTGAGACCTGCAACACTACACACGGCACCAATTGCATACAATGCATTTACACAGGACATGTTTGATTATTTGATGTTTTCATGCACCATGCAATAACAGCAAGTATTGCATGTAACAATAATACAAAAGTTGTCTCAATTGTGTAGTGTACAGACAGAAGATGACATGCAGCTAACAGAATACTTGCACATTGCCCAACACTGACCATTTCCCATCTAATCCACAGGTGATGAAGATCTTGTTGCTGAGGACAACAACGACCAGCAGAGCCAGTCTCCACCCCCGGGACATGGACTTTCAGATGTTGACTCCCACCAATCTGGTGTGCCAAGGCCCATCAGGTCCCAGGACCCCATCCTCCCTACCACCATGTCTGCTGTACCAACAACTGCACAGCAGACCCCTGCAGTTACGGCCTGTGCCTCCACCACTGCCACCTCTGCCACCGCCACCACCACCACCAGCACCCTCCCTGTCCCAGGGGACGACCAGGACACAACACCAACTGTGGAGGGCAGGGAGAGTATGCGAGGACCCACCGTGACGAGGCAACAGGTCCGTGGCAGCAGGGCAGGTGGGAGGGCTAGGGTCCCCCCAGACCTCAGGAAGTTGGCACACCATCCCTGGACCAATTCACCAGAGTCATCGGTGCATATGAACAGGTCCAGGGACAAAGTGGCCGGTCGGACAAACTTTTACGTGAGCTCATCCTGCTGATGAGGTCCATCGACACACGCATTTGTCAAATGGTGGACCTCATGGCCCAGCAAGTGGTCTTGCTGAGGGACAGGCCTGCATCACAACCAACACCTCCGCCCCCTTCTGTTGTGCTGCAGGATGACAGTACACCATCCTTCCCTGCGCCAACAGAGAGGGGCGAGTCCTCAGATGCCGCTGGCCATTCAGCAGGCACCCCACCGCCAAAAAGATCAAGGGGGCGTCCAAAGAAGAGCCTGGGAGTCTCCAGAGGTAAAGCACCAGCCACACGCCAGTCACAGAGCCAGCCCTGATGGCAACCCTCTTCTCCACTGCATTGACTGTTTGGACTGTCCTTCCCCATACTGCTTTGGCAATGGCACTTGTCTGTTGGACTGGGTCACCACATCCATGTGGTGTCTACTCTTGCATCTCATCTACCATGACTGTCAACTCACTGCTCCATCACCACCTTCATGTAAATATTACCGCAGCCCTCACATGTCCATTTTGCAAATAAAATACCTGATGCACCAGATATTGTGCTGTATCGTTTTTAGTGCAATATTTACAGTTTTGAAAATGTCCATGATGTGTCCAAATGATGTACAGTATGTAGGGGAGGATTATTCTGAAGCACCTAGGGAGACAGAACAGAACAACAGTCACTGGTGTCATTGTGGCATCACAGACATAACACTACACAAAATATACACATGAGACTACAGGCATACATGTCCCTGTCTGTACCATCCGCAGATAGCCCTGCACAACAACAACCACAACACACAATGTACAAGTCGTACATCTTTACACACCTTCAAGTGAAGTAGCGGTTGATGAGCTGTTGACGAATGTCAACTCTTTCCTCCTCTCCACTGTCCTCAACACTAGACTCAGGTCCTTTGGCAGGCGTGGGCCTTGGTTCCTCTCCGTCATCCAGGAACAGGGGAATCCCCTTGAATGGCCATATTGTGCAGCATACAGCATGCCACAACGATCTTGCACACCTTCCCAGGCGAGTATGCCAGTACTCCTCCAGTCCTGTCAAGGCAGCGGAATCTTGACTTGAGTAGGGCAAAAGTCCACTCAATGACACGTCGGGTTCTGCTATGGGCCTCATTGTACCTGACGTCAGCCGGGGTCCTGGGATTTCTCAGTGGGCTCAGCAGCCATGGGGGACTGGGATATGCAGAGTCACCTAGGAATGACAAACACACATTGCAATGTTGCCCAGGCAGAGGGCAGCAGGTCACAAACACACAGCACGTCATATCACTGGGCATACTCACCCACAATCCAAGCATGTTCGGGATGCAGGTTAGCCATTATCCGGGGCACCATGCTGTTCCTCATGACGTATGAATCATGGGAAGATGCGGGGAATTTTGCACACACATGTGAAATCATCATGTCCGCAAGGCAAACAACATGCACATTTATAGAATGGTAATGTTTGCGATTCCTAAAAATATGCTCAGTGGCCTGTGGTGCCACCAGACCGACATGGGTGCAAGCGATGGCACCAACATGGGGGATGTGCCCAAGGGCATAAAAGTCACCCATCACACCTGGCAATTCTGCTCCCCTGGGGAAATGTATCTAACGATTCCTTATATCTCATCATGGCTGCAAGGACATCCCTCAGCACCATGCTGAACATGGGTTGCGACATCCCTGCAGCGCCGGCCACGGTCTCCAGGAAGGAACCAGTTGCAAAGCAGTGGAGGGCTGCCATCACTTTGTATGTGGGTGTGAAGGCTGTTGGGTAGTGGTGACGAGGCTGTAGGTGGGGCTCCAAAAGATCACAAAGGGCCTTCATGGTCGCTCTGTTGAGGCGGAATTTCCGGAGGATCGCTATATCCTCCATGTCCCCCGCACTGTCAGGTGACGTATGAGATTTGGCCTCATCCTAGTTGAGATGTACATGGACACATGTCAATGACAACCATCATGAGGTGGACTCAGCACATACCGTTAAGCATGTCACGCAAAACCTTAAAATTCCATGAGAGATGCGTGGCACACAAGGTTACATGTGTTTAAATTTGAGACACACAGAGGACACACCAATCCATTTTCAATACACAGGTGCCGCAAACATAAAAGAATGTCAATGCAAATGCACAGTTTCTGAACACGACATTCCACAGGTGCACGCCACATCCCGTACCATCCACAAAAGTGTGTAAGATGACCATGAATGCCTCACACACATCTACTGTACCTGTCACACCTCAATGTATCATGTGCAGCTGGCGCACATCAAGAGCACAATGATCACATTAGATGGTAAACTTGTGTGCATGGGCTGATATGGTAGCACAAGTATGAAACAACACCATACAGTGAGACAAGCCTTGCCAAGGTCAGCACTGACCCACAACACATTGATTGGTTACACATTATTGACACCAGCTTAACACTGTCAGGCATCATCAACCATCAAATGCATCAATGACATTGCAGGATCACAGACCAATGTGCGTCATACATATCGTGCAACCACCTGTGCATGAAACCAATAAATGGCATTGTGTGCACAATGATGTGCCATTAAACATGTTGCTGCTGTGTACTGATGCAGAGTTCACGAACGAATTTGCCATTGCATGTGACCAAATTCGCGGTAGCTACCGCCTGTCCACTGCGGTGTGACACCAGCATTACCGCCTACACAAGTGCGGTAGACATTGGCATGGAGACATGGGTTGCTGGCGGTGGGCATGCTGCGCCACACATATGGCGGTTGCTACCGCCTGGCCACGGCGGTGTGACACAAGCACCACCCCCTACACAAGTGCAGTAGACATTGGCTTGGGTTGCTGGCGGTGGGCAGGCAGCGCCACACATATGGCGGTTGCTACCGCCTGGCCACGGCGGTGTGATACCAGCACCACCCCCTACATAAGTGTGGTAGACATTGGCATGGGTTGCTGGCGGTGGGCATGCAGCGCCACACATATGGCGGTTGCTACCGCCTGGCCACGGCGGTGTGACACCAGCACCACCCCCTACACAAGTGCGGTAGACATTGGCATGGGTTGCTGGCGGTGGGCATGCAGTGCCACACATATGGTGGTTGCTACCGCCTGGCCATGGCGGTGCGACACCGCCATGGGGCATTGCAAGTATCGGCGAATTTTGCAGATTTGCAGTCCGCGAAATCTCGCAAAATGGCAAACAAATCCGCGAGTTCGTGAAAAAAATTCTCGAAGTCGCGGATTTGCACAAATATATACTAGAGTACTGTCTGTTTCTACTCTACTGGCTAATCAGTAAGTGCTACCTCGTTGGGTAAATGTGTAGGGCTTTTCCTACACTACAGCTGCGTAAAGGGCCAGAAGAGTTGTCTCCAGTGACCACATGTGTCTGTACCTTTGCCACCGCGCCGATAGGTGCCGAGGTCCCTCGAGTGAGCTGTCCATCACAGTGGGGGAAAGGAAGGGAAGATGTTGCATACCCTAGTGTGTGTGGAGCGGGGACGAACGGGCAGGGCTTCTATGCAAGTTCACATGCCTCTTGTTTATAAAGGATCAGAGGACGATCAGAGCAGCAGATGAGGAGAAAGCAGCCTCCTGGTCACAGGAAGAACACGGGGATTGCGCTCGAGAAACTTGTGGATGCAAAGACCTCCATCAGGATTACAGCTAATTGTAGACGGTAGATTTGGGGAGAAAGCACACCTGCATAGCCTCGACCGTGCTCACTAGTTTTTTGGGCTGATTATAATGCGTTACTGAATTTGAGCTTCAACTCGGGCACCTGCTTTATTTATATCTGTAAGTGTTTCCTGTTGAGGTTTAATTTTTGTGACAGGAGCATCGTGCCAGAATAAATCCTGCCTGCATATTTATTATCCACGAAGATGCCACCGTGTTGTGCCATACCTCTACTCAACTGGAGTACGTTCCACTGGCTAATCAGTAAGTGCTACCTCGTTGGGTAAATGTACAGTGCAAAAAAAAAATAATCCGCCCGCGAGCGGATTTGCGGAGTTTTGGGCAATTTCGCAAGATTCGCAGATCGCGAAATTGCTGAAAATCCGCAAATTCAGCGAGCGGAACGGATGTTCGGCCCATACTTAGGGCATTGCCTACAGCCAATGGGAGCGATGATTGCAGTGGCACGATGCAGGTTTGAAAATCGCGGAAGGCGTGCTCCGCCACCGCGGAGCCGGTCATTGGATGCTTTTGAATGATGCACCATCGCGGTAGCGCACCCCGGGCCCCTGCGGTGCATCACCGCCATGGAGCATTGCCTACAGCCAATGGGAGCGATGATTGCAGTGGCATGATGCAGGTTTGAAAATCGCGGAAGGCGTGCTCCGCCACCGCGGAGCCAGTCATTGGATGCTTTTGAATGAGGCAGTCCTGCACAACCAATAATTGCAGCTTTGCACCTCACAAACGAGCCCAGGGGGCTATAAATCTGTGGGAGTAAGCAACACATTTCCACTGCTCACAGAGCCTGTTGCCTGGAACCCTCTCTTGCTGCTGCCTGAAGTGCCTACTGCCTGGGACCCTCTTCTGCTGCTGCCAGAAGTGCCTGCTGCCTGGGACTGCCAGAAGTGCCTGCTGCCTGGGACCCTCTGCTGCTGCCTGGGACCCTCTCCTGCTGCTGCCTGGGACCCTCTCCTGCTGCTGCCAGAAGTGCCTGCTGCCTGGGACCCTCTGCTGCTACTGCCTGGGACCCTCTCCTGCTGCTGCCAGAAGTGCCTGCTGCCTGGGACCCTCTCCTGCTGCTGCTAGAAGTGCCTGCTGCCTGGGACCCTCTCCTGCTGCTGCATGAAGTGCCTGCTGCCTGGGACCCTCTCCTGCTGCTGCCTGGGACCCTCTCCTTCTGCTGCCTGAAGTGCCTGCTGCCTGGGACCCTCTGCTGCTGCTGCCTGGGACCCTCTGCTGCTGCTGCCTGGGACCCTCTCCTGCTGCTGCCTGGGACCCTCTCCTGCTGCTGCCTGAAGTGCCTGCTGCCTGGGACTCCTCACCACTCACCTCAACCACAGGTGTTACATGTCCACAGGGATGGCAAGAACTGAGAAGATCCGTGCCAGTCCATTAACAAGCGGGGAGCTGGAGGTGCTAGTGGACTAGGTGCTGGCACAGTACCTGAGGCTGTATGGTGGCCCCAATGTTGTGGTAAGTTATCATTGAGGGTGCTGTTGGGCAGGGGGGGTCAGACATGCATGGGGCTGGTGATGTGTGCGACCCACTGATGGGTTTCAGTTCAGTCATCCTGCATGTATGTGTGATTGGCATGTAACCTCTACGCCATCATGTATGCATGCTATGACATCTATTTTGGCCATGCAGTGCCCTTGTGAGGTGTCCCCCAGTTTGGAAATTAGGGGATTACAATTGGTCCTGAGTCTGCGTATTGCTACTGTTGTGATAGATGTTGGTACATGACACTGTGTAATTGGTCATTTACCCTACTTTTCTCCCATACCTGCAGCTCAAGGTACACCAGCGTAAGGTCGTGTGGAGGGCCATTGCTGCAAAGGTACGAGCCCTGGGGGTATCCAACAGACGACGCACCCACTGCCACAAGAGGTGGGACGACATCAGCCGGCTAGCAAAAAATGTGGCCGAGATGACCTTGAGGCTGCAACCGCGCACTGGGCGTCTGGCACGGCGCAACTTAACACCACTGATGGTCCGCATATTGGCAGTGACTAATCCGGAGTTGGATGCATGTCTGAAGGAGCATCGCCAGCAAGGCAGGGGTGAGTATTTGAGGAGGGTGACTTTGCCTGGGAGCGAATGCATGTGTACAGCGCCAGTGGCAGCGGTGAGCCATGTTATGTTTGTGGGGTGGTGCTGTGATGTATCATGTGAGTGGCTGCAGGGATGTGTGCTAGTGTCAGGCATTGTGCCAAACAGCCCTTACAAGGCTGATCATCCCTGGTGTGCTTTATCATAGCCAGGTGTGTTTGGATCCACATGGTCATTCTGCATTGTGATGGTGTGGGAAATGTATTAGGGGGTTAACATAAGGGTCCACTATCTGAGTGTGAGTTCATGTATTCTGACTTTGCATGCACCATGATTTTTGACGGTCACACGTATGACAACAAGGTGCCCCAGAGTACCACATGGTGCTTGGTATGGCCTACTTGGCATTGTGGACTGTCATGTCCTAATAGATGTGTGTTTTCTCCACTCAGGTTCCCTGAAGGCCTGTCAGTAGCAATGAGTGTTGGGACATGATAGGTGTGGGCATGGGAAGTTGTGTGTGGTACACTTCATCCACGGGCAAGGTGTTGTGCTGTGTGGCCTAAACATGGCTCAGTCATGGCAGGTAGTCAGTGTTGCAGACACAGTTGTGGTATATGTAGTGTGTTGCTGCAATGTTTATGCATGGTGTGGTGGTCAGCATGTTGATTTGGGCATCACCTGTATGCATTGTTTAATTTGCTTTGTCCTGATGATGTCATTTATACAACCCTGCATCTCTCTCATGCAGAATCGCCAGTGGGCACAGAGGAACAGGACCCGGAAAACAGTGGTGGTGAGAGTAGCACTACAGCTGCACCGGAGGCCAGTGACACAGAGCTCACCAGCACATCTGAAGGGGACAGGAGTATGCAGGAGGAACCCGTGGCTGAGACACAGAGTACTACATCATCTGATGCGAGTGGTAATGCATCCATGTTGTCAGGCACAAGGGATGGGTAGTCTGCTAGATCATCTACCACTCAACGGCCAGTGCCCAGCCTACCTTCCACTTCCTCTGGTGCTGCCCGTGTCCGTAAGAGGGGACAAGTTACATTCACACCTGGCACCGATGAGCCTGCACCTGTCCCCCCTGCTGCCCTCAGTGCTGAGTCTGTAGAGCTCCTGCGCCAGCTTTGTGTGGGCCAGACCGCCCTGCTCAATGCCTTCAGCGACCATGACAAGAAATTAGGGCAGGTGGTTGCCTACATGGAGGGCATACACTCTGACGTGGGTGGGCTCCACCGTACAGTCCAGACTTTGTCATCCGCAGTAATGTCTGCCCTTCAACAAGCACATGCTCCCATTCCTGCTCAGGTTCCTTTGTCCACCCCCCAGTCAGTGGCCACATCAAAGGACAGTGACCACGGTTCGCATGTGTCACATACACGATACAGCACAAGGAGCACAAGCAGAAACAACCCAAGCGGTCCCGCCCACAGACACCATCCCCCCAGAAGAGCAGAGACAGACCAGAATGCAAAGACAAGAGCCCGTCAGGGAAGAGCAAGGCCGAAAAAGCAATGAGGCTGACATCAACCTCACAAACCTCTGAGGCATCACTAGCAAAGGACTCTCCTGTCCCTAAAACTTCACGCAGAGCTAGGCGTGCAGTGTCTGTGCCCACTGAGGAGGTGTTGTATAGAAAGGGTACACCTAGGAAGGGCACAGGCCCACATCCCCCACCACATCAACTCCAATTCCAAGCCCAGTGAAGCAGGTGGAAGAGGGCACTGTAGGGGCCACCCCAGGCAAAGAGGCTAAGGAGAGCACTGTAAGTGGGACACCTGGCAAACAGGCAAAGGAGGGCACTGTAAGTGGGACACCTGACAAAGAGGCCAAGAAGGGCACTGTAAGTGGAACACCTGGCAAACAGGCAAAGAAGGGCACTGTAAGTGGGACACCTGGCAAACAGGCAAATGAGGGCACTGTAAGTGGGACACCTGGCAAACAGGCAAAGGAGGACACTGTAAGTGGGACAACTGGCAAGCAGGGTAAGGTGGGCCAGAGGCGTGGCCAGACAGAGAGTTCGGTAGGGTCCAGCACATCACCATAGGGAGTGCCAGTGTCTGAACCGGATGCAGGACAGTTGGTGTGTGTACCTGTTGTGTCATTACCAGTTCCCATTAACCCCAAGACAGGGAAGTCATTTGGTATTCCCAAAAAGTGGAAGGGCCCCCCTCCAATCTCTCCCACCCACACTGTGTCCCAGGCCTGCATGACTCCACCTCCACGTGCCACTATACCACCTGGTCCTAACAGCCCTCCAGCTTGCCAAACGACTGATAGCCCTACATCACCTGCTTCTCTGTCTCCCCAGTCAAGTGTTTCTGCTGACCCCGACACACAGCCAGCTCCAAGTCCACCTGACAGCCAGATGTGAGTGGCCGTCCCCCTCATACACCTGTCTCTCATAGAGGTGTGCTAGTACTGACCCTTGTTTGACACCTGGTTGTGTTGCTGGCAATGGAAGAGTACAGTCAAACACACTCACTGTGCAGCTTCTCATGTCCTGATTCTGCACTTCTCCCTGGCCACTGGCCTTGTCATTCACTGCTGTTCTGGCCTTGCCTCCATCCCGCTCAATCGGGCTTCAGGGCTGCTTACAGCACCGAGACGGCCTTGGTGGAAATGACCGAGGCTATTCGGGACTGTTTAGACGGGGGTGGCAGAGCGGTCCTAATTTTATTGGACCTCTCTGCTGCCTTCGACACTGTCCCTCATGACCTCCTCCTCGGCCGGCTGTCGGCTGTGGGCATCGGGGGTGTAGTCCTGGATTGGCTGTCCTCTTTTCTATCTAATAGGACCCAGCAGGTCTGGCTGCCTCCCCATGCCTCGAAGCCTAAACCTCTGTGCACAGGTGTTCCGCAGGGGTCAACTCTTAGCCCCTTACTGTTCAATGTTTATATCACCCCCCTGGTTTATCTAGCGGAACAGTTTGGGGCTAAGATCATAGGGTATGCAGACGATACCCAACTGCTGTTTACCTGGCCCGATGCCGATCTGGATACATCCACGGTCCACCTGTGTTTGTCCTCTGTATTTCGCTGGTTAACGGAGGCCCAGCTGAAGTGCAATGAGGACAAGTCAGAGGTGCTCTTTTATGGCTCCTTTCCCCCCTCGTTCAAGAGCTCACTGTGGCCTTCTAACATTCCCGGCCCTAGTGAGATGGGGAGACCTGCCAAAAATCTTGGCATTTGGTTCACGGAGGACCTAAAATTTGAGCATCACATTAAGAAGCTTACAGGCACCTGCTTCGCCACTTTGAGAATGCTACGCAAATTCTTCCCCCTACTTCCTAGGGATGCGAGGGAGTCGGTTGCTCGGGCGCTCATCTTGGCTAGGTTGGACTATGCCAATGCACTGTTTAGTGGCATACCCGCCTATTTGGTGCAGCGTCTGCAAATTATTCAGAATGCGGCCGTCCGTCTATTATTTAACATACCTAGATGGAAGAGCGTGCGCGTGGAGATGCGCACGCTCCATTGGCTCCCGGTCAGACAGCGCATTATGTTTAAATCTCTGGTGCTGGCTTTCCGGGCAACCCATGATCAAGGCCCCATCTATTTGAGAAAGAGATTTGTCAGATATGTCCCTGCACGTACCCTGAGATCTTCTACTCTGTCTAAATTGTCTCTTCCACGTTTTAAGCGGTTCAGACTTGGTGGTCAGTCGATTTCTGTGATTGTGGCCCGGGCCTGGAACGCTCTCCCTTTCCATCTGCGTTCCTTGCCAACAGTGGCTGCATTCAAAAAACATCTAAAAACTCACCTCTTCAAGAGTACAATCTGATGTGTTTTCTTTCATTCTCTGAGTCTTGATGTCTGTTTCTTTTTCCCTTGTCTCGCGCCAGGATACTCCCCAGTAATGGAGCGCGTTATAAAATGGTTTAAAGTAAAGTAAAGTAAAGTTGCCTGTGCAGCTTCTTATGTCCTGACTCTGCACTTCTCTCTGGCCACTGGCCTTGTCTTTCACTGCTGCTCTCCCCTTGCCTGTGCAGCTTCTCATGTCCTGACTCTGCACTTCTCCGTGGCCACTGGCCTTGTCATTCACTGCTTCTGTTCTGGCCTTGCCTGTGCAGCTTCTCATGTCCTGACTCTGCACTTCTCCGTGGCCACTGGCCTTGTCATTCACTGCTGTTCTGGCCTAGCCTGTGGAGCTTCTCATGTCCTGACTCTACACTTCTCCCTGGCCACTGGCCTTGTCATTCACTGCTTCTATTCTGGCCTTGCCTGTGCAGCTTCTCATGTCCTGACTCTGCACCTCTCCCTGGCCACTGGCCTTGTTATTCACTGCTGCTCTCCCTTTGCCTGTGCAGCTTCTCATGTCCTGACTCTGCACTTCTCTCTGGCCACTGGCCTTGTCATTCACTGCTGCTCTCCCCTTGCCTGTGCAGCTTCTCATGTCCTGACTCTGCACTTCTCCCTGGCCACTGGCCGTGTCATTCACTGCTGCTCTGGCCTCGCCTGTGCAGCTTCTCATGTCCTGACTCTGCACTTCTCCCTGGCCACTGGCCTTGTCATTCACTGCTGTTCTGGCCTTGCCTGTGCAGCTTCTGACGTCCTGACTCTGCACTTCTCCCTGGCCACTGGCCTTGTCATTCACTGCTGTTCTGGCCTTGCCTGTGCAGCTTCTCATGTCCTGACTCTGCACTTCTCCCTGGCCACTGGCCTTGTCATTCACTGCTGTTCTGGCCTTGCCTGGGCAGCCTCTCATATACATGCTGTGCCACCTGCCCTGGACACTGGCCCTGTTGCTCTACTGTGTTAGAGTCTCCCCTGTGCCTTGGACACTGGCCATGTTGCTCTGCTGTGTTGTACTCTCACCTGTGCAGCCTCTCATGTACTTGCTGTGCCACCTGCCCTGGACACTGGTCCTGTTGCTCTGCTGTGTTGTACTCTCAACTGTGCAGCCTCTCATGTTCTTGCTGTGCCACCTGCAATGGACACTGGCCCTGTTGCTCTGCTGTGTTGGAGTCTTCCCTGTGCCATGGACACTGGCCCTGTTGCTCGGCTGTGGTGTACTCTCACCTGTGCAGCCTCTCATGTACTTGCTGTGCCACCTGCCATGGGCACTGGCCGTGTTGCTCTGCTGTGTTGGAGTCTCCCCTGTGCCATGGACACTGGCCCTGCTGCTCTGCTGTGTTAGAGTCTCCCCTGTACCATGGACACTGGCCCTGTTGCTCTGCTGTGTTGTACTCTCACCTGTGCAGCCTCTCATGTACTTGCGGTGCCACCTGCCCTCTCCACTGGCCCTGTTGCTCTGCTGTGTTAGAGTCTCCCCTGTGCCATGGACACTGGCCCTGTTGCTCTGCTGTGTTGTACTCTCACCTGTGCAGCCTCTCATGTACTTTCTGTGCCACCTGCCCTGGACACTGGCCCTGTTGCTCTGCTGTGTTGGAGTCTCCCCCGTGCCATGCCCACTGGCCTTCCTGTTTACAGTTTGCTTGTGCAGGATATCTTGCATTTGATCTGCATTTTGTACCTTGATCTTGTGTACAGTTGTTCTACTATCACATCTGTGCAATATGTGAATAAAGACAGTTACTCCCGTTGTCTGTTTTGTCAGTGTACTTGCTGATTGAAGATCTTTTTGTGTGTGCATTTGGTTGCCTTTGCCTCATGCTCTATGTGTCACTTCAACATTGCCAAGCTCTTTGGCCGCATCACATTTTTAAACAGGGTTAACAGGGTCTTCAGTCCATTCAGACACTGATACTTGTGTTATCTGTGTTGGCTCTTTTAGCTGTCATGCAGTTATCTGTTGAGTGGTTTTGTATTGTTGGCTACGTTGTTGCCATGTCAGGTTGGTGTACACTGCCAGCACAGGGTGTGATGCCTTGCCCAGGTTTGCATGCAGGCTGGGCACTGTCATGATGTATGTGTGTTACTCCTGTATATGTGCCCAGCTGTGTATGTGTATGGTCATCCTGTATTGGCCCTTAGTCCTGGTCCCCTGGCATACATGAGATATGTGCTCTTGGGTGGTGAGGTGGTGAGGAGGTGTGCAGTGTGAAGGGTGTGACTTTGTAGTGGGTGTGGATGTGTGTGTGCCCCTGGATTGTGATAGCCACACATGTGTTAGCCAGGAGTTGTGTGCAGTTGTTTGGATTGTCCTGCCCTGTGTAAATGATTATATGCACTTGTGTGAGTTGTCTGTTGTGCACTGTGCAGTAGGTTGATGTGTCCATGCAGTTCTGTGTGAGTCCTCCTTGTTGTTTTGGTCACTTATGAGTGTGCAACGTGTGTGACTTGCACATCAGTGTTGTGTTTGTTTGATCATCAATGTCTGTTGTGTGTGTTTGTGTGGACTGTGTGGCCCTGCTGCTCCTCACTGGCACTGTGTTTGACTTTCTCTTGCACTGCAGGCACATGGTGCCTTTTCTCCTCTTGTATGGCATGGTGTGTGGTGTGATGCCATCCCCTATGTATGACACTTGTGTCTAGCCATTGTGGGTCTGCATTCCCTCTATTTGTGTATGGTACACACCTCACATGTCTAATGCTGACATGCAAGTCAGTTGATTTGGATGTCAGCTGTCCCCTTTGTTTACATGTGTATGTGCCCATCCCTTCATTTGTGAGACGGTGCCTGTGGTGCAGCTTTTGGTCCAAGAGTGCTGTTCCACTGTGGACATGGCCACATTGGTTTATGTGTGATGTTCTTGTGCTATTCATCAGTGTGGATTGCCCTTGTGCACTTGAGCTGTGTGTGCTGCCCAGTGCTCTGGTGTAGCTGGCTGTGCTCTTGTATCCCAGAATGGTGCATCCTGTTGTTGTTGTGTTGGGTGTCTGTGTGTTGGCTGTGGTGTAGCTTCACTTCCTGGGTGTGCTGTTGGTTTTGTGCTGTGCTGATTTGTGGTGTGTGTTGAGGTTGTGTCAATCATGTCTGTGTGTAGCTGTTGTGCTTGTTGTGCACACGCTGCTTGTTGTGCATACAGTGTTGTGGGTATGTGGGCTTGGCATTGCCTGATGTGCATCCCCTGATGTCCTGTGGGGTTTGTTTATTTGTGCTTTCATGTGCATGTGTGGTTTGTTTGATGTGGCAGTGTAGTTCTGTGCAGGTGCAATTCTTGTGTGATTTGTGGTATGTTGTGTGTGTTTTGTTGGTGAGTGATGATGTTGTGCAGTGATGTTGTGTTTGTACTCCCATTACCTTTCCACAGTTTGGCTGGCAGGGTATGTCTGCTTCTGTTGGGGTTGTGTGTGTGTTCCTGTGGTGTTTGTGTGTAGTTGTGGGCAGGCATCTGTTCAGGCTACCCTGTGTGTGTGTGTTCTGTTTGTGGATACACCCATGGTGTGTGTTTGTTTGTGTGTGTATGTGCTGGGAAGTATTGTCAGCCTTCAGTGTGTGAGGCACAGGTGTTGTGTGTTCCTTGTCAGACACTCCTGCAGTGGCTGTCTCCCTGGTTGTCTGTAGTGTGGTGCAGGGTGTGTATTGTGCTTGCTTGTTCCTGTGCTTGTTGCTGTGCATGGGGGAGCCCAGGATGGGCACCTGGCCTGTGACTTGATGGGGTGTGTTGATGTGTGGTTGGGGGTGGTGTGTCCCTGTGGTGTCTGTGCCCTGCCATGTCTTGTTTTGGCCTTGCCTTGTGCATTGTGAGCATGTCTTGACCGCTACGGTGACGTGACCGGGAGCGTGATGTTGCTGCTAGTTCGCGGTCGACGTGTGTCCGGATGCAGAGGGGTGACTTTGTGGCAGGTGGGTGATATAGGGGTGCCCTTGTGGATGTGTTGTGACCCCCAGCAGGGTGTCTGTGGTGGACTTGGTCCCTGTGTCAGCCCGTGTGTTGTGTGTTGTATTTGTGTATTAGCATACCTGCGGCGGCGTCCGCGGCGGCCCAGTTGATGGTAGTGCAGTAGCAGGTACATGACCGGATGCATATGTAGGGCTGGGTCCATGGTGTTCATGACCGGGTGGTGACGACCGGGTGTGTGCTATGGCGCTCCGCTATCGAGTTTCCGCCGTGTTTGGTTGGGCGGTGTCTCCGCTGCGGTGTGTCTGCCTGTTTGTGCCATCCTAATTTGTGGAGCGGTGCGGACGTCATTCCGCACGGCGGTGAGTCTTCATTGGCGCCCACCGCCGGGGTGACGGGCGCACTTTGATGGCGGTGCGCGTCACTCCGCGGCGGACGGGAAATGACCTATGTTTTGCTCTACTAATATGGAGGACGTGAGTTCCGCTGCTCACGGGCGGAAAAAGGCGTTTTTCCGCTCCGGCACCACCCGACATCCTAATAGACCCCTTTCTGTTTAACTTCCAGATACCTGGTGCTCTCGCTTCTGTCCTGATGATTATCTCGCAGTTATAGAGGTCGAAACCTCCATATATAGACTCCAATAATAATGAAATAATTGTACAGGCAGAAGTCCTATGTTTTTAATAGTGATGCATGTTGTTTTGTTTAATCTAGCACCTTGTACTGTACTTCCATGTCACTTATTGCATGAGCCCCTGATCTCTCGTTTGGATGATGAATATAATGTTTATATATGATGCAAAAAATAACGAAAGATTTACACTTTTTTTTGTCCTTTTAAATATATGCCGTGATAAAAGTTAGTTATTTGTTTTGCTGTCTCCATAACTCAGAAGACTCTTTAACTTTGTTAAAAAGATTTATATCCTAGTGATTCATTGTTCCCTTTGAGTGCCCCCGGGGAACAATGTGTAATATGTCCCCACACGTGGTTACATACAAAGCCTGGCTGGACACAAAAGTCCCTTTCCAACAATCGAGCTTTGTTTCCTACTTGCCTGGAAGCCGAAATAATTAAAAGGCAACATGTTGTGCTATACCACACTCCTCAATAATTAAATGATATATGCATTACACGTCAGTTTCCTGGGATTGAGTACTTGTATATCTGGGTGTCTTTGACATTTGACACATTACACTTGTAAGTAGATTATACCTAGTATTTCAAATTCAGTGGAAACTGGGTCATCTACTGCCATTAAATTGTATTTGACAATCAGTTAATAACACATACATCAAACGTTATTCTATTAGAGGTGCTACTGCAGCAAGCAAACTAAATGTATTAATGAGTTACTTAAAAAAAAATCACCAACATGCTTACTTAATGGGTACAAGAGAAATAATATATTTGGCTTTTCCCCCCCAAAGAGGCACTGAACTCTAAAAGTGGGTGGCAGTTTAATCACAGAGATATCTAAACACTTAACTGTGTAAACATAGAACCATGGAGGACAGTATTGTGAACTTGAAACTAACCACAGAACAAAAGCTTGTTGCAATTCCGATTCTGATGAACAATAAAGATTTATGTCATGATATGATACATTTGGATAAATTCGGATAAGAACACCCTTCAAAGAGCAGCTTCCTCCAATTCAAACACTAATCAAGCCCTGGAGCACGAGGGCCCCACTTAAAAAGCTTGAATCGAGGTGAGTGCCACTGGGTATAAAACTTTAGAAAGTTGTCCATTGATCCTTTCACATGGATCGCTTGGCCCTCTAAACAAACGTTCAGAGAAACCACTGCAAGACAATAGCATAACGGAGAGGGAGGAGCCTGCAACAATAGAGCATGAAACGAAAGACAGAATGGAAACAAGTAGGGAGGTACGGAGAAAAGACGGATGGAAGAAGGAGTAGATGGAGAGATGGTCGAGGGAAAGAGGGAGAGAAGAGTGAAAGCATGGAGCTCAGGGTGGACAGACAGGTTGATGCGTAGATAGGTGGCTGAGAGGAATGGTGATATAAGGATGGATTGATTGATGGAGAGAAGTAAGGATGGATGAGAGAAGTAGCAAAGAGTTTGCTGGAAGGATACTTGGAGAGAATGATGAATGAATGGATAAATGGATGTGTGGGTGAATAGTAAGAAAGAAGAATGGGCGAAGAGAAGGATGGAAAGGATGTTGTCCAAAGTCTTTGAAATCTGAAGTGTAAAATTCACCATTAGGCCACATGGTTTTCAGAATTCCCTCAGAACAGCAACCAATCAGGTGCCCAGCTCGCTCACCTTGCTATTCACTGAGTCAGTACTACGTGCTATTCAGGATATTGTTCAAAATGACGAGTACAGCCCTTTTCTGGCTACTCTCTCTCAATCAACAGCATCACTGTATTCAACTGACCCTCACAATAATTTGATGATAGTCTCCCTCCATTCCTTTTTCAAGGCTGAACAGTGCCCCACACAAGAGAAAGTATTACCATGTTTCCTAAATAGTTACACTGCCTCAAAAGACATAGGTTGGATCCTGACCTCTTATGTCCCTCACAAGTACTGCTCACTTCATTGAAGTGTGTGCCCTCTTCCGGTTCTATGTCTTAAGAATCACTGACAGAATATCGACCTACAAAATATCGACCTACAGAAATATCGACGCAGGAATATCGAAGGCAAGAATATCAACATCCTATCTACGACATGGTAAGTTCAAAAATATCGAAACAAAAATATCGATGTTAAAAATATCGTAGTTAAAAAGATAGTTTTTTCCTGTTAAAAAAATGTGTAAAATAAAGTAAATTATACTTATAAATAAAATAAACATAGTTAAAAATATTTAATAATGTTTAAAATGAATAAATAATACATATATAATAATAAAACATTAATTAAACATATACATACAATATATAATATATACTTACTTAATAATAAATTTTAATAATTATTGTAATAATTTAGAAATTAATAAAACATGTTATAAATTACAAATACATCTACACACATAAAACAATAACATAAATAAAAAGTAAATAATTATGTTTAATACATTAAAAAAATTAAATATACTTTCAATATTTTTAAAATGAATTAAATACTACATTATCTAAAATAATACAAAAAATATGAAATACCTAAATAAATTAAACTACAATTCAAAGTCCAAATAAAGCTACAGTGATGAAAACGTTGGATAGCGTAGGACTTAAAATTACTATTCCCACTCCATAAAATGCAACAGTAGGGAAAAAGTTGGATAGCGTAGGGGTAAAAATTACTATTCCGATTCCGGAGAGTGAAACAGTAGGGAAAACATTGAATAGCGTAGGGGTAAAAATTACTATTCCCACTCCAGAGAGTGCAAGAGTAGGGAAAGGGTTGGATAGCGTAGAATTAAATATAACCTACCTATAAATAATTTTAGTATTTAAAATAATTAATAATTTAATTTTTAAATCACTCTACTTCATTTACAAATACACATTAATAATTATTAAAAACATAATTACAATTGTATAATTAATTAACAATAAAGACCAATACAAATTAATTAATAAATATTAGTTACCAAATAATAAATAATGAACAATAAAATATTTCTCATAACAAAAAACATATTAATTGTTAAAAATTGATTAACAATTAAAAAAAGTAAACAATAAAATTGTTTTTATACCCCAATTTTTTTATTAAACATTCATTACCAATTAATAAAATTGAATTACCACTTACAAATATTAATTACCAATTAAAAAAAATATTTACCAATTAAAAACATTAATTACCAATTACAAATATGAATTAACAATTACAAACATTAATTACCAATAAAAAAAATAATTGCCAATTAAAATAATTAACATACATATTAAATACATAATAAAATACATAACAATAATACAAATATCGATATTAGTAACATCGAGATTAGTAATATTGATATATTTGATATCGATATTACTAACTTCAACATTACTTTCACCGATATAAAAAAAACAATATTACTTACTTTAGGGTCGATATTCTGTCCAACGATATTCTTGACCGCGATATAAACGATATTTCCAACTCGGTATTACTGTAGTTCGATATTTAGTACATCGATATTTAGACTGTGCACCATGTCTTAACTGATTCTATGTCCGAATACTGTAACCAAAACATAGTCTAATAGAAATTTTATGACCCAAATATCGTTTACAAAAATATCGTCCATACGTTGTAGACTTTCTGTTATTAGCTCCAGTGGTAATACATTTTTAGAACAAGGAGCTGCCTAATGCAGGAAGGCTTTAAAAGAGAAATGGTTTCGCTTAGCCTTCAAGTGAGAGAACGTTTCATAGTCGAGCTCCTGACCAACTGAACCTTCTGATCCCCAAAGAATAACAATCTAAATGTCTTCTGAGTAAGAGGGGCCTAGTGTGAGGTCTAGCAGGTTGGACTTTAAATAATGGGCAGCCCATGTCCGCACTTGTAAATGGTACAGAAACTGTAATAAATTGAAGATCCTTGAGCCTGGTGTATAAACAGGATAGGTTTATTTGAGCTTAAGTTCCAAGCTAAGTTCAGAGTTAGAAGATAAGTAGATGGAAATTAAACCCCACCGCTCCCTGCCGCTCAGCCTGCCTGCTATCAACTGCCGCTCCACCCACAGGCAGGCACCAAACATTTTATGAGGTCATCAAGCATTGTCATGCTCATGCTAGCTGAGCAACAGGGAAGACACATCAGGAGCAAAGTCACTTATAACACATCCCCCTTCCTTATGGAAACAATAACACAGATGTTGAGGAAGGAAGTGAAAACACTAACATAAATAAGATGAACCCTAAAGGAAAATATTTACATTACACCCAAATATAAAGATAAGAAAACATTTACATAGCATTCTCAAAAATCACAACGTTTTAGATTAGCCCCATCTCCCTCCCTTGGGGAAAATTAAATTGACATTGATGCCACTTATTGAAAACCTCTAAAAATTTAACTGGGGCACTAAGCTCCCAAAACTCCACATAATGGGGGACGCACATCCCCAAAATCCATAATGGGGTATTAAACCCCCAAAAACATTTTAAAACTGAACAGGGGACAACCTCCATGTAATGGGGAACTCATGTCCCTATGATCCACGTAATAGGGCAAACCCTCTGAAAATTCAACTGGAGCACTGAGCTCCCAAAACTCCACATAATGGGGAACACACATCCCCAAAATCCATCATGGAGTATTAAACTCCCCAAAACAGGGCACGAACCTCCTGCAACTTCATCTCCCAACACTTGTCAAAACTGAAGTGGGCACAACCAAACTCAACATGCCACAAGCACGCCCAGAAACAAGTACTATAGCAATATCCACCCCAAAACTTTCAGAAAGTAAGAATTATTGTAGTAAGTTGAATAAAAGTATCATAACATGTACTATAACGTAGCAAGAAGTACACCATAAAAATGAATAAATCAAGAGACAGCAAACACCGGTGAGCGAACTCTCACCCCAGTACATCACCCAAAGTGAACACTTGACAAGAGGACGAACGATGCAAGTACGTATTAGTATTAATCAAGATTGGTGGTGAAATGACACTTTGCACACAAATAATAGGATTAAAAAAATGTACCTTGACCACGACGAAGGATAGCAAACTTCTACATAACAGTTTCTTAATGACCCCCAAAATGGAAAAGGAGACACTCACCAACGCTTAGTGTCAAAGTAAATCCGCCAGTTTTCTCCTTAAAGTGCAATGAAAACCGGGATGCCTCAATAAATGGCAGTCACTTAATTACGTTTTGCTTGTGCTGCTTGCTGCTCAAACATCTCTCTCCGTGGGGCTAAACTATACAGCAAGCACCGATCTCCCCACAGACAAAACAAAAGTTGCTCACTCTTCAAACAGCAGAGTGCGACTTGGTTAATGCATGTAACTGCTCACAGAGGTGTCTTTTCCCACAAACAAGACACTTGTTCATGTAAAATCCTCTGGGGTGTCGAAGGGTGCTCAAGCCCTCTGGCATACGCAATGGGAGAAAGTTTATTGAAAGTCTCTCAATACTTCGAGGAATCGCAACGGTCTTCAAGTTCACAAGCATTAAATGAAATCAACATAAATACTCATCTGAAGTGTGGATTTTCCTCAGCACTTAAAAAAGGCTCACCGGGTGTCTGTTGGTTTTGTCAGAACATATAGCTGCTGCCATTTCAATCCAGTAGTGCAATCGCCACAGTAGTTACACGGATACTGCCAGTAGGGGTTAAACACCTTGGGCAGCAGGCTGTCCAAATGACAAAGGACACTGGTGGGGTTAGGCTTGGCGTTTCCTTAGATTCCAAAATCTTTAAGTAATGTCCTTTGTTCCAGTAGGGTCTTCTAAGCAGATTCTCCTCTTTACTAGAGGTTCTTTGTTTCCAAGTATTTCAAATGCTTTTCTCTCAGTAGGTTGCTTAGTTCCTTTAGGCATAGACTCTTTACTGCACATTGTAGGTTCTTTAAAAAGTCACCAAATGTAATAAATTGAAGATCAGTGAGCCAGGTTGTTGTATCTTGACTCCCATGTTATGCCTTCCCTCTCTGTGGAATCCTCATGTGATGTAACTTCACAGAATGTTGGGAGTCAAATAGCCACAGTTGGCTGGGCTGAGCAGCATGCTGGCTGCTCCTGGTGGGGTCTCCGTGGATCTCCTTATAGTCTTGTTCTTATCTACTTATCATCTTGTAACTATCCTGAAATAAACCATCTTTAAACCACATGATCACTTGTGGACTTGATCATTACATTTTGGCGACGATCTTTAAAAGAACCTACTTCTGTCACCTCTACAAGGACTTCAAGCAAGTTAAAATACAGTATGTCCTGCAACTTAAGTCAAGTTACCCCAACTGGCATCTTGACCCCACCAGTGACCTCCCATTGGTCGCCCACAGCAGACGGCCAGTTGTTCCTGTTCGTCTGGAGAGCCTACTAACGTCTGGATTGGTGCTGTGATGAGTAAGCTCATAACTGGATTGGTGCTGTGCCCTCAGTGAGAGTAAGCCCATTACCCTTTAAGTGTTGGCTCATCCTGCGCTGTGCCTTCAGTGAGGTGAGGGTTAGCCTGACACTCTTCAAGCCTGCCAACATCCGTGCCTGCCTTTTCCTGCATCTTGTGCTGTGCTTTCATTGAAAGTAAGCCCTCTTTACCACTTCCAGAGGCCTGTTTAAAGCTGCGTTGTCAGTGGCTGGATGAAACAACATCATCTGAATAGACGTGCCTGCTCTACATCTGAGGAGTATTTTATATGTTCCCTGTTGTTGCTAATTCTTATGAACATTTGGGGGTAAGCTTTATTTTATTGAATTATGGGCCTTTGTTTCCCCTTTACATTTGGCAGTATAACGGCCCTGTTGTGGTTTGAAAAAACAATGTGCGCCATGCTCAGTGCACGCTCTTACCTTGATTCTCTGACTTTCAGTGACGCATTTGAATCCTTCTCCGCCCCTGCCGCACTGTTCAGGAATTTCGGGTGCTTGCTCTCGCGTACAACCACCCAGCACGGCGTCACCTAACGTGCCGCCATCTTGCGGTAGGCACCATCGTTACAGTATTGCCCTGCTTTACACGTTATTTGCCAACCATGGTCGTTTTTATTCCTAACTACGCATTTCGGAAGTTAATCTCCTAGTTGAAGATTCAGTGACGTGAAGTGGCATCGTTAACGGCTTCGGAACTTTCCTCTTGCCTGCCTGAAGTGTTGTTTGTGTCACAAGCTCCGCTTCTCTAAGTGTTCGGTCTGTGTATAGCACTGGACATCTTTCATCAAGCTGCAGTAGTGTTTATGGCTCAGAACCTGTTGGAAATACAACAGTTATACATCTATGCCATCTAGTGGCTATCTAGCACCACTGCAGCATCTTCGAATTTTCAGCTGAATACAGTTTTCGATTCAAGTCTTTCTGTTTGCCAACCATGCTGTTTCATGTTTTCTTCAATCAAGTTTGTGATCTCACAGGTACTCTCTCCTTGTCATGCTTGACGCCTGCCTGTCAATGTGGTCCACGACTGGAACTTCTTCCCTGTTTCAACCTCACTCATTTACCTTACTTCTGGGATGCCATGATGTGTCTCAAACTAACTATTTCTGACTGAAAGTGCTGTATAATTTTCTATCCACCGACGGCACCTGCTATCTTTATGTCACAAAGTGTACATTGTCCTCAAGGTTTTCTACTCTGATTTTCAGTTTAAAGTTTGCTTGCTTTTTCGTTAGGATGCAAAACTTACAAGGAAAATGCCAGTTTTCATTGTTTTTTTAATATGTACTCAGTGACAGTGGGTTGTTTATTGTTTAGAGCATATTATTGCATTTTCGTTTCTTGGCAGGTCTTTGTTATGTTCCTTTCCAGAAGGGAGTTTCCAGGCAGTTTTTACTTCTGTCAGTAGTTGCTCACCGGGGTGTGTAACAGGTCTATATCATTACATTTCTGCTTCTGTTACAAATGTTTTTACTATTTGTTTACTGTTCTTTTTGCATGTTTCTTGTTCCCCTACACTGGGATTGCATTGGGTTTGTAGTCCCATTTGCCAGCAGTGGGTTTACGTCCCATCTGTTCATTTTACAGCTACTGTTCTATGTCTTAAGTTGTGTTGCTACGTTCAAGGCAATCACGCATTAGGTTTTAGTCCTTTTGCATCTCTTTACACTCTGAGCAACTATGCATCGGTTTTAGTCAGTTTTGCATTTTTTTGTGCTGCTCTATCCATAGAGATTTGTCATGGGTTCCTACCCATTGCTTCGGGTTCCTACCCACACTTATGGGTATGGGTTCCTATCCATGCGTTTGGGTTCCTACCCTAACGTTCATTATACATTTGCGCACTGTGTGGTAACTCCATATATGTTGTCCATACACAGACACTTCTCATTTTTATTTGTTTACCCTATGTAGGGTGTGTGCAACTTGGTTTTTCCTCCCTCCTGGGAGCTATGCAAGGGTGTCAGTCCCTGTGCATTATGTTTATGGGTTCCTACTCATTGTTTCGGGTTCCTACCCACAGTTTTGGGTTCCTACCACCGAGTGGTAACTCTGCACCACTTGTCCATACACGGACACCTCTCGTTGTCAGTCCCTGTGCATTATGTTTTGGGTTGCTATGTACCCAGACGCTGTCAGTTACACCCTTTTTACAAGGGAGTTATGCAAAGGTTTTAGTCCTTTTGTATTTACACGGGTGTCTACCCTAATACGTCATGAGTACCTACTCATATGTGGTGTTTATCACATTTACATTCCTACAGTCCTCTGTGTCTGTTTGCTCACATATTTAGCTTATGTTTTACTTAACTGACAAACTTTTACGCTATCATTGCTAAATATGTTCTGTTTATATTGTATTTTTATTACTACTTTTGCACTGTTATCTTTGCATTTCATATTTGTCTTTGCATAAGGATAATGGTGTTTAGATGGGGAACCTTTATTTTTCCTCATCTTTCTTGCTTGTTTCTTCTTTTCTGTTTTCTTACTGAAGTCTTTTTCTCGTGTCTCTTGTGGACTCTGAGCTTTTCTGTCCCTTTCTTATGTGTTTTCTTTATCTCCGTTCGTCGCAGCCTGTAGTCCTGTGTTCTGTTAATTTTCCATTTTCCGGCTCCATTCATTCCTGTTCTGGCCAGTGGGTGTGCTTTGGAGTTGTGTGTTGCACTTTCTTTCCTTCTTTTCTCTTACGTTGCTGCTGCTTTTCTTCTTCTCTGGTGTGTAAGAAGGGAGGATGGTTAATATGTTTGGTTTCCTTTCGTTTCCTTTCCTCTCTGTTTTTTGTTATCTCTCGCTGCTTTTCTTTTATGAGTTTTCTCTCGACTTCATTCTTGTTGCTCTTCTTTTGGTGTTTTACAGTTCTGTTTGCTCTATTTCTCCTCTTTCTCATTTCTTCTCTTTTGTTCTTTCTCTGTTGTTTGTTTTATTAAGGAGAAAGGGGGATATGTTGTATCTTGACTCCCATGTTATGCATTCCCTCTCTGTGGAATCCTCATGTGATATCACTTCACAGAATGTTGGGAGTCAAATAGCCACAGTTGGCTGGGCTGAGCAGCATGCTGGCTGCTCCTGGTGGGGTCTCCCTGGATCTCCTTGTGGTCTTGTTCCTATCTACTTATCATCTTGTAACTATCCTGAAATAAAACATCTTTAAACTACATGAACACTTGTGGACTTGATCATTACACAGGTGTATAAACAGAATAGGTTTATTCAAGCTTAAGTTCCAAGCTAAGTTCAGAGTTAGAAGATAATTAGATGGAAATTAAACCCCACCAGGAGTAACCTCCCTGTCGGTCAGCCTGCCTGAGATCAACTGCCACTCCACCCACAGGGCAGACACCAAACATTCTATGAGGTCATCAAGCATTGTCATGCTCATGCTAGCTGAGCAACAGGGAAGACACATCAGGAGCAAGGTCACTTATAACAGAAACATTTGAAGGTGGTGCAATAGAAACATGGTCACATTTGGAGAGCCCCCAATGCCAAGTAGGTCCTGGCAATCTGAATCCTCTGAGGTTGAAAGGTATAACTTTGGATAGACCCATTAACAGAACATTGCCATAGTCAAGTTGTGCATTTACCACAGCTTAATTAAGGTGGGGAAACAAATGTGATTAGTTTGATTCCCACCACAATATGACACATGTTCACCTGCTTTACCAGCCTTGAGAGATGGATGACTAAGTATGTGATACATCTAACGGCTGGCAAAACTGAAATTATATTCCCCGGGACTCAGACTAAATTGCAAAAGGGAAAGACATAAAGGAACCTCCACACATTTTCATAAAATGCTAGTATAGGCCAAATGTTAATAAAACGTCTGGATGCCTCTTGGTGAAACATTAGGGGCGTTAGCACCTGAATTGGAGTTTGAAGGACCAGCTACTCCACCACAAACATGACAGAGATCTCGTTCTCGTTATTAAAAGGGTATTATAGCCGATGGTACTTGTAATAAGGCCGACTGGATATTTGTCATGCTTGTGGTGATGTCCACCAAACTTCTGTAATTTAATTATGTTTTATATGACCTCTCTGAGTAGGTGGAGACTTCCTTGCTGGGACATTCTATTGTGAAAGTTCACCTTCCCCCTACCCGACTTCTGAGGAAAAACAACAGATTCTGCATTTTGCAAACGATAAACACTCCGGATCTAAATCTGTTACTGGACAGACAACAACACAGGCAAAACCTAGAGGCAGCAGGAATTTTGCACTCAGATTTACCCATTTTACATCCAACTTTGATGTGTTGCGTAGTTCATTAAAAGAAAACACAGCATATATCCTCAAAGATTTGCCCTCTGTTGGTGTCATCTAGTGCCCTGGCACTTAAACACACAAAGCACAGTCTCACACCATGTTGTGGAGGAGATTGCGCTCTGTCTAGCATACGATTTGTAATGGAGGCAAACCCTTCCAGTACAAATTCCTATGTGAAAACACAGCCAGAAGGTTTCCACTAAGTGGATGTGTGCTGTGCACTACACACATGTGCAATGTGCCGTTGTTTTGGAGAAATTGCACATTTCTCCTTGCTTGCGCCTACTTTCAGCAGGCATTTGTGATAGATGCCAAGTCCGGCCTCCCCATGTTAGGAATTTGAGCTTTGTGTCATAACCTATGGGTGTTTGAGCTGATCTGTCCCAGTAATGCTTCCTTAACAAAACAGGCATTGAAAATGCAATAGGTCTCGCCTTTGATTAAGTTAAAGCCATTTGCTTTGCTAATGGTATTGTATAGAAAAGCAAATGGCTTTGACTTAATGAAAGGCGAGACCTATTGCATTTTTAATGCTTGTTAATTACAGCCGGGTCTGAGACCTAAGGGGAATCGGCCTACTTAAAGCTCTCTGGAGACCTAAGGGGTATCCATTACTTTGCACCATTAAAAACATGGTTTTAACGAGGTGGCATCCATTTTTTCAGCTATTAAGTTATTTTTTTGTGACAGGCTTGAAGGTGATGAAATGGCTACTTCAGGCTAAATTATCACAGGAACTGGTGCGGGAAAACAACCACATCCTAACTGCTGCACAATACTCTTTCGCATTAACGTGGACAGTCTTCTCTGGGTGTTGACTAGTTAGGATTGATAATATAAGAGCAATAACATATTGTCTGCTCCACTGTGTGCAAAACTTATTTTTATTTTTAAGGAGAGTATACAAATGCATTTACTCCACTGTTAAAAAAAAATTGTAGTTAAGATCTAATCAGTCTCCTCCGACTCTTCTTGGTCAGGATATATAAGAAAGCCAGTGAAAAGACTGTCTGTCCAATAGGGGTCATAGAATAGTCCATTCTGCTCGGAATAGAAGATCTGGAGCCAGACTTCATCTCTCCTCTTTAGCAGAAGTATGGTGGAACCAGACGCAACATCGTGGTTGCCAGTGTTTGCGTCAAATGTCTTAATGCGGTATTGACCATTGTGAACCAGCCCTATCGCCAAGTGTTTGTTTGCCAACGTGATATCATATGTAAAGTAATAAATTCCAGGAATACTGCATACGTACTTGCCACTGGAGACATTGTAATGTCCACCCTCATTCATGAGTACTTTGTCAAATGTTATGGGCAAGCGTTCTTTAGGGTAGCTCTTGGTGACAGCAACAGAGAAGGCAGACTTTGCTTTTTTCACACCACACTTGCACGGCCCTGGCATTCCAGTCTCCCCTGGTTTCCCCTGAGGACCTTTCTTCCCTGCTGCCCCATCTTTTCCTGGGTCTCCTTGCATCCCTTTTGTTCCTCGGGGACCTGCTCTGCCAATGGCACCAGCTTTTCCCTTTGCTCCCGGTTTTCCAGGGTTGCCTGCTCTGCCAGGAGTACCTACAATAGAAAAACGAGATGTTGTTTCAGATCAGTACTCATCCTTGCAGGAACATCTGTACCTGTAACAGACCAGATTACAGGTAACTGCAGTGATGTGGCTTGGCCGCCAAAAGGAAAACAAAGAGAAACTGTTAATTAAATTCACCCATGGAAAGAACCGTTTAGGTAAGGATTCAGATGTTGTGCCCATGGTCATACTCTTAAAGTTCAAAGATGATTTTTCACATAGCAAATTGCAGTGTGTCTTGTTTTCTCTTATTATGAATTGCAAGACATAGCGTCGATGTGGCCTTACCTGCTACCACTATATAGTTGTGATTACTTAAGTGCAGAGAGACTATATTTGACTCTATGATAACACTGGGAAAAACCAAAGCAAAGAACTGTCTTGGTATCGTTAGAATTCCCTTTAAACATGGAGCCAGCCTAGATCGGATAATTTGCTGTTTAATGGAAACTGTAATGCTCATTGCTAAGAGTTGTCTATGGGATGTAACTGTCTATACATGTGGAGTGTACCTTGAAACCGCTATAAAGAAATAAAATAAAAAAATTTGAGCCAGCCTGTAAACTTCCTAGTTTCGCCCTCTAAATCAATTCTCAAAGATCTTCTTTATGGCCATGAAGACAAGGCTCTATAATGCATTCCAGATCAATCTGAAGCAAAGAGCCTAAGATGGCCCACTGTGCCTGGCAGTCACAAAGAGCCATGCATCAAGACCCAAGTCAAGTCAAGGCTGGACACATGGGGAGAAGAGAGGAGTGGAGCATGATGGGGAGCAAGACAACTGGTGCAATGACACGGAAGAGGCAGAGCACTAGAGAAACAGTAACTGACACTTGACCAAACATTGACAGGAAACAGTATGCACCAGGGAATGGAAACTCGTAAAACAATACATGGGAGGCAGTAGGGCAGGGGTACAGCAATTAGAACAGAACAGTGTGACAGGATTGTGACAAAGAGCAATACAGGACATTTAAATTGACTGAGACAAGCCTAGCATCGGGTAGAGTCTGGAGGTGTTGTAAATTGGATTTCAATAGGGGTCTCCTTTGCTTAGAACCGCTGCTTGACCCGTTTACACGAGTTGGAAAAGCTGGTGTCCAAAAAACATGACACTTTGATCAGGCAGCCAGATATCATGTCACATCATAGATTCCTTACCATCTTCTCCTGGTTCTCCTTTCTCCCCATCTTTTCCATCAGGTCCATCTTTTCCGGGGAATCCTACCCTCCCGACTGTTCCTGGAGATCCGGGTTTCCCTGGCAAGCCTGGGGGGCCCTGAGGCCCCAACATGCTGCAGAGTAGCTGTGGTGATTCCCTCGGCAATGGTTCCTCTTTTTCAAGGGACACTCCAACAAGACTGTTAGCAGCAAAGAGCAAAATCCAAAGGTGGAACAGCAGAGACAGCATGACGGCCCTGTTCAGAGAGAACATAAATAGAAGATATGGGAAACGACCTTGTCAAACAGGCTTGACGCTAAGAGCTATACATATCTAAAACAACACTTTATGGGCAGTCGGTGATGCAGCAGTTAATGATTGGTATATCAGGAAATCGACCGCATCTCAAAAGCCAGTAGGACTTGGCAAGATCTTCGTTTCCTGGCCACGTTGCACTGTTCTCTCTGGCCAAGAGAAATTGGTGGGTTTACTAGGGTCACGGAACTGTGCCTTACACCACATAGAACCTGAAATCCACAAGGTCTCTTGGGCTATTTTGCTCACATTCTTTAAGACGAATTAAACTCCACAATTATTCCCTGTCTCAGGATCATAGGAGAAATTAAGTGATGAATAACGGTCCCAGCATTCTTAGTAGATAATTCTTATTTCAGCAAATGCTTTAGTCCAACACACCAGTTACATCTCATGATAAAAAAAGGCGGCATCAAAACTCCTTGTGAGAATGCGATGTTACAAACTTGATAAAATAAACAAATAATTTTCAGTGTTCTAGGACATAGGCTCACAGACCTGTCTACATATACATCACCCGCGTGTGACTTATCCACAATGACTAGTTTTCACCGAGTCGTAATCGTCCAGGATACTTCAGTGTCCAACTGTGTGATGGAGAGACATAGATTTTGCAAGGGTAAGATTGCATTTTAAAACTTTGTTTTGCACTTATTACATAAGGAACCTTAAAAAACCTATACGTGTTTATCTCTAAGTTTACAGAAAACCCAAATGAACAGAATGCCATAACATTCTTTCCAGATCAATTGTTTGAGCATAGTCTGTGGTATTTTCCAGTGGAAAATACCGTTTGGCTGGTGTTTCTGGTCCTTTCTTCTACAGGCTAGGAAAACCTTGAGGTACATATGGCAATCACCAACAAGAAATCAATTAATATGTTTACAATTCTAAATTATTTCCAGATTTCGGAATTAGTGCTTAGACTGCTGGCTGCTCAGAGATTTTGTGAGCTCTCTCTTTAGAAATGTGTGTAACTTGGAAGGTTATAACCAACGTCTTAATCAGTCAGCCATGTCACTGAAATTCTGATAGGCCATTTCGTCTTTTTTATGTATTGCGGTAGGTGCATGAACCAGTGCTATCTTATGCTACATCCACATGATCCTTGACAGGGGAGACACAGCAGCCTTCATTCTCCTCGACTTCTCTGCAGCAGCTTTTAAGATGGTCTTGCACTCCATCCTCATCATACTCCTGCACGATATTGGGCATCCAATGACTTGCTCTCCACTGGATCTTCTTCCTCTTAAAAGATAGAACTCAAGGTGACAGTCTGGTGCCTTATCCTCAGAAGTCCACAAACGCATCTGCGGAGTGCCTCAAGGTTCATCGCTCAGCCCCACCCTATTCTGCGCATACATGATCCCTCTGGCCAATATCACTCACACACACATCAACATCCTCTGCTACGCCGTTGAGACACACCTTATACTCTCCCTCTCAGACAGCATCCCCAATACATGATACAAGTTCAGCACCTGCATGATCAAATTAACTAAATGGATGAATGCCAAATGTTTCAAGCTCAATACCGATGACAAAAGTAGTGATCTTCACCAAGAACGCTTCAGCATGGGACTTTATTTGGTGGCTGGCTAAACTTGGACCCACACCCAGAACCTATTCCAGGAACCTCGGAATAATTATCGACAGCAAACTGGACATGACTGCATAAGTCAATACCGTCACTGCATTCTGCTTCCACACTCTGAAGATGCTAAGAAAAAGCTTCAAATGACTCCCTAGCAACACCAGAAAAACTCACTCATGTCCTAGTCACCAAAAAGTTGGACTATGGAAACGCCCTCTGTGCTGGTATCACCAAGCAACTCACTACAAGACAACAAAGCATCCAGAACTCAGCAGTCAGACTCATACTCAACATCTCACACAGAACTCACATTACACCACACCTTAGGGAACTCCACTGACTCCCGATAAACAAGTGAGCCAAACTCAAAATCCTCATACACACGCTCAAGGCACTACACTACTTATACCCCACCTACCTGAACAGTAGCATCTCCTTCCACCAACCACCCTGACAACTCTGCTCTGCAGGACTCCTACTTGCATACATCCCACAAATACACAGAACCAGATTAGGAGGACGGGCATTCTCTAACATTGCTCTTAAAGCATAGAACGGCCTGCTACTCCACATCAGAGACTTCTTGTCTCTTCTTTAATAACACAAGGAGCTGAAGACCTGGCTTTTCAATTAACCAACCTACAACAGACATAGCTAGGCACACACACCTGCGCAAAATTAGGATACCCTTGTGGTTGATAATGCATTTTACAAATACACATAAATGAGGTAGTGTGCAAGTGCTTCTATGAAATGTATTTTGGACCTTCCGATGTGTCATTGATTCGCTCAGGTAGTACTTAGGGGGGATTTAAACCCATAAATGAAGAGTAGAATGGGAGATTAACAATCCCCGTCAAACAACAAAGGAAAACGTTAATGAATTGCACTGAAAGAGGAATGCTTGAAGGAAAAATTAAAATAGTCACCTCTAGACTCCCAAACCAAAATTGATAGGACTGCACTACCGGCGTTCCTCTATCCATTTTACAAATAAGTGTTTGTGAGCATATAATGGTGTGTCATTTACACATACATACCTGCCCTACTGAGAAGTGCAGAAGTGCAAATATCTGCCCTGATGGCCCATTAACATTTCATCAGCCTTATTTTATCTCTCGCATTCTCAGTATAAAATTGGTTACACATAAATAAATGATTTGTATGTTGGGGTGCTTCTCTGTATGCAACTCTTTTGTCTACAGCTTAGATCTGCAGCACCCAACATAGGTCAACGCAACACCTTTTGAGTGTGCAAAGACTTTCACAATGACACGGACCCACCTTTAATCCAGTCACCAATTTTTCCCTCAGCCTATATATAACCTAACCGCAGCAGTACACACTGAATGCAGCCGCTAATCCCATCACATGCACAACATGACTCCAAGCCATATAGTTGGCAAAGGGTTTGTCTCCTCAAAAACACATCTATATCCTCTCACCAGTCCACAGAGGAACCATCCAGAAGAAGTTCACTTACGCTTACCAAAGCCACGTGCACATAGGATTGTATCAAGGCCACAGAATAAGCGAATATGCATCAATCCATAATAATCATCTTAACTAAAGCAATAGACAGCCATGCACCTAAACAAAACAATGGGCAACATGCTTTGCCACACACATCACTGGATGTAATGCTCCAGACAGATCCAAAAAGGGTCTAGAGGCCCCCACCTAATGAAGCCCATCAATAAACAGCACACAAGCCTCCTCTAACCTCACCCCCTCACTTTCCATTATTGCTACCCTCTAAAGACTGCAAAGCACAACTAAACAGAATATCAACAGACTACTTTGACTTTGGTGAATTAGTGCGCCAGAATTGTTAGCAATTACAGTTTAAGTGCTTCATGACCACAGGAATGTGTTATGGCTTTTGAATCCCAAGGATCAGTTGTTATAGTGCAACACTCCTTGCTGAACTGTTTTATTGAGTCCCATACCTCTTTGAAAGCAGAAGGCAAAACTAGGACTGTACATAGGGCCAGATGTAGGTAAATCCTGATTACCGACTCTTAAATACCGGCTCATACCGAATCGATATTTAAAAATCGGAAAACAGGATGTAGATAAAAAATCGGTAAAAATTACCGATTCGGTACCACTCGGAAAATGAAATCGGTATTTACTGAATCGGTATTTTCCGAATCGGTTAATACCGAGTCGGTAATACCCATTTATTCCTATGGTCCCCCTTGCCCATAGGAATGAATGGGAATTACGGAATCGGTATTTACTGGATCAGTATTTACCGATTCAGTAATTTAAAAAATAACCCATGTGAGCCTGTGAACCAATCAGGAACACCTACCACACCCCACAACAAAGCTACAGAGGATCCAACCAATCAGATGCAACCACCCCTCCCCAGTACCTGGGAGTGGCCACACCCATGCAGGTGCAGAGCAACTGAACTTTTTGCAGAGCAGGAGGAAACAGAGAGGAGCAGGCTTCCCTGAACATACCTGATCACCAGAATGGAGTCCCAGGATGTGCAGAAGGATGCAGCAGAGCGCAGGAGGAAGATAAAATTTAGCCCTGCAGAACTGCAGGTGCTTGTTGAAGAGGTGGTCAAGCACCACACCCAAATTTTCGGTAAACAGTCTCTGCATGTTGCAGAGTCTGGGAAACGTAATACATGGCTTGACATCCCGACAAAGGTCAATGCCATTGGGGTGACGCACAGGGAGATTGATGACCTCAAGAAAAGATGGTACGATCTGCGTATCATCACAAAGAAAAAACTTGCTGCACAAAGAAAGGAAGCTGGAGTCACTGGTGGAGGAAAAAACAGAGCACCAAGATTAACAGACCTCTAGGAGCTGGTGGAATCCACCCTGGATCCAGAAAGCATCCATGGAATTGGTGACACTGATAGCTCTGCCAGAGCTGCAAAGAAGCAAGGTAAGATGCATGGACAGTAATCCCCACCCATTTCCCTGTCCCCCTTCCCCACTGTGTGTGTAAGCATAACACTCCAGAACAGGTTTCACTGATGTCCAGCAATGCATCATGGGAGACGTAGTCATAGGTACATACATTCAATGCAGTCACCATAGAATTCAGCAAGGCATGCCACACACAACTTTGAGAAGCTGATGTAGACTAGGCAATTGTGTAATAGAAATGTAATTTAATCATGACACACAGGTGAACGACACCACTGACCCAATGTCCACATCTGTCCACAGGAGATTCCTCACGCAGTACAGCACCAGAAAGGGAGGAGAGGGCACCAACAACTGAGAGGAAGGGAAAAGAAAGAAAGAAAGGTCAGGTCACAGCGCTGTTGAGAAAGACAACACCACAGCGCAGGAAGCCACAACACCTGAGCGACCCACAACACTACAGCCTCAGTCACCTCTGTTGTTTGGGACACAAGAGTTGGAGCCAGCAGCACTTTCCCCAACACCAACAACACAGTCATCTTATGCAGGAAAGGGCAAGGAGGCTTGCTGTGCCCCCTCTGAGGGTCCTGCAAACCTCAGATGAGGAGGATGAGAAGGGTGAAATGCAAAATAATCCACATGTGGCTGACAAGGCTCAGCAGCAGAGTACTGCAGGCGCTGTGCGGGCCAGGAAGGAGAGGGGGTCTTTTGTGGACTAGAGGCCACCATGGTAAAGGTGCAGCACCTGCAGGCGAAGGCAATGTTGGCAGTGCACAGGCAGGTGCGCAGTATCAATTGCAAAATATCTAACATTGACCATGGAATTGGCAACATGGCTGAGAGCATGCTGTCAATTGCAAAGGGGATGACAGACATCACACAGTACATGAGTGCTCTCTGTGACAAATTGGATAAAGACCACTCTGAGCGGCGCAGGGAGCGCCAGTGTATGTGGCAGCAGTCAAAAGCCCTGAACCGCTTTGCCACAGCAACCTCACTGCTGTGCCGGCGTTCTGTCGCCATGTAGGATGCAATTGTGCACTGCTGCACAGATTTGTCAAGGGGGATGGGGAGAGTCACCTCTGCCATGGAGCAGATACTCACAAACCAGGCAGGCACTTCTGGAGATACAGGTGTTGATGAAACTGAAGGGTCCACCAGCAGGAGTGGCTCCAGCCCTCCTGTCACCGAGATGCGTAGGAGCGGCAGGTGCCAAATTTCTGACCCAGGCACCACCGAAAGTGTTGAGACCCAGTTTTGTACATCCCGCGCTGTAGTGCGTGGGCGCAAACGTTAAAAATGCCCACAACCCTCAGGACAGGTCACTGTGAGGAGAACTGCGACCACCCAGTCATGGACATAGACATTGTAGGACCATGGTGTTGAATCTTTTACATGCTGTAGTGACAATTAAACGACATACTTCACATACTACGCCTGTCTGTTTCTCCTTACTTACTTAGAAATATCGACGTGTGATGTCTGCCCGTCTCAATCTCCCATCTGTTGCTGCCGCTCCTATTGCATGGGGCTCTGCCTGTTCTTGGTCATCATCAATATCCTCGTGATGTGTGAACTCCACCTCTGTGCCTTCCTTGGTGGCAAGATTGTGCAACATGGCACAGGTCGCTATCATCTTGCAGCACAGGATGGGAGTATACTGGCGTGCACCTCCACTCTTGTGGAGGCAGCGGAACCTGCTCTTGAGGAGTCCAAATGTGCGCTCCACTACTTTGCGAGTAGACCTGTGAGCCACATTATAACGCCTCTCACTCCTGGTAGTTGGATTGAGGTAGGGTGTGAGCACAAAGGACGCAGGGCATATGCACTATCGCCTAGGTTGAAATAAGAGGTCCATTAGTTACATACTCATGATACATTCATCTGCTATGACTATCAGGGTGTGTCACAGTTATTTACCTAGCAGGTATCCTTCCCCAAACTCTCCAGCAACAAGGTGTGTGTATATCCCACTGTTCTGGAATATGTACGAGTCGTGGGTACTCCCAGGGAATTTAGCCACAATGTCTGTAATGATGTTGCCAGCATTGCATATCACCTGCACATTGATGGAGTGCGTTGACTTACGGTTCCTGTATATGTGTTCAGTGGCTGCAGGTGGACAGAGTGGAAGGTGGGTGCCATCTATGCAGCCTATCACGTGAGGGAAGTGTGCCAGTTGATACAAATCAGTTTTGGTCTTGGCAAGTTCCGCAGGTGTTTCAGGGAACCGGATGTAATGATGCATTATCTGCCTCATGGCCTCAAGGAACTTCCTGAAAAAACGGGACTGGCAGCTCTGAGACACATCACCAACTGCAGCTATCACACTCTGGTAGCTCCCAGAGGCAAGCAGGTATAGGCTACACAGCACCTGCACATGGGGTGGGATGGCGTGCGCCCTTGGTGTTGGGTGATCCAGGTGTGGGTGGAGGTCCCCAATCAAGTCCAGGATGGTTCTGGGGTGTAGCCTGTACCTCTGCAGTATCTCTGGCTCAGTCAGTTGGAAGAGCGTTATTCTCTGCCTGTAGATTTGCTCCTCCTTTCTCCATACCCTCTCTCCTGCTGCCTGTAGCCGTAGCCGCCTTGCTATGACGTAGAATGCCGCCATTCTGGTTGCACTGTTGCATTTTGGGGCCTTCTTTTATAGCCTGCACCTGGTTACCACCTGCTTTGAATCCATGGTAAATACGGACTCTTAAATACCGATTTTCATGGAATTCTGTATTTTTTGGGTTTCCTACATCTCGATGGACATTTTTTACCGTTTCTTATTTACCGATTCGGTAAATAAGAACTCGGTAAATAGGGATTCGGTACATACCGAATCGGTAGATTACTGACTCATATTTACCGATTCGGAAAGTTTTTGCCTCCTACATCTCAATTTCCAAATACCGGTCGGTGACGGCCGAAATTACCGAATTTCGGCCGTTACCGACCGGTATTTGGCTACCTACATCTGGCCCTAGTGAGGGAGGGGGAGGGGAAGGGGGCTTTTAGAAATACATTGCCTTTTGCTTTAATAGTCTAGCTCAACTGAAATTTGCAAACAGAGCCTTGCAATAGTAGCCAGTCAAGAGATAAGGAGACCTATGGTGGACATCTACATTCTACTGAACCATCCCACCCGCTTTGGGTGGAACGCACAACCTATGACCTCGCCAGGGGCAGTGAGAGTAAGGGCCTCACTGTCAGTCACAACTGATGCAGACCAGAGGGGTGGGTTGAGCAAGCAAAAGAGTGCATAACCCATGTCCTACTTGAGGTAAATCCTGATTTTAAATTGACTTTGTTTAGGCAGCAGAAACCTACAAGCATACATTCTATCAGGCATTAAACGGAATGGGAATCTATACTACTTCCCAGGATTTTAAAAGAAAAACGACAGAATGTAAACGCAACGTTAAAATGTAAAGTTGAGAACAACACAGACACCTTGGTATTTTGAGGAGCAGCAATAAAATGGGACCTTTTCGTATATTGTTGAATATTACTATTGGGTAATGTCAGCATGGTAAGCAATTTTTGTTTGGTGGATTCTTTGTGTGAATAGGATTAAAGACTTTATTTCAGTAATACGACCTTCCATCCTTGTCCATATAGTTATGAAGGGAGGCTAGGCTGTGATTGGTAGTAGACTCTACGTGTAACTCAAACTGTGGAAAGTAGGTCTCTTTGAGAAGAAAAGTTTGGAGAAATGTTCTAAAGTATGATAGCACCACCTTAGGTCGTATTACCAAGCAGCTAAACTTGTGGTGATCAAGAGCTGGGCTCATGGGGACCGGGAGGACCCAAGTTTCCATACAGACTGGTGGTTTATGGGACAAGACAAATATAATAAAGCGCTATATACGAACTCTAAGAAATTAGGCCTTACTGGACCAACAGCACATGCAATTGAAACCTGGCACGTGGTCAACAAGAAACTTGGCTGGCACAACAAAATTACACCTGCGACCCCACTCTGGGAACCCAAACAATTGGGTTGCTTGAGTGCCTGCCCCTGGTTTGAAAAGTGGGACCTGATAGGTATCTCAACGGTGGGGGATATGTGGCGTTCCAAGGGATTGGGCTCTTTTGTTGACCTACAGAAAGAATATGACCTTGCACATTCCGAAACATTCAGATATCTACAGATCAGCCATGCGCTCAAAACAGCAATACCGGGGAGGGGCCCACTTCCAGAGGCTTCCCCACTGGAAGACGGATTGACTTGACCCCATGAATAAGAAGGCTCTATCCCTCACCTATAATAAACTGATTAACAATCGCCCTGATCCTTCAATAAGTCTGCGGCAGCATTGGGAGGCAGATCTGGGTGTGCTGGAAGAAGATGATTGGCGAGACACCTTGGCCTCTCCTAGGAAGGTGGCCATCCCCATGAGACTGCGCCTTTTCCAACTCAAGATCCTACATAGAGTTTATCTTGCTGCGGGAGTCTTGGCTAAGATGGATAGGAGGGCTGATCCTTCTTGCCTAAGACAATGTCACCAGGTGGGAACTTTCTTCCATATTCTCTGGGAGTGTCCAGCTGCTCAATCATACTCCGACTGATCTGGAGCCGCTTCCCTCCCCCCTCCCAGCGCCTTGAGACCCTCACGGGTGAGTAGCACGCTATATAAACCCCCTGATTGATTGATTGGGTAGGTGTCACCAAACAATTGGAGAAAGCTGGGGGGAAGAAATTGACTGCTACTCCGAAACTATCAGCTAGATTCATGAAGCCAAATTGCGATCTCAATAGCTGCAAATTCGCAATTGCGATCGCAATTTGACGGAAAGGAATTCATGATACAGAAAACTCAAAAAATTCGAATTCGCTAAATAAAAATTGCGACTTCGAAAATAAATTTGCAGAATCCTGGAAGATGGCCATTTGCGATTCTGAAATTGCGAGAAACCATGGATTCTGCGAAGTCATTTGCGAAATCGCAAAACATTCGCAATCGGCATTCATGAAAAATCGCTAAATGCGAAAAACCCTAAAATCGCAATTTGCGACGCGTAAATTAAGAAGAACACAAATCAGGTGGTAACCAGTAAGGAAAATTTATTTTTTTCAAAAAACGGATAACAAACTACCAACAGGTGCAGGGCTGACCAAACACATTTAAGGACATGCAGCTGGAGCCTGAGGATTCTCACAATGCCAGGACTCTACATGGTGGTGAGGCGGCGAAGGCTACAGCGAGCAGCACGTAACAGACGGAGGATCCAGGAGCGGATATTCCGCCAGCGGGTCACCCTTCTGGGCCAAACCAGGGAGCAAATTTACGCAAAGTACCGCCTGACTGGGGCAATGATCATCAAGCTTATCCGGGACCTAGACCCCCTGATGCAGCACCCAACAAGGAGGACCAATGCCGTGCCCAGACATGCGCAGGTATTGTGCTGCCTGCACCTCCTGGCCTCCGGAAGCTTCCAGGGGATGGTCGCTGTTGCAGGGGGGATATCCCGGCCCACCATGTCCCACTGCCTAAGGAGTTTTCTGGATGCTATGCTGACCCGGCTACACCACTACATCTCATTCCCCACCAGCCAACAGGACCTGAATGAGACCAAGCTACAATTTTACAATGTAGCACAATTTCCACATGTCATAGGATGTATTGGCTGTACCCACATCCACATCTGCCCACCTGCAGAAACGGAGTACATGTACCACAACCGAAAAAGCTACCACTCCCTCAACATCCAGATGGTGTGCAATGCAAAAACATTCATCACGGACATTGTGGCACAGTACTCGGGGAGCACACATGACTCCTTCATATTCAGGCACAGCGGCATCCACACACGACTGGCCAGGGGAGACTTTGGGGAAGGACACCTGCTAGGTAAGTACACATGCCCCAAAATAGTACACTGTGATCATGTAGCTGCGCAGAAGAGGCACTCACCCTCTGCTCCTTTCATTCAGGTGACAGCGGCTACGCTCTCCGTGAGTACCTCCTCACCCCATACCTCAACCCTGCAACACCACAGCAACGGCGATTTAATGCAGCACACATACACACAAGAAATTGTATTGAGAGGACATTTGGCCTGTTGAAAAGCAGGTTCCGCATACTTCACAAGACTGGTGGGGCCATGAAATACGAGCCAGAGGTCTGCTGCCGCATCGTGGCTGTGTGTGCTATCCTCCACAACATTGCTACCAAGCGCAGGATCCCTGTTGACATCTCTGGCAGTGAGTCGGAAGGGGACAACCGACCACCTGCACATGTGCGTCACGCACGCGGGGAGAATCCTGCAGAAGGACACAGGCGCCGTAACCAAATCGCCATGAACTATTTCTAGTGCACCCACACCCATAACTTCACTCATGCATGACAATAGTAAAAATGACATGAGTCAGATTAAGTTAGACAGCATGTATGTTATTGTTACATCACAATAAAGTGGGTATTTCCCAAACTGTTACATGATTGACATATTTCGTCATATGTACCATGTTCCTGTGGAGGGCATGCTTGTAGCAGCAGCATGGGCCCTCATGGTAATGTTCAAATTTTCAATGCCGCCTCCGGGCAGATGCTCCCAACCTCCTTTCAATATCCTCCTCCTGAATTGGCCGTGAGGCAGCAGAGGGCCTGCTGCTGCGGTGGGGTGCTACCACCGCTGGCATGGACTGGCTACTATGGCTGGAAGTAGCCTCACTGGTGTCGTCACCCCACCCCGCCTGGCCATGGACAGTTGCATGCATGGCCTGTACTGCTGCTGTCACCTGCTCCAGAGCTCTGGCGACGTCCTGACTACACTGGACCATTTGGACCAGCATGGCCAAGGAGCGTCGCGAGAGCTGGGAGGTTGCGTTGCCAATAATGTAGTTTGACCGCGTGTATGCTGACAAGCGGGTCAGCAACTGCCGGTGTCTGCGCCGGTAGAGGTTGCGCTGGCTGTACAAGGCCTGGGTGTTGGCCTCCATAGCAACTGTCATCCTCTCCATGTGGTCAGACATCAGACCGACATTCCTGGCGGTCTTGTTTAATTGGAGGTGTATAGCCGCAAGATGACGGACCTGGGTTTGATGGACATGAAGAATGCGCCGCTCAATAGAGAGCCCACCTGGTCGCATGTTAGCTCCCCTGCCAGCGCGGGATGAGTTATTGCGCTGGTCCCTGACCAGTCTGCTTGACTGGCACCTCAAAGCCGCAGGGCGGCGGGTTTGTTGGCGTGCTGCTGCTGGTGTTGTCAGCACCACTGGTGGTTGAGTGACGCGCTGTGGTACAGCTGCGCCTGTTGGCGCTGAGGTGGCACTGTTCACAGGGGCAGGTGGTGGAATGACCGCTGGTGCGGCAGCTTGCCCTGATGGTCCTGGCTGTGGTGTCTGATTTGAGTCGCCCTCAGTGTCCTCTGTGATATCCTCAATTTGCAGGGCATCGCTGTCTGAACTGGGGACTGCTGCGCCACCTGTGATGTAAAGTGGACGTTGATTAGTGACATGTTTCTTACACATTTGATCTGTCTACATGCATGCAGGCTACCATTCCCTGACTCACTGTTGGATAGACTCTCACTAAACAGGTTTGGTTCAATGGGGCTAGATGGTAATTGTGGCCAGACTACATCTCCCACAATGCAATAGCGCTTTTGTGGTGTGCTGTGGCTGCATGACTGGGGTTTGAAATGGGATGATCTGGAGTCATGGACATTGTTAGGGGACAGGGGGCCGCAGTCGCATGGCACTTACCTTGTGTATCTTGGGTGAGTCGGGAGGAGTCCAGCTGGGTCACCCCCACGCATGCCTGTGGATGAATGGTGTTCTCGACTCGGTCCTCGAGTGGTGTGTTTGGTGGGACAGTGGGATCCCCTCCACCTGTCGCAGAACTCTCCCCCAGCCTCTCTGCAATCTTCTCCTTTGCCCGCCCTCTGAGATCGTACCAACGTTTCTTGATCTCGTCAACAGTGCGCTGGGTCACCCCCACGGAGTTCACTCTTGCGCGGATGCGCACCCATGTCCGCCTTTTATCGGCTTCAGGCACCCTTCGGGAGTCTTTGCCAAAGAGCCGATTATGGTCCTTGCAGACACCCTCGATCAAATATTCGAGCTCTTGCTCAGAAAATTTAATTTTCCTTTTTCTTCCAGTGGAAGATTCTCCTGCAGCCTCCTGTGAAATGCTGAGCACTTGGGTGTCTCCTGGTTTTCACCTGTAGGCACTCTGGAGGGGAGCTCTGGCAATGCTGTTTCCACTTCAGGCTCTCACTGCTGAATGGGGGTGGAACCTGCATTCTTCCTGGTTGTGATGTCATCACTGTGCTCAGAATGCGACTTCCCGTTTTTGCGATCTCGCAATTAGCGAGATCGCAATTTGCAATATCGGTAATTGCGAAATCGCAATTTCAACAGGGGTATCGGCAGATTCTGCTAACTTTTACCGATTTTTGGGATCTCGCAATCGGCGATTGCAGCCGATTGCGAATCGCTTTTTCAAATCGCAAATTGTCATGAATGCCAATATGCGATTTCTAAATTGCGATTCGCTTTTTCTCACAATTTAGAAATCGCAAAATTGGACTTTGATGAATCTAGCTGTAAGTCTGCTAAATGTCTGGGATGCCACTGACCTCACCCAGACTGAGAAATCATGGGTATCATTGGGATGGGCCCTTGCAAAACAAAACATTGAACAAAAATGGGGGGTAGGGGAGATGCCATGTATCAGAGAATGGGTTGCAGATATGGACAGAGCTATGATCGCAGAGAAAGATGTTTTCAAACATAGAGGATGCCCCCAAATATTGGATCCTAAGTGGGCGAAATGGAATGCACATAGGGGAGAAATATGTTTGTCTCCAATTGTGGAACTACCTCGTAGTGAAGTCAGATTACACGACCTACTCAATACTGAGGGAGAGATACAGGAATAATGAGTCACGGTGGTATCAATTTATGTAAAATAACATATACATTTTGCATCTGTTTGTATGCTTCTGATAACTGTGCTATTTAATTTGTTGATCAATAAAAAGAGTTTGGAAAAAAGTATGATAGCAACACTTTAAGAGATTAACGCTGTAGGGACAGACATCTAATGCTATCAGATCCCAAAAACAGACAATACGATGCAGATTATACAGATTAAATAAAGCCCATCGTCTAACCCTATTAAACGCTGCTCAACATTTGCAAGCTTGTTCTATCTAGCAAAACAAACCCCAGATTGGGAACAAATCAACAATTATGCCTAATAATAGTTATTCTGAAGAAAACCTGTACCGTATTAAAAGTAAAACTAGATTGTCTAACGCTGTTGTTAAAACAGTGACTGCATCTGTTCGCTCTTGCTCACACGTGCTTCATTCCACACCATTTCGATATTTCTGGAAATGCAGCACATTTTGTAAACAATTATGTAGCAACATTTCTTGGATATTTACAGACGGTCCGAAGTACTAATAGGCAGCTCGCAACTAGTAGGTGAAAATTATGCACCTCTCTGTCATTTTGTGACGTAACCTATGTACTAATAGGCTGTGTCGCAAAATGACCTGTCTATTAAAAATTAGCTAGGTAGGTCACTATTTGCGATCCATTGTGATTGGCTATGAACAGAGAGGTGGTGGCCTGCAAGGAAAGCAGACCACGTCCATGAGGTCACTTTCTCAACAGGAAAACTTTTTTTAAAGCGTCCCAAATTCCTTACTGGAAAAGGTAGTACTTTAAATAAATGCTCATGTTTTGTCTTCTGGTCAGTTGCCTCCTCCTCCTCCTCCCAAGACCACCTGATGTAATTCCCAAAGGAGAAGATGTCCAATTGGAAAAGCTCCCTTTTGCGGATAAATTACCACCTCCTTTAAGATTTTGGTAACTTTTCAATGTTTTGCGATTGCGATCACACACTTTCAGTACAGCTCGTTGCGTACTGCAACAAGGAAGGGATGCCACTTTCATGTCACCTTCTAATTGCAATGCTGAATGAATAGCAGACTTCCTCATTCACTCACAGAGGTGTTTTTTCAATTAAAAATTGGTTTAGTACATGGCAAAAAGTATTTTACGATTGCAGACCCTGGGATTTTGTGAATAGATGAGTTTACAACAGCAAAATGGTTTGGCATATAACTGGCCCCATTTTCCCTTCCAGTCATGTCTGAGCCAAAACTCGAATTTATTTTAGCTTAATCTTAGTGAACTACTCTGTTTGACACATTACTTCCCATCCATAAAAATGTAATAAATAAAACCTGATATCCTATATTGCACTTTTCCAGGGCTGCGAAATTGAAGCTGGGTTGGCTTCGTCTAAGAGCACAAATTTGTTCACTTGCACCCATTGTTGGAACTCTTGCCTCATTCACCAATACAGAGTGAAGCATCTTTGACTGCCCACCTTGCGTACAACACAATTTGCTGTGTTTGAATGTTCAGGAAGAGTTGGATTATTATTTGGGGTGGGGGACTACCAACCTCAAGGAACGATCACAAGCTTTGTCAGGGTGAACCCTTAAATTCACTATATTAACGTGAGCTCAGTCTCCTGGTAGTTATGGCACAGCGCAGACAGGATTAACTTAGGGCAATGTGTCGAATATTTTATGCAGTACTAATACAATAATAAACTCAGAATGCAAAACAAAAACAAAAAACTCCCAACCACATTAGACAAAATAGAGTCAAATGTAATAAGCAAAATGACACCAAAATGACAAACATCTGATAAGGGGAACCGGAGATATGCATTTTTAAAGTTTGAAGTGGAAATAGCACCAAAATGCACAAAGCGACAGTGACAGTTTATGGTCACTGTAGACCAGGACCTAGGCCCAATTTGAGGCTGACCTCGATGCTGCATGGGTCGGATGCACTAACCAGGTTCATCCTGGTCAAAGATGTTACCTTCTGATATCATTTTTTAAGACCCAATCCACTACATGAGTTCACTTCTAAATTTAGAGACTCACAGGGTGTCAGGCAGAGGCCAACAGCAGGGCCTAGTCCAGGTGCCAATAGGTCAGCAGGGTACTTCAATGAAAAGCCCTGTTGTAGCTTTTGTATCCCTGTAGCTTGAATAGGAGGTCAGTGTTATGTCCCTTCGAGTCAACTTCTTTGTCCTAGGTACAAGAGGGAGCAGGTCCAGTCTTTTAGGGCTCCTCTCAGCTCCTCTTCAGATCTTCATCCGGTCCAGAAGTGTGCTGAAGTGGGATGCCACATTTGTGCCTACAACCAGCTGGTGGGCGGGAATGACTGCTCAGCTTCTCCTAATCAATGAGGTAAATGTTCCCAGCCCTACCCACCTTGAGCTTTTAAAAGATGGCAGAAGTCTTCGGCCACACTAAATTTGGACTCTGAAGGCTTTGTGTGTGCAGGGATATCTTAAGTATTTTGGGGGCCCCGGGCCAAACATAATATCAGGCCCAATGCTTAGATCATCCCTGTATGTATTATTCATTTGCCCTAAGCAACTATTGTTGATCATTGACAATACTCTTTGTTGGCCCTCCAGTCCTTTACAGGGACCCCAGTGCTTCAGGGAACACCCATTCAGTGCAAAGCCTTTGAATATTTATAAGATATTGGAGACCTTGAAGCCCCTTTTCATATTATGAAGGAGGCTCCATCATGTTTGTGGTATGCCTCTGTCTGGGACTGTCCTGAAAGCTTAATGATGGGGCACCAAGCAAGGTGGGGGCCCTGGGTCAGAGCCCACTTTGTCCATGCCTTAAAACGTTGCTGCGTGTGTGTGGCAGGGGAGTGTGCTATAGTAATCATGGTGTCCTCAAACATTCAACACTAAAATCGAGTTTGAAGCATTCATTGTAACTATAATAAACCCAGAGACAGACGTCTGGGAGGACAAAAGCAGAATTCCTCACAACTAGATAGTGGACACACAAGACATTAAAGAAGGATTTCACACTGGTATATCAAAAAGGATGTTCACTGCCCCCACCCTTCTGCAGAGCTCAGAAGAATCATCCCTGCCCATTCAGATCGATATGTCAATCATAGTGTCCTAGTGTGTAGCTCCTGGAAGGAATGTCAAACCTATTTGAAGATTACTCACTGGCTGAGAGCTAGCAGAGCGTTCTGCTAATTAGCCATCTGAAAGTTCAGTCAGGTAAAGGGTTACTTTCTAAAAGTTAAGTATTTTTCCTTATTATTTATCAAAAAATCAACATCACCTTGAAATTGTATTTTAATAACTATTAAAATTATAGTTTAATTATGTTCTAGTCCCATTTCAGAAATACAGTATTTGGATTTTAATATGTGCTTTAGTTTTTCAGGACAGCTGGGACTACCACAATATTAAATCATTTTGGGTTGCTAGTCATTATGATGGCCTGTTAATATTAACTTTCCACATGTCCTACTTTTAACTACCACGGACGCTAACTTGTGGGATATAAGGCCTACATAGAGGTAATTTAATAATATTTAAAGGAGTAGTTTAACCTGCCAAAAGGATTCATTCTAACAGGCCAAATTGCAATTTTTATCATACTACAGCCAGGCTACTCTAGTAGGCCTGAAACCATGTTTTATATTTGTGCTCTAGTGGTGTTTCATTGAGGCTATGCATTGAACTGCATACGGAAATCAAGCCCAAGAAGTAACTACATGCAGTTTGGTATCCCTGCAATGCCTGAAGTACTTGTGATTTACTGCCCTACTTCAAAGACTGGATTGGGTATAAGTACTGGACGTCTGGCACCATATACTGGGAACACTTCTGGATTGAGGACATTCTGCCACAAAGAAGAGCTGTGTTGCTGTCAGAAGGGATTGCCACTTTGCTGTTTGCTTTGCTGATTCTGTCCTGGGAGTCAAAGGAGTGGACTTTGCCTTCTACATCCTGCTTCCAAGGTTTCTCCAAGGGCTTGAGTTTAGCTTGCTTCCTGTTGGAAGTCTCAGGGCCATCAAAGACATCACCTGCAGCATCTGGGCTTTTCTGCTGAGAGCCCTACTCTGCCAAGTGGTGCCAAATCCAGCTCCTGGGCTCTTGGAAGTGAGTTTGCTGTGTTCAACAAGAAGAAACCAGCATATCGACTTCCAGTGTGACTTTGGAGGCGCTGTCGCTCTTCAACACCTGCCTACACCGGAGCTGTGGTCCCTACTCAATGCAATGACTGCGATTTGGAACTCAGGCCTCAATACTGTCACAGTGCCTCCAAAAACCGCCACAGAGGGAGTTTTGAGTACCGGGTCATCGAAATCCGTGGCATCCGACTCCACACCAGAGATCGTGGTGTGACATCGACACTGCGAAATCGACACTGCGTGTCTTAACTCTCGACACTTTATCGACCCAGCACCGCCAACAGAACTGGTGCATCACTGCATCACCTCCGCTGTGCCTTGCAACATCCCGAGCACCGATGTGCTAACGACCTGCACCAACAGTAAGGAACTAACGCTGCACTGGCACCCGGGGCACCTCGAAACATCTTTGTTTTGTCATCATTTCCAAGGTACTGTAACCGGGGTTTGCATTACTCCGTAGCCGGTCTGCACTCCATCGCGTTCAGCCCTAAACTTTAAGATTCTACCCCATATAGCAGGTCGTTATAGCCCCAGTTGGAGCTATTGTGTTTCTGCGCATTATAATTGCATTTAATTCTTTGAAGATTCTTAATTTGATTGGGGTATGTTGGATTTGTGTTGTTTTGGACTTGCTTTACTCAGATAAATATTGGCTATTTTCTAAACTGGTGTAGGGTATCTGTGTGTGTGTATACTGTACTGTACTGTACTATACACATTTCCTCTAAGGATAAGCCTTAATGCTGTTGCCAAGCTACCAAGGGTGTGAACACAGGTTATTTTGAGGGTGTAACTTACTTACCCTGACTAGAGTGAGCATCCCTGCATGGACAGTGTGCAAGCCACTGCCAACCAGAAACCCTGTTTCTAACATTGGGAAACGGGCTTCAAGGCTAGGCAGGAGGCAAATCAAGTAATCTCTCCGTGCCTAAAGATGAATGTGTTACTCTGTAATGCAAGCAGTGCTCATGTAAAGCGCTCCGATACTTTCGGGTTGCGTTTGTGCTATATAAAACTTCAAGAAACACAATACAGGTGTTTTCCAACTATAGCTCCCTACCACCTATTTGTGAATAAACTGGTTTAGATATGAGGGCAGCCGCTGCCCGTGGAGGGAGTTCCGTGGGGCAGACAGGCGGGGCGGGGGAGGGGCAGGGTGGGAGGTGGTAATCACCGGAATATGGATGATTGCAGATAAGTAAACAATTATATTAAATAAACAAATTTCGTTGCGCGCCCTGCATCGTGCATGTGCAATGTGTGCCAGATGAACAAGACATTGGAAAGTTGAAAAATTGTGAAATGTTATTTCCAGTGTTTGGTTACAATATGCCATTTTTATTTCCGTAACATGAAAAAGATGTGGATGGTGGGTGTGTTTATTTTATTTTTTTGATTGGCGCATACATGGTTTTGTTAATGTTTTTAGAGACATGTTTTACGCTGTAGAACATGCCTTAAACTTTCTTTTAAAACGCTATGACACGGTGAAGGCTGGCTGTGGCATACCTCTTTTTAAAAAAAAACACTTTCAGCCATGCTGCACAGCAGCACAAGCTGCTGCTGTGTAACATGTCTAAAAACATTGACAAAACCAGTAGATTTGGCAGGCCAAACGGGGCCCCAGTGTCCCTAATGTTATGAATTTGTTCGTTAGGTCTGAATGACGCACCTTGTCCCCTGTCGCTCTTACCACATCATTCCTGCTGTTCCTGCACTTTGTAGCAGAAGCTTGTTGTCGCATCTCCTTCCCCCAGCCTTTCTCCTCCCGCTCGCTTAAATTCTGTTGTTTGCTTCACTTCCCAACCCCACCCTCTTCTTGCTGTCCGTTTTGCTCCCCACTCCCACTCCTGCTGCCTTTTCTCGTGCATGAGCTTCTCAGTGTAGCCGCTATAACTAGGATGAGTCAATTAAGCACTAAATAGACAGGCATCAGCAACAATAGTCATTTACATTACGATTGTTGAGAGATTAATAGTCTCTGCAGCAGGGATGTTGACCTGCTGAACTATCCTATATGTAAGTAATCTCATCTAACTATATCAGTGGACGACTGAATCTACCACCATGTTTCCCAGATGTGCAGTGTTTACATTCTGGACTTAGATAAAAGGCGGGGCCGGCATCGGAGACGCGGAAAGTATGGAGGTCATGCTCCATAAAAGGCTGGGGAGCAGAGGAATCGTCTCTTTGCTCCGCGCACCCCCAGCTTGTCATACCAGCCTCACTAGGAGGCTGTAATTCTATTTTTGTTTTATATTTCAGGTGCTCGACGGCATGGAATATCACAGGACTCGAGGGGTGGAATATCGGTGGATTATCGGCGGCCTAGTGTGGAGGCATTCAAAAACAAAGGATCATCGGGGGCGTGGCTTGCGCGCCGCGCTGACATGGCGGGTTGCGCTTGAGCTCCGCGACGAACAAGGGCCGTCTGAGCTTTTTAGGCGGATTTCAGGAGCCCCATCTTCCAAGAGAGACTTCTCTGCCTGCATGAACACGTCGTGTGCAGTTTACAGACTTTCTCTGTCTTAGACAGCTGGTGGAGCGATGTTTTTTTCCGGTTGTTAGCACTGCTCGGTATTCCTTACGAGCGGCCGCCATCTTGCATTCCTGTGACGGAGATAGGAATTTCTCCTCAGCTGACAGCGCGCTTGTCACACACTTGCCAGAAATACGTCTGAACAGATACTGGTTGGTTATTCATGACTCTTTTCATTGTTTTTACAATGTTTCACATCTGCTCAATGCTTTTTTACCTTTCAGCTGCTACATTGTGACAGCGCTTTATTTTAGTACGCAGTGGCATATCTTTGAGGTGTTCTGTTCTATCTTTTTTTCCTCACATGAGTTTGTCAATATATTTTGCTCTGCCCTGTTGGTTGTGGAGGCGCTTTGCTATTTTATTTTGACTGATAATTAATTCGCATGTCGTGGGCTCCCTCCCACTCTCCTTAATTTTTTGCTGCTCTTGAGTACCTGCAATGCTTATTGCTTTGTCGCTTTTGGGACGTTACCTATATGGCTGAGAATATGGGCTTGCCCTGAAATACAAAAGATGCTAAAGCCTCTTTAAAGAGATTAAAACAACTATCTCCCACGCCTGAGTCTTCTCAGAAGGACACTGCGTCCACGCTAGAGACTATTCTGTCGCGCTTGAATGATGTTCACGACATTGCTCAGTCTACCAAAACGAACACGGATATGCTGCAAGTCGAGGTGTCTGCCATCAGAAATTATTTTAAGGCTCTCTCCCTTCGTGTCACTGCCACAGAGACACGTATTAGTGGTGCAGAAGATGTTATGCAGAAACAATCTAGATCTCTGGGCCAACTAGAACGTTCAATGGCGGCATTGCGGAGAGACCTTACTGAGCAAGAGGATCACAATCGCAGATCCAATCTACGCATTTTTGGCCTTCCTGAGGAAGTTGAGAAGGAGGCTCTCTCTATGATTGATTTTTTATATAATTGGCTTCCTGCTACGTTGCAAATTTCTTTCCAAAGAGATTTTGAGATAGAACGGGCACATCGTGTCCCCACCTTCCGCTCCAAATCTGCCACACAACCAAGGGCTATAATTTTTAAGCCACTGCGTCAACAGCATACGGAGAAAATTTTGGCGCACATGAGGAAGGTTAAGAATGTTTCCTGGAATGGCCATCGTATTTCCATTTCCCAAGACTTTGCCAGAGACACGGTGATAAGAAGGAAAGGTTTTCTAAACCTACGGAAGCGTTTATCTGAGATGAATATCCCCTTTTCCTTCTCTGGTCCTTCAAAATTTCGAATTACCTTCAAGGGCCGTTCCAGAATCTTCGAGGAGCCTGCTGACCTGGCCTCATTTTTGGACAATCAGATGGAGCTACAGATGGATCTTCAAATGGAAGTGTCGCGTAATCCCAGTGCTTCCGGAACTTGAGATGGATTTTCATGCCTATAATGTGTTTGTTCTCTCTCAGATCTCATAAGTTTATCTTTTTTAGGTCTGGGTGGTGGCATGACGGTCCACCGTTTTGACTGTTTTTCTGTTTTCTGATATTTTCTGTTTGACGTTGCCATTTAATTGTGCGATATGTTCCCTTCCTTCATTCTCTTTGCTCCTCTTCCCTTTCTTATGTTTCATTCGCCACCACGTTTGTGATATTTTCTCAATATTCTCTCTGCTCTTTTGTGGGTTGCTTGTCTTTCTCTATTGCTTCTATTTTGTTTGTTAGTTCTGTGCCTGTCTTTTTTCTTGCTGCAAACGGATCTGCAAATGGAGGCTTCGTTTACTCCTGGCGCCTTTGTACCTGAGACGGTTCATATACATGTAATGTGTTTGCTCTTTTTCAGATTTGTTAAGTTTGTCTCTTTCATCGGCGTGGTGGTCTTAGCGTACACGATTATTGTTCTTTATTTTTTGTTACTTAGTTTCTGTACGAAGCTGTAACTTTATTACGGCGGTGCGTTTCTTCTTCTTTTTCTTCGTTTTTCTTATCTGATCCCCTGCCCCCTGTATGTTGTAGGCTGTCAATGTGTTTGATGTACCTTCTTTATGCCTTTTCGATTTTTTTGTAGTACTGCCTGTTTTTCTAGGCTGCATTTCAATCTGACTGTCCTGTTAGTGCTTACATGTTCTTCTTTCTTTTTGATTACCATTGGTCTCCTTCAGCTTTTATTTTTCTTTCCTATCTTCATTTATACCTCGGTTCATACCTTCTCTGTAGTGTACATGATATGTCTTTGTCTTCATTTGCGTATCTGACCTTTCTTTCCCTTCACTCCATCCAATTTGACTTTGATTGTTGTACGTTTGTGTGTAGCCTGCTGTTCTGTATTTCGACTCTTCCATCATTTATTTCATATCGGTACTGTCTTATGGATTGATATAGTATTTGCTTCATTGATACCTATTATTTCCAGTTATGTATCTAGAGTTAAGCTTCTACTACTTGTTTAATTCACTTCTTTAGTTCATGCTTGTTCATTGATTGATTGCTTATTTCTTATCCTTACTGTATTACCCTACTAGATCTAATGATTATATCAATAGTGCAGTTATAGTTCCCTAGTATTTTACTGTATTTTCAGATATATTTGGCATGCTCTTACATGAGTTTCTAACTTAAACACAACCAGCTCTATATATTTTACGTCAATCATTTGATTTATTGCGATTGGGGTTGTAGATTGTTGATTTTTATCATATTTGCTCCTTATGACAGCTCCCTTGTTTGTCGTCCCACGTTCCCCCTAGTATGAATTTGGTCTTTTTCAGAACCCCTCTGCTGGTTCTTCTCTTTCTTCTTTCTTCTTCTTCCTTTTCTCTTTTTTCCTCTCTGATTTCCCCAATGGATTTTCCTTTTTGGACATTAATGTTTGATGTTTGGATGTTTGGCTTCATGTTGGTTGCTTTTTGTCTATTATCTATAGCTTATGTTATTGTTTTCTATACTAGTCTATGCCGGGTTTGAATGTGCTGTCCCTTAATGTTAAGGGCTTAAATCATCCTGTAAAACGATCCAAAATCTTAAATTATTGCAAATCTCTCTCTTCAGATTTAGTCCTATTTCAGGAAACAAAAGTCTCTACCAAAGAGGCATTATTCTTGAAGAAAGAATGGGTTTCAGATGTTGTTTGCTCTGATGCGTGTGGCAAAAGAAATGGGGTTGTTACTTTAGTTTCCAAGAATTCAGGGTTGTCCATAGTTTCTTCTGATCACGATACTGAAGGTTGATGGTTATTAACTAAATTGTCTGATGGTTCTTCTGATCTTTATGTTATGAACATCTACGCCCCTAATAAGGATGATCCGTCCTTTTGGAAATCAATTGCCAAAAAATTAAATGATACGCCTCATTCTGGTAATCTTGTTGTTGGTGGGAATTTTAATTTGTTGATGGATCCCATTCTTGATAGGAATTCAGCTTTTCAATTTCGTCCTCCAAAATCCCATAAACAAATGCTTAATATGTGTTCCCTTTCTCATCTGCAAGACATATGGCGTCTTCATAACCCTACTGGTAGTGATTTTTCCTTCTTTTCTTCACCTCACTCTACCTTTTCTCGTATTGATTACTTATTGGTTCATTCTTCCCTTGTTCCTGCTTCCTCCTCTCCGATTATTCATCCTATTCTGATTTCTGATCATGCCGCGGTTACTTTTACTCTGTTGTCCTTTGCTCCCAAATCACAATCTAGCTCCTGGAGATTAAACACAGAACTTTTATATGACACTGCTCAGGTTGCTGAGTTTTCTAGTGCGATTGACAATTTTTTTCTGGAGAATGATGGATCAGTTTCCTCCCCGATTGTCCTCTGGGATTCGTTTAAATGTACTTTCCGGGGCCAGGCTATTAAATGTATGTCTAAAAGGAATGCTGATATTAAAAAAGAACTTGCGGATCTCGCTAATGACATTAAGAATCTGGAATCTTCCTTTCGACATTCTAAAGATAAATCTTGCCTACAATCAATTAAGCACCTAAAATACAAATACAACACTATAGTTACCAAGAGAGCCTATATTGGGGTTCAAGCTCAGAAATCCAAAAGGCTATTGTTAAAAAATCGAGCTGGGAAGATTCTCGCAGCTACGTTGAAATTCCAAGATTCTTCCTTTAAGTCTTCCCAAATTTCTTCTATTACTGATCATCTTGGTGTTAAAAAATTTCAGACGGGGGAAATTCTTGAAGTTTTTCGTGATTTTTACAATAACCTGTACTCACCTTCTGATCAGGCCTCTTTTGAACAATGTCAAGAGTTCTTAAAATCTGTACCAGTGAAATCGTTTTCTGTAGAAGATACTTCTTTTTTAGGTGGCCCTATTACTACTGACGAAATTACCGCCGCAATTAAGGCTACTCGTTCAGGGAAAGCTCCAAGGCCTGATGGTTACCCTATTCTATTTTATAAAACCTTTCTTCATGTGATTGTTCCCAAGCTTCAGTCTGTTTTTGATGCTTTTATTCAGAATGGATCTGTTTCTGGTACTGCAGCGGATGCTACAATTGTAGTGATCCCTAAAGAGGGAAAGGATCATTCAGATTCCAAATATTTTCGCCCAGTTTCCCTTCTGAACATGGAGGCTAAGATCTTTGCAAAAATGTTAGCCAAAAGATTAGAATCCTTCATTCCTACACTGGTAAATTCCTCTCAAACCGGTTTTGTAAAAGGCCGGCTTGCGCGTGACATTATTCGCATGTTGTGTTACAATCTTGGAGCTGCTAAACGTTCTCATCTCCCAGCTGCGGCCTTGGCGCTTGATGCTGAAAAGGCCTTTGATAAGGTTTCTTGGCCATTTCTGCGGGCTGTCTTATATGCACATAATTTTGGTGACTCCTTTATTAACATGGTCATGTCCTTATACGCCCAGCCCAGAGCTAACATACGAGTTAATGGTGCTACGTCATCCTTTTTTAATCTTCGCCAGGGTACCAGACACGGTTGTCCCTTATCCCCTCTCTTATTCTTGTTATCCATTGACCCTCTCCTTAGATTGATTGAGCTAAATCCGGACATTAAAGGGTTTTCTTTTGGTCCTCATCGCATTAAAACTGCGGCGTACGCGGATGATGTCCTTATTTTTTCTGATGATATCGCCTTGGCTATACCTGCTATCTCGGATACGATTGCCCTTTTTTCGAAGGTTTCAGGATACACCTTAGGATAAGACGGAGTTGTTTCCCTTGAATGCCTATTGTTTCTCCACACATATGGGTTCTGCTGGTTTCAAATGGCAGTCTAAACACTTAAAATATTTGGGTATTTATTTCTGTTCTACTTTATATGATACAATTTCTTATAATGAAGCCCAGACTATTCTTAAAATTCACCGCCTTTTGGACACTTGGTCTCCGAAACACATTTCATGGTGGGGTCGTCTTCAGACTCTCAAAATGATGATTACACCTATTATTAACTTCGTATCCTTTATGCTTCCGGTGAAACTTTCAGATTCTTTCTTTCATGAATTTGACGTCTAAATTTCTATGGAATGATAAACGAGCAAGAATTGCTTATACATTTTTGCGGAAGCCTTATGAGATGGGAGGGGTTAATTTGCCTGACTGGGGAAAATACCAAACTGCCTTTTTGGCTTCCCAAGGTGCTCTTTGGTTTTCTTATCCCGTTAGTCATGTTCCTTCCTGGCTGTTAATAGAGCAGGAATTGGCTTCTCCATTACCGACTGCATCTTTTTGCACTGCGTCTACCCTGTCTATCCCATTCTCCCGCTCTATTATACTAGACACTCTGACTGTGGTTCGGAAGGTAGACAAGTTGGTGGCGCTTCCACTTCATAAATCTAGATGGTCGTCTATTTGGCGGAACTCTAAAATTAAAATTCATATTGATCCTTCCCTGATTTCCTACTGGGCTGCTAAGGGGATATCGTTGGTTAAACATCTTTATGGTCCTAATGATGAGCCTTTACCCTTTTCCTCTTTAGCTCAACAATTCTCCTTAACTAATTTAGATTTTTATACTTTTCTCAAAATTAAAGTGGCACTTGCTAAAGTACGTCTTCATCCTAATTCTTCTACGATTACTCTTTTTCAAATTTGGACTAAATCTGGTCATGTAGCCTCAAAAATGTACAAATTTCTATCTACGACTTCACCTTCCCCTCATACGGTTGCTCAACAAAAATGGTTACGTCATTTTGAGCATGGTGTTATCGAGCATATTTCTTCAGATACCTGGCAGATGATTGGTCAACTTTCTCTTCGTAATAAAATCGCCCCATCGTTAATGCAATCTAAATTTTTCTCTATCAATCTTCTTCATTGGACGCCTGTTCGCTTACATTCGCTCAATCTCAAAGAAGATAATCTATGCTGGAGTTGTGGATTATTGCCAGGGGACTTTTCACATACGTTTTTTGACTGCTCTCTACTCCAACCCTTTTGGGACCTTATTCATAAACATATTATGCTCATTTTTGATATTCAATTCCAACTTTCTCTCCCATTAATTCTATTAGGTCCTCTCGCTGCTCCAACTCCTCTCCCCTTGGATCCCATGGAGTTACAGTTATTATATCTATTGACCGTTGCTGTGAAAGTAATTCTTATGGAATGGAAATCCTTCTCCTCTGTTTCGTATCATACTTGGTGGGCTTGGGTTTCCTTCTTACGAAGTGCTCTTACCTCGGTCGATCATGCTCATCTCTCTCCGTCGATTGCTAGTGGGGTTTGGACCGCTCTAGACAACTACATGGATTTGTCATCACAGGGGTTGGTTGACCAATATCCCTTTCGTGTGTCTGGTTGAATGGCGTCTTGTTTTTCGGGTTTATTCATTGGAAAATCCTTCTTTCCTATCTCCCCTCTTTCTTCTCTGTATCCTCTTTTTTCCATCTGCTCCCTCTTATACTCTTTTTTTCTTCCTTCTTTTTCTTCTTCTCTCTTCCTCTGACTTTACTAGCTGATAGTGATACTTTTGTGGTTAGATTACGCATAAGCTAACTGCTTGGCCTTCATGAATGCATGTTTCTATTTCTAGCAGAATACTATTATTTATGGATGCATTTCATATGACTCATTTTTGGATTTCATCCTCTGAGTGTCTTTTTATTTGCTCTCAAATGTATCACTTTATTTGTATTCTGTATCTTCATTTGCTTGTTTATAACAATAAAATCTTTTGAAATTAAAAAACAAAACAAAAAAAAAAAACAAAGGATCATCGGGTGGCAGGAGCAGGGACGCGTCGCGGTTGTAACAGGGCTCAGGAGCAGGCTGGCAGCATTGGTGGCAGGATCGCCGCATAAGTACGATATTTGGGGTGCGCTGCTTACCGGCGCCTGAAGGGAGGTGCGCTTGGTCGGCTGTTGCATGTGGGATTTGTGCCCGTGTACTGCCAGCATTGTTTACTAGATTCACCGGGCAGCGTGCGCTCACGCTGGGATTTGTGCCCTGATACTGCCAGCAACTTTTACTCGATTTACTGGGCAGCGGGCGCTCACGTGCATTTGGGAACCAGCTGTTTTTCCCTCGCATCATGAGTGTCGACATAGTCGCACGGTGCGGGGCTAATTTTGCTCTTAAAAGCTGTTGTGGGGGTTATTGAATCACAGGTGTGGCTGCAGAAATTAGCGGAATCAGCAGCAGTATTGTGTCTTAAAGGGGGACAGCTGTGCGCACACTTGTAACTAAACAGGAGGGAGGTTTTGTACTGTTCGAATGCCACAGTGTCCCCAGTGAATTGCTCTGGTTGGGCTACGGGGTGACTTGAGCTATATCTGTTCTAGTGTGGAGTGTGGTTCACGTTGTGGGTGTCATTGTAGGGGGACACAACCATAATCGGGGTCTTGTTTGCATTTGGTATATTGGGAGTCACACCTTTTTGTTGTGGTGGTGCTGACCGGTAGGGGGGGGGCTTCACTTGATCTGTGTTATTTGTCCTAATTTTAGAATCCAACCATCTAAGATTTTAAAGAACCGGGACAAGGGAACGTCCCGATCTCCATTGGAATATCCAGTGCGGCACATGGGAGTCGCTTAAGGGGACGCTGACAGGCCTGCACTCCACCGCTTCTGCGAGCCGCGGTATACAACGTTTACAACGCAACTTTTACAACGCATTACCATTACAACAAAACTTTTACAACGCAAAAACTATTACAACGCATACATTTACAACGCATGTTTTTACAACGCAGATACCTTTACAACGCATACCATTACAACGTAAGTATTGGTAAGTATATAATTATATTTAAAATGTTATATGTTTGGTTATTTGGGTAAAGTGGTATAGGGTTCAGGGCTAGGTTTGGGTTTTTGGGTAAAAGGGTATTTTTAGGCTTCAGGGTCAGTTTTGGGTTTTTGGGTAAAAGGGTATTTTTAGGGTTCAGGGTCAGTTTTGGGTTTTTGGGTAAAAGGGTATTTTTAGGGTTCAGGGTCAGTTTTGGGTTTTTGGGTAAAGGGGTATTTTTAGGGTTCAGGGTCAGTTTTGGGTTTTTGGGTAAAAGGGTATTTTTAGGGTTCAGGGTCAGTTTTGGGGTTTTGGGTAAAGGGGTATTTTTAGGGTTCAGGGTCAGTTTTGGGTTTTTGGGTAAAAGGGTATTTTTAGGGTTCAGGGTCAGTTTTGGGTTTTTGGGTAAAGGGGTATTTTTAGGGTTCAGGGTCAGTTTTGGGTTTTTGGGTAAAAGGGTATTTTTAGGGTTCAGGGTCAGTTTTGGGTTTTTGGGTAAAGGGGTATTTTTAGGGTTCAGGGCTAGTTTGGGTTTTTGGGTAAAAGGGTACAGGGTAAAAAAAAGTAAAATTTAAATTTAAATTAATTAAATGAAATGAAATTAAATTAAATTATATTAATTTTAATTAATTTACATTAAAAAAATATTATATACTTACCAATACTTACGTTGTAATGGTATGCGTTGTAAAGGTATATGCGTTGTAAAAACTTGCGTTGTAAATGTATGCGTAGTAATAGATTTTGCGTTGTAAAAGTTTTGTTGTAAAGGTAGGCGTTGTAAAAGTATGCGTTGTAACGTCATACATCCGCGAGCCGCACGGGCTGAGATTACTCACCTGACCCACCGGATTAGCTGGTGTGGAGCGGTTCTAGTTGTGTGGGTGCTTACGGCCGGTCATGTACCACCAGCATTATTAGATAGGGGCCTGGACAGTGTACCAGGCCTGGAAGTACAGTGGGGTGCTTCCGTTGTAGGCCGCTGCCCGAGTGAAAGTACTTAGGTGGGGATAGCATTGTGTAAGCTGTTGTAGTAGCAGTTGGTTAGAAGCAATGGCCAGCAAGGTAAAGCGTGGCGAAAAGCGCTCTCGCATGGAATACATGTTGGAGACAATGATGCGCAAGATGGTTACTATGGATAACAGATGGAAGAAGGTTGATACATTAGGGCAGAAACTTGCGGATCTCAGAGAAAAGGTGGAGGGACAGGGTGATGCTGTGGATAGACCGAGGCGAACCATAGTGCCCCCCAAACTCAGGGGAGAATTGGCCCCCTTCCCAAGCAGACTAAACCCAAGAAAGGGGTAGCAAAGAAAAAGAATAGGCGAAAATCACCTGGGCCAGTCCCCCAGCCCAGGGATGAAAGGGGGGCCCGGCCCATCTGGAGTGGTTCCTCTGGGAGGTGTTACTTTGTGTGCCCCTGTCCCGGTTGTTCCTGCGAGGTGGTCCCTCTGGGAGTGGTTCCGTTAGATGTTCCGGCCCTGGTTGTCCCGGCAGGGGTGGTCCCGGCAGGAAGCGAAGGCTCTAACCCAGTTCCACAGGACCTAGTGGCACAGTTAGCCGCAGTTCTTTCATGGTTAGGGAAGGCAGGGGTGTGGTCTGCATCAGTGGGGGCGAATGGATTGAGGGAGGACCCATTGGCAGAAGCAAGAAGGATGGTAGCTCAGTTTGTGTTAACGCCTGGGGATATGTCAGGCGAGGGGCTGGGTACACCTTCCCTTCCCAAGCCAACCAGTGGGGAACCTCCACTTGAATCCAACAAGTAAGTGCCAGTGAACAGCCTGGCGAAGGAGAAGTTGACGGAGCCAGCTGGAGCAGCTCCAGTAGGTAAGCAGTTAACATTGCCACTATTGGGTGTGGGTGAATCCCGTACCGGGCGGGAGCATTTGGCAAGACACGTGACACAGGAGGTGAAAGAAGGGATTTGGTCAGGAAGTTATGTTAGTATGTTCTCATTGCTTCTTGATGAAACAGAAAGGGAGGAAGCAAAGAAAAAGAAAGACTGGATGCTTCCTAGAGAATGGGCAAGTGAACTGTTAAAATTCAGGATTAAGGAGAACTTGAATAACTGGATTGGAGGTTTCTCAGTATTTATGGCAGTGATGGCTGAACGTTTTCCTAACATACAGGCAGAGATGGCATGTTACCAGAGCTGCATTACTATGGCTCATGACACAAATGGGGGCATGGATTGGAAGGAATATGATAAAGAGTTTAGGAAGGCTAAGGCAGCTGACCCATCCCTTTCCTGGGACTGCGTTGACACAATCTCGTGGTTAGATCAGTTTGGAGTGGCAGCGCAGCCCAATAACAGGGGCCAGTCATTCCAAACCTTTCAACCCTTTCGGCCTCCTCAAACCACAGGCCCTGCCCATAGTACGGGTAGCGGGGGAGGACGAAAGGGTACATGTTGGGACTTTAATAGGCGGGCATGCACTAGGACCCCAGACACATGCAAGTTCAAACAATCATGCTCTATCTGTGCCAACCCATCACACCCAGAGTCCAAATGTCTTAAGAAATCAGGAGATAAGAGAAGGAGGAAACAGGAGTGAGGGGAGGACACGACATATGGCACACTCACCCATTAACATAATGGCTATGACTCCTTGGCAGAACAAATACCCTTATCATTCCACTGCTAGGACGTTGCTGGAGGGTTTGATGTATGGGTTTATGATCCCTGCACCTGACTACGTGGGGGCACCTGAATGCAAAAATCAACTCTCTGTTAGGACCAAACACAGCGTGGCGGCTACAAAAATTGAGAAAGAACTACGCCTAAGCAGAATAGTTGGACCATTTGATTGCATCCCGGTACACAATTTTGTCTGCTCCCCTTTGGGTGTGGTTCCCAAAAAAGAGGTCGGAGAGTTCATGTTGAAATATAATCTATCAGCACTCAAAGGCAGCTCATTGAATGAGGCTATCAGTGATGAGATTTGTAGTGTAAAATATGCTTCCTTTGACCAGGTGGTGGAGATGCTCAGGAGCTTGGTCCCTGGTGCATTGCTGGCAAAATCTGATATTGAATCTGCCTTTCATTTATTGCCAGTTCACCCATTGGATTTTCACCTTCTGGATTTTAAGTTCCAGGAAAAATTCTACATGGATATGTGTATGCCCATGGGTTGTTCGGTCTCCTGCGCTTACTTTGAGAAATTCAGTTCATTTTTGGAATGGGTTTTTAGACAGGAGACAGGGCATCAGTTTGTCATGCACTATCTGGACGACTTTCTTTTCCTGGGGTCAGCGGGCTCCCAGGAGTGTGCCTGGGCACTGCAGGAATTTTGTGCACTCATGCAGACTTTTGGGGTTCCCCTGGCACCGGGAAAGACGGTAGGACCAACAACAACGATAGAATTCTTGGGCATTGAGCTAGACTCAGTCCAAGGGTGTTTCCGGTTACCGACAGACAAGATTAAGAAATTCAAGACAGCATTGCAGCAATGCCTGGTGAAAGATAAGGTTACCTTGAATCAGTTACAGCAGACGGTAGGGCAGTTGAATTTTGCTCTGAGAGTCATACCGATGGCACGACCATTTTTCCGCTCCATCTCCCAGGCCATCGCCAGTCTCAAAGAAAAGCACCACCACACCAGGATGTCGGTTGAGGTTAGGCAGGACATGCGGATCTGGATGGCATTCCTGCAGGACTTCAACGGCAGGGTATTCTGGCCCTGTCCACCCACTACTTCTGCAGAGTCAGGTTTATGGACTGACGCTGCGGGTAGTGTGGGATTTGCTGCCATACTCGGTAATGAGTGGGTGGCTCAGCATTGGCCAGCTTCGTGGGTGGAGAATGGGTTGACAGCAAACATTGTCTTCTTGGAACTGTTTCCCATCTGGGTGGCATTAATAGTTTGGCCAGAATGTCTGCATAATCAATCAGTGGTGTTCTGGTCGGATAACATGACTGTAGTCAAATGCATCAACCAACAGGCAGCACGGTGTAAAATGATTCACCACCTGTTGAAAGAGATAGTGTTGTTATGTATGAAACTGAACATGCAGTTTAAAGCTAAACACGTGCCAGGGGTATTGAATTATGCTGCTGATGCACTCTCTCGCTTCAAGATGCAGGTTTTCAGAGCACACCTCCCCTCTGCAGAAGCGACTCCAACATCCTTCCCAGAAGTACTTTGGCAGATTGGTGCCCCCCCTACCGAAATTCGGGGCAGCTAGCCTAGCTCCCAGGACCAGGAAAGCTTATGAAGGGGCGTTTGGGCATATTGTACATTCTTGGGACGGGAATGGGTAGAGAAGTGGCATGATACAGGTGCACTTCTGCGTTACTTGGGGGCTTTGAACGAAGAGGGGCGCGCAGCTGCCAGGTGGCATGTGCAGCAATCTCTTTCTTCGCGCAAACTAGAGACAGGGGAGATCCCACCAACAGCTTCACAGTTAGGAAAGCCTTAAAAGGATGGCAGTGCATCCAAGGGTCAGCACCAGACGCAAGACGTCCAATAGGGGTGGAGTTGCTAACATCTTTACTTGGGGCTCTTGACATTATTTGCAGCACCACAGGGGAAGCTGTGCTTTTCAGAGCAGCCTTTGCATTAGCTTTTTATGGTACTTTTAGGATAGGGGAATTGGTGGCCCAGAATATGCAGGATGTGCAAGAGGGTCAGCAGTTAGAACATGCAAAGATACGAGGCGAAGCCTTATTGATATCCATTAGGAAATCAAAAACTGACCAAGAGGCCCGTGGTGAGGGGGAAGTACTACATCGGGCACATGGTAACCCTTGCTACCCCGTAACACAGTTAGAGGCATTCTTACAGCATAGACCTAGTACAAGGGGGAGGGACATTTTTAATCCATGCTGACGGTACCCCGCTCACAAGGTTTCAGTTTTAAAAAGTCATGGATATGGCAGTACAGAAGACAGGTTTGGATCCTAGTTGCTTTGGGACTCATTCTTTCAGAATAGGGGCTGCCACTGAAGCGATGGCAAGGGTTTTCACAGCAGCAATGTTAAAAACGATTCGGAGGTGATCCTCCAATTGTTTTAAGCACTACGTGCGGCTGCACATGTTATCAGTAGGGCATTTGCCCTGTGCTGATGCATGTTCCTTCTCTTCTTACATTTACAGTTTCTTAAGACTGTCACAAAGGGGGAAAACTAGCGGCGGCACATCAGCAGCTACTATCAACACAAGGGCATGCACATCCACCATAATCAGGACCACATGTCGTTTTGATGATTGGCCATTCATATGTGTGACATTCGATTGCTATTTTCTTTTCAGGGAATTACAAATCCAGAGCTGGACAGGCGGGCTTTAGGGTGTCATTTCATGGAAAGGGGGGCCTCCGCTTTATTCAGTTCAGGGGTTTTGTAATGGACCTGTTGAGCAAGGGTGGGACTCCCCCTAGTATCATTATCTTGCACCTGAGAGGGAATGACCTGGTGAATCTAGGTAAAAGGGGCCTAGTGGAAGCCATAATCACGGAAGTGGATTGGTTAGCTAAGACATGCCAAGGGTGCCCCATAGAATGGTCACAGATAGAACCCAGATTCAATGGAGGGCGGGGAGTCTGTGATTTGTACTGAATCATTAAGTAAGGAGGATCAATAACAAGATAGAGAGGTTGTTTAGGTCTCCTCATTTACAGCGATTGCCCAAGAGTGTACCATGGGGGAGCCGTGCTTCTTAACAGATGGTGTCCACGTGTCGAAAGTAGGTAATCAAATCCTTTTAGAGAATATGCTGGAATGGTTAGGGGGCTTCAGAAGCAGGACATGACCCTCTAGTTAGCAATTAGAGGGGGCCAGATAGTCGGTCAACTATGTTGGCCTGTGGTGGTAAAGTCACTATTGGTGAGCAGTACATTTAAGGTCCTTAGAGGGCGTCGCCTTTCTTGAATGGGGTAGCCCAAGGGGGAGGGACAAGTGGTCTCTCATAGAACTCCAGGGGCAGTTACAGCCGGTTGGCTGGATGGGTGCTGGGGAGTGGGGAGTTACTCTTTACCTAGGCTGATTGGCCACCCCGCACGTGCACAATGGCGCCAGTAAAGGGCGCAGAACTGCCAGGGCCCCTAATGGAGATAGTATACAGAGCGTACAGGGGTAACCGGGGGGGGTAAGTACCTTCATGGTGAACCGGCCATCTATGTGCACTCCAGTGGGAGGGCGGGCTTAATTAGATAAGGATCTGACACCAGTTATTGTCCTTGCCGTAGGCTCAAATAGGGATACGCAGAAAAGTAACTGCTATTATGATTATTGATGATGATATGTTTAGATTCGGATAGGAATAACTTGTATTAGAGTTATGTTAAGGTTAGCCATCTGACATATGTACTTATCAATGTAATCAATCTCATTTTTATGTTTTTTGCGTATTTTTGTAAATATTGTAAATATTAAGTTTGTTTTAATTTTATATCAGTGGCTAATTAGATATTCTCCAGACTTCCTTTTCTTGCAGCAAGCTATGATAAGATTAGTTTCTAATGTGTTTAAAGCCTTAAACCTTGTGGTTTCTCTGCAATTTAAGATTATCCTCTGCCTTTTGAAACAGCATTAGTCTATTGTTAAGTTTAGCATTATGTGGATCGGGTTTGTGAGATGAATCAGGCTGTCAAGAGAGCTGCAACCCAAGGCCCGTTATCAATGGTGGATAAAGTGCTTTAAATCTTGACTACAGACTTTGTTAATGTGTAAAAGTGCCAAAGTATGAATATAAACCTTTTCCAAACTTTGTTAAACCCCATGACCACTATGGTTTACTTTACATGAAGGTTAGCTACGATTGTGTTTGTGTGTTAACCGTTAACACCTCTCTAGCCCGTTGCATACTGTGTGTCTATAAGACATGCACACACTGGATGTGTGTATGTAAGTGTGAACTGTAAATGTGCACACTGAATAAGTGCCTGAGTATTCTAACACGTGAGTCCAGGTTAAAGTGGGGACGGTAGTTGTACAACTCACTGATTTGAAACAGATAGTGGTCTCAAACAAGATTGTATTTTAGCCCCATGTCTTTTTAGTCTTTTTATGGCCAACTTACCCTCTTACCTTCTTATTTTAAAAACATTAATGCGCACTCGCCTAACCTTGCAGGACAAAATATAAAATATTTACAGTATGCAGATGACACTATACTGTTAAGTCATACTGCTATAGGTCTACAAAGGCTAACTGAGACATTTAATAATTATATTCTAGCTAATGTTTTATTGATGAATACAAAAAACCAAAAATAATGATGATAGATGCGACTAAATATGACATGAGAGTATGAACTATTAACTGGTTTAAGATTGAGACAGTAACATTTTATTAGTATTTAGGTATTACATTTGATGACCGATTGTGTCTTAAACAGCATTTTCTCAATTTAAAAGTGAAAGCTACCACATTGTCTTTTGCTTTTAGAAAGTTGAAAGAAACGTTGGTATGTCCGAACTACGAGCTTTTACTCAAAGTCATGAAATCAAAGCTGATTCCCTCCATGGCTTATGGGTCAGTTATTTTCCAAGGTAAAGACATGAAAATTCTTGATAATTTGCAAATAAAGTTTTTAAATCGGTCTTCAGGGTAACCAGGAATATTGGGCATGCCAAAGTTAGATTGGAATTTGGTTTGAAAAGACAAACTTTAATAAGACAATCTGCATTTTTAAAATCTCTATACCCGTTATGACCGAGGCGCACTTGTGAACCATTGCTGGCAGGAGATAATGAGGCCTGAGTATGCAAGGGGTTAGAGATCTTATCTAACGGAGAGCCTAAATAATTTTAAGTCTCAGCCTTTTGACCACTTAGCTAGAAATACAGCCGCGTTCAGACAGACATTAAACCAATCAGCCAACTTCCTATCAATCATTTGGATAAGGATGAGTTTGCAAAAAAATGCAGGCTTGGTCAGTTATTAATTCATTAATCAAATTGGAGCCACAACTTTATCCTATTTCCCATTTAAAACCGTTCAAAAGAGATAAATGTATGTTGTTACAATTTGGACGATATCCAACATAGGATGGAATTCCCTCATGGGTACAAAACTGGTCATCAAACAGTTGTAGATTATGCAGTTGTTATAATGAATTCCTATTGCATATTGTATCTATTTGTCCTCGATTTTTACAAGAGAGGAAAGCCATCCTTAAAGAAAATGGGGTGAGAACATGTCACCAAGCAATTATAACCAGCCCTTCAGGGAAATCTGCTTGACTAGTTACACAGTTTGTAAAGTTTATTCTTATTACAGGAAAAAAAATAACCTCTGAGTGCTCCCCTGATATTAGAGGTAGTCTGTAACAACTAATAATCTCTTTTGTTGATATTCCAACTGCGATATCGGAATACGCTGATAGTCAATTGTAATTCTATAACTTGATCTTGAAGATGCACGTATGGCTCAGGAGCGGAAATTTTATAGGTTTCTATTTGACTGTAGTAATTAGTAATAATTCTAATTATCAACTTCTTGATCGTCTTGGTGCGGGTTGATCCGTGAGAATTATTTTTAAATAATAAATTAGAATGTTGTTTGAAGCAAGAAAGGCCCTTCATGAAGGAATTGCATAAGACACTTTAACTATGACTGTTCATTTATTTATTTAGTTCATTAATTTAAAAAAAAAGTAATGTAGTGTTGGTTGTTTTATGGAAGATTTCATTACTATATACAAATGAGTGCTGTCTTATGTTGAAACACTCGAATTTTTAAATATTGATATAGAACGTCAAATTAAGTAAGGTTGGCACTTTTGGAATAAAGATATAATGGCTCTTTATCTACGGCACTTTAACTATGGCACTTTAATTCATGAATTTAAAAAAAAATTAATGTAGTGTTGGTTGTTTTATGGAAGATTTTATTATTATATACAAATGAGACGGGTCTCATGTTGAAACACTCTAATTTTTCAATATTGATATAGAACGTCAAATTAACTAAGGTTGGCACTTTTAGAATAAAGATATTGAGAGAGCGCAAATCGAGAAAAAATAGAAGTGTACCATATTTACAAGCACGTTACATTAGTTTAGAAAAAGATTATATAAGAGTGTCGACTTTATAGAGTGAAAACATATAAGAGTGTTTGATTTAAATAGAATGCATATATCAGTGTGAAAAGCAAATATAGAAGTGTGTAGAGACGTTGGAATAATGTTGAAATCCCATGTTATGTGGCTGTGGTAGAAAAGAATACAATGCTGCTAAACGTAGAAATGTGTAGGCCACATGGCAGTTCACAGAGAATGCAAAAGTGCTGTTATACTTTCACGTGATGTGGATTTTAATGTTGTTGTAATTCAAAGTATTATTGATCATAGAACCAAATATATGTTTTATAGAAGTGTTTCATAACCATTGTGTGTAATAAGCTAGAATACTGTTTAGACTAAGAAATTAAAGGTTTGCAGAGTGTACAGGCCCGTTTCATGTAATTCTAATAGGCCTGAATAGAGAAGTTCATTTCTTTTGATCTGCATGTGTTAGTTAAAGGAAGGTCATGTTAAGCATAAATTGCAGAGCTTGCTTGATGGTTTACGACTTAGAAGATACGGTGGAGGCCGGAATTTGGGGCCCACTGTACAAGTGTCTGTTTGCAGGTGCGAGGAGGTTCCAATCAAGAGAGTGATGAATAGAGTTTTGTTCCGTGAGCCAGGCACAGGCCTGGAGGAGGCTTCAGGAATTTCCTGGGGGGTATCGTCCTGCTGGAGAGGGCCTGAGAAGCAAGGTCAACGCTAACGATGAGGCCCAGAGGAGTATCAGCATGGAAAATACCAGAACCAACACCACGTGAGGGGCGTCTCTAAAGGGTGTTCCTATTGTAAATGTGATTTTGTATTAGGGACAGCACCCCTGGGTGGAGTTAGGGCAGATGGTCTGAGGAACCTAAGAGAGTGGATGGGTAGGCAGATAGGGAACTGCAAGACATCGATTTTCAACAAAGACTAAGGAAAGTGAGTGATCTTCTTTGGAAGTCACCACTGCTGACACTTTTAGGTTAAGATCTGCTAAGTAGGGATGTCACTTAGTCTAGTGTAGGGACAGTCTAACCTGGATTTCTTCCTTTCTGTAAATGACTCACAAGCTACAGCTTGTGTCTATTCTTGCAACTCTGATGATTTTCGAATTGGTTTTGGTGATATTCTTCTGCCGACTAAGAGCATTTAGAAGGTTTACGTTTGTATTGATACTAGTATATCTTTTGAACCTTATTTTGAGATGTTTGTATCTCCAGTTAACTTTGGCTTTATAATAAACTTTTAAACTTATTTGGAGTAGGTGGTTCTTTAGAGTGGTGTAAGTCCTTATTGATTGACCTAGTAGTGGATTGCCTTTTACTCTATGACAGGTATCAACGGTTCAGTCAACCTGAGTTGGGATCTAGATCTATGTTAACAGATCCAAAATCCCGCCCCAGCAGTTGGTAGCAGAGGATTGTTACCTTCTAGAGGAAGGTGATCTAGACTAGGTTAAGATTACCCCAAGGTCCCTAGAGATCGAGAGATGAGCAGCGGAAGAATCGCCTGCCGAAGAAGGTGCTGACGGTGCGAGAGAAAGCAGCAGGGTCGGACGAGAGTGAGTATAACAAGGGTCATGCATTGATAGATTGCGGTGTTTTGTGTTGTATTTGTATTGTAATGTCATGCGGAGTTGAATGCCTGTAGTGTGATTGAGAGAGGGTTGTGAGCGCGCGCAACCTGGCAAACTGGGAAAATCTTAAGTTCGGGGAACTTAAGTGGTTCGGGTGTATCGAACATCCAGAGTAGTTGTCGACCAGAGTGAAGGGGGTCATGAGGTACCATTGATCGCCCGCAGGACCGAGATAGGGGGAACGTAAGAGTGAGTGTGTGGGTAACGGACGCAGGTCGAAAGTTACCGTGTGTAAGTAACCTATCAGTTAAGGCGATTGTCTGGACGTACACAGTTAAGGTGACAATTACAGTTAGATTGTGGGCGTACAGTCAAGGAAAGTGATCGCTTGGTCGGAAGTAATCATTTTTCAGAGTATGAATGGGACGCATGCATGACTGGGAGACGAGCTGAGAAAGGAGGGGAACTGCTGCGAAGGGGAGACGAGTGACGTCAGCGAGAGCCGCGCCGTGATAGGGCGGTCGGTGTGACGTCAGCGAGAGCCGCGCTGTGATAGGGCGGTTGGTGTGAAGCCGCGCTGGGATAGGGCGGTTGGTGTGACGTCAGCGAAGAGCCGCGCTGTGATAGGCCAGTTAGCGAGAACCGCGCTGGGATTGGTGGATTGTCATCAGGAAGTAAACGAACACGGAGAAAGATAGAAATTTTGTAGATTTTGAACATGAAGTGTTTTAAATGTTTGAGGGCGATCTTTAAGAGAAAAAGAAGAGAATCTTATGATGGGGAAGAGGCACCGCCAGAGGGTACACCAGCTCACTATATGGCAACGAATGTTGGGTTGCATACTATACTGTGGCTTGCTACTTGGAGTAAGATTACAGAAGGGAATGAGGAACTGACTTTTCCGAAATACGGAACGTTTAGACTAGAAGTGTTACATCAGCTGAAAGCAGTTATGTCCTCATTGAGACCTTTGCCTAGACCAACACAGTTTGAGGCCCTTAATGCGTGGATTAGGGCGGCGCACGACAGGAATCAGAACAGACGACAGGAAAGGGTAAGGCGATCAGTAAGGGCAGTGCAAGATGCCAAATGGGATGCGGAAGCCAAGAAATGGAGGGTACAGACGATTGAAGTGGATAAGTTGTATCCAATGAGAGAGGTTACGGGAGGAAAGAGACCCATAGAAGAGGATGAAGAGAGCGAGTCGGAGGATGGCCTAATAAATAGGTTGTTGATAGATAGACCGCCTCCGGACTATAAGGAGATAGTAGGTACTGAACTCCCAAGGGAAGGTAGAGTCGACAGCGAAGGGTATAGGCCACTTCCTATTGCAGATTGGGTACCTACCAAAGGTGAGGAGATACCTCAACATAGTCCTGTGCAGAGAGTAGTCGGAAGGGTTGTGGTGCAGAAGATGCCAGCAACAGAGAGGGTTGAGTCTTATGGATTGCCAGATGCTCTTCAAGTACCCGTTACCATAGGTCCTATAGTGTCGGTTTATCACCCAGAGAAAGGGAGAGAGGAAGAACAGGTACAGCTAGACAGAGAGAGAGTTGAGATGGAAAGAAGGAATAACACGACAAATGCCTGGAGGCAATTGCCAGGACCAATAACGTGGAGCACCCCATTGGATTCAGCAGTGGGTCCCGTAACAGAACAGGGGGGTCAGAGAGGACCGATGGACCTGAGGGGACCACGGCCGAAATCCTATAAAGAGTTGAGGGCTGACTTGAGGGAATGGGATGGGTCCACAGAAGCACCGAGCAACAGGTCAAGAGCAGAAGCCGAATGGGGAAGTCGAGGCAACGGGATATTATCCCACTGCGGGGCTAGCGAAAGCAGTCAGGAGAGGGAAGGTAAAAATCAGGAGAGTAGAGGAGTTATACGTCATATTGACGGTGGAAATGGGCAGGAGCAAAAAGGCAGAAGTACGGAGTGTGGAGAGACGTCTCGTCTCATTCAAAGTGAGGGAGACCAAAGGACACAAGAGTACAGGGATAGGTTTAAGTGCACTCTCCACGCACCTGATGATAATGTACAGCATTGGAATCGTGGGAACATGGGGAACCGCGAAGGATCTTACCATGCGTCGAGTGATCAGAGGTCACAGGCGAATTGCGAAGACATGGGGAATAATGGAATGTCTTGCAATGCACCTAGAGAAACCAGGCAGAATGGGAAATGCGGGACTATGGGAAATAGGGAAGTGTTTCACTATACACCCAGAGAGGATGGAACTGCATGGGACCTGGAGAGATGGGAGCATGGGAGGACTCCCCATAACACACCTGAGCCCAGACGTAGGACTCAGAGCTGTGATGGGAGAGATAACATACTGAAAGCTGTGATAAAAGCCAAAAGACTCAATGTGACCAGCTTAAAATCTGACCTGGACGAGGTAATAGATGGTACATTGCCTTTAGAAAGGATTGACATGTACGAACAAGATGAGCTGCTGTTTATAGCAAAGGACATTACTCGGAAGGCAAGAGCTACTCATGAGAAACTGTCTGAACTGGCAGAAAAGTATATGGTAGATTTGTCCAGAACAAAGGCATTGCAGGGTAACCATAGGTTGCATTATTCAGATCAGGACTTAGATGAGAGGAGGACAACTGGATTAAAAACACACATAAGGGAACTGATCACAGGAATAAGAGCATGGAGAGATCTGGACAAATGGGAAGAGAGGTGGTCCAAAAAGGGAACTGTTAGACGGAGCGCGAATGTGATGTCTCCGGAGGGAAGACTAATGCAGATGGAGGCATTCCCTTTGCGAGAAATAGCGAATGGAAGTTATGTGCACGTACCCTGGAGTAGGGGAGATTTGGCTGCATTTACAAACTCATTTCCGAAGTTAAGGGAAAATCCCGTAGAGTGGTACAAGCAAGTAGAGAGGTTTGTCAAGATTTCAAAAGTGTTGTGGATTGATTTGAACACCTTATTCGACATTGTGGTCCCAGGAGACTTGTGGTTAGCATGCAAGGTTAGTGTTGAATGGCCAACTGCAGAACCAGAAAGGGATGCTCGTACTAATGGACCGTCAGAAAATGTAATGTTAAAATATGAAAGGGTGATGGCATGGCTGAAGGATAAGGTGCCACCACAAGATATAGATTGGGTAAAAATAGACCGAACAAGACAGGAACCCAAGGAGACAGTTCATGAGTTTTATGAGAGATTGCTGAAAACGTTCAAACAATACAGTGGATTAAATGTAATGGATCCCAAGGATATAGGACAGTTTATATCAAAGTTTGTTTTGGGGTTGAGACCTGATATTTGTTTGATGATTCAGCAACATTTGATTTGTTGGCAAAACAAACCATTGGATGAAATTTTGAGATACGCAAGGTATTGCAGTGATGAAATAGATTCTAAAGCAAAGAAACTAAAAGAGAAACTGATGATGGTGCAGATGCAGTCGGCTGGAAAGGGTGGACAGCAGCAACAGGGAACGGGGACAATGGGACGGAAATCAAATAGTCAGAATAAGGACAGTGAAGAAAACTCGAGACCTAGAATAGACATTGCTACATTGAAAAAAACGACAAAGTGTCACCAGTGTCACCGGGTGGGACATTGGAAACGCGAGTGTCCCTATAACCCTGAAAACGGAGAACTAGAAGTAGAGGAGGAGGAAGTTCAAGAGGTTCCAGTTAAAGGGGTGACAGTGTCAAGGAGTAAGGTGGCCAAAGGGGGGACTTCGGCTCCACGAGCTCAGTTCCCACAGCCACCAAAGATTACGACAGGGGGAAAGGTCTATAGACAAATGCCTCTTTTCACAGATGAAGAAGAGCGTTACTACGTTGATCCATTGACGGGACGACGTGTAAGTAGAGAGGACTGTACCCTCGGGGCAGTTCTAGAGGTAGATCAAAGAGGACCGTTTGTTGAGGCTGAAGTGGCAGGGCGTCCTACAATATTCTTGGTAGATACCGGAGCTACTCGATCAACTTTGAGATCGGCAGTGGTTCCAGATCTACCAATGTCGGGGAAACAATTCAGGTGGTAGGAGTCGCAAATAGGAGAATGACTAACCATTTGACGGAACCAGTGCCAGTGAAAATAGGGAACTACACCGATGAACATCAGTTTGTAGTATGTGATTCTAGTCCTGTGTGTCTGTTAGGAAGAGACTTATTGTGCAAACTGAACTGCACAATATACTGCACACCTCAGGGAGTGGAGATACAGACTACAGACGATGATGCTACCTTTAAAGTTGCAAACTCGAGGGTATGCATAGAACTGTACCCTACCCTGACTGTGGAGGAGCTTCCATGGGACTTACGAGATACAGTGTCATCAGAGGTATGGGATTTTACTGGAGAAGAGATAGGATTGATCAAAGGAGTAGAACCAGTGAAGATCATGGTAAAACCAAATGCTGAATATCCAAGAACGCCTCAATACAAATTGACCCCGGAGACGATTTGTAACAAAGTGACACTACCTGTACAGGACATTGTTTCCCCTTCAACTCCCCTCTTCTACCCTTCACAGAATCTCGACGTCACAGACAGCGCACCAGAGACCGAGGAGAGACACTGGCCCTTTAACGAAGAGGAGTGGGCGGCGTCGTACGCCGACGCCGAGACGTCTTATACGGAGGAACGCCAACACCAGGTGTGCTTGTTCACCCGGAGAGGAGAAGACGTGTGGAGGGAAACCGGAGAAGAGCGGAGGACTACGAAGCGGGATCCAGAGACAGACTCCGAGCCTGAGGAGTCTAGAAGCAAGAGACCGGACGAGAAGCCAGGAGGCCAACGGTTCCACGATTCGCCCTGCCACACACCCAGGGGAGGTGTGTGGCTATCCCAGGTACGCAATACTATCCTGAACTGGGTGGGACGTAAGAACGAGTCTAGTAGTTTACCGTGACCCGGGATCTTGATCTGGTGTACCTTTTTCCCTGAGCACTTCCTTGCACCGCTTATAGTACGCTGTTGAGAAGATTACACTGGTTAATGTGTCTTCACTCCCTCTCCCCTACACTTGTATATATGTAAAGCACCCCACTGACGGAAGTCTGTTTCTGTCTCTTTACATCGAGAGCCAAGACGGATCCAGACGTTAAAACCCGGAGAAGCCCGGAGGCGTTTCGTCGACTGGACCCGTCCGAAAGACATCACAGGAGACCCAGTAGAAGCAGGTCGCCACGACGAAATACGCCTTCAAGAAAGAAGTGTACTGACCATTTGCTCAAGTTAATAAAACCCGTTAAAACTAAGACCCGCCTTTTGCCAATTCATCTTGACCCCGTCACACGATTGCAGGAATAAAACCCGTAATCGACTCTATGATCCAACAGGGAATACTGAAAGAAATCGTGGGTAGTCCATGCAACTCCCCGATTATGGGTTTGCAGAAACCTAGTGGGAAATTTAGAATAGTCCAAGATCTTCGAAAGATTAACAACATAGTTGTTTCATGTTGTCCAGTGGTACCGAATCCATCAGTGATATTGTTTCAGATACCATTCCAAGCTGAGTGGTTCACAGTGATAGACCTTTGTCAGGCTTTCTTTTCAATTCCATTAGATGAGGAGAGCCAGTACCTTTTCGCTTTTAAACTGGAAAACCGTGTTTTAACATGGTGTCGTATCCCACAGGGGTATACAGAAAGCCCATCAATTTTCAACCAGCTATTGAAGAAAAATCTTGAAAGTCTAGTACTGCCACAGAACTCTGTTCTGGTCCAGTACATAGACGACCTACTTGTTGCGTCAGGAACGGAAGAAGCTTGCAAGATAGATACCATTGCCTTGCTGAACCATCTAGCTGAAAATGGGCATAAGGTATCTCCGAACAAATTGCAGTACTGTCTGACAGAAGTACAGTACTTGGGTCACCGGATAGAAAAGGGAAAGCGCAAGGTGTCACCAGATAGGATAGAGGCGATAATGAAATTGAACGCGGCTGCGACACAGAGAGAAGTCAGGATGTTCCTAGGAATGGTTGGTTATTGCCGACAGTGGATAGCTAACTTTTCACTGAAAGCAAAACCTTTACAAAAACTGACGCACAAGGAGGTGAGTGATCCGGTACCATGGGACAAGGATTGTTTGATGGCGTTTCTACAGCTGAGAGAGGACTTGTGTCGTGCTCCGGCTTTGGGGATGCCTGACTATGAAAAACCATTTTCACTTTACTGCTGTGAAAGAGAGGGTTGTGCTTTATCAGTTTTGGTACAAATTCATGGAAATGCCCGTAGACCAGTTGCATATTTTTCGGCTACTCTAGATCCAGTAGCCGCAGCGTTGCCCGGTTGTCTCAAATCCGTTGCTGCAACAGGTGTCAGCATTGAGCGGTGTGAAAATATTGTCATGGGACACCAGTTAGTGGTGTATGTACCTCATTCTGTAGAACTGTTAATGACCAGGACCAAGACACAGCACTTGACCAATAATAGGCTCACGCGCTACGAGCAAGTTATTCTTGCTGCGGAGAACGTGACCCTTAAGAGGTGTTCTGTTTTGAATCCTGCTACATTGATGCCACTTCCTAATGATATAGAAGGCGAAGAATGTGAAGATCACGATTGCCTTGATGTGACTGAACTATGCACCAAACCAAGACCAGATATTGTGGATGAGCCGTTGATTGACCCTGATGAAATTTTCTTTGTTGATGGTTCATGTTTAAGAGACGATACTGGTCGGTTGAGAGCAGCTTATGCTGTTTGCACCATTACTGGAGTTGTGGAAGCCGCTTGCCTGGAAGGAGTACACTCCACTTAGGTAGCTGAAATTATTGCATTGACACGTGCCTGTTTAGCAGGTAGCAAAATTAGAGTCACCATTTATACCGATATCCAATATGGTTTCGGTGTAGTTCATGATTATGGGCAATTGTGGTCTCAGAGAGGTTACATCGAAATGGGGAATTTGTGAGACTGTTGTTAGAAGCATTACAATGTCCAGCAGCAATTGCAATTGTTAAATGTGTAGCCCACACCAAAAATACAGATTTTGTATTGCAAGGTAATCGATATGCAGATGAAGTTGCCCGCTTCTGTGCGGAGCAAGGATATTCTTTCACGGAAGTGGAAGTAGGTGGGGCTCAGGAAAAGACAGAGTTAAACATGATGCTAGAAACAATTGACACTTGGGAGGATTTAAAAGACATGCAAAAGAACACATCTGATTCGGAGAAAAAGGCATGGGAAACAGCAGGTTGTGTGAAAAGTGAAATGGATTTGTGGGTTTCAGCAGATGGAAGGGCAGTATTACCTGATGAATTAGTGAGTCCAATGGCACGACAGATACATGGTCCAGTACACTTGGGAAGAGATGCCATGCTGAGGTTATTTAGGCAGACTTGGTATAACCCTAAATTTAGGGTTGCAGCAGAAGCAGTGTGTCAAAGATGTGTCGTGTGTCAGCACTTGAACATAGGGAAAAGAACACCACTTAGAATGAGTCACATTGGGAGGTCTGGGGGGCCTTTCAACAGAATGCAATTAGACTTTATTGAGATGCCAAAAATCAACCGCCTCAGGTATGTTCTGGTGGTTGTATGCATATTTTCCAGATGGGTCGAAGCATACCCTACACACAGGTGCGACACACTCACAGTAGCAAAGTTGTTGCTTAGAGAGTTGATCCCGCGCTTCGGGGTGCCGACCTCCCTGGAATCAGATAGAGGAACACATTTCAACAGTGAAGTTGTGAAGATGCTTTGCTCTGCATTGAACATTGATCAGAAGTTGCACTGTAGTTATCGACCAGAGGTTTCAGGTATCGTGGAGCAGATCAATGGGACTCTGAAGTCCAGAATAGCCAAAGTATGTTCATCGACGTCCTTAAGCTGGCCTGATGCTCTGCCCTTGGTACTCATGAGTATGCGTAGCACACCAGACAGGAGGACAGGTCTCTCTCCACATGAGGTTTTACTGGGGAGGGCAATGAGACTTCCGTCCGTTCCAACTACAGCTTTGTTGAATATTACAGATGACCTGATCCTGAATTATTGCAAGGGACTTTCTGACGTCATTCATTCTGTGTCTCTTCAGGTGCAGGCTGCTGAAGTTATATCTTCAAGAGACCTATGTCACGACTTGTGCCCTGGGGACTGGGTACTGATTAAAAAACACGTCCGGAAGAACTGCCTAGATGTGCGTTGGAAGGGGCCCTACCAAATAATCCTGACAACGAATACCGCTGTAAAGTGTGGAGGGCTGCCAAATTGGATCCACTCTTCCCATACTCGAAGAGTTCCAGCACCCTTAGAAGAAACAGCTCCTCTCACAGATGAAAATCAAGCTGTGGATGGCGAACCGCTAGAGAGGATCAGTCAAGCTGTGGGGGTGTCGGAAGAAGTTGGGAGTGTTACAGATCCAGAAGAAGAAGGAAGACAGGACGACAGCGAAACTGAAGCTGCCACTGAAGGAGAAAGTTGCTGTGAACATGGCTCAGACACAGATCAAGAAAAGGGTGATCAAGAACCGAGTGTAAGGACAAGAAATAGGAGAACAAGACGGGGAGAAGCTAGTTGGCCTGAAAGAAAGAAGAGGCCGAGCTTGGAACCAACTCTCGAGAGAACTCTTGCTCCTATATCTGAAGACTCGGATCTGGACGAAGGTGCACAAAGACAGGAACAGGAAGGTCCGCGAAGATCGAGGAGGGTGCGAGTGCCTTGCAGAAGATACGCCACTCCTGAGTGGACCTACCTAGCTGCAGATGTCCAGTGCACGGAGATCCGGGAGGGTGAGGGAAGTGACACTGATCAGTACTGACCCAATCATAACAGTGGAAATAGTGTTGGTGATACCCGGAGTGGAGGTCGAAGGGTTGCTGACACTCACTATCCCCAATCCTCCTTATCTGAGCGGAATAAGAGACATGGTTTAAATAGATTAGAATTTCCGACTTTTTGTGCAACAAGGCCAACACATGAGGAGATCACTCTTCGTTTGGAAATATTAGAATACGTGATTAGAGCCGCTGGAACACGTCTGATTCCAGATTGTTAAAGACTTTGTAAATAAACAGATTGAAAGATAACCTAGCGCCAAGTGGAAAGAAGAAAAAATTTAGGGACTTCCCATATAGTGGACGGAGAAGGGCTAGGGTTGTCTGTTGCTAAAGAACTCAAAGACTGATCTTGCAGAAGGGATTATCAGCTTTCAAGTGTGGTTCGGAAAGACTGAATAAACAAAGAAAAGAGACCTTGAGTTGCGAAGGAAGACTAGAACTACACTGTTTGAGATCATGGAGGCCGGCAACCCAAACCGCAGGACAAAATGCATAGTAGGCACACTTTTAGTGGGAGTAATTTCTCTTATAGTTTTAGTAGTTACTATATCATATGTAGTGGGACATGAAAATGAAGAAAAGGCAGCAAAGAAAGCAAAATTTGTACTGATACCGAAACCTACTACTGCTGGTCAAAGGGGGGACAATACAGAGAAACAAAAGGCTTTGCTAGCAGCAGAGACTCGTAGGTTACATGTGGATGAATCACAGGGAAAATTCAAATCAAATGCATATGCCAAATTGCTTTATGAATATATTGATGCTATGGAGGTAAAGAATTGCTACGTTTGTATGCAATTGCCAGCCTCTGTAGACGAAGGTATTAGGTATCATCATCTTCCATTGACCTATGGAATCACATGTAGTTTGTTGCTTAGTATATTTTATGAACGTGATGGTTTTGAGTATTATTTTTCAAATTTTGATGCTGTTTTACCAGAGATTCCAAATTACAAGCACTTGAACAAGTGGGATTATTATAAGAGTGAAGATAGATTAAAGCAATTTTTCATTCCTTGGAAGACGTTGGATACTTCACATGCCCGAAGAAATAATTTGACTTGTAAAGTGTCAGAAATTGAGAAAAAGTTTATAGGGCAGTTGGATGATCGATACAGGAGACAGAAGATCTTAAAGGCTTCAGGCCAATGGAAAACGGATTGGACCGAGGAAGAAAGGTTACACCAAAGAAAGGGTAGTAATGGTCCAATAGCTTTAGATCGAGAGAAAAGGGGAAAACTGTGTATATGTAGGGGTAAAACCTATTATGAGAATGTGTTTGTGGGAGAAGTAAATTGTGAACATGCTTTCCAATTAGAATATTATTCAAAGGATTTCCTGAAGGAAATGCAGGTGATCCCAAATGTATATTTTGTCTGTGGAAGAAATGCATACGTGAAACTACCTGATAATTGGTATGGATCATGTTATTTAGCCATTGTCTTCCCTAAAATATACCATGCTGAGGATTTGAAGATTATGGAGAGAGGAACTCAAGCTAGAGGAAGAAGGGATATAAGCTATGAGGAAGTAGTAGGAGACGTATTTGGTGCTATGTTTCCTATTTTAGGGATAGCACTAAATGATGTCAAAATTAGAAGATTGGCAACAGTTGTAGATAGGTTGTCCGCCAGTACTGCTAGATCATTAATGCTGGTGGAGGGAGAGATGCAATCGATAAGGGCAATGGGTCTTCAGAACCGACTTGCTCTAGATGTTCTGTTAGCCAAAGAGGGAGGAGTCTGTAAGGCTTTGAAGGTTCAGGAATGTTGCACTTACATTCCAGACAATTCAAAACCTCTAGAAAAGTACATACGGAACATCACTGAAATACATCATGAGATTGAGGATTTGACACAGGTAACTGTGTGGGAAAAAGTAGGTCAAGGAATGGGTAAAGTTGGAGGTTGGTTTGCCAACCTAGGAAAGAGTTTCATTTGGTATATACTGAAACCTATTTTCATAATAGTGAGTTGCATAATCGCTTTTTGGGGATTGGTGCGGCTGTACCAATGGTATAGATCAAACAGGTTGCAGAGATCCATGAGAGAGCAGGAGAGGAGATTAGCTGCGATGCAGGATAATCAGTACAGGAGTCTGAGGGCTTTAGAAATGATGAAACGAGGGAGTATTGCAACGAGTTCTGTATGAGACAGTTCATACCACAGGGATGGTGTTGCGATGATGATGACTAAAAGTCATCAAAGGGGGGACTGAGAGAGCGCAAATCGAGAAAAAATAGAAGTGTACCATATTTACAAGCACGTTACATTAGTTTAGAAAAATATTATATAAGAGTGTCGACTTTATAGAGTGAAAACATATAAGAGTGTTTGATTTAAATAGAATGCATATATCAGTGTGAAAAGCAAATATAGAAGTGTGTAGAGACGTTGGAATAATGTTGAAATCCCATGTTATGTGGCTGTGGTAGAAAAGAATACAATGCTGCTAAACGTAGAAATGTGTAGGCCACATGGCAGTTCACAGAGAATGCAAAAGTGCTGTTATACTTTCACGTGATGTGGATTTTAATGTTGTTGTAATTCAAAGTATTATTGATCATAGAACCAAATATATGTTTTATAGAAGTGTTTCATAACCATTGTGTGTAATAAGCTAGAATACTGTTTAGACTAAGAAATTAAAGGTTTGCAGAGTGTACAGGCCCGTTTCATGTAATTCTAATAGGCCTGAATAGAGAAGTTCATTTCTTTTGATCGGCATGTGTTAGTTAAAGGAAGGTCATGTTAAGCATAAATTGCAGAGCTTGCTTGATGGTTTACGACTTAGAAGATACGGTGGAGGCCGGAATTTGGGGCCCACTGTACAAGTGTCTGTTTGCAGGTGCGAGGAGGTTCCAATCAAGAGAGTGATGAATAGAGTTTTGTTCCGTGAGCCAGGCACAGGCCTGGAGGAGGCTTCAGGAATTTCCTGGGGGGTATCGTCCTGCTGGAGAGGGCCTGAGAAGCAAGGTCAACGCTAACGATGAGGCCCAGAGGAGTATCAGCATGGAAAATACCAGAACCAACACCACGTGAGGGGCGTCTCTAAAGGGCGTTCCTATTGTAAATGTGATTTTGTATTAGGGACAGCACCCCTGGGTGGAGTTAGGGCAGATGGTCTGAGGAACCTAAGAGAGCGGATGGGTAGGCAGATAGGGAACTACAAGACATCGATTTTCAACAAAGACTAAGGAAAGTGAGTGATCTTCTTTGGAAGTCACCACTGCTGACACTTTTAGGTTAAGATCTGCTAAGTAGGGATGTCACTTAGTCTAGTGTAGGGACAGTCTAACCTGGATTTCTTCCTTTCTGTAAATGACTCACAAGCTACAGCTTGTGTCTATTCTTGCAACTCTGATGATTTTCGAATTGGTTTTGGTGATATTCTTCTGCCGACTAAGAGCATTTAGAAAGTTTACGTTTGTATTGATACCAGTATATCTTTTGAACTTTATTTTGAGATGTTTGTATCTCCAGTTAACTTTGGCTTTATAATAAACTTTTAAACTTATTTGGAGTAGGTGGTTCTTTAGAGTGGTGTAAGTCCTTATTGATTGACCTAGTAGTGGATTGCCTTTTACTCTATGACAGGTATCAACGGTTCAGTCGACCTGAGTTGGGATCTAGATCTATGTTAACAGATCCAAAATCCCGCCCCAGCAATATAATGGCACTTTATCTACGGCACTTTAATTCAGGATTTTAAAAAGTATTATAGTATTGATAGTTTAATGGAAGATTTTATTAATGTACAAATAAGCGTTCCTATAATAAGGAGTAACAAATTAATTGAAATATATTGCTATCTCCAAAACCGTTATAAATTTAGCAATGTATTGTCGTGCTTTTGTTGTTGGAAGAAACCACAATTGCTCGAATATGTTTATATAATCCTATGTACAAGTTAATGTATTTTTTATACTCTTTGATTGTAACAATTTTTATTAATCACCAATAAAGATGTTCTTCTTACCCGAAGTGTCTGAGTGTGAATATAGCGAGAAGATAAGCGAAACCAATTGACTTTGTCAGTGCTTGTTTTAATTGTTCTTATGGCTTTTATCTGTAGTCTCTTGAACATAGGGTCAGTTAAATACAATGCTTATCATCATTAGCAGCAGTGGCATTATAACTTTCCACAACTGTGCCCACACCCACACACACCTAGATCGGTTTAATAAGCCCTTTCATCTTTTAACATTCGCGAGGGCAAGTTAACATCCCTGTTCTCAGTTTTCACTAACCCAGTGAAATGCGGGACTGTTGCTACCACGATGGAGGGGCTAAACATGTGCCTAGGATACTGGGTCATCTCAACCACTTGCTTATTTGGTCTCTCATATGGAGCACTCTATTCCTGCTCGTTCATAGCTGCAGAGCTTGTCGCTCATGCCTTCAACTGCCTTCAGGAAACCCTTCAAGCATGTTACCATCTCCCCGGCCTTGGCGCAGGGTGCACAGCCAGTTCAGTAATCATCCATTTGTGCACATCAGAGATCCACTAGGCATAAGTCGGCACCATCCTACCCTTCCAGCCCATTGCAATGTTCTATTGTGCCATGACAAATGCTAGATCCGTAATCCGACATGAATATTTGGTTGTGGTGATGGTGAGTTTCATTGTACCCAATCAGCAGATTACAGGTTTCACTGCAAATGTCTTTCCAGCTATTTACCCACTCTCTGGACCTATGTCTCCCAGTATGAGTGACTCACAGCCCCAGACCATGTGATTGAAGTCCACCTGGGGCTCTCTGCACCCAGGGCACGGGTCTTGTCCTGCTGGAAATATCTGGGCTACTCGATTTAGTAACAGATAGGCCTAATGACGACAATTTAACAGTGTGAACATAAACTTCTGATGTCTGGTGACTATTTTGGGGTAGTGGAGGGCATCAGTCCATTCCACCTCTGACATTGTCCTGCCCAGTTCATGTTCTCATCTGACCTTAACCTAAGAGATATCTGGTTACAATATGAGCGCCAGCGTCCTAGACGATATAGTCGCTGCATGTCTTCAGTCTCCCCTCCAGTGCTAGTAGTTGGTCTAGTAGCGTCGACCTGTCTGGTTCAACATCTACATTATTCCACGTGCGCCGAACCGCTCTCCTCACTACTGCAAGTGCCATGAACTGGGCTTCCGTGAGCCCATTCTCGTCCATCAACGTCACAAACTCAGTCACCCTGCCACATTAGTAAAGGTCTCCCACTTAGGTATCTCCGCAAGAGCTCAGCACTACTTCACCCAGTTTTTTATAATGAAGGTTATGATGTAATTGCATTTTATTTTTTAGACAAACACTACAGTACAGAACGTTACGGCATGCTTTCAAGTCCTTAAGTCCCCGCAGCGACAAATGGCCACCCTAGAAACAAAATTAAAATCCTTGGTTTCCAGGTTCTAATGTTCTGGTGATACAAAAACATGAGCAGTAATCAAGCTGGCATGGATGAAATGTCCCAATTCTCCAAGTGAGTTGCAATCTACTAGGTTGCGGTGCTACTGTGCACAGATATGGTGGGTGGGGGGGGCGTCCTAGTAGGACTCTGGCTGGCTAAATGGGTGAACTAATGACTAGGTACACATATATAAATGTGTAGTTTGCCTGCTACAATAAGATGCTGTAAACAGCTCATTCTGGTGCCTCACTGGGTGACATCTGTAATCTAGATCAAGTTGAGGGGGAGCATAGGGATCATTTGCGTAGCACATTGTCTGTTGAAGAGATGGAGAGGGCAGAGCAGCCAGTTGAAGTCCTAGACCCCAAGAGCCTGATACCTATCTTACGACTTTTTTAAACTTTCATGAAGGTTCTCGCACCACAAACATAAATTTGGGAAGATAACGCTGGACTTTCTTGAACAGCCTGCTGCATGTGATGTTCTGGATATGGTTATAAATATGAGAAGGAAGGGAAATTTGTGTGAACCTTATATAAGACAGTGCTGTGCCAACTGGGAGAGATTGGTGAGAAAAGCAGGACCAGGCGGAGTGCTGTAGCCTCGACACAGATCGAAGACTAGTCATGGTGTAGCTAACTAAGGCAGACTGAGAGGATCTCGCTTACTTGTAGGCACAAACTCTTGCATTCCAACTAACTCCATGAGATACATTACAGGCCAGCCAGGCGGTGTCTAATTGTCCCTGACTCCTCAAGCCAATATGTTAGGTGTTGGGGGGGGAGGGGAGGTAACTTTCTGCACATATCCTGAAACCGCGCCAATGTACAAGATTCTGGGAGGAGATTTAGAGAATGCTGAAGGTATCGATCCCTAGGGACCCAATTGTAATCGTAGCTGGGAATAGTAGGTAATCCCTAACAGTCCCAGGAGACTAGGGCCACTTGTCTAGTGAACCTTGCATTGCTTTCCACTGGTGTGGGAAGCACAAGCATAGTGTGAAGGATTGGTTACTTGAGCTCGATAGCTGCCAGGAACTAGGAGAGATTACCTGAAAGAAAATCTACCATGCCCCACTACCCAGAGATATTCGGGCTGCATCAGTGCCTATTCAGACCTGGGTGAGATAACATGGCCATGGTAACTGCGGGATGTGTTATATGCTGCAACCTGGAAATCCCTTCAGTCATTGGGAGAAGGCACGTTTTCCAGCCGAACTGTTAGGTCGGAGGGTGGGTTCTATGTTATTATCCTATTATATATGGATCAAATTATATTGTCATGTTATACAGAGTTTAAATAAAATGAAGTAGCGCAAGTCATGGTGAGCGCTGGGAACGCTACTGAGAGTGCTATCAGAGTGGAGTTTTGGAAGCTGGGATTCATAGAGAGGGTTTCTTCATGGATTAGTGGTGAGCAGGGAAGTGACCCCGACAGATGACCTATGAGAGGTGATGATGCCACAGCACATGTGTGTATGAAGGTAGGGTTACTGTAAAGACTCAGCCAGGCTTTAAATAGGAAAAATCATATTTCTAATGCACAATCCCCTAATTTGTCCATAAACAATCCCAGTCGTCAAAGCCTCCGCTACCAATGTACAATCATATCAAGATACCCATTTGCAATTTTCAAATAGCGATTTTTAGGAAATCGCTATTTGAGAATCGCAAATGGGTATGTATGTACAAAATCGCATTTCTTAAAATTCCTTAATTGCGATTAGCAAATTGCGAATTGCAATTAAAAAATACTTTCCCATTCATTTCTATGGGCCAGGAGGCCCATAGGAATGAATGGGAAGTTATTCTCAATTTGCGATTCGCAATTTGCGATTCGCAATTTGCGAATCGCAAATTGAGAATAATTTCATGGGTGCAGGGGTGTCCAAAGGACACCCTGTTGCACCCCTGAAATATGCATGGGTGCACATATGGCGCACATACATGCCCTTAGGGCATGTATGTGCGTCACCTGGCACTTTGAAAAATGCAAAAATTTGCATTTTTCAAGGAATTCGCAACTTACGGCCAACTAGAAATTGGTGGTAATTTGCGATTCCTTAAGGAGATTTTGCTAATTTTTTTGCTTAATATGTTGCATTTAAGGAATCGCAAAATTTGCGATTCCTTAAATGCAATTGCAAAATAAGGAATCGCAAATGTTGCGATTCCTTATTTTGCACCAGATTTTGCTTAATACATACCATTTAGCAAATTCGCATTCGCAAAGGCCGAATTTCAGCCTATGCAAATGCGAATTTGCTTGATACATATGGCCCCAAAACCAGTTTTAGCAAACAATATTAAAATCAGCACCACACTGCACTGCGCTTGTGAGCGTCGTCGAGGGAGCCTGGCCTTTTCCATCGGGTTTAGGAGAGGGGAAGGATTCTTTAATCTAAGGTAAACGTTAGAAAAAATGAGTCTAAACAGTGCGAATTAAACACAGTGTTTCATGCAGGATCATGCTAGCCCTTAACCCTAAAAGCAGCTCAGAGACCACCGAAAAAACGCAATTATGCATAAAGGATTGTACAGCGAAGCCTCCTGGAAAGCCTGCTAAAACACATTTTTAATTCATATCCAGGACACAATCTGGTGAACGACCCCTCAAAGAAATACTAATGTTGTTTTTTCCAAGTCCCCTTGTTTGTATCCTACTTCCATAACCGGAGTACATTATTCTAAAAGGTGCGTGACATAAGACTCTCCCCAACTTTGAAAGCAACGATGTGCTGCGGTACGCCTCAAGAAGGCAGCGTTAACACTTTGAAATATACAGTATTCTCTATAAACGTAATGTGCACTCACCGGGAATAATCTATGCAGCAGCACTACTGAAAATGGAAATATTTTCGGGTTCCTTGGAGACGCAATTTGAAAAAGCTAAATTGTTTTTTTTTTTAATTCTTTTTTTTCACGAATCCCCAGATGTGGGATTTCCGCAGCGTTCGAGATGAAAAGTAAATTCGTTTTCTCATTTTCCCAGCTTCCTCTCCGAGTCCAGTTTTCAGGTCATCCTTGCCAAGGCATATTTTTATCATGCTGTAATAGGGAACAGCTTCTTCTGCATGTCACGTGGTGCTCGGAGACACGTTCTGTTAACAAATGGCCAAGACAATGTGTGGCCATGCCTATTGCTTGAAGTGCCATTTCCGGGATTTTATTTGGCCTCCCACTCACCTCGGGTTCTTCTAAATCCAGTCTAGAAAATTTGAATGATTATAATACAAGAATTTTGAGAAATGGATTTTCATGGATGAAAATCGTGGATATTTTCAAAAGGTGACAGTATATCTCTTACGAATGTGATAGAAAGAGGGACATTGTGCAAATTTAGATGCCAACCAATGTTCCATCTTCGTTTGGGACAGCTCTAACTATGAGGATGTGTGCAACGCGTGAAAACGGCGAGCGGGAAGTGGGTAGGGGTGGGGACGTCTTGGTCTTGGATCCGCGTTCTCTGGGCCTTGCCTGGGTCCCTCCTAGTGCACAAGTCCTAAAAAAAGAAGTGGTGTCACGATGCATGACATTGCATGTGACATCATAGGAAGTGACTTCACTGGAAGTGACATCACAAGAAGTGACATCAGATATTAAGACCTCACACGTATGATTATCAGGCATATCATGAGTACGTTTAAGCGCATTATGAGATTTAACAAATGTGATTTGGCATAGGGGTTGTACCAAAAAAGTGTTGCAGTCCCAAAGCCAAATCTGGGCCTTGATTAATACATGAATTTTTTTAAGCCCTGTCACAGAGAAAGTGGCAACAAGGAGAAGCATGGCAGTAGATCTTTTATGCTTAATTGGAGGCAAAGTCTACATTTTAAAATATTTGATTGGGTTAAGGCATCTGCTGTGAAGGTGCACAGTAAATATCAGGGAATAGTAATAATGGTGAGATAACTCTGGAGTGTAACGCATTTGTTGGAGAGATCTGTGTTTTGTGAAGTACCAAATTTCTATGGTTAATGTGTCTCCTGCAAAGCACATCAGGTAACATGCAGATGACCGATATTTATTTTGTCGATAGTAAAGTGGGTTACTGCTTTTAACACAGAGATCCTTTTGTTTTTCTTGCGGTTCATCAATTGTAATCCTTGTAATCAGTGTTGGATTGGGATTAAAAATCAGCCCGGGCATGCTAAATAAAAAGTGGCCCACATTTGCATATTGCCTTTCCTCAAAACACTGCTTTGGCGAAATTTTATATAACAAGCATTTGCAATGCAATAGGTCTCGCAGCATTAAAGTTTGAGTTACTGGCATTGTAAATGACAATGCATCGCATACATTTTTTTTCTTTAATTTGCAATTGGTATATAACCATTGTTTGTGAATGGTTAGCTGTTGCTTATGCTAAGCAAAGTTGGCAGTAATATAGAGTGCTAGTCTTGCTTGTTATAAGCATGCTGATTTAAAGCACTCTGATACCTGTGGGTAAAGTTTGCGCCATATAAAAGTGAAAACTAATAAATAAATAAAACAAGCATATCAAACTCTTACAGGAACAAGTTTAAGCTATTGGTATTGTAAATGACAATGCCTTTTATTTATGTTTTAAAAACGAATCAAAAATAAAAGGCATTGTAATTTGCAATGTCAATAGCTCAAACTCGTGTAAATGCGAGACCTATTGCATTGCAACTGAGTACAGGTCTGTCAAACTCTAAATCAGTCCCAGAGGCCCCCATTCTTCAAATCAGAACTGACCGTGCTCCTTATGGGTCTAGTCCATCCCACAATGTGGTTACCCTACACATTCACCTCACCCTGTGGCCCACTGTTTTAGTCGAGAAATGTGAGCCCCCTTCCCGAATCTTACTGAGTAAACTGCGCCCCTGGGTCCTTAACGTTTATTTGAGCTCTCTGGCACCCGTGATACGGGCTTCTGTCATACCATGCCCACACTCAACTACCTAACCTGGAAGAACACTGCTAACCAACTTAAATTTTGGGGTTTTTACCTTTAGTCACAGAAAAGAAAACCTGCCATCCATGCTCTAATCACCTCCAGACTTGACTACGCTAACTCATTTGTACCTGGGTCTGCCTAAATATCTAAATAGGAAACTTCCGTTGGATCAAAACTCGGCGGCTAGGTTGCTTTTGAATCTACATTTTATTGGCCCTAAATTATGGAGCAAGCTCCTTCGAGAGGTTTGTGCTACTCAATTAGGACAGCTCGTGAGTCTTAGAAAATATGAACATTTCATTTTTTAATCAAATTTAGTTGACTGGGTCTTTTTTTTTAATCCCTTCTCCCAATACCCCAGATCTGGTAACCTGAGGTATCTAGCGCCTAGAAGCTGTTTGAGCTGCCCGACGCTCTATAAATTCACATTATATTTACATGACATTAATTTTCTCGACCTCAGATGGTTGAAGAGCTCGGCACAAGCAGGGGCCCATAGATGCTACACGCACGATGAAGACGTTTTTTTGCAGGAGGCACGTTATCCTTCTGACATATCAAACTAATATTTGAAAATGTAATCTTCGAATCACATCTATACTGCAGGTGCATTTCCTCCTTGTCATCTCACTTTAAAGGCAGATCACTGCACCAAGTGTATTAACCCACCGAGCTATCTGCGTCGACGGCTGGATACTTTAAAATGCAGGGGTAAGGAAGTGACTTACCCCTGGCTACGAAAGGAGGAGGAAGACGACAAGCTGGCGCAGCAATGCATGAAAAAGTTTTCTCTTGAAGACAGCGTGGTGAGAGAGGGAGGGGTCAGGTGAGTCTGAGACAAACGCCACAGTTCAGGAAAGAAGACCGATTGGCAGGCTGAGAGACGGGAGGACGAGAGAACAGGGGAGACAAGAGTAACAGAGGGTATACAAAGAGAGATGGAGAAGGGGGCAGAGAGCAGAGGCGCAAAGAAAAATAAACAGAGGGGCGAAATTTAAATTGAAAGAGAAAGTAGGGCAGAACAAGAAAAAGAGACAAGCATGGTGGTTATCTTTCGAAAACACAAAAGTGAGTTAGGAGCTAGAACCCGGCCCCAGCAGGGGTGGTGGGTGACATTTCAAAGTGGTGGGGCGCAAAGTGATTTGCATACAGCACCGTAGCGAGCGAGCGCAGCGAGCGAGCCCGAACCCCAAAAGGGGGGTTTGGGGGGCTTGCCCCCCCCCCCCAAGAAAATTTTGAAAAAAAAGAAGAAAAATCGTGCATTTTCAAGCAAATTTGAGACAGCAGGAAGGTAAATAAAGCAATTGTGAAAGTGCAGTTATTACATTAATAGATGGCATAACATAGGTAGCTGCCTATTCAGTATAACCACAGAGCTTCATACATTTCGTCGTATTACGCTCAGGTGCTGAATTCAGACTATAAGACTTTCATGAAAATCTCAGCTCTAAGAGTAGAAGAAGTTGCACAACAGTTGGGAAACAGCCTTCACAAAGCATTAGGAAAATGAGAGGCAATTACTTGAAAGCAAACTGAAAGCAATGCATCAAGTAGTAACTTAAAGCAATGTATCCAGCAAAACAGTGCATGCAGTCAACCATACAAAAGTAAACTAAAGCAAGTGTGAACCTGTGAACCTTCACTTTGAAAGCAGGGTGCTAGTCAACAGGCCAGTCACATACATTTAAACTGAAGAAGAGTACACTTCAGCATGCAGGCACCAACATAAAAGCACCAAGCAAGTCAAACAGATTAATGAAAGAAAAATGAAAGCAATACATCCAGCAAACTAGACAGTGACTCAAAAAGTAAACTGAAGCAAGTGCACACTGAAAGGAATGCGCAGTCATAAGTCAGACATTCAGATAAAAGCAACTTACCAAGACACCCAATCAATTACATGGGAAAAACTTGAGCCAATGCACCCAGAAAACCAGACCAGCACACCAAAGCATCCCACCCCTGATTGGATGGCAGCTGTGCTCTTAGGATCACCCCTCAGTTTTTTGGCAGGGTTGAGCACCCCCCAGTTTTATGCCCTCTGCGTCTGAAGGGGAGACAGGCAAAAGGGGTCATAATGGGACATCTGGCACAGCCACTTTGTAATCGAGGTCACCCACCCAGCTCAAGACTGAGTTACAGGCGGATCTTAAATCTTTAAACAACCACAAGGGTCTTCAGCTAGTTAAAAGGGAAAAAATCGTGCATGTTCAAGCAAATTTGAGAAAGCAGGAAGGTTAATAAAGCAATTGTGAAAGTGCAGTTATTACATTAATAGATGGCATAACATAGGTAGCTGCTTATTCAGTATAACCACAGAGCTTCATACATTCCGTCCTATTACAGACTCCGATATTGGCATTAAAAGTACCCTCCAGTTTATCAGCTTCAGCAAGGTTTCCAACAGCATAGCACCCCTTTGCTACACACAGATTACAGGTTCAGCCACATGATGAAAATAGCAACTCATTCAGTGTGATAATTAAGGGAGCAGAGCGCATGGAAAACCTATTTAGTGATGAGCCGAGCAAAACACAACGAACAAATTAACTTCTTTCATCTCCTTTATTTCAAACCATTTACGGGGCGCAGGTGTTTTAAACCTTGTGAAAACAACAAGCTAATTTGGTGAAAGCATACTTAGAAATCTATATTTATGTATTGTAATTGTAGACTGGACCAAAAAACGAGTGAAGGGGCTCCACCAAAGCACCTCTCCCTTAATTATTTACATATAAATTTCATGCGGTCTAACAAGTCTGCCAAAGCTGCAGCAGACGAGCTGGGGCGTTTACTCCTTGCCTGGGTGCTGGGGCGTTTACTCCTGGCCTGAGTAATGCTGCAGAGCTGCAAACTAAGGCGCTACCAGGTAACCAAGACTCAAGTGCCACCATAGCATCAATCTATGCAACCATTCAACAACAACTGGTTCAAATATGTTCTCTCAATGTTTCAAGCTATATTACAAATGTCACCAAAAGATGTTAATATTTCACTTCTGTTCTTGGATTTGTGTCACAATAAAATACACTGAACATAACCGGATTCCTTTTCAGAACCAAGACCAGGGAAAACGTATTGATCAGGGCAGTATCACACGTTTTGGCTGTTGAGAAAACACCGGAATGCCGAGTCTGTTGGTTCCGCATTCTCGACTTCTGCCTAAAGCCCCATCATTACTAATATAGCGTGTAAATCAAGGGGCGGGGTCGCCAGGCGCTATAATTTGTGCAACTCTTGTCCATTACAATGCCTATTCTTTTTGTCGACGCCTAGCAAGGAACATCTTCAAAGTCTCTATCTAGTGAGCTATATTAGATGGGGTGTTCTCCGCTGGACCGGAGAGCCACATGCCAGATATTAGAGGGCACCTTTTGCATACCGAGATTTCGCTAGTAAGTCTCATGATGAGAGACTTAACAAAAACACGCCCACGCGTGTTTTATTTTAGGATATCTAAATCGCACCTTCCAGGGATGTGACAGAGACTTGTAAGGAACTGTAAAACACAGGATCCTTTTTGCTGCAATCACGATGATGCAGCATCTTTTCCGCAACAGCCAATGTGATGCTGTGTACCGCAGACTGGAGGCTGCCAGAAGCACACAGTGTCCTGCAGTGCGCCCTCCTCTTATCAGTGAGCCCCTCGGGTCGCATGCACTTCCTATTCGTAGGGTGGAGAAGGGAAAGGGGAACACGGCTCTGAGCTCCCCCCAGCCTTTGCCTTTGTCGAGCCTCCCGGAAGTCTGGGGAGGGAGAGGAGAAGACACACAAGGCCAGGTGTGTAGACCGAAGTACAGCCTTTATAAACATAAAGACACCGATAAAGCAGGGCTGCTCCAGCTACCTTTCCATTTCACGAAATGAAAGAGTTAAGTAATGCAAATAACTGCACAGCAGAGGAAAAACGCACCGCACTAGCTCCGAGAGAAATATATTCTGCCTATGGCAATGGAAAATAAATGTGAAAACTGGCAAAGTGTGCATTTAACTATGTTTGTTCTGTTAAGAGGTGCCTAGCAGAGAGTGTTTCGTCCATACAAGAACTAGTAAGAGCTCCGCGAGCCACAAGTTGTATTTATGTGCAGGCCAAGGAGTCCAATGGCAGAAACAAAGCTTAGCAGGCTAATGCACTTGACAGAGTGATCTTTAGGTCACACATTTCAGTTGTAGCAAGGGAGGTCAGCTGGGTCCTAGCTCCTCAGCCTTCGTCTATGTGTAAACTCGATTTCTCAAGCTGCAATCATGTCAGGATAACGTAAGGTGGGACTACGTCCACTCATGGACCTATGTGATCTGCTTGTCACAAGATTGCATCATGGCATAGCCAACTCCTCCTTGTGAAGCAGGGGTTTTCAGAGCTCCCGCGGTTTTTATTATTACAATGCAAGCCTTCTTTACCTTGTCTGCAGGGGCACATGGCGGCCGGTCCGACGGTTACTGGTTATCAAAGTACTGCTGCAGCACCAAACTTTCCCTATCTCAATTGTATTGACGCGCAGGAGTGAGTCACCACGCTACACTCACGGCAGCCATCCCGGCGATAATGGCCAATCACTGCATGGCTTCACATGAAGTCACACAGTGATTGGCCATAACAGTGCGGCTGAGGCAGTGTGTGTCACCCCCGCGCGCGGCATCCAATGATCGATGCTGCGCAGTGGACCAGCCAATCCTGGCGCTGCATGCAGCGCCAGGATTGGCGAGGGGGGCATATATGCTGCTCGCCCAGTCGCCCCATGTAAACTCCGGGGGCTGCGGCCGGGTAAACCAGCACCCTCTGGTCACACTGTACAACTGTGCGCATGCGCGGGCAAGTTTTACACCAACTTGCACTTGCGCACTAGGGTCTGGACTGGTCTGCTGTAGCCTGAGGGTGTGACTGAGTGACTGTCACTCAAGGGGCCCTGCGCACTCCGAAATCGCCGGGTGTGTCCCGGCGGTCAGGCGGATGGATTGCAATTTAAATTATATGGGGAATGGGATTGCTGCTGCTAAATTGCTAATGCGCGATGCACGCCGACTGTGGGTCCATGTGGCTGGAGGGGCTACGCCCCTACGCCCCAATGGACGCACCGCTGCTGGGCCCCAGTGCGCCCGGCTGTGAGGAATGTCACACGCGCTCCCTTCTAACCCTGCATTTACGGCCTTCTTAAGGGCTGTGTAATAGCCCTTAAGGTTTACTACATTCTTAGTTGGGGGGCGCTTAGCATGTCCAGCTCTATTCTTCTCCTTCTATGACAGCGTTATCCCTGTAAAATTATGCCTCGTGCTGGAACTTTGATGGAAAGTAGCTACGCAGAGGCAGAAAAAATGCAGCGAGACGTATTTGATCTCAAACCCGTACTGAGACGAGGTGAAACTATTCAGGAAATGGTAAACAAGCATTTGCAAGGCTGGTTCAACATCGCACGTTAAACTACAAACGTCACGGTGGTGACGTCATTTTGTAGTTCAAAGCAGGGAAACACAGTTAGATACACAAAAACAGTGTAACACACAGCTACCTACATAAAATATAAATGTGTGACCTGCATGCTATAAGCTGTTCTTTGTAGCAGGCATATTAACCATCTGTGGTGTTTTACGAGGAGTCCAACACTTGAACAGACTTCACACATCTCTAGCAACCCAGGACTTGTGGAGTACACAAAGATTACATCTGCAGTTGCGTTTCACGTCTAAGATATTTTAAAATGTAGCCCGTCTGATTAATTAGGTAAGCCAAAACAGATTTATAATCACATTTGTCCTTGTTACCAATTTTTTCGAGGCAGACTTTTTAGCAAGTGTATACGTTGACTGTCCGCTCCTTGCGAACATCACACCTTGAGACTCCGCCCCCTTTCTGCTGCCACCCATTTTATCCCCAACGCATTGGATCCCAGGATTTTGTTCTCATTTGTAGAACTGTTTGGGGCGCACGGACCCGACTGCAAGGAGATACAGCTGGAAAATGCAGATATCGCAGAGCTATGTACAAATAAAAGGTCACTAGTACCAGAGAAGTGCAAGTCCTTTCAGCGAGCCCTAAACAATGCAAAAAAACAAGCTGCAATGACGTCCTTTGAAGTATTTCATGACACGTCTCGGGGGAAGACACATTTTAATGTGCCTGAACCTTGGTGACAATATTCAAAATAAATCAGAAATGCATACTGAAACCTGAATTAATCAACAGTTCTTAGACTAAGGGCTGTGGTCAAGATGTAATCTGTCAAACGACAATAACATTTACATGGGCTAAACGCAACAACAATAACATGACATGGGCTAAACACACAGTGGAAAATCGAATGCGGCTCGGCGGATATCAAAGCTGCACTGGCAGATAAAAGAAAACGCAAACGCACCAATGCCGTCCACCCCACATTGGCATGTAAACCGTTAATCCTCCACTCCCGAATGATTAAATGCAGTGCTAAGGAAGTCAGCAAGGCTCGCTCGCAGGATAAGAAACAAGCATTTGCAAGGCTAGCTCAACATCGCACGTTGAACTACAAACGTCACGGTGGTGACGTCCAAGGACAGAGTCATGGAAACAACAAGCATTACCCCTTCCTCCAGCGCTTCCGCCGCCTCCGTTGCTGCTGGTCGTGGTTCCTCCATGGGCGCCGACGCTCGCCCCCAACTCCCCGCTTCCCTGCTCCTCTTCACACCAAGTTGACAAAAATGAAACTTAAGAAGCTGACGCGCGCAAGTTGACGAAAACGAAACTTAAGCGCGCATTGCAAGGGAATTGTGGCCTGTTCAATGGAGCGCGAATTCTCGTGCGCATGGCCCGCTCAATTCCGACTCTCGCAGAAGCGCGCGGCCAGCTCCTGTCTCCTCTCCTGGAAAGAAGACTCGCTGAGAATAGGTCTCTGGCGAGACCGTGCTTCGCGCGGTTAACGCCACGAGACCTAAAAAAGGGGAGGGGGTAAAAAAATTTGCAGATTAGTTTACATTGTTGAAACACACCTGAAACAAGTGAGTCCCATTCTACGCGGGTCCCTGTCCCCACTCAGTATGCATACATTGATGGGCCGGCCCAGCGAGAGAAAGGGAGTGACACCTCTGCCTGTTGCTAAACTGGAGGTAATGAGCGCCCATCTGCCTCCAGAAAGGCCACTCAGGCCCCCACTGAGCCACTGACGGTATCCGAACAACAACGACACCGCCTAAATCAGCCTCCCCAGACTGCTCAAAAAAGCAGCCCACAGATGGACCTGGACACTAGCCCCTCGGGCATTGCCCGGGTGCCCGGGTTACCAATCCGACGCTGCTTGTAATACAGCACAGTGAGCTATGAAGGACATGTTGACTCCTACACCTTGTAACCCTATCTCATGTAACTCATCTTGTATATTGATATACACATGTACATGATTTATTGTCAATGTATAATGTGTATGTTATGTAAAGAACTCTGACACCCTGCATTGGGTTGTGTAGTGCATTAAAAGAAATAAAATAGTGATACTGAAATTGTTATTTGTGTAAATAGTAGGGCAGACCAACACATTTGACATTCTTATAGTGCATGCATTTCTTATACACTGGGACTGAACAGAGGCAAAACCATGCCTCTATTAAGTACTTGTGAAGAGATAACAAGCTGTGTGGCTTTGTTTCCCCTCCGTGGCATTTACATTTAAGTGTGAGGTTGCAAGTTGGCTCCAGTCACGATCTTCAAATAAAAGGAGGCCTAATTCTTTTTCTCATCACCACCTGGGCCGAAGTTAAGGCCGTTAGGCCTCGTTTTATTTGAATATCATGACTGGGGCCGACTTGCAAACTCACACTTAAATGTAAATGCCGGGGGGCGTGTTTGCACACTTGTTATATCAGGCTCCTCCCCCACCCTGTACCACTGTGCAAACGCGCCCCCTGGCGCATTGTAAGTTGGGGGATTAAGTCCACTTGAATCCTGAGGGTCGCTGGGGCCAACTAGCCCAACAGGTACCTCCAGTATGCACCACAGAGCTGCGTTGCAGAGAGGTGGTCCGGAGGCCATGCCCCTTTTTACAGCTCTCTGCAACGCAGCTCTGTGGCGCTTACTGGCGATACCTGGTGGGCCACTCTTGGCTCCGGGGACCCCATCCCCCGGGGCCGGCCCTTTGCGTTGGGGACTGTGGGGGGAGCACCAATGCCCCCATGGTCCCACTGGCTCCCTGCCTCCTGCGGGAGCCGGCATTGCTTTTGAGCAAGGGGTGATGCTGACGTGCAGCTCCCTTTGCTCAAAAGCAATCCTGCTCTGCTTTCTTGAAGTGAGAGCTGGTTTACCTGCTCTCGCTTCAATTAAGCAAAACTCCCATCCTGCCATAGCAAACAGCAATGTCCCGGGAGTGAGCTCCCCAGGACATTGTAGGAGCTGGCCCTGGGGGGTGTCAGTCCCCAGGGCCATCAAGGGCTCCAGGAGGGGAGCCGCGTGGCCCCCCTCCCCATGTTTGCAAAGCCCTGGGGAGGTGGTGGTCCTCAGGACGGGGGGTCCATAACGGACCCTCAAATTTGAATATTTGGATCCCGGGGAGGTGGTGATCCACAAGGCGAGAGGAAGTGGGAGGCCCCCACCACATAATTAAGCATGCCCCCAGGACCTGGCCCAACCAGGGCCTAAATACAACAAAGAGCAGGAGCTCGCACTTCGTTTTTTAAATATTTTGGCTGAATTCGCGCACCAAGCTCAAATTCGGCCAAAATTATTTCTAAAAAATGCTTTTTTTTGGGCCTGGTGATCCTTGTGGGGCCCCCTGAGCAGGCCAAGGAAGTGAGGGTGTTTCTACCCTGCCCCTTTTCTTGTTTTTCATCTTTTTTTTCACCCTTTTTCTCTACTGAGTCACAAGATAGCTGCCAACACTTCCCGGTTTGGAGTGTTTGCAGCCAATCAGAAGCTCGTGCCTGGGAGCTCGGTGCACAGATATCGATATTTTTCTTTTTATAATTTCTCTGAAACTACTGAACGGATTTACACCATTAAGGTCTCTTTTTGAACCAAGGGCTACCTTCTTGCCAAATTTGGTGTAATTCCGTTCAGCAATTCGGGCTGTAGCCTGTTCCAATTTTTCCTATGGAAATTAACATGGGGAAAAAATGTTTTGGGCCCCCCTTTTTTCTCGGCCCCTACTTGACGAATTACCCCAAAACTTTCAAGACAGGAGGTGACCGGAGCGCCCCATTAGTTTTGAAAGATTCGCCAACCGGCGCCAAAGATATTGGCAAAAGAAAAAACGCTTTTTGAATAGAAATTGGGTCCTATTTATTTTATTTATTTATTTTTATTTTAAAAGTTTTATATAGCGCTGGCTAGACCCGGAGGTATCAGAGCGCTTTACATGAGCATCAGATCATAGTTACAGGTTACATCGTTACAAAGGTTACACAGTTCTTAGAGCATGGCCCATAGTTACTTGTAAGGTCGAGATAAACAATAAGCACAAATATGTAAGGGGAAAAGAAGGCAAGGTGAAAGATTCAGGGGGGAGTTGGTGTAGGGGAAGTAGACAGATAGTGAATGTGGGAAAGAGGAGGGGAGGGTGAGAGTCACAGCATGGGGAGAGGAGGGGAAAGGTGACGGGGACAAAAACCGGTAGACGAGGCAAGGCAACGTCCAAAGTCCAGTAAGCTGTGATCCCAGGGGAAGTGGTATCCCTTCCCTATCTCTATTGCGAGAGGCTCCCTTTACGCAGTGGACTCTCTCAGAGAGGTCTCTGAGACTCCAAGGCCTACATACTGGATCCTTCCCCAAAAAGGGGAGAGGGAGTGCTTTGGCAAGGGGTGCCATACCATACCTCAAGTGTGAGTGGCTCCCTTGGCACAGTGGACTCACTCAGCGGGTTCGCCGAGACTCCAGAGTATAAATATTGGATCTTTCCCCAACAAGGGGAGAAGGAGTGCTTAGTCAAAGGGCACAAAGGACAGGGGGTAGGCAGAGTAGCAGACAAGGGGAGAGATTCAGGGGAGAGAGGATAGGAGCTAGGGAAGAGACAATAAGGAGAGACGAAAAGAAGTCTGCCTAGAGACCGACTGGGTAGGTGACGACCAAGGAGGGAATCCAAGGCCCATCTCCCCTATAGCTACACCAAGTAGCTCCATCGGGCATCATACAAAATAGTTCAGTCTCAAAACATTGAGAGAGGAGGGAGGGAGAGACATAAATAGAGGGAGGATGCGGTAGGAGACAATAGGAGAGACAACAGGAAGTGCAACAATGTGGTTCAACAATATACTAGAAGAAGATCAACAAGTAAACCTAAAATAAAGTAATCAGCAATACAAATTAGGGAAGGAGTGAAAGGCGAGAGAAAGTAGTGGGAGTAGGGGAGGAGAGGGAGTGAGGATAAGGGAAGAGACAACCATAGAGACGAAAGGAAGTCTGTCTAAGGTTCACAGAAAAAAAGGGTGGGGAACCAAGGGCAAGGGCATGTGAGGGCTGAGGACAGAGGACAGAAGCTGGAAAGAGTAGGAGCGGAGAGGGGGGAAGGTTGCATAAGGTGCATAAGGTTTGAACAGACAGAGGCACATATCTCCTGCCTGGGGGCTGTATTGTTGGGACCATGTTTAGATAGAGAAAGGTCCTGGGTGGGGGAAGGGAAATTGAGAGGAGGCATATTGGGCAAAGAGAGAGAGGTAAATCAGATTGTATTGTATTGTGGCATACTTATATAGCGCAACCTGTCACCACCAAGGGCATCCTGGCGCTTTGACCCATACTCAGTGAAAACAGTAGCTCAGCCTATCCTGGGAAAAGATGAGTTTTCAGAGCCTTTCTAAAAGAAAGGAGATCTCCAAGGCTTCTCAAGGATATAGGCAGAGAGTTCCAGAGTTTGGCTGCCGCTACTCTAAAAGAGCGGCCCCCCATCCTCACTCTCTGGAATCTTGGGACTACCAATAGTCTGGATGACGAGGAGCGTAACGCTCTAGAAGGACAATACCAGGCAAACATTCGCCGCAGAGGAATGGGGCCCAGGTCATGAATGGCCCTAAACACGATACACGCTGCTTTGTAGCGCACCCGTAGATGAACTGGCAGCCAATGAAGTTCTCGCAGTGCTGCCGTGGAAGAGCTGTGGTAGGGGCGAGAAAGGGCGAGTTTAGCAGCTATATTTTGTACCCTTTGCAGCTTGCCCAAGAGTGTTACCGGGGCCTCCAGAAGTAGTGCGTTACAATAGTCAAGTCGACTTAGGATGGTACAACGCACTACTTCTGGTCTGGCTTGCACAGGGAGGAGAGGAAGGACCTTGCGCAGCATACGAATCAGCATCATACATGTTGAAGAGATCTTATTCACATGTAGATCCAACTGCAGGTTAGGCCCAAAAATGACGCCTAAATTGCGCGCTGATTGTGCTGCAGACACCGTCTCTGAAAAGGACGGAGGCCAGAAGTCTACTGGGAGGTCACGAGGAACTCGATCAGTGGAACAGTGTAAAACCTCCGTCTTGGTTCCGTTGAACTGTAACGAGTTCAACCGGAGCCAGTCTGCTGTCGCCTGCATGCACCGATGGAAGGTCTCCAGTGTGACTGCGTCCTGTCCCTCCAGAGAGAAGACCAGCTGGGTATCATCTGCATAATTGCATGCAGAGATACCAAAGGTTTTAATGAGCTGGACTAGGGGGCGGAGGTAGACATTAAAGAGTATGGGGCTGATGGCCGAGCCCTGAGGTACTCCTTGTCCCACTCTCCGCTCCTCTGAACTGAAGGGGGGTAACGAAACCCGTTGTTGACGACAGTCCAAGTAGGAGATTAACCACTCCCTGGCCTTATCCCTGACCCCGCATTCCTCCAGCCTAGAAATCAGGGTGGGATGGCTGACCGTGTCGAACGCGGCCGACATGTCGAGCAGCACCAAGAATGCTGCCCGACCACTGTCGACTCGCGCCCGCAGATTGTCTAGCACGGTCACCAACGCAGATTCGGTCCCATGCGCTGGGCGGAAACCGAATTGCGTCTCATCCAACCAGTTGTTCCCTTCTAGGAAGCTGGACAAAGCACGGGTGACCAGTTTTTCCATGATTTTAACCGGAAAAGGGAGCAGGGAAATTGGCCGGTAGTTAGAGAGGCAGGCAGGGTCGAGCGTAGGTTTTTTTAAGAGCGGGGATACCACTGCCTTCTTCCAGCAGCTTGGAACGGTAGCTGTCTCGAATGACTGACAGCAGATGGCGTGCAGGGGCTGGAAGAGGTCCTCTTGAAACACCCTCCATAGTCTTGGAGGGAGAGGATCCAGAGGCGAGCCAGAAGAAATCGTCAGAGCTAAGTCGCCAAACTCCTTCAAAGATGGAAGGGGAAAGCTGCTCAGCTGGGGTCGACTGGCCTCGCTCGCCGGAGCTCCCAAACTGAGGGTCGACTCCGAGGAAGAAAAAGAGTGACCTCTCAGCTGGGGTCGACTGGCTACGATCTCCGGAGCTCCCAAACAGAGAGCCTGATCCAAAGTGGGGACAGAGGGGCCGCTCAGCTGGGGTCGACTGGCCTCACTCGCCGGAGCTCCCAGACTGAGAGCAGGCTCCACCAGAAGGGGGAGAAGGCTACCCTGCTGAGGTCGACTGGCTACAATTGCCGGAGCTCCCAAGCAGGGAGCTGAATTAGGAGCTGCGAGGGGAGAGCAGTTCAGCTGGGGTCGACTGGCCGCCGTCGCCGGAGCTCCCAAGCTGAGAGCCTGATCCGAAAGAAGAAAAGGAGGGCTACTCAGCTGGGGTCGGCTGGCTTCCGCCGCCGGAGCTCCCGGGCTGGGGGGCTGCTCATCAGGTCGGGGTCGACTGGAGGGCGTGACCGGAGCTTCCTGACAGAGATTAGTAACCCTCTGCAGGGGTCGACTGGCCATTTCCTCCGGAGCTCCCTCCTCAGTGGTGGGGTTCCGTGGATCCTGCAGACCTGCTAGGATTTTACGGATTTTTTCCTCAAAGGCGTCCGCCAGAGAGTCACAAAGCGCTTGCGACGAGGGAACAGCGCTCGCCACACACGTAGGGTGAGCCAGGTCCTTAACGATTTTAAAAAGGGCCTGAGCCTTGTTTGGGGCCTGACTCAAAGTAAGTTCAAGAAAGGTCGCTTTCGCTATCTTAATTTGAGCTTTATATTTATGCATAGCCGACCTAAATGCAATTTTCTCGGAGTCAAGATACTGCTTCCTCCAGACCCTTTCCGCGCGTTTACAGTCGAGTTTGAGCTGGCGAAGTTCGCTCGTGTACCAAGGACTAGCTCGGTTCACCCTCCCTCGCGACTTCCGAAGGGGCGCCAACTTGTCCAGCGAGCTAGTAATAGACTGACAGAAGAGGGTGTAACTATCTTCGACTGTGTTGCCAAGTTTAAAGTCCTCATCTAAGATGTTCGGCAATGGGACAGTATTTAGGATGCGGGACCAAGGCCTCTCTAGCTTAGCTAGAGGTAGTCCAGCCTTACGCGAAGTAGGGTCCTCCGACCAAAGGGAGAACCTGATCAAAAAGTGGTCCGTCCAGTATTGGCACTTGATGTCCACGAGTGATGCCCATTGAGGATCCGCAAACACTAGGTCCAAAGTGTGGCCTTTCCGATGCGTGGAGGCATTCGCCAGCTGTACTAAGTTGATATCTGTACAGGCTTGGCTAAGAGAAAAAAATGCATTATCCAGCGAGCTGCCTGCCCACAGATTGAAATCTCCAAGAACTAATAACCTGGAGTGGGAGCTGGCAAGTTCATAGACCAGGTCGATGAAAAGAGGGATGGATGGTGCTGGTCCCGGGGGACGATAACAAAGAACCCCCGAGCAGCAGATCGACTCCTGCTGTTTGACTGAAAAACCCATCAGTTCAAATCCCGGTACCTCTCGAATCTTTAACTGGGAGAGGGTAAGCGAGTCAGATAGTCATGTGAGAAGTCAAGGGAGGGCAGTGTGTTGAAGCTGTGGAGAGAGAGACGTGGAAAGGGAGGAGTGGAAGGACACGGTGTTGGGAAAGGGTAAGGGTAAGATGATATGAGAGAAAGGGGCCAGAGACATGAGAATATGAGTCATGTAAATAGGTACGAAGGAAGCGGTAGTCAGACGGAGTTAGGAGGTAGTGGGAGAGTCAGTAGTTGAGAGGTAGAAGGCAAAAGTTATCGGACGTGGGTTAGATTTGTCGAACAATTTTGTAGGGCCTGCCGTAGACAATCAGCAATACTGCTTTACATGATTGCTTGTGAACAAAGTAAGAAACATAGACCTAAGCAAAAAGAGAGAATAAAATTCCAAATCAATATATGAAGCATAGACTAGGGATCTCAAGGTGCAATAAACAGAGGTACTAGATGGTAAACAACAAAAGGACAAGGTAAATAATATAAGCAAGTAGGAAACAGGGTAGTCGGGATAGAAAAGGCAAAGGAGACTAGGCAATAGTAGCAAAAGAAAAAGGGGGGGATTGACACTGTCCAGCAAAGCAAACAATTACAGCACAGCTACACTTGGAGGGAGTTATAATAAAGCAATGTTGAAATAACCCTAGCAAAGCAAACAATTAATCCCTGCAAGGCAATAGAAGGAGAGGATCGCTAGGTTCAGGATCAAAAACATCAGGTCATCAATCAGCACAGATTTTCAAGGTGGGAGCATTGTTAAAAACAGGCCACAAGGTGGAGCTCCAGGCTAAGGAAGGGAGCAGTTTAAAATTCAAGGGAAAAGAGGCGCTGTTATTCGAATGGCAACACGTCCATCTTGAGGGGCTTAGAAGTCGTCAGATCTAGGCTCTGGCACCATTTTGTAAGGCTAGTAGGTTCACGCAATTGGTGCAGCAGGTCACTCGTTGCATCGTGTGGGCGGCAGCCTGTATTAGCCCATTATGACTGATTACTAGGACTCCAAAGGCATATTACAGACAGTTTTCACCGCTTTGATCTAGCACTCGATTACCATTTAGGGCAACCTGTGGTGTTAAATGTTCAGCGGCTCGTCTGGTTGCGGAGCTGCCCCACCGCTGCCAGCGGATCCTGGGTGTTTGTTACCATGAACACTAGTTGGAAAGGAGGGGGCCTGAGCCACGGGTGACTATTGGGAAGCTGGTTGTCATGTTACAAGGACCTTTGTCCAAACGGGATATTATTTAACATGATGAAATGAGCGACGCACTTGCTTTTACGAACTCTGAGTTTGCAGGTATATTAAGACTACCATGACCAGCATGCTTGTGGCAACACACACATGGGCAGGACTCGTGATAGAAATAAAACAGTTCAAAATGTATCGGCTCAGTTTCATCGTGCTTGCCAGTGATCAAGAGCTCTTAAGCTCGAAACGCCTATGGCTGTTGTAAGGGACTGTGACATGGTGAACAGCCTACTGCCTGTGGCATCGAGAGCGGTAACCCTTCCTTGTGTGGCGGCTCCATTTAGGGCAACCTGTGGTGTTAAATATACATATATATGTGTGTGTGTGTGTGTGTGTGTGTGTGTATATATATATATATATATAATTACCTATGGGCGGTCGCCAGTAGGTAGTTATAGTTAGGACCTCCACCTCCCAGGGGCACTCAAATGCAGGGGTCCGTGACGAACCCTCGGTCCGTGCCGGACCCTTGGTCCCGGGGACCGCCACCTCCCCGGGGCTTTACAAAGGATGGAGGGGGACCGAGCGGCCCCTCTCCAGGAGCCCTTGATGGCCTTAGGGACCGCCACCCCCCCAGGGCCGGCTGCTGCAATGTCCCGGGGTGCCCACCCCCAGGACATTGCTGTTTGCTGTGGCAGGGCGGGAGCACGGCTCCCACCCTGTCATAGCAAACTCTGCTTTGGTTTTTGGAAGCAAGAGCAGGAAACCTGCTCTCGCTTCCAAAAACCAAAGCAGATTGCTTTTGCACAAGGGGAGCTGCATGTCAGCAGCTCCCCTTGTGCAAAAGCAATGCCGGCTCCCGAAGGGGCGGGGAGCCGGCTAGGACCGTGAGGGCATTGGGGCTCCCCTCACGGTCCCCAGCGGGAGGCCAGGCCCCGGGGGATGGGGTCCTTGTGGCCAGAAGTGTCCCGGTAGGGGGGCTTCTCGCCCCCTTCCATTTAATAAAGAAAAAAAAGGCAGGCCGGCCCTGGGGATGCGGTCCACGGGGCCAATAGTGGCCTATGGAAGGGGGCCCAATAATTACATTTGGAAAATGAGGCCATGCCCCGGAGATGGGGTCTCCAGGGCCGAAATTAGCCTAATGATTGGGCCGTGCGGTCTGTGATGTCATCAGTGATGTCACTGAGCATGTCATGAGTGATGTAATATGTGACGTCATCAGCAGTGCATTGCGGGGGCACGAGTTATAGTTAGCTCTACTAACTATAACAGCCGAATTTCTCTGGTTTTGTACGAGTGAAATGTCCAACTAACTATAGCGTCCCTGGAACCTATGGTTTTTTCAGTGAATTATAAATCTATATTCACAGAAAAAGAACCATAGGTTTCAGGGGTGTTATAGTTAGCTGGCCATTTCACTCGTACAAAACCATAGAAATTCCTCCGTTATAGTTAGTTCTGCTGACTATAACTAGCGCGCCCGCAATGCACTGCTGACAGCCGCGGTCGGTAGTGGGATGACCTGCAGGGCGGTGACGTGGCGCGGAGGGGGGCAGGGCGGAGGGTGGTAATGTATGGATTACGGAGTTTTACAGGTAAGTAAACATATACATAAATAAAACGAATTTCGTTACGTGCACTGCATCACCAAATGTGTTTTTGCCTGGTCCTATCGCAGCCTGGGGTTCAACGCATAACCTTCTCCTTCCTTGTTTTGTTTCCCTTCTTCCCCATGTTACCATTGTCTCTTTGACATTGTTGGGTGCCAGAGGTGATCATGCGAAGTTGTGGAGTTTTCTTCATGTCCATGACGTTCCTGCGGAAAGATAGTTGAGATCTTGACAGTGGGTAGATCCCATGTTACTTTTCCACTTAATTTTGCACAGATTGGGTCCAACTAATGGGTGTAGGTATTTAGAAAACACATGTCCTCCTAATGCACCATAGCTGTGTAGAGGTGTTGGCCATGTAATAAATCTTTGTATTCAAGAGTAACAGGGAACAGGCGACAGTAGACTTGTGTTCAACATATTCCACACAAGTATTTTGGTACTGCAGAAAAAGGTGTCCAGTAAGGCAAAGATTCTCCTTATTACATACTAAGTATTGTAAGCAACAATGAGTTATTGAGGAGAATCATCTCAGCATGATAATTTCTACTTAACAGAGAAGACTGTGTGTACCAGGTACTAACCTATGTATGTGCACTTGTTTTGCCTCAGAAGATGGAATATCTGCAAAGTTTTAATCATAGTATAAACGGTGCAGGTAGTAGGATGTTTAGCACCTTCAGATCTTGGTTATTTTTAGCGAAGAGTGTCTTTTTTGACAGCTATTTCATAGAGTGTGAACTGTTTTAGTAGATATTTTTAATAGGCTGTGGTGTATTTCTTATAAACGTTTCAGTGTTTGCAAACAGTGTGATATAATGTAAACTCTCTCTCCATAGAGTAAGCACTGTTTACAGTACACAGTTCTCTACTGATAGGAATTTCATTTCTAAATGTAGGTTTGGTGATTTTCAGGGATTTGATACACAAAAAATCTGACCATAGTAGGGCATTTGTTTTGGAACTGGCGTTTACTAATTTGGCTTTCTCTGAACAGTTGTGCACAGATTTACAGGCACATGCATCAAGCATTTAGGAAGTCGGTAAAATTGCGAATCGCAAAAATATCGCGTTTGCGATCGCAATTTGAAGTGTAGAAATGCATGAACCTTAAGTTTGCGAAAAATTGTAAATTTTCGCAAAATTTAGGAATCGCAAAAAAATCTGCGAAAACAATTGCGATTTCCCATTTGCGATTCGCAAACAAAGAATCGCAAATAAGGAATCGCAATCCAAATGCATGAAAAATCGCTATTAGCGATTTACTGAAAAATCGCAAAATTGCAATCGCAATTTAAGAAGGGACACAACCAGGTGGTAAAAATGAGTGCAAATCAGAAAAAGCTGAAGACCAACAGAAACTTATAAAAACACACCCACAATGAGGTCCCAGTTTCCAAAATGGCTGGTCTGTACCTGATGGCGAGGAGGATGAGGCTGCAAGCTGCTCAACAGAGAGGAAGGCAAATTAATGAGCGCATCTTCAGAATCCGCATAACTTTGCTTGGTCAGAAGGATGATGAAATATATGATAAGTATAGGCAGAATGGCCAAATGATACATGATTTAATCCATGAATTGGACCCTATCCTGCAACGACAGACTCATAGGACCAATGCAATCCCAACGCATGTTCAGGTATTATGTTGCCTACATCTACTGGCGTCAGGCACTTTTCAGGGAGTCATAGCAGTAGCAGGAGGTGTGTCTCAAAGTGCAATGTCACGAATATTGGCAGATTTCCTTGATGCTATGATGGTCCGGATACACAACCACATAGGTTTTCCTACCACAGCCCATGAAATAGCTAGGACCAAGCAGGAGTTTTATCAAATTGCTGGCTTCCCCCAAGAACTGGGTTGTATTGATTGCACCCATGTGGCGATATGTCCCCCTGCAGCTCAGGAATATATGTATCGCAATAGGAAAAGTTATCATTCCCTGAATATTCAGGTGGTGTGTAACGCAAAGAACATTATAACGGACATTGTGTCACAATTCCCTGGCAGTGCACATGATTCGTATATCTTCAGGCAAAGTGGCATTCAGACCCGTCTAGCAAGGGGAGAGTTTGGAGAGGGACATTTGCTAGGTAATTATGTGCAATACATCTTTCCATTCCTTGTACAAATGTAAAACTCAAACAACCACTGACAGCCTTTCTTCCCTCACATGTAGGTGACAGCGCATACGCCTTGCGAAATTACCTGCTGACACCATATCTAAATTCAGCCACAGCCGCACAAAGGAGATACAATGCAGCACATATCTCTACAAGGAACGTGATTGAGCACACATTTGGCCTACTCAAGAGCCGATTCAGACGCCTTCATAAGACCGGAGGCGCAATGAAATACAGTCCCGTCAAATGCTGCAAGATAGTGGCAGCATGTGCCATGCTGCACAACATAGCGACAAAGGGAGGTTTGGAACTGGAGCTGTCTGACAGTGACTCGGAGGATGAAAACCAACAAGTGCCACACCACCCTGCCCAACAAGGCACAGGCACAGCAGAAGGCCGCAGGCGCAGATTGGAGATTACACAGAATTACTTCTGAGGTGAGTAATGAAGACACAAACACATTAAATGAAATGCAAAGTATACTTTATGAAAATGTATTGTGACCAGGGAACAGAAGCAAACAGCCAAAGTGACTAATGTCACAATACTCATTGGAATTAAAAAAATAATATCAAAAGTTAAATCAAATGTACTTGAGAGTCAGTGATTAGGTCACAGCGTGTCAATGGTTAAATCACCATTTTAAGCAAAATGCCTGGATGGGAGACTAGCGTTTTTTCCCTCGAACACCCAGACGTTTGTCTGCCGCAGCATCTTCTTGCTTTTCGTTGGTAGTGGATGGGGTAGCGCTGCGAGTGGTGCGTCTCACTGCACTTGCAACAGGCACTGTTGTACTGCTCATGCTTGAGGCACACTCACTACTGTCATCCTGTGCAGTCATGTGCACTTGACTACCGGATGCATTCATCATGTCTACTGCATTTGTCACTTGATGTAGTGCTTTGGCAACATCTCCACTCCAGTGACACATTTCCGTCTGCATAGTCACTGATCTACGCGCCAGCAGTGTCGTGGCTGTGGCCAGCCTATTGTTGGTCTTTCCTTGGTGTTTGAGTTGCTGCATCAGTTGGCGGTGCTGTCTGTTGCGCGATGCATGCCCCTCCTGCATGACCTTTGTAAGTTCCTGGACACTACTGGCCAGTACTGCAATGTTGCCTGACATCTTAGTAATTTTCTCCTTCACTAACGGAGTGTTCTTGCTCTGCAGGCGATGTGAACGGAGCATCTGTCCCTCCAAGCCACCCCAGACTGGATTTGTCGCCTCCACCTGCTGTGGTCTGCGTGCTCTGCGTCTTCTACTTTGCGATCTACAATTGCCTCTCCGGATCTGTGTTGGTGTGGGTGTTGCGATGACTGTTTGCCGTACATTGACTGCAGGTGCAGCATTGCCCTCATCATCGGATGCCATGGGACGCAGTGTTGGGACAGGTGACCTACGGGAATGAGGCACATGTGACTGGGTAGTTGGCAGAGCTGGTATGTCCTCATGTTCTGATGCGCTGCTGTGGTGCATTTCCAGACCATCACTGTCCCCGGCCTCATTAAGTTCTGCATCTGTGAGGTTAAACAGTGCAAAACTGCATCAATGTATGCGTGTGAGGTCATGTCACAGTTCACAGTTAATAAATTTCATTTCTTTTGGACATCTGCTACACTATTTCAAACAGTTTTTGGCAAATCTGTGTGTGTGTCATTGTCAGTACTTAGCCTGACTACAACTCCCATGATGCACTTCCCTCAGTAATGTAATAGTATACAGGCTTTACAGTGTGTGCTTATGCTGTGCTCTGCTGACATCCTGACTTATGTACTTGGGGCAATTTAAACATGCATTTCTCTTACCTTCAGACGTGTGTGGAGCTCCAGAGGTGTCCAGCTGTGTGACTCCAACAACTGCTTCAGGCTGGATGGTTGACTCCACCAATTCCTCCATGGGAGTGTTTCCTGTGTCTGGTGGTGTGCCCCCTCCTGTCTTCTGTGCCTCCTTCATACGGTCTGCAATGCGCGCCTTGGCACGACTGCCTAAATCGTACCATCTCTTTTTAAGTTCCTCTGTTGAACGGTGAGTGACCCCAATGGCATTTACTTGGTTCTGAATCCGAATCCATATTTTTCGTTTTTCCTGCTCAGGAACCTTCAGTGAGGCTTTCCCAAACAGCTTGTCATTGCTGTGCACTACACCCTCAATTAGAGTCTCTAGTTCTTTTTCAGAGAATTTAAGTTTTCTCTTCCTTGAACTTTGGCTGTTCTGTGCTTGATTGTCAGCTTCCACTTTGCTGTTCTTTCCAGGTGTACACAGTCTCTCTCCCTCTCACTCTCCTCTGCTCCCAGAGCCAGCTCCCTCCTCCCACTGAGCCTCAGCAATGAAAATGAGGCTTCAACAGCACATTTCCTGGTTGTGATGTCATCAACATGCATCAATGTGCGACCTCGCAATTTGCGAGTTCGCAAAAAAGGGATATTGCAATTTTTTCTGCGATTTTTACCGATTCCTTAAAAAATCGTAACTTTTATCATGCATTACGTTTTGCGATTCCTTATTTGCAATTCCTTAAAAATCGCTAATAAGGAATCGCAAAGCCATTCAATGATGCATGTACCTGCTAATACTTACTCAATTAGGGTTGCCCATATATCTATGATTGATACTTAATGTGCACTATGCTACCTGTAAAGTGTATACTATAGGGTGAATGTGGCAGTTAATGCTTGTTTTTAACATCTAAGTGAGTTGTATCTGTCATAGTAGTAGTAATGGCTGATATTTTCCTGTGGTATTTTGTAGTTACTGGCATGCCTCTAATGCCATAGTAATTTATAGAGCAATGTGTGGGAAAGTGAAGTTTAGATTCTGTTATCAGTGATGTCTTCAGTGATGTAATCAATGATGTAATTTGAAATGTCATTAGTGAAGTCATAAAAGATGTCATAGAATGTCATGACTGATCTCATATGTGAGGGCATAATCAGTTGGTGCTGATAACTATAAAAAGTGAATTTCTGTGTATTTTTTTAGTTCAAAACTATAATGTTGTTACTGAGAAATTCACCTAATTATGAAGTTACTAACCTTTGGTTTTTTCAATGGATTACTAAGGTTTTGTTGAAATGAAAACATATTTTTTTATCACACCTAACTAAAATGTTACTTTAACCTTTGGGTTTTAAGAGAATTTGTAGGGTTTTTAAAAAAAATAATTTGTTTCAAGTGCATGTATGGTAGAATAACTGAATAATATATCCTGTGTGCAGACATTATTCTGAAACCCCCAAGATAATGATAATTACACGCTCACCGGTCTCTCCATACCTCCTAATGGGCTCATACTTTCTTTAGATGATGTTAAGAAACACCATACTGTTCACGAATCCTTAACAATACCACTAAGAAGGCACAACATGCGGTAATGAACAAGACTGAATATTAATATGCGTATAAAGATGCAATTGGATTAATGCACCACCGCTTTATCTTAACAGATACGTAATTTTGTTTATGAAATCTGAACGAATGTCGTATTCAGTAGTAATGTGCTACAACATTACCATTTTCTTTAAACAGCCTTGAAAAAGTCGGGGGTTACATTCCCCAGTACGACGAAACACGTGTTGGCTGTGACGTCTCCTTCATTAAACAACGACAAAACCCTGAACAAAAGGATCTAGAAATTTATTTTGATTGCTGTATGAATTGAAATGTGAAAACACCTGCATTTAACTGTTTAAAATACCATACGTGTGCTAGGGAGTAACAAACGTTTGTGGCATAGCCTAACCAGAAGAGGGAAGTGGTTCTCTTCTCCTTTTAGCACCGTTAAAATCATTACCCAATTACTTATATACAAGAAAAGTGTAACTCTCCCAGTGGCGCCTTAAACCTAGTACAATCTACCACTATTCTAGAATTAAAATGTTACTTTAACCTTTGGGTTTTAAGAGAATTTGTAGGGTTTTTAAAAAAAATAATTTGTTTCAAGTGCATGTATGGTAGAATAACTGAATAATATATCCTGTGTGCAGACATTATTCTGAAACAAAATTGCTCTTGTATTGTAACTTAATAGGAAAGGATGCACACTTTGCAAAATGTTTCTAAAAAATGATGTTTGAGTATAAAACAGAGTAATACAACAATATTTGTGCTCAGATTGTCTATCTCCTCAGTTCTTCTGACTCGCATAGTGTGACATTTTCAGGGCAAGTCCATTAATATTTTAATAACATGCTTTTCATAGCCTTTGTATGTGCTTTTACATTAAATTTGCAATCATAATTCAGAAAGAGAGTAATCAGTTTTTCGAATACTATACAGTATTAAGTTGCATTATATATCTATTTTTTAAGTATGCAATTACTCAGTAGTGTTCTACATTTTGTTTTAATCTACTGTTTTCAGTTCTTTGTCGTGTTCAGTTATTATTGAATATTAATCTGTAAAAAGAGAATCACAAAAATATGGTTTTAATATTCATTTTCTTTATTTTTAAAGATGATGACTCTCGTGAAAAGCTCGCGTGAGTCGAACAGACAATCCTCTGCGTGGACTCCGAGGGAGATGTACTTTCTGGTCGGCTCTTGTGAACCTCTCACGATATTGTACATATTAGGTTTTATTAAGATTAAATTAGGAACAGTGTTTTCCTGTATTTCTGAACAAAGGAACATATTACAGAAGTAGATTTTACTAGTAAAATTGATCATGATTTGTTTCATTGAATTTATGAAGCAATAATATTTTTTGATCCCTCTGGTTGCTTGTTGGCGTCGAGCACACAATCCCCTGCATGGACTCCGAGTGGGCTGTCACGATCAACCCGTGAGATTGTGCATTTGGAATTAGGTTAACATCAGTGTTTTCTTGTAATTCTGAGCAAATTGACACATTAGAGATGTTGATTAATTGGAAAAATTGATTATGAATTATTCCATGAAATATATTATGCTAAAATATTTTTGTGATCATGCTCATGGGTATCTTGCGAAAGGTTCGGGAGAGGAACCACACCCTTGGGAAGGATTTTGATTGGCTCATATAGATGTCTTTATTTAGAAGAAGAAGATTCAATCCTTTTTACTTTATTTCATTACTGGATTTGGTGAGAGTGGACATATTTGGCTTGCTCTTCTTTCCTGTTTGCCTTTCTTCACAAAGATGTCTTTATCTGATTCAGTTTAACAGCCAGGGGCAGATGCACCAGATCAGCCGCCTCAGCCTCCCAAGGTATCCTTGGCGTGGCAGTTCTTTAAAATGCAGCCAAGTTTCTGTGAAGAACGCTACCTGCAAACTTTGCAGCATAGATTCAACCGGGGGAGCAGAAATAAACAATATAGCATGAGTACCACAGGGAAGTGGAGACACTGAGTTAAATGCATCTGCTAAGTCTTGCACGGGCAGAGTTTGTTCATACTGCAGAGTTAGACCACTCTACGGGGTCTTCAACATCATTTGCTCCAGGAGATACTGTGCCTACGCAGGTTCTAAGTGCACAAGTGGACAATAACCCCGCTTTTTTAATGAAGCCCTATTTTGCTGATTGTGCAAACAGATCATCTTTTCATCAGTGACAAACAGGTCTGCCCAGGACAAGCTTGCCCAAGAGCAAAAGTGCCCCTCTATGCAGTAGGTTTTTAAAAAATATTTGTTTTGTACATTTTTCCTCTTTTTGTTTTTAAGGAGATGCTGTTGGTGTTTGTTTAACACCTCAAGTTGTATGTTTGCCCTATCCTATTAAACAGCTTTTATAGTTGTACTGCTCTTTTCATTCAGAGCCTCCCTATAGCTTTATCACCTATGTTGTTGTCACTATGTTTCTCTTTTTTCCCTTCTCCAAAGCTCTTGCATTTAACATTTAATTTGTGTATCTCACTCTTGGAGCTGATTATTGCTGAGGTTATCCCGGAATATGTGTAGCTTCGGAAGTGAATATGTGTGTGTATATATATATATATATATATATATTCATTTACACACACCCACACATGGCAACATTTTGAAAGAGGGAGAAGGGGGGATATCAGAGAAATGTTTTCCCCCACTAATATTAATACAGTCAATTTTAGGCAAGAGACTGCTCAAACAAATATATTTTAGCTTTAGAAATCGAGTCTCACGCCTGCCTGAATGGGGTCCATTGGCATGTATGACACATTTGCACTGAGCCTTTACCAACATGGCCGCTGGTTCGGCAGAGATGCCTTGCTGCTGTGGAGTCTGAGCTGGCGGCTCTCCCCCTCTGAACGGGAGGAGTGATGATTGCGACGAGTAGCCTGCGAGGAACCGCTCCAGTGTAATCCATGGCTGGAAAACCAGAGCCTTTGGAAACCGGAGCCTGCAGTGAATCATGGCGGTCCTGCGATTTAACCCTGGACATGCCTACCCTCCAGTCCTGACCTATATTGCTTGGCACACCGCAGCCCCTTCCGAACATACCCAACCCAGGCCCCCAGAGAACACTCCTCATCGGAGCGGCCTGTCCCGCCACGAACTCTCATGGACCTCTACTTTTTCTTTTGTACTGGCCGCCATTTTGCTGCTGTTCTCGGCCGCTTTTCTCTGGACCCTGACCCGCCATCTTGTCCATTCCCTCGTCCTTTACCCTTTTCCCTCGTTTCCCCCTTGACGATCCTCAAATGTTGCTTCCCTTTTCTGTTTTGCCTTTTCTCCATACCCTTGTATCCCTCCCACCCTCCCTTGGTGCTGTGACTGCGTCCCCCCTCCGACCCCACTTAATGGCACTCTGCTCTCCTGTTTTTCTGGGTCTTGACCTGAGAAAATCTACTTTGTGTATATATATGTACATAGAGATAACTCTAATCACTAGTATATGCAGTAGACCTTTGTACTCTCTACCATTCCTATGTGACTCTTAGAGTATATCCATTTGTATCTCTTCCTTGAGTGACTTTTCTACTTGTACATTTGCAATTTTTCTTTATGTTTGTATCTCTTCCTTGTGTGACTTTACATCTTGTACATTTGCAATTTTTTCTGTTTGTATCTTTTATGTAACGCATGTAATCCTTTGTCCTTATGTTTTGCAACTGGTTCTTATGTAAAGCACTCTGACACCTTCGGGTAAAGTTTGCGCTATATAAAATCACATTAAATAAAAATAAATAAATAAAAATAAATAGTAACATTAGCTATGGTAAGACCTCCACCCTGAGCCCCCTGCCCTTCTACCCACTTTGTGCCCCTCTGCTAGGAGCATGCAGCCGACAACCTGCGTAGTAGGAAAGAAACAAATTAATTATTTCAGGCTTTAGAGGGGGGTAAGGGCATGGAAACAAGAGCATGTGTTTTTATACCGCTTTTCATGATGAGTTGACCTTCATCCCAAAAAGACTGCCCGGGGAAATTCGGGACGTCTCTTAAGACTATGCACTTAAAAGCGAAGACTATGCACACAAACGCGAACTCTTGTAACGTATCGTTTGCTACCTCTTGTATTTTGTTTGCTTTTGATACATGCACAATTGCCACCATTGCCTACGTAACGTTTGTTCTTCTGTTTTGAGTGTCTGCCATTTATTGCAGTATTATACCTCTACTTGTACTTTTTACGCTTTTGTAATCTGCATACGTCACTTTTTAGGTCTCGCCTGAGCCAATGGGCTTGCGCATTGCCCCGGCAAGATTATAATAAGCGGAAAAGAAAAGTCTACCAAAACGGCTGCGGATCGCATACAGTTCATGTGATCTATGCGCGTGCACGGTACAAAAGGGGGTGGTGATGGACGGAGCATCTGAATCAATTAAACATTCACACCCAGTCAAAAGATCTGGGTTTAATACATCACGGTTCTTTAGCCCACTCTGCCACCCCAGTTCAGACATGGCTATATGCAAATCAGTCTGACCCTGTGCCTCATGGGAACAGTCCAGCCCGAACTGCCAAGCCATGTCTTCCCTGGACCGGAAACAAGCTTCCGAGGACCGGTTTCTGGCATTCCAGCCGTCTTCAGCCCGGCTTGCTTGAATCCAGTGGCAAAGTGAGCAAGGGACTCACGTCTGAGCATACCCTGCCACACTTATGGCGGCCAAAAGCGGTACAAAAGGGGGTGGTGATGGATGGAGCATCTGAATCAATCAAACACTCACACCCAGTCAAACGATCTGGGTTTAATACATCACCGTTCTTTAGCCCACTCTGCCACCCCAGTTCAGACATGGCTATATGCAAATCAGTCTGACCCTGTGCCTCATGGGAACAGTCCAGCCCGAACTGCCAAGCCATGTCTTCCCTGGACCGGAAACAAGCTTCCGAGGACCGGTTTCTGGCATTCCAGCCGTCTTCAGCCCGGCTTGCTTGAATCCAGTGGCAAAGTGAGCAAGGGACTCACGTCTGAGCATACCCTGCCACACTTATGGCGGCCAAAAGCGGTACAAAAGGGGTGGTGATGAACGGAGCATCTGAATCAATCAAACACTCACACCCAGTCAAAAGATCAGGGTTTAATCCATCACCGTTCTTTAGCCCACTCTGCCACCCCAGTTCAGACATGGCTATATGCAAATCAGTTTCTTACGAAACCTCCAAGGCTGGAGTGAGGCGGACCGGCTGCGTCTGGGTCAGTTCTGGAAGGTTCGCAACAAGCTCAGCATCGCAGAAAATGGGCTCATCCTGAGAGGGCCTCCGGTAGTGATTCCTCTGGAGCTGCAGGAACAAGCGGCAGTGCTTGCCCATGAAGGACATCAGGGCACCCGGAGAATGAAAGTTAGAATGCGTGAGAAAGTATGGTTTCCCAACCTCGAGAATAGCGTTGATACAATAGTACAGAACTGCCGAGCGTGTCAACTGACCAGCACCTCTGAAGTTCCAGCTCCCATCATCACTGAGGACCCCGCACCATCTCCATGGTCGTGGGTCAGTTTGGACTTTGGAAGTTTCCCGGATGGGAGAGTCACGGTAGTGCTAATGGACAGCTACACTAAATATCCAATTGTAGACCTAGCACCATCCACCAGATTGGCGAACATTCAGCCAATCCTAAGCAAATCTTTCGCCATGTTCGGCATCCCACATGTTCTCAAAACGGACAATGGCCCTCCGTTCCAAGGAAGCGACTTCAAAGAAATCCTGCAAAGACTAGGAGTGAGACATCATCGCATCACACCGCAATGGCCCCAGGCCAACGGAGAAGTGGAGCGATTTATGAGGACCATCAACAAAACTCTGCGAATAGCCACGGTAGAAGGAGCTAACCCTGAGGAAGCCCTCCAACACTTCCTTAGAGAGTACAGGAGCACACCCCACAGCACGACTCAACGATCCCTCTGGTCACTCATGCTGGCGGGACCGAGGCGTGATTTGCTTCCCATGGCGGAGAACTGGGTGCCTGAGCCATACCTACCCGAGGCCACCCAAGAACGAAGACGGAGGACCAACGACAAGGCAAGTCGGCGGAGGAGAGCCAACGGCCGGACATTAGTTCCCAGAGACTCAGTGCTCATTCGAGCCCGAAGACCAGACGGGAAGTTCCGTACCCCATACGAAGCGGAACCATGGACAATCAAAGCGGCGAAAGGCACAGCCGTAACAGCACAGCGAAATGGAGAAGAAGTAACAAGAAATATTTTGTGGTTCAAATGGATACCATCTGCGCCTAGCGACATGGAACAAGCTAGCGAATCACCGGCAGGAGAGAACACTGTAAGTGGATGAGAGGAACATAATCCTGATTCGCCAACGGCCACTCCTGCGACGGCACCACCGTCACCACAGATAGTCCAGAGCATCCATCAGCAAGAGAAAGACGCCAGTATAACCTCAGGCCAAATCTGAGGCCTAGCCAAAGACTGGCAGACTTTGCATGTTAAATGATTCACCTTAATTTGTTCAAAAGACTAACTCTGGAAGGAATGTAGCACTCTAGTGTTTCTTAGGGTCTCGGCTGAGCCCGGAAACACATACACACTTTGTATCACCTTCTGGCCACACGTGGCCAGAAGGCTGAAAAAAATGGGCCGGGGTCGCTCAGGACTTCCGGTCCAACTAAGCCAGCACTGTGTGTGTGTGCATTCTTTATTAATGACCCCTAGCATAATTAGTCCTACCAAGCGTCACGCAACAGGTGTGACACTCACGCATTTCAGTGCGGTGATCCGCATCACCGCACTGAAATGCATTGTCACGCATTTTTGCCACCCGTGCCAGGCGCGCCACCAGTGGCTCCTGTGCCCGGGCTTTCTGCTGCTCGACTCCTGCTGCTTGCTGAGCCCCGGCCCGAGTTACTAAATAGTTAATAACTGATCTGCTCTCAGCCTCTGTGGAGTGGCTGAGAGCGCTACAATGTATCTGAACCATTCTCTGCCCAGGCTTGCCTGCTGTGTTCCTTGCCCTGGAAACCAATGAATACGGCGCCGGCGGCACGTGCTACCTCATCTCACACACACTGCAGGGGGAGGGAGGGGCTGCCCTCTCAGCAGTCGATAGTGCTGCTGTCAATCACCGGCTTGGCACCAAGGAGTCAAGGAGGCCCCTCCATTTAATTTGTAAGTGAGCCCCTTAAAGTTTAGTGACGCCGCTGCTCTAGTTCCGGGACTCCGGCACAAGCCCCTCCATGTAGCTGCTGCTGAGCCACACAATCATGCCCGGGCCGGTGTTTGTTGCGGCGGGTGACCTTGCAGCAAGATGTGGCCCGTTTAAACAGTCGCGTCGCAAACTAAGTAAGTTGTGCCTCGTGAGGTATCTCTGCAAAATCATGCGCCTTTAAATTGTATTAATAGCGTGACCGTGTTGGTGCCTTTTCCACACCTGTGTTGCACAAGGATTCAGCAGCTTGGATGACGGCACTGATTGAGTGGCTTTTCCGTCAATGAAAAACTAGGCCTCTGTAAGAGAGCGATGATTAGTTGGCGTGATACAGATGGGGCTAAGCAAGAGTGACTGTTTTCACCCAGCATCATGTGGACCCCGTCCCCTCTCCCGCCTCCCCCACACCCTCCTCCCGCCCCCGCCACACACAGACACACGAACCATCTGACCGACTGTACCGAGTCCAGTAACAGTGTCAAAATCACAACGCAGGCAGCGAGGAACTACCCATTAAAAACCCTATTCTGTAAAAGTGATTTTTTATTGTTGTAAAAAGTATTGGCCATGAGTGAGGTCTGTACTCGCCTTTTTAAATAAAATAAAAACATACAGAGTACAGCTTACTGTGTGATATGACCAGTAGCGTCTCTGTTGTTTTAGAGAGTGTTTCATTATCAGCGCTAGTTTAACACGTACGGCGCCACTCAGACCGGGGCTCACTTCAATCGAGCAAACTCAGCTGGCCTCTAAGTGTCTCAGCACTCGCAGCGCATTAGGAAGAAAGTTTAGCTAAACTTGTGCATGTGTTTCCTTATAGTTGTGCAGTTTTATTTGTGTACCTTGCTTGGCTGACTGGCGCGATGACTCATGCAAGGGCTGCCCGTCAAGTGAACCCCTCACAGTTGGACGGGCTCACGCTTCCGTGTCCGGGCACAGACTGCTATTTCAGGGGGCTGTGTTTTCTGTCATGTTTAAGCACCGTTTTTGTGCCCTGGCAGCACTTTTGCGCTTAAAGCACATAGTGGCTTATGTCATGTTCCCTGGTGCAAGCCTGCCCAATTGAGCGTATCTCTTGCCATACAAATAAACTAGGGACAAATTGGAACAGTTCCAAGTAATATTTAGGCGCCTAGTGGCAATTCAGTTTATGTTTTGTGCAAATGGTCAGTTTTGCAGCTCATTTGGTGGAACATGCAAATATAGTCTGAATCTGTGCGGGGCTGACTCAGCATGTAATCTTTCAGAGGTCAATAAAGTAGATGTGATCGAGCTGGATTCATAAAACTTAACATTTCTGTGCAACAAAGCAGCTGGAAATAGAGGGTTTCATATGCATGATATAAGAGTTCAAGACACATCAGGGTAGTTTTATTGGTTTATTGGGGGTCTCAGGCAGTCACAGAACCGCGGGCGACAGCTTTGTTTATCTTTGCTGTGCCTGCCACTGACAGAGCAGACAAGGGGCACCAATCTCGTCCATGCCAGACCCCTCAGTGCTGCTTGACCTGGTCTAACATCTGTAAAGCCACGTACCGGATGCGGTGGGGGGGAGTGGGTGTCCCACAGTCCTGCCCGACCGAGCACACCTTAGTACAATAAAGTCAATATGAGAGCGAGGGGGGAGATGGGGAGGGTTGAGGAATGACATGTCTGAAAAAGTTGCTCTTTCACATTCAGCTAACTGCATGTAAACTAACGCCGCTTGCATATTATAATGGAAGATAAATGCAAGTATAGTAATCAATGGGAAATTCGCTATAACATTATGAAGCCTCATAGGTTAATGCTATCACTGCAGATGTCCGAGTGTGTGTCACAAAGAGAAACAGAGTAATACTGACTTGTGTATTTGTATTGCCTTCAAAGACTTATTGTTTAATATCATGGGGTCCCAATTGTTTCACAGGTCTGTCATTCTTGTAAGGGGCAGTACGTTAGTGACTTTACATTTCTGCGTTTTTGCAGCAGTTTCAAAATGTTTTTAGAGCTTCTCACTGCTCAACGGGATATCATTTCTGTTATTAATCTAACTAATCATTGCTTGGGTTTACATGAGAAAAAGTGCTACTCTAAGTTTCACCACATATTTGGTTGTTTAATGTCACTCACAAGTCCACGGAAACACATAAGCAGTCTGAAAACTTGGCAGCACTGCGAGTTGGCTATCGTGACGAAGTAACTATCCTAATTTATTAGCATGCAGCTGAGATTATCCGCACTGGGGCTCTCACATCCCATTTGGTACAGTCGTGTCCTACCGGACCATTCCATTTCTGGTGCTCTGCAGCAGTTTTAAGATCTTCTTAGAGCTTCTCGTTGCTCAAATGGATGTAATTTTTTATATTTATATGTTTCCCTCGTCATCATTGCTAGATTTTACTCGTGAAAAAGTGTCACTCATAGTCGTTGAATGTCACTCATAATTACACTTATAATAATGTCACACATAAGCATTCTGAAACCTTGGCAGCTATGCATAATTGTGCCATTGCCCCTGCCCGCGCTGTGACGTCCCCTCGCGCTGTCACCGTGCACCCTTACAATTTTCTCCTCATGTATCATTACTGTTCCTATTGTGAAGCGCTCTGACACCTTCGGGTAAAGTCCGCGCTATATATAAACACATAAAATAAATAAATAAATAACACAGAAGGACCCGGTGTTCTAACTGTATCACCACCATGGCGAGTCTATCGATAGTACACCTGTGCATAAAAATAGAAAGTTAAATCATTCTGCACGTCACAGACCTCAACCATTGGCCCAACGGGGAAAGTGAGGGTTGAAAGGCTGTCCGTATTTTCAGCTGTAGCCAATTGGCGCAGGCCGATTCCTAGCCAATCAGAGCTTGCGCTGCCTCCTTTTGCCAGACCCTCTCCCCCCCTCCCTTCAGGCACATTTAAGTGTAAAAAACTCGAACCCGCTAGGAATCCACTGAGATTCCACCAATCCTAGATGACCTTACGCATCACCAGTTCCTTTCACTCCCAGACGTTTCTGGAATATGTTCAGCCATTGGATTCACTATTATGTGACCCGGAAGTACTACATTTACGTATCAATAACATCCGTTGAAAGCTCATTGCGAGAAACTGACATCTAACAACCTTTTAGTAATGTTATTTACTATTCGGCATCTGGGGCTTTTGGGTTCGATCAGTTTTCTGACTGATGTGTGGGTACCGGCGCTTATTATGTTGTGCGGTTTGGCTTCATGTGGTGTATTATTTGTGGGTCTCGGGTGCTTTCAGACTCGCTTTTGCGCTCTGTTTGGATGCTTTTATATTGCACTGGTGTTATTTTATCACGTTGAAAAAAAATAATGTCATATTCTTAATATTTGCATCTCGTTACACCCACAGAGTAAAAGGTTAGATCTTTACATCTAGACAATAATGGCTTCTACAACCGTTGAGGTAATCCCATCGGCGGGGACTGGGGAAGCAATGGGACTGGAAGAACCAAAGAAGATGACAAGAGAAGACTGGCGAAAAAAGAAAGAACTTGAAGAACAGAGGAAGCTCGGAAATGCCCCAGCTGAGGTAGATGAAGAAGGAAAGTAAGTGTTCTTTGACATAACCATGGAAGAGTGAAGATTGAAGTTGATAGGCGTTGTTCACTATTAGCTATCCCTCCCATTCATCTCTGCTTTCCCATGAGTGAATAGTACTTTGTTACACTGGTTTTTAATACAGTTGTTGCGCAGATATGGCATTTGATAATCTTGATTGTTAGAGTATAGTTGCAAGATCATTTTAATGTGAGTGATTGTGCAACAGATTGTTACATCTTGGTTTTAAATTTCCTACGGCACAGACACTGTCTTCTATAGGGAAAAGATGATCATTTGGGCCAGCTGTTGGAACATTTCTAGACCGTCTCTCGGCAACCTTTTGACACAGTGGGCTGCATGATAGATTGAAGGATGTGGTCAGAATGGTGGATCCTACTTACTTGGGCGTGGGTGGGCAGTGATTATATACATCCTTATTTCACATGATGTATGCTAGCCATTCAACATTTTCCAGAGCTCACACTTTCTTCGTTGTCATATTCAAGGATTTGGAAATATTCTGATAAATAAGGCCCAAAACCTCAAGCAAGTTTTTGTTTGCTAGAAAAAAATGTACCTTTATGCCAACTCCATGCCTATCTCTACCCGTGTATTTCCGTACTTTCCAGCTGCACTAATTTTTAGGTCTCGGCCTGGCGAAAAGCAGCAAATGCGCTACTCTGCCATGCAGAGGACCTTTTGGAATCGATACCGGTCCAGCAGGCACGCGGGAGACAAACAAGACAAAAGATGTGCACGCGGGATTGGATGCTTTACTGGGGGCGTGACACTCTGGGGACGTTTTTTTTCGCCGCCAGTAAAGCCAGTCCCCACGTGCACATCTTCTGTCCGCCCTGTAAAGAGCCCGTGCTTGTTTTACAAGGATTGGCAAGGAGCAAAGACTTCCTATCTGGAAGTCGTAGTCCCTGTTCACCATCATTGAGTGAAAATGCCACGTTACACTGGTTTGTCCAACAAAAAATGTACTTGAGTGGGATGTTTCTGATTTTTTTAATATATCTTTATTGCATTTTTTATCATTTACATGAGACAAACAAATCAAACATAAACGCGTGGTACACGTCCTGTAAAAAAAGAAAAATTATCGCTACGTCCTCGTGTACATCCTTTTATTTATTATCTTTTAGGAACCATAGCGTTATATGCACCTGCATTGCAGGAGTTGACGTGTTGCAGTAAACTAGTATGGGTATTTAAAACCCGCACGCACTTTCGCCTAATTGAGGTGCAGGAATTGTCTATCACATGTGGCGTCTCCTAATAGTGATTAATCAGATGCAATCTTGTCTAACATTACAGTGGTGCAAGGTCCCTATGCGGTTCAGCTGCTGTAGAACGACAGACAATAATGCATGTGTGATAGGAGTTGAACATCATCATCTGATGCAAGATATCAACATTTTTTTACATTGAAACCACAACTAAGAAATATAAAATAAAAGCAAAAGAAAAGGCGATATCCAATACATAAAGGAACATGTGCCTAACGTACGTGCCGTTCAAAGGAGGTCATGTCGAGGGTCATGTGTGTGTAGCAGAAGTGAGTTACTTTTCCTGGCTGATGCGCGTTTGCATGGACACTAAGTTATCTGGCATTTGCAGTTGTGTCTATGGAATGTCTTGGAGGGATGTGGGGCCATTGCCCAACTGGTCAACTGTGGCTATAATGCTTGTGAATGCTACCCATCAGCTCCACCCAGGCAACACGTCAGGCAACATCTTCCACCTGTTGCATGGGGAGCACCTGCAATGCCTCATTGGCCTGAATAAGGGCCTTCAGTATATCGTCCCAAGCCTGCGCGATGGGATATTTGCGCAGCCCAGCCGTTTCTTCCCTGTGAAGAATAGTGCTCTCCGCCTGTGCCCAAACTTCTAAGGATTTCAGCCAGTGGGGTGTGTCCGGAGGGTCCTTGTGTTTCCGTCTCTTGGTTATCAATCGTTTTGCAGTGATTAAGCCTAAATCACAAATTCTAAAGCTTACATTGTTACCTTTTGTTCGTTTATAAAAACCCAGAATGCAAACCTCCCACATGTTCGGGTCCTCGTTGTTGGTGCTGCTTGCTAGAGTTTCTGTTATCTTGTGCCAATAGGACTGGAGCAGGGGGCAGGACCACAGCATATGTAGTAGATCAGCGTCTAGAAAATGACATCTCGGGCAGTCAGAGGTGGTGATGTTAAAATATTTGTTGATCTTGTCCGGTGAGAGATACGCTCTATGTAGTAAATACGTTTATATAAGTTTAAATCGCGAGTTGCGTGGTATATGTGTGGCACTGGCTAAGACACATTCTCAGTCTTTATCTGCCCAGCGTTGACCTCTGTCCTCAGTCTATCTCGCCCGGAGTCTCTGTGTTGGTTTCAAAATGTGTGTGAGCAATGCCTGCACTAGCAAATGGATCACGTGCGATCCCTCTCCCATCACATGCAGGTACTGTAACAACTGATGTGCCTGCGGCTCTACCGTCAAGTCTCCCCATTTTAGTGTTAGTGTTCATATGTCAGCTGCGTGCAGGAGGAACTGTCCCACAGGCAGTCCAGTATCTGCTGCCAGGGTTTCAAAGGGGACAGGGCACCCTCCGTGCAACACCGATGGGCCATTTCTAAGTGTATCTGTGTCGGGCGGGGAAGTTTCGCCAGTGGGTGGAATAAACTGTAAATTTGTATCTGTGCCCATGAAGACGATCCAGTCTCAGTGTCTGCCAGGTTCTTGCCGCTTAGCCATTTTGCGACCCATTGGAGCTGTGCAGCTAAGTAACATAATTCTAAATGAGGAATTGCTAAGCCCCCCCTTTCCGGGGGAGCATATAATTTCTGCAGCGCTATTCTGGGCCGCCCCGTATTCCATATTAGACCCCTGACCAACCCTTCCAGCTCACGAAACAATCTCACCGGAACATATACCGGTAGATTTGCAAAATAATATAATAACCTAGGTAACATTATCATTTTAGTTAGGATGATACGGCTAATCACGTTGAGCGGTAGAGTCTTCCAGAATTGTACCTGTGCCCGTAAGGAGGAGATGGCGCGCACCAGGTTGCCTTCCAGTGTGTCCCGCTGGGGATCTGTAGATGTATACACCCAGGTATCTGAACGTGGTCGGATAGCAGGTAAGCGTCGTCCCAATAATTATTATATCAGCCTTGCCCACGTCCTCGCAAAAAGAATATGCACTCAATTTGGCATAGTTTACCTTGAGGCCTGAGACTTCCTCAAACCTATGGAATATCTCGGATATGGCTGGCGGCATAACATGCAAGGCCCTCACATACAGCAAGAGGTCGTCAGCATATAGGGACACCGAGTGAAGACCACCTTCCAGGGCTATGCCCCAGTCTGCACTGCTTTCTCGCAGCATAGCTGCCAGAGGTTCCATTGCGAGGGGAAAAAAGCAATGGGGACAACGGGCATCCCTGCCTGGGTCCACGTCTGACCCTGATTGTGTCAGATATGAGTTTTCCTGTGCGGACCCGTACTACGGGTCGTTGGTACAGTAATTGCACCAGCTGCAGGTACTCATCTCCTAACTCGTATTTGCGTAGTACTGCTGTAAGGTAGGGCCACTCCACTGAATCAAAGGCCTTCTCCAGATCTAGCACTAAGCATCCAGAGCGCTGCCAGGTCCTCATTGCGTATCTCTGCACTCTAAATAACCTGCGTGTGTTAAGAGAGGTGCTCCTAGTAAAAAAAAAATCCATTTTGATCTCTGTGGACCAAAGCTGGTACAAATGGAGCTATTTGCCTAGCCAGGGCAGAGGCAAGGATTTTATAATTCGTATTTAGCAGAGCCAATGGACGATAGGAACTGAGGATTTCGGGGTTCCTGCCTGGTTTCAGGAGGGAAATCAGTGTCGCCTCATTTTGCGTAAGTGTAAGGGCCGAGACCTCTAAGGCCGCTGCGTATACCTGCTACAACTCCAGCACTAATATGTCGGAATAGGCTTTAAAAAATTCAGCCAGTAGTCCGTCTGGGCCTGGAGATTTGCCGTTCGACAGGGAGAAAATGCTATCCCGTATTTCATCTGGCAGCAAAGGAGCACCCAAGTCATCTTGTTGATGCTCTGTCAGCCGTGGCAGTTGAGTGGGATGTTTCTGATGACAAAGAGCTGATCTAGATCTTTCTTTTTACATTTCTAAATCAACAAATGCTAATTGAGGAAAGTGAAAGGTCTTGTTTGCTGGTGCTATGTGTATTGTGCCCAGGCTTGCAGCTACTGCTTTTCCAACACACAAATTGTGCACATTGTGGAAAGATGCATCCGCTGTTTGTAATCTGCTCAAATATTTACATCCTGTCTTTGGCACCGAGCAGCTGAAAGAACTCTGTTCACTCTGAAATCGAACAGTAGCAAAAGTTATGTATAAATAGATGCATGAAGGTCCATTCCTGCCACATCACTGCTCGCATCAAGCTTAAAATGCGACACAATGAAAATACATAATGATGTTCACGTTTGTTTAGAAATAGGTATCCAATTATTTTTTTTTTATATCTTGATAACGTTTGCAAAATTACACTTATTTTGTGAAATACATTCCAGTGATCCTGCAAATATCTCTGCAACAGTGTAACTCGCCAAGAACAAGCACTGGCGTTGCCAATAGGTCTCGCAGTAGGAAAGTTGGAGCTATTACAATTGCAAATAACAATGCCTTTTATTTTTGTTTTCATTTTAAAAACATAAAGGGCTTTGTCATTTACAAAACCAATAGCTCCAACTTTCCTACTGCGAGACCTATTGTGCACTGCACAGTGTGGGTGAGTGGCGTTGCGTGGGTGAGTGGCATTGCGTGGGTGAGTGGCGTTGCGTGGGTGAGTGGCGTTGCGTGGGTGAGTGGCGTTGCATGTGTGAGTGGTGTTGCTTGGGTGAGTGGCGTTGCGTGGGTGTGTGGTGTTGCGTGTGTGTGGTGTTGCGTGTGTGCGCATCAGCTAAGCCAACCAAACGTAAATATTCTGCGTGCAGTGGAGCGCGAAGGGCAGCACGAGTCTCTAATGTAAAATAAATACGCTGTGAGTAGTGAAGCGTGAAGGAGACCTCGAGCCTTCAAACTGAAAGGGAAAAGGCGCGAGGATCAAAAAGCGACGAATATCTCATGCTGGAAACACATTATATGAAATGCTACTGCTGCTAATTAAATATAAATAACAAGGAACTGCAGATGGCTGGGCTTTTCCAACTGTATTAAAGGAATGGATCTCACGGCCGTGAAGTGTGAAGCAGTGGGCGGGGAAGCTTTGAAGCTTTGAAGCTCTCGGAGCGCGGGAAGGAAGGAATGGATCTCACGGCCTGCCGGCCGTGAAGTGTGAAGCAGTGGGCGGGGAAGCTTTGAAGCTCTCGGAGGCCGGAGCGTGGGAGAGCCTGGCGGGGGGGCGGGAATACGAGCGACGGGAGGAGAAGTTGATGCAGGCGGAATAGGGAGATGCGCGTGCTTGTGTGGTCACGTGACCTCACATGCACTGTGAAGAAACCGCAGTGGTTTCACTAGTCGATCGAGCACTTGAATTCTCGATCCCAAATGCGCTTGCGCGCAATGTAGGTCACGAGACCTAAAAATCACAGGAGCTACCAGGTTGACTAGAAAATGTCTCTCTGCATGACGTGTTCTAATTAAACCAATCTCCTGCAGGTTATAAAACATGCAAACCTTTAAATTAAGCAAAAGAATAAAAACTTGCACTTTTAATGGTAGTCCTACAATGTTTATGGTATGTTTACTACTCACTCTCTATTACTCTCTAATACTCCCTCTCTACTACTCACTCTCTACTACTCACTCTACTACTGACTCTCTACTACTCTCTACTAACTCTCTACTACTAACCCTCTACTACTCACTCCCTTCTACTAACTCTCTACTACTCTCTACTACTCACTCTACTACTCTTTACCTACTACTCACTCGCTACTACTCTCTACTACTCTCTACTACTCACTCTCTACTCTTTACTACTCTCTCTATTACTCACTCTCTCTATTATCTACTATTCACTCTCTACTACGCCCTGCTACTCTCTACTACTCTACTACTCACTCTCTCCACTACTCACTCTCTACAATTTACCCTCTACTACTCTCTACTCACTCACTACTACTCACTCTCTACTACTCTATAACTCTCTCTCTATTACTCTCTACTACTCACTCTCTACTTACTCACTCTCTACTATTCACTCTCTACTACTCTCTCTACTACTCTCTCTCTCTACTATTCACTCTCTACTACTCGCTCTCTACTACTCTGTACTCTCTACTACTCACTCTCTACTATTTACTCCCTACTATTCTCTCTACTACTCTCGCTCTACTACTCTCTACTACTCTCTCTCTACTATTCACTCTCTACTACTCACTCTACTTACTACTCTCTACTACTCTCTCTATTACTCACTCTCTACTACTCACTCTCTCTATTCTCTACTATTCACTCTACTACTCACTCTCTACTATTCTACTACTCACTCTCTCCTACTCACTATACTACTCACTCTCTACTACTTACTCTCTACTCACTCACTCTCCACTACTCTCTCTCTATTACACTCTACTACTCTCTTTTACTCTCTACTACTCACTCTGTACTATTCTCTCTACTACTCTCACTCTACTACTCTCTACTACTCTTCACTCTCTACTATTCACTCTCTACTAATCACTCTCTACTACTCTCTACTACTCACTCTCTATTCTCTAATATTCAATCTCTACCACTCACTCTCTGCTACTCTACTACTCTCTCCTACTCACTCTACTACACACTCTACTACTTACTCTCTACTACTCTCTACTCACTCACTACTACTCACACTCTACTACACTCTACTACTCTCTCTCGCCTCTCTACTCTCTGCTATTCACTCTCTACTACTATGTACTCGCTCTACTACTCACTCTACTACTCTCTCTCTCTACTACTCACTCTACTACTCTGTACTCTCTACTCACTCTACTACTCACACTCTACTATTCTCTCTCTACTACTCTCACTCTACTACTCTCTGCTACTCTCTCTACTATTCACTCTCTACTATTCACTCTCTACTATTCACTCTCTACTATTCACTCTCTACTATTCACTCTCTACTATTCACTCTCTACTATTCACTCTCTACTATTCACTCTCTACTAATCACTCTCTACTACTCTACTACTCACTCTACTACTCACTCTCTACTACTCTCTACTACACTCTCTATTACTCACTCTCTACTACTCACTCTACTACTCGCTCTCTACTACTTACTCTGTACTACTCACTCACTACTACTCACTCTCTACTACTCTCTCTCTATTACACTCTACTACTCTCTATTACTCTCTACTACTCTCTAACTCTACTACTCTCTCTCTCCTCTCTACTACTCTCTCTCTACTATTCACTCTCTACTACTCTGTACTCACTCTACTACTCTCTACTACTACTACTCTCTACTACTTACTATACTACTCTCTACTACTCTCCCTACTATTCACTCTCTACTATTCTCTACTACTCACTCTCTACTCACTCTCTGCTAGTCTACTCTCTACCTCTGCACCTATGTGTATGTATATATATATATCTTGATGTCTTCAATTCATTCTGTGGCACCCAGCCGGACCACCACCAAAGAACGAATAACAGACTCCAAGTATTTGTGGAAAATGCAGGTCTTTTATTCACCAGTTCGTCAGACGCGTTTCGAATACCTCTGTATTCTTTCTCAATTACAAACTTGTAGTCCACCTTTAGTTTTTATACAGTTTTTTTCTCAATTAGTGATGCTTTCACCCCCTCCATGTGATAAATAAAAATGAAGGAAACACTTGATAAATAAGCATGCTGGGACTTGTAGTCTGTACAAACCTCCTTCACTCATTTAGTACGTAATTTGCACAACATTACAGCATAAATGCAAAGATGTAAAAATATAAAGATATAGCATGATGCACATTTTATACCAATCATCTTAACTTTGTAGACATAGATATTAGAATTTTTAAGGTGGCCTTTTTAAAATATATAATTCACAATGAATATAAATAAATAAATATATACACTGATAAAATATGCAGTACAAAAATATTTTTAAATATATATCTATCATTGTTTATGTAAACATTTAATATATATACACACACACAGAATACAATATAAAAATAGTAATAATCTATTTAAAATATTGCCATTTTAAAATTCTGTATACTTATCGTGGATTGAATTCCCAATTTCTCTTTTGACTATCCTTATTAATCCATGTCAGTCTAGTATATAATGTGCAAAAGTGCAAACTGAGTGCAAATTTTACATTGTTTTATAGCAGCATCAAAGTATTTCCTTAATAAAGTGCAAAGTGATATAATCATTATAAGAATTCACCTAATCTGTGGTACTTTACTAATATAAATCTTGATTCATACAAGATTATAGTGTTTTTTTAAAAATTCATAAGCAAAAATAGAATATGCTTATAATGTGAAAGACTAAAAACAATTTTGAGATAGAAAGGGAAGGCAGGGGCCAGAGTAATATTATCAGGATTTTATCGATACATGAGTTTGGAAACATGCAGGGAACATTAGTAAATGGTGAATGGGACATTAGAGGAAGTGGTGCAAGTCCTTAGTATTGTTCAAACCATTTGGCTGTCTACTATCCAACTCTACAATGAATTTAGATTCCAACCGACGCATATATATATATAAGTCGAGCTCGGCAAAAGCAGAGGACGCCATGTCCTTGCCACTTACGACGGCGGTCCGGGGTGAATGGGCGAGCCTCAAACATCCAATCAAAAAGCTTAAGATTTCTCCAAAAGAACCCAATGACAGAAACAGCGACCACAGACTCTAAATGCTTCAAAAGCAATATTATTTATTAAGCAATAATCGGAAACTCCACGTGTTTCGGGACCTAGTCCCTTGGACTCGTGACCAAGGGACTAGGTCCCGAAATGTTCCAAGTTGCTGATTATTGCTAAATAAATAATACTGCTTTTGAAGCATTTAGAGTCCGTGGTCGCTGTTTCTGCCATTGGGTTCCTTTGGAGAAATCTTAAGCTTTTTGATTGGGGATATATATATATATCTTCGTAATCAAGAAAGGCGCTGACTCCGTGATTTCTTATCCAAAGAAGATTTTATTCTCAGTTGTTGCTTGGACGCGTTTCCGCGGTTAGCTCCCGCCTTGTTCACTATACATAGACATTGTACATATATATGTATATACATTTATATATGTATATATAAATGCATATATACATATGCACGTTATGTACATGAAAGTTTGAAAAACACTAATAAAAGCAAAGCTAAAAAGCCACCTAATTACAAACGGAATTGCTTTAAGTTAAACGAGGCTGAGACCTATTGTATTTTCAATGCTTGTTTTCCACTGGCCTGATGTTTAAAAGCTTATTACAATGGCATCTCGCAAGATGGTAAGCGTAAAAGATGTATTAGCTCATGTGCATGCAGCTAGAAGGCGACCTGCTAGATCAACTGTTCTACATCAAAAGGGATGGTGCAAAGGCTAAATTAAAAATAATGCACCTTTTGCATTTGGTTGATATAAAGAATAGAACATATTTTGCTCTATCTTCTGCTCAGGCCCATCAACACTTACAAGTTCCTTTTTGAGCACCCTCTTACACTTGTTTTGAATAAGCTCTTCTCCTGGTCCCCAAAGATACATTAAGGTAATGGGAATATTTGGTCTTGGTTCAGTTCAGACTTGCAAATTGGCTTGGTGACATCACTTAAAATATGTTGACCATTAATAGGTACATATGCTTTTCTAAGAATGTGACTGCCTTATAAGCATACCAGTTGGATAATGTTCCCTCCAAAGCAGAATATTGGCTTTATTTTCTTCACAATGTTTTTCTTTCCAATGATATGATCTTAGAAATAGTTTCGGATATGGTAAAAAGTGATGCAGAATCTGCCAAAACGTGATTTTGTTGCTATCAATAGCTATAATATTTAGTGGTATATAAGGTTCCTCCTCTGATTCAAGATTATGCTTCTGTTGGATACACCTTGCAATGCGCATCCACTGCTTCCCTCAGCCACACTCAAAACCAGGTTCACTGAAGAGTTTTGCATTCTCAAATCATCTCTACTTCTTTTGAACCACTACCACACATATTCACTAAGTGACTTAGTTTGTTGCATTTAAAACGTTTTCTGCTTACAGGTGAACAATACTTGATAGAATTGAAATGGAACCATGTCTCTAAAACGTATTCTTTTTTGGGGGGGTGGGGGGGGGGGGGGGGGTATTTTGACGCTAAAGTCTTAAGTCAAGCACAGGCAATGATATAAGATTGAAAGAAAGTTGTTTCCAGGCTACTGACAAAATCTTACAATCAAAGTGGTTAATGATATCGGTACCTAAATACTTCATTCAGCACCAAGGTGTCGCTACTTCCTAGTGAAAAGAAACTTGTTAAAGGTCAGATGAAAATCTTCAGTGAAGTAGTTGGTACTTCTGCTTCAGTATACATCAAAGCCTTGTGATTCAGTCACGGCACACAGGGGGAAATATAGCAGTATGGTAGGGTGGCCACCATGCACGCTATGTCAACCCGTTGGTTCTATGCAAGGGCCGTGCACCTCACAGTTAGTGTCTTAATGTTGTAGGCTGGGGTTTGTTGCTGCAGACCAGAAGACAAAGGCCTGCACTGATGCATGCCGGTGCCAGCATTGCTTTTATGGAACCATTCTGTTTAATGAAAGATCTGCAAGACAAACACAGCTTGTTTGCCTACAACCCTGAGGGCCGACAGTGCCCAAAATCTCAAAGGACAAATACGGATAGCAAACCAAGGGCAGAAAAACAGAAGTCCCAAAGGCACAAGAGAGACAACGGAAACTCCCCACCCACCTCTCCTCCCCCCCCCTCCCCTCCATCTAACATGAGCATATCCGGTAAGTGGGAACATGTATATATCCCAACGGTCTACTCTAAGGGGTGTGGGGCGCCCAAGCCTGCACAGAATAAATGTCAGCCCTAGCCTCCGAATCAGGGATGAGTTGCAAGATGTGTAGATATTGAGGACTTGTGACCTCCCTAAATTCGGACGAGAGGATCTGGATAAATGGGGACCATAGGTCTGCGTATATCTTTTCTTTGTGGCCTGCTACTAATGACAAACGTTCCATTGCTAAAGTGAACCATAGCTTGTGTAGCCAATGGATGTGTTCTGGGGTGTTTTATGTGCCCCACCTAGCTAGAATTACCTGCCGTGGAGCCAGCAACGCCAGGTCGATTTGACGGCCTCTTAGGGAAACGAAGGGGGAATGTTATAAGATTTGACAGACCCAGGAGCCTGTATGTTGGAAAGCGTGGAAGCTCAGTGCTAAATGCTTTATCTATGTCATCCAATACCAGCCCCCAGAAGCGTTCCAACTTTGGGCAGTGCCAGAGCAGGTGAACAAGCGATCCAGTCTGACCACACCCCCGCCAACACTTCTCTGACCGGCTTTTGTCCCAACAATGGATGTGCTCCGGGGTAGGATACCAGTTGGGGAGCACCTTGTATGTCAATTCCGCTCCCACCGTGTTGCGCACTGTGTGCGAAGCTCTATAATATATGTCCTCCCATTCTTTCTCCGAGAGCACCCGACCCAGCTCCTCCTCCCAACATCGCTGTCCCTTGAAGCGATCCCCTTCAGCGGGCTTTGTCAGCATCGCATAGAGCTCTGAGATGAGGTGTTTATCGTCCCTCTTGCAATCTCTCCACTTCTGAAAGGACGTCCGCTTCCATGACATAGCATCTCTGATCGTGGGCTCGAAAACACCCAATGGTGTAGTTGAAGCTAATGGAATTTGTCCGATTGTGGGAGTTCGTAATCTGATTTCAGATGGTCATAGGGAATCAAGCCGCCTGGGTTGAATAATGATCTGATTCGCTTACAGCCTTGCTCACGCCAGCTGTCAAAGACCATGGAGTCGCGTTCCGGGGGAAAGTCAGGGTTTCCGGTGATTAGTGTCATTGAGGAGGGGCAAGATGTCAGGCCCTTGGCGGTGTTCACTCTATCCCAGATTTTCATAGTGTGGGATGACACTGGTGAGGAATACAAGTCGCATGCCCTGTGCCTGTGGGGGATCCACGCCTCCCTCCATATGTTGACCCCTGCAACCGTCTGGTCCACAAATAACCGGTGCTTTTCTGACCGGGGGCTATTCCATTCAAGTAGGTACGGTAGATGCGTTGCGTGCAGGTAGCCACCCTCCCGTTTATGCTGTGCTAATTGAGCAGTGGAAAGGTGTGCCTTTTTCCCGCCCCGTACAAATTTATTAATTGCTAACTGCAGCAAGCAGATGACCTTCTGTGGTGTGGCCACTGGAGTAGTTAATGTAGTATTAATATATATGAGACACGATGCAAAACCGTCATTTTGACTGCTGCCACCAGCCCAAACCAGGCTAGGCCCAGGCTACCCCAGTTACTCAGGGCCTGGGTTGTTTGTGCCAGCAGAGCCGAGTAATTCAGTTCCAGGGTCTTTGGAATTGTGGGGGCTAGTGTAATGCCTAGGTACGTTATAGACTGTGCAGCCCATATTGATGGGAGCGCGCTTTCCAGTTGTTTCTGTCGGTCGGGGGCCACCGTGAGTTCAAAATATGGGAATTGCTGAGATTCACTTTAGAGCCCGACACCCCTCCAAAGCGTTCCAGCTCCGCGAGAAGGGCTGATAGGTACCTCTGAGGGTGCGTCAAAGAAAGGATCACATCATCAGCATAGAGGCTGAGTGTGTGTATGTCCGCCCAAACTTAAAACCGCTGATCAGAGGATTGTTCTGGAATTTTTGCGCAAGGGGCTCCATGTAGAGTGCAAAAAGGAGTGGCGACAGGGGGCAACTCTGCCGGGTGCCTCTCACAATAGGGAATCTGTTTGAGGACACTCCATTGACCCTGACAAAGGCTCTCGGAGCCCAGTAAATGCATTTGACCCAGTTAATAAAGCCTTCCCCAATGCTGAAGTACTGCAGGGTATCAAAAAGATACGACCACCGCACTCGGTCAATAGCTTTTTCGGCATCAATGGAAATGAGCCCTGCCTCTCTACCCGATCTGCGTACAACATCCATGAGATGTAGCAGCCTTTTGGTATAGTCTCCCCCTTGCCGGGTTGGGATAAAGCCCGACTGGTCTGGGTCTATCAGTCCCGCCATCAATGGGTTTAGCCGTGCCGCCAGGATCCCAGCGGAAATTTTAGCATCAATATTTAGTAATGAGATCGAGCCACACTCTGTCTGGTCTTTCGTAGCCTTTAGTATCACCGAAATCGAGGCTTCTTGCATCAAATCGGTCAACGATCCCGCCTCCCTAAAGGAATGAAACACCTGCATCAATGAGGGTGCTAGTTCTGGGCAGAATAGTTTGTAGAATTGCGCTGTAAACCTTTCTAGGCGCGGGGCCTTCATTCCTCTGGGGTGCGCAATGGCTGCAATCACTTCATCTATGGGGATCGGTTGATCCAGTTGTTCTGCAATGGTCTCCGGCAGTCTGGTGACATGTACGTCCCTCAGGTAGGGGCGGCAGGGCGTTGGGGTTACGACCTCCTCCGTTTAGAGGGTCTGGTAAAAGTGTTGGAACTCCCCTGCAATATCTCCGTCTGCATGTACTACGGCCCCTGAAGTGTCTTTTATGGCCCGGATAGAAGTTGCCAGAGTTTTGGCATGAAGCCAATGCGCTATCACTTTCCCTCACTAGTCGCTGCTCAGAAAGAACTTGTGCCGGAGTCTCACTAGTGCTTATTCTGCCCTGTCCAGGTCCAGTCGTGCCAGCAATAGTCTCTTCTTCTCTAGTTACCTCCAGACTCTAGGCGCCCCAGTTCTCTTATGTATTGCTTCCAGCTCTCTTACTTCCTGTTCCATGCTCTGCCTTTTATCCAGCCGTAGCTTGTTTTATCTGCCGAGATTGCAATGCACTCTCCTCTGACCACTAGTTTCAATGCTTCCCATACTGAGGCGAAGTGCGTGTCCCTCGTGTCATTGATTTGCAAGTAGTCTAAGATTCTGGCATGTAACTCTGTTGTCTGGATGATGAATGCACCAGACATCCAGGAAGCCATGTTCTGAGAGCCAGCGTTTACCATCTAGCGACAGAGCCCCTGATTCTGTGAAACGTTGCCCAGAGTGATCTAGATTCGTGGCCATTACTAAGTTAAGATCACCACCCACAAGAATCTCGGCATCCGTAGACGCTATTGAATCCCCAGGGCTTTGCGCGGGAACTGTTCCTGGTGTGTGTTCGGAGTGTATATGCTAGCTAGCGTGAATTGTAATCCCTCCCACTGAATTCTGACAGCTAGAAATCGCCCCTTAAGCTCGGCAACAATGGAGAGGTTTGCCATTGAATTTTGCACTAAACAAATAGCGACCCCCATTAATCTTCTGGGACGTGTTGGAGGGCCATACCTGAATGGCAAATCGCTGAGAGCGCAAGCGGTGTACATCCCGTTGTAGGAGGTGGGTTTCCTGTAAGAGGCAGAAGTCCCACTGGGAATTCTCCAGAAGGGACAAGATCACTGCGCTCTTCACCGGGAGGTTAAGACCCCGAACATTAAGCTAACAATTTTGAGAGTTTTGCCCACTATTTACCTACACCAAAGAGGGAGATGTGTAGCGTCATCCATAACAGTCATTGTCATTGTCATAGTCACCCCGTAAGTTCCCATGACCCATTCGTGAGTCCCAATTACCATACATTGATGATAAGGTGGTGAGAGAAAAGGAGGAGGAGAGTGAGAACAAATCCAACCCCAAAAAGGAACAACAAACTTTCTTTTGGTCAAAAAATAAACAGTGAGTCTTATCTCGAATGGTGACATCAGTTTGTCAATGTAAATGTAGGTGTACTTATATAGCGCAAACCTGTCACCCAAAGGGCATCCTGGCGCTTGCTTAGGGAACCCGTCCTGGTATTCCCCTGTGAGAAACCCCGGCAGGGTGTCCACAAGGTGAAAGCCAGGCATCCCGCCGCGAGGGGCCGTAGTGGAGATTAAGCAAGCTATTGCCCAGAGTTGCAGAGTGTGACCCCGTGATTCGAGTAGGCACCGGAGCGAGAATTGTCGAGTCCGTGGAATTTTTGAGCCCGAGACCCGCCGAGGCGGGGAATCGAACCCTGGTCCACGGTCGATCTCAGCTTCCGGGTCTGCCGCCTCTAACCACTGAGCCACGCTTCTCCACTATGTGAGAAGACTCTCTGAGGGTGCGCCAACAGCACTCTGTCTGCATCGCGAGAGTGTGGACGCTGGCGTCAACTGCGGTCAGAGAGGAGTCAACCATTCGACAGGAGTCCTCCGGTGTCATCCATGCCTGTGAGGACCGGTGCCATAATCAGACGAGTCAAGGGGAGATTAGTAATTCCGGAGAGGAAGACAATGCGTTGATCACAGCTTTTTGATTATTGGCAATTGTGTTTGAGTCAGGCTTGTGGCTAACGGAAAGCCCACTGACTCGCCGCCAGCGAGAACCCTTGGTTTTCAGATTCTGGGTGTGCCTGTTATTTTCGCCTTGAGTTGGGTCTGACATTATGCCCAGCACCTCCTGCGTTTCTTTCAGGGATTTTTATCTGCTGCAGTTTGTTCTCGTATCTGAAGATGACGCAGAAGAGATGACCCCATGAGTACAGTATCTCCTTCTCCCTTAGGTGCGCAGTAACGCTTCGGAATTCCCTTCTTTTGAGGAGCGTGGTCAGTGAGAGATCCTGAAAAAAGGAGATCGTATAGCCTCTGAATTGGGCCAGGTGGGCCTTCTGTGCGAGGCGGATTATAGTTTCTTTCACTTGTTACTTTTAGGCAGACCCACACGGTGCACTCTATCAATCTGTATTTCCGCAGGGCATTCATCACCTAGCACCAGCTTAAAAAGGGCCAGGACATATTTGCGTATATCCTCTCCTTCTGCATGAGATGGTGCTCCATGGATTCACATGTTATTTCTGCGCGAGCGGTTTTCTAAGTCTTCTGCTGCTCCCTGCAGCTCAATACGTTGTTCACAAAGTCTTAGATTTTCCAGCTGCATCATCGCCAGCTCTTCAACCCTGTCGGTTTCTCTCTCTTCCAAGGATGCAATGCGATCTCCTACCTCATCAAGGTCCTTTCTAACCTCCTTTAGAGCAACCAAGAGTTGCGTTCACATTGTAAGCAGGTCTTCTCGGACTCAGGTGAAGAGTTCAGTCATAAAAGATTTGGTCGCTGGGGTGTCCGAAGCTTCCAGCACCTCCTGTGGGTCTTCCTCTCCTGCCGTCATGCTTGATGTAGTGGACCCAGTGGTTGTTTCAGGAACATGTTCTTGACTGATCTATCTTTTTTTGCCCGTGGCGCGGCCATATTCTTCTCTAGGCGTGGCTGTGTACGTGGGGCCTGCTGCCGTGGTGCTATATGCCTTGGGGCATTACTTCCTCCGGACAATCTTTCTGGAGAAGCTGACTTTCAGCCCCTCAGGTGCGTCTAATTGGGGAGGACTACCTACTAGCATGCTACCGGCCCGTAAAGAAAGCGGGTATGGCTATGGGCGCTTGGTGCAATCCGGGTGATTTTCTGCACGCGGAGAGCTATTCCTTGCTCTGCTCGCCACCCAAAGTCGCCGTGTGCTATGGCCGTATAGTCTTCACCTCGTCGGAGGGCTAGGCCTCAGTCTGCTAGTGTGGGCCCACTTAATGTGTTACGCGAAGCAAGGGTGCTTGTTTGTTTGTAGTTTGAGGGGAGCAGCGCCCCAGATCCTTGTATGCAGCCGTGGGGAAAGGTTCGCCGGTACCCCTTTATGTTTGATGGCTCTGGTAGTGCGCACCTCTCTCCTGCGCTTTTCTCAGGGCACGCTAAAGGCAACCCTGTCGCAGCCCCCCTCAGTAGGGGATGATGCTTGTCTCAAGGTCGTCTCAATGGCCACTCCCCCCAGCACCGGCTCACTGTTAGGCACCCTTCCTCTCCGTGCTAGTTTGTCTGTGTGAAGCTCGAAGGACCGCTCCTCTCCCCCAGCGCTAGGCTCCTCGTCTGAGATAAAGTATATGTGGGCCGGGAGGGGACTATATACAATCCATGCAGTCTGTCCACTCGCCGCAGCCAGAGGTGGGCACCAGCAGTCTTCTTTCGACACCGTTCGCCTCTCCAGAGGGGGCCACCACACGGGGCTTCAGGCTGGACGTGCTACTGTTTTGTTGGGGCCTCATGTTCGTCTCGTATAACAAGGCCTGTGCCAGGTGCAATTCTGTCGCCGCGCTCTGTCCCTGCCTCCACCTGCTGCCGACCAACTCAGGCAGGCTCCAGAGGCTCCGCTCCTGGTGAGCCGCCGCACCACTCCATCGCGGGTTCCGGCTTGGTCTTTGGGCTTAGCACCGCCCGTGGGTCCCCTTGGCCCGGTGCCGTCGCAGTCCATTTCGGCTCATCGAGCCCGCGTCACCGCCCTCTCAGCTGGGCTAGTCCACTCGGCCCGTCGCTGGGCCCGCTCACGATCTCCTGCAGGTCCGTGCCGTTCACCCCTCTTGTTTGGGTGCAGGCGCGGTGCATCCATTGGGGCGTGGGGGCGTAGCCCCCCGTCCGCAGCTCCCTCGGCGTCTTTGAACTTAGGTAAACTGATTCAGTTTACTTAAGTTCAAAGACGCCGAGGGAGAACTGACAATGATGTCAGTCAGCATGACGTCAGACCGCCCACCCCTTCAGAGTCTGAAGGGGGTGGGTGGTCTGGTGTCATGTTGACTGACATGATTGTCAGACCAGTGGGGGGCAACAGGCAGCAGCACAACACAAGTGCGCATGAGTGGGGACGGAGGGCAAATTTTCGCACCGTGCCCACTCATGCGCACATGTTTTTTAACTTGTTTGCGCATGCCCATTAGGGGCTCCTAAAGAGAGTGCGGAGGGCGAAGAATAGCCGTGCCCTGCCAGGATTGGCTGAGAGGGGCTGTAGGCGCCAACGGACCCGGGGCGGCGCGGACCTGCTCAGGACCTCAGGTAGGATTTTTAAAATTAATTTTAATACTACCCCGCATGACACCCCACCCCCCCACGACACCCCACCCCCCCACGACACCCCACCCCCCCACGACACCCCACCCCCCCACGACACCCCACCCCCCCACGACACCCCACCCCCCCACGACACCCCCCCGCGACACCCCACCCCGCGACACCCCACCCCGCGACACCCCACCCCCGCGACACCCCACCCCCGCGACACCCCACCCCCGCGACACCCCACCCCCGCGACACCCCACCCCCCACGACACCCCACCCCCCACGACACCCCACCCCCCACGACACCCCACCCCCACGACACCCCACCCCACCCCCCACGACACCCCACCCCCACGACACCCCACCCCCACGACACCCCACCCCCCACGACACCCCCCCGCGACACCCCACCCCCCCGCGACACCCCACCCCCGACACCCCACCCCCGACACCCCACCCCCGACACCCCACCCCCGACACCCCCCCCCCCCGACACCCCCCCATCCCACCCAACCACCCCCCCCCCTCCCCTACACCTCCCACCCCCGAGCCGCAACTGTACAGTGGATGGAATGTGGTAAAGTTAGGTACCGGTCCCTTCTCATGGTAAAGAGCCCTGCATGTGTGGTAAAGTGAGCCAGGCCTGCGGTAATGAAAGGAAGACTAGAGAGCCCCGACTGTGGTAAAATGAGGGGGGCCCGAGTCTGGTGAAGCGAAACATGTGCTTGCAAAGTAAGATACATCCGACACTACTTAGCAGGTGTGTTGTGACGCTTGAGTTCCTCAGAGGGCTCTGATGCATTATAAAGAGGAGCCTTATACAGAAGATGCCTGTGCACTATTTCAATAAGGAATATCAAACGATTCTGATTTTCCAGTTGATTTAAACTAGTGTTCTATATGTGTGAAGATACCATCGGTGTGATCTTGCTGTTTCAGAAGCGGGTTTGTCTGCAGCATGTGGGTTCATCAAAGCTGCCGCCTACATTTTTATCTAGGAAGTGTTTCTGATTGAACAGAACTCCTGCTATGTGTTCACTTTGCCTGGGTGGTATATTATTTGCACAAAGGTGATTGGTTACGGCTGCTGGTGTATTTTGACCATTGAACGGGGGCATCTATTGGCAGCAGCCAGTTAAGTCTTTTGTGAACTATCATGTGAAAACAGTCACTCATGCGGCAAAGCATTTGATGAGGGGAAAATGAAGCTAGCGAGCGACATTCCTAAGTTGATCCTGGGTTGTGATCGGCAATTCACTTCCTATCATACATTGTGGGCCATGAATAAATAACTGGTATGGCAGCATTTCTTGAGTTATTGTCGTTGGCTGCGCTGCTGTATGAGCAATAACAACAGACTGTGCGATGCAACATGCCAAGTAAAAGCCATTCCATGTTAGAAGTCTGCTGACCCCGGTGACACCTCCATGGCTGTCAGCGGTGCACTCCCGTGTTCACTGGTCTGTAGGGTGACCAACTGGCATTGGTGCAAATTCAGGACGGTGAGTGTAAAAATTCAGGACAAAGGGTCAAAATTCAGGACACAAATTCAGGACAGGAGGTCAAAATTCAGGACAAAACTTCAGGACAATATGTACGTTTTACAGACACATCAGAGGTCGCGCAATAGTATATAAGTAAGCCCAGCCATTTCCAAACATATTCAACCATTTGCAAACCTATCCATTATGTATCCTTCCATCTATCATTTCACTCATCCATCCCTTCATCCATCCCCTCATCCATCCTTTCACTCATCCTCCTTTATCCATCCATCCATCCATCCACCCTTTCACCCTATCCATCTGTACACTTATCCATCCACTCTTCATCCCATCCATCCATTCACTCATCCATTCAGCCATTCACTCTTTCATCAATCCAGCCATCCTTTCACTTACTAATCCTTCCACCCATCCACTCTTTTAGTCATTCATCCATCCTCCCTTTCTCTCTCCATCGACCCTTTCACTTAGCCATCCTTCCTTCCATCCATCCATCCATCCATCCATCCACCCACCCACCCATCAATCTACTCATCCACTCATGAATCCATCCATTGACCCTATCACTCATCCATCTATCATTTCACTCCTTCACACATCTATTCATCCTTTTGTCCATCTACCCTCCCTGTCACTCACACATCCATCCTTACATCCACCCTTTCACTCATACGTCCATTCGTTCACCCATGCACTTATCAATCCATCCATCATTTCACTCATCCACCCAACCATCCACCCACCCACCCACCCACCATCCACCCACCCACCCACTCATCCATCCTTTCACCCACCCACCATCCAATCCACTCATCCATCCTTTCACCCACCCACCATCCACCCACCCACTCATCTATCCATCCATCCACCCATCCTTTCACCCACCCACTCATCATCCATCCATCCATCCTTTCACCCACCCACTCATCATCCATCCATCCATCCTTTCACCCACCCACCCACTCTCCATCCATCCATCCTTTCACCCACCCATCGTCCATCCATCCATCCATCCGTCCTTCCCCTCATCATCCATCCATCCTTCCCCTCATCATCCATCCATCCTTTTCCCTCATCATCCATCCATCCATCCATCCTTCTACCCACCCACTCATCATCCATCCATCCTTCCCCTCATCATCCAGCCATCCTTTCACCCACCCCTTCATCATCCATCCATTCCCTCATCATCCATCCATCCTTTCACCCACCCCCTCATCATCCATCCATCCACCCTTCCCCTCATCATCCATCCACCCTTCCCCTCATCATCCATCCTTTCACCCACCCCCTCATCATCCATCCACCTTCCCCTCATCATCCATCCATCCATCCTTCCCCTCATCATCCTTCCATCCATCCATCCTTCCCCTCATCATCCATCCATCCTTTCACCCACCCTTTCCATCCTTCCCCTCCATCCATCCCCTCATCCATCCCCTCATCCATCCTTCCCCTCATCCATCCATCCTTCCTTCCCCTCGTCCATCCATCCCCTCATCCATCCATCCTTCCCCTCATCCATCCATCCTTCCCCTCATCCATCCATCCTTCCCCTCATCCATCCATCCTTCCCCTCATCCATCCATCCTTCCCCTCATCCATCCATCCTTCCCCTCATCCACCCATCCTTCCCCTCATCCATCCTTCCTTTCATCCATCATCCATCCTTCCCCTCACCCATCCATCCTTCCCATCCATTTATCCTTCCCCTCATCCATCCATCCTTCACCATCCATCCATCCATCCATCCTTCTCCTCATCCATCATCCTTCCCCTCATCCATCTTTCCTCTCATCCATCATCCATCCACCCATCATCCACCCAACCATCCACCCACCCACCCACCCACCATCCACCCACCCACCCACTCATCCATCCTTTCACCCACCCACCATCCACCCACCCACTCATCTATCCATCCATCCACCCATCCTTTCACCCACCCACTCATCATCCATCCATCCATCCTTTCACCCACCCACTCATCATCCATCCATCCATCCTTTCACCCACCCACTCTCCATCCATCCTTTCACCCACCCATCGTCCATCCATCCATCCATCCGTCCTTCCCCTCATCATCCATCCATCCTTCCCCTCATCATCCATCCATCCTTTTCCCTCATCATCCATCCATCCATCCTTCTACCCACCCACTCATCATCCATCCATCCTTCCCCTCATCATCCACCCATCCTTTCACCCACCCCTTCATCATCCATCCATTCCCTCATCATCCATCCATCCTTTCACCCACCCCCTCATCATCCATCCACCCTTCCCCTCATCATCCATCCACCCTTCCCCTCATCATCCATCCTTTCACCCACCCCCTCATCATCCATCCATCCATCCACCTTCCCCTCATCATCCATCCATCCATCCATCCTTCCCCTCATCATCCTTCCATCCATCCATCCTTCCCTTCATCATCCATCCATCCTTTCACCCACCCTTTCCATCCTTCCCCTCCATCCATCCCCTCATCCATCCCCTCATCCATCCATCCTTCCCCTCATCCATCCATCCTTCCTTCCCCTCGTCCATCCATCCCCTCATCCATCCTTCCCCTCATCCATCCATCCTTCCCCTCATCCATCCATCCTTCCCCTCATCCATCCATCCTTCCCCTCATCCATCCATCCTTCCCCTCATCCATCCATGCTTCCCCTCATCCACCCATGCTTCCCCTCATCCACCCATCCTTCCCCTCATCCATCCTTCCTTTCATCCATCATCCATCCTTCCCCTCACCCATCCATCCTTCCCATCCATTTATCCTTCCCCTCATCCATCCATCCTTCACCATCCATCCATCCATCCATCCTTCTCCTCATCCATCATCCTTCCCCTCATCCATCTTTCCTCTCATCCATCATCCATCTACCCTTCCACCCATATATCCAGCTATTTACATTTTCTCTCCATACTTCCCCTCACTCATAAATCCATCCATCCTCTCTCATTATCCATTTATTCAATCTTTCATTCACACATTCACCCTTTCACTAATTCATCCAGCCATTCACCCATCCCTTCACTTACTTACTCGCCCACCTTTCCATATTAATTTTGAGCTGAGCCCTTTTGAGAAGAGGCCCATCAAAAACTTCACCCTCGCTGCAGGGGCCGTTCCAGGACTGGGACAGAAGCCACCCAGGGCGGAGACAGGATCCTCCACATGGGGGGACAGGAGCCATCACAGGCGGGGGTGGGGGGGTGGACTGGAGCCACCACATGGGGGGGACAGGAGCCATCACTGAGGGGAGGGCAGGAGCCATCACAGGAGAGAGAACAGGATCCACCAGGGTGGGCACAGGGGTGGGCATGCAGTATTCTAGTATCATCTTGGGCTCCTCGCCCCCTCCTGCACAAGACAACAAGAAGACAGGCTCTCTGTCCAAAATGCCATCCCCCACTGTGATGTACAGTACTTACAGGAGATACTCTAAGAGAACTGATTGTCCTCCACACCTTGTTAATCAGTGTGGGTGCGATTGTGCCATTTCTTTATTTTATTACATTATAGACTGCATGTTTGAAGAACCGAAGTTTGCTTACAATTTAGTGACAGTAATTAAGCTCGGTGAAGAGAAGCACATGCTGCCTCGGTGTAATCAGGAGTGTAATCTGGCCGAGTCTAGGATGTTTGGGGCCCTGGGCAGAAATGGAATGTGTGAGCCCCCCTCTAAATAGCAGAGATATGATGCATTCAGGGCTGTCTGCATGTGAATAGATGTCGCTGCTCCTGAACCTGCAGCCCCCCCTCTCAGTCACCTTCGAAGCACCTCTTAACAGGTCATCAAGGGCTGGAGGTGTGAGGGGTGCCATCCCGCTGTGCCTTCCAATGCTACTGAGTATCTGATGAGCTTTGGTGCAGCATCGGAGTGAAGAAGGGGGGTGGGTGCAAGCTGTGCCGGCTTTAGGGTGGGCAACCGGAGCCCTGTTAAAATGACGGACAAAAGGCGTCCGTTAAAGAATCCTTCACGGACAACGGACAGACGGCCGAAATTACGGACTGTCCGTGAAATTTACGGACGGTTGGTCACCCTACTGGTCTGCATTGTCAGAACAAAACCAGGGCCAGGAGCCAATACTACCACAGCGGGCACGTGATCTACTACTGGGCTGTGTTGTGGTGCAGACTCGCCACTATGCGTGTTACTGCAAGCTTTGTTCATTTTAATTTATCACTGGCCGTCGCGACAGAGGCATGGTGTCCAATGCAGGCCTCCGTCGCTGTTTTTGAGACTGTGTGCAATGAAGGGTATAGCTGGTTCACGCCATGCAAACATCCATTCCAGAAGTTTGTCTTTGTACATTTGGGGACTAACACATGGGTTCCGGTCCGGAGTAGCGTGCTACTGTGTTTGCAAGCTACTGATGTGTTCTATATATTGTGCTGAGACCCCTCATCATGCTTACCTCCCCCACTGACATCCCAGGCCCTTGCTGCACATTGCTCGCTCTTTCAGAAGTGGAGCGGCAGCATTTGCTTCCTTGTGAAATGGATCCAAATATCCGAGTCAGGCCCAAAGCGAGAGATATGGGCTTACTGTGTAACATGTGCCTACAGTGGCCAGTCCTCTGATGTATGGCATTAAAACTGACCCTGTGTACATGCCCCTAAGTTAACACTGATGCCAAAAACATGGATTGAATTGTAAACAATGAATGTTCAAAACGTCGAGGGAATACATTTCAGTGATATAGTTCCTCTCTTATTTTACATGTTTACTTAATCTTGCATTCCCCACCAGTTAGCTATTTTATAATGTCGTTGTTTATCTGTATTTTTTTCTGTGCATACTTTGAGACTTGAGCCATGCCAGGTGTTTGTGAGGGGCTTTGATAGAGCATGCAGGCACTAAGGCTAAAGCCAAACAAAGTGCCTGTCAGTGGGCTGGCCTCTCTGCAGAGCACACAGAACAATGTTTTTGTATTCCATTTGCAACTGAAATTCTGTTGAAATGTGTGTGAAAGGGTATACTGATGTCAAAATATTTGCACGGTAAAAGTAAGAGAAATTAAGGTGCTTATATTTGAGAGAGTGCAGTGCATGTTGGGGGCGGTGAAGTGACAGATGTGAGGAAGGGCATTTGGGTAAGAGGGAAAAGAGGATGCTGAAGAGGAAAGAGAGGGGGTTGAAGATGTGCAGATGGACAAGATATGCAGAGAAAAAGAAGATACATATCTAACATAAAGCACACTTAATTGAAGGCCAAAACTCCTTCCACATGCCTCAATGCTATTTATTTCACAGACTCACTATTTCAGAAGTTCAGAATGTCAACATTTTCAATGTTAATTATTTATAAGAAATCATTGTTGCTACTCATTTCTCTTAACTGCTTCAGCGCTACCGCGTTTACCTGCTGTGCGCTGAAAAAGTAGTAAATGGCTTGTTTGTGACAAAGCCAGCTCGTCATGAGCGCAGGGCAGGTAACGCCCATGACGAGCTGGCTTTGTCATTAGCGTCGAAGTGGTTAAACAACTAACACCCAGAGGCACAGCCAATCTTATTAACAGGCTTTAGGCGTATGTCCGTTGCTGTGCCATTTTTCTGGTTAAAATTACATCTCAGAGAGAAACCAAAATACTGGTCTGATGGCACACTATAGGAATCACAGAACTGTATTTGGCAGGTTCTTTATAGGGAGCACCCACTTTTTCATCTCACTTAAAGACCTTACTGCACATATTTGTATATGACTGGTTACAGCCAGCAGCTATGGATACTTCCCGAAGTCTGGTTAGAGCATATTTTTCCAAAGTTAATGGTGAATGTAGTGCAAGACACTGGGCAAGCATGGATTTTAAAGAGCTAAAGTTGTCATGCAGAACAATTTACATATTACAGTAACTGTTGAACAAGTTAATGCAAGAAGATACAGGGCAGTTTTTAATGTTTGATATTTCAAGACTAAACGTTCTCACTGCTTAATAAACCTTGCTTTATCGCTGCATTCATTTGCTTTACAATGCACCATTTGCCAATCTTTTTAGGTCTCGCCTTTACCATTCCGAAGGAATGGGAAATGGCGAGAATTCAAGTGCTCGAACTGATTGTGAAACCACCGCTTTTTTTCGTGGCGTTTTCTTCGAGTGCACGTGACCACAGGCACGCGCTTTTGGCCCATACACTTTCATGGCCATCTGTTCCTCAATGTCCCTCCCACCCTTCGTTTGATCTTGCCGCGAGTTCAGGCTAATGGCCCTCCCCCAGCACAGAGCGCGCATCGCGGCCGCACAGCACATCAAAGGGCTTCTCCCAGCGTGTGCTGTGCGGCTTCTCCTCCCCTAATTATGTGGCCGGCCGTACTTGTGTTTCCCGGCCGCTTCCCGGCCACTCTTGTATTTAATTAGCAGCAGCAGCATTTCTCCTGCGCCAGGCCACATCAAAGGCTCTGTGCCACTTTCTCCCACACAGCAACACTTACAGACACGCAACGCCACTCACACCCATGCAAGCCCACTATCATCCACGCAACACCACACTCACCCACGCAACGCCACTCACCCAAGCAACACCACTCACACACGCAACGCAACTCATCCACGCAACCCCACTCATCCACGCAACCCCACTCATCCACGCAACTCCACTCATCCACGCAACGCCACTCATCCACGCAACGCCACTCACCCAAGCAACACCACTCACCCAAGCAACACAACTCATCCACGCAACGCCACTCATCCACGCAACGCCACTCACACACCTAACGCCACTCACACACGCAACGCCACTCACACACGCAACGCCACTCACACACGCAACACAACTCACCCACGCAACGCCACTCATCCACGCAACGCCACTCACACACCCAACGCCACTCACACACCCAACGCCACTCACACACCCAACGCCACTCACACACCCAACGCCACTCACACACGCAACGGCACTCACACACGCAACGCCACTCACACACGCAACGCCACTCACACACGCAACGCCACTCACACACGCAACGCCACTCATCCACGCAACGCCACTGACAGGCGCAACGCCACTGACAGGCGCAACGCCACTCACACGCGCAACGCCACTCACCCGCGCAACGCCACTCACCCGCGCAACGCCACTCACCCGCGCAACGCCACTCACCCGCGCAACGCCACTCACCCGCGCAACGCCACTCACCCGCGCACCGCCACTCACACGCGCACCGCCACTCACACGCGCACCGCCACTCACACGCGCACCGCCACTGACACGCGCACCGCCACTGACACGCGCACCGCCACTGACACGCGCACCGCCACTGACACGCGCACCGCCACTGACACGCGCACCGCCACTGACACGCGCACCGCCACTCACCCGCGTAACGCCACTCACCCGCGCAACGCCACTGACACGCGCAACGCCACTCACCCGCGCAACGCCACTCACCCGCGCAACGCCACTCACCCGCGCAACGCCACTCACCCGCGCAACGCCACTCACCCGCGCAACGCCACTCACCCGCGCAAAGCCACTCATCATATTGTGCTGCAAAACTAAATACTTATAAGGTCCCACAAGCGAGACCTATTGGCATCACTATACATCAGAAACACTACACCACAACATAACTCTACAACACCACAGCATCAAACAGCACAACACATGCTGCACTAAGAGGAAAAACAACATCATTCATCACAACACATGCAACACTCATCGCAAAACACATAAAATACTCACCACAACGCCGCAAAAAAACGCACAACACTTGCATCGCTACACTCAACACTTGCAACACTCTACAAAAATAATGCATACGTCAGCAAACATAAGTACATCACTCTATCTACAATACCTGCATCATTCAGCGCAACAACTGCATCACTCACACCATACTCTGCATCAGTCAACACATCTCCAACATTCAGTCACACAACGCCTGTAGTACTCAGCGCAACACATGCATCACTCTACCTAACAACACCATCAATCTGCACCACCTCAACACCACTCAGCACAACACCAATATGCATCACAACAGCACCACTCAGCATCAACACATCATCACACAATACCACCACAGCACAACTCACCACCAATACATCAACTACAAAATCAATGCCAGCATCACTTAGCACCACAAAAAAAAAACACTCACCACAACACAAACAAAACTATATTAAATATCACAGGAACAACGCAACATCAACGCTTCATCAATGTGCACTTCCCCATCATCACTCTAAAACACCAACATTTTAATTAGCAGCTACACATATACACTCATCACCACCACAGCACCAGTCAGTACCACCACAACTTCAAAAACCAAAAACACCAATAAACACCAACACAACAACACTCAGCACAAAAACATTATGCCATCCTATTTCTATTTTGCATTTTCCATCATTGCATCCCACTAGGTGATACACATCATAAATAACAATCATTTGCAATGCTATAGGTCTCCCATTTACTTAAATTGAACATAATGGCATTGTTAAATGACAATAACTTTCAAAAATTTTTACTTTTACAATAAATTGAAAAGGCATTGTCATTGACTATGCCAACAGCTTAAAGTTGCCTAAATGCAAGACTTATTGCATTGCAAATAGCCAATAGGGCTCGCTTTTGGGACCATCTAAGTGTTTATGCATGCGACACTTTATGTTGTTGCAACAAGGAAATTATGCTGCATAACTACTTATAAGGGCCCAAAAGCGAGATCTATTGCCAATGCCAATGCTTGTTTACATTTCTTTCTCAGGTGAGGGACTCTCCCTAGACCCCAGGTTTGTCCATTGAACTTGTTCACATCACTAACAAGTGTTTTCTATTGGAAAGGGTAGAGCCAAAGCAGTCTTGCTTAGTCTCCTAGCCCTCTTCAGAAGTCAGACTTGCTTGGCAACTCTGAAATATTGTATGACTTTCTTTTATGAATGCCTAGAAGGACTACATTTTTTGTCCATTTATCACAGAAATAGTGCTGAAAATCGCACCAAAAAGATGCCAATTTAAAAAAAAAATTCTTCACTCTGGAGAACCCCCCCCGAATCCACCTTATTGCCGTTGGGCTTGCTTGCTCCGCTCGCTCGCATACGCATCACCAGTTTCAATTTCCACCAGCCACCACTGTTTGGGTGCAGATCGAGGCACTCAACGCTCCTCTATCGAAGGCAGGCCACCTCCTCTCCAGCAGGGCCCAACCTCTCGCCCGCAGTTCGCCTGTTCTCCGGTCCACGCCGCCGCTGCTGTCACTCCCGCTGCTACGTTTCACCTTCCTGGCTTGCCATGGTGTATCGTCACAGCGTCTTCCGATACAAACGGGTTGGCACCGGGTGTAAATACAATGCTAGATGATGATGGCGCCGGAATCACCCTGGCTGTGCCGCTTCACGCCCTAGATTACTGCATTACAGAAGTGGTAGAGGGCTCAAGCATGCGGCTAAGGGACTTTGTGAATCACGCTCTTATCCTTCTTCGTTGTTGATTAGCACTGATTGTGGCTTTGAGTGTCGGCACTGACGTGGGGGGAGCTCTCCCTGACCACAAGCCGCACCAGCTTAGGTGGGCCTCTTCCCCAGTTCTAGGGGCTCTACCACTACTGCTGGACCTAGCCCCCAGAGCCTGCTTTTTGTTGGCCCTTAGCCGGTCCTATAGTGTATTGCAGCTGCTCTAATCTATTCTTTGACCGTGGTGGTTGCCTTTGCCGCAATGGCTTTAGTGTAGAGTAGGTTTTAGCTTCATATGACTTTGATTGATTGTGACTGTTAAGGAGAGTACAGTTTCTGTGCCTGTGATCTCTCACAGCAATTGCATGGTATTGTACAGCTTTACACAGTCTTCTCCTCTCCTGAACCGAATCTATCCAAAAATCTTTAGTAAATTTAGTTAGTTGATTAGATGGTTATGAAGGTTGTACCCCATCTCACCCCTCCTGAAAAATGTTTGCCTCTGATTTGGCCTTGATCGCATAGGGAGGGAGGAACTAGCATACACATTCAGACTTCTTCTGTTTGAATGGCCTCCGATCTGGCAGGGAAGGTGAGGCCGCGATAGTCCAAAGAGGGGGCGGAGGAGCTGAGTGCGGAGAGCAGAGAAAGCAGGGGCTTCAAACATAGCCAGGCATCAACAGGCCCCGCTAGAGTGCTTTCCATCACCGCTACCACAAGCATGACTCTCGTGCTTCTCACAGACATCCGTCCACACCCAACGCCCAACTTCATGCAGTCGAAGTGGCGAGGAAAGTCTGCATCAAAATTTAGCAAAGCTGGTAACGTTAGCAAGTATGGCAATAACCTGGAAATACGGTCTGTGCTAGTCGATGGACCATCACTAAGCCTGGTGCTGGGGGCAGGGGCTTGACAAGAACAGAAGCAGTCTACGTCCCAGCATCTGCCCACTCTGCAGGACATCGCCGGTTAAAGGGCAGGTTCTACACTGCACAGTACCACACATGTGCAACCCCACCTCCTGTAGAATTGCCTGGGTCGGCTGGAGTCCGCAGCGTCTGTGTCCTGGGCTGCGTCTCACTCTCACTGCCATGTCCCTAGCACACTCAGCAACACTACAAACACTGATTGGCTCCTTGCAAGTCACAAACTAGTAGACACTTAAAAAAGGGTCATATGTGTAGATTGCTCATGATTTTTTGAAAGCAAATAATCACTAAGAGAGAAAAAGGTAATGAAAATAAGCAGGAAAAAATAGCAATAGATAACAATGTTTTCTGTATTTTTTTTCTCTTGTAGTTGATTTACAAATGTATGCATACCATTACATCTGTTAGACTCTTCGGGTAGCAAGTCCTGTAATGTTATTTGGCTGTACAAATTCAGGAAAAACTCCGATCCAACAACTACGCTGTAGCTTATAATATTTCATTGTATACTGACGAATCAATAATTTACAAGATAAACTTTAGTGAATGAAAAATGGATATAATATTTTTTAAATGTGCCCTTGATACTGATTTTAGGAATAGCGGTTATTTGTACGAGTCTGAAATGTGAGTTAACCTTAACGCCACATGCTTTTGTAAAATGTGTTCTTTCTTGCACTATCAGTGGTCTGAAAGTGCCCAGTGAACGACTGCTGTAAGTAACCCATTCACACCTTGATTTATCTAATTCATTCTCTTCGGAGACAGTGACCAAATGCTACCTTGTTGTTGGTAGAAGTAAAGATAGAGGGCTGTGGCATTTTGGTCGTTAATATTCCCTCAGACCCCCTTTTTGTATGTATCTTTCTTGCACTAAGACATACATCACCTTTTTTATTGGTAGAAGTATGGGGATGCTGGGAGGTAAGTTTTTTGTGGATTCCCCACAGATTCCAGAAATCCCCGCTGCACAAATGTTCTGCAAATGCACATTTTAGCCAAAGTAGGAGTTTTACAGTTCATTCTGGGTAAGAGAACGTAGTAGGATCCATACAAGTCAAATCACCTTGGACTTCAATGGGTGTCAAGTTTTCAGAAATGTCTGGGTTTAGTAGGTTTCCCTGTGTGGTGCCCGAGCTTGGGCCCAAATACAGCTGTCCTACCCTACATTAAGTCAACATTGACATCATTTAGATGTAGTATCAAACATTTCTTGTCTGTAAGAGAATGCACTCGCATAATGGCATAACAACTGGAGTAAAAAGAAGTGTGATAATGATAAATGGAGAAAATAGGTAAATGTAGTGAAGTATTATTTCCAATAAGTGTCACAAATATTAAATTTTCCAAATTAGTTTCTCACAATGGAAAAATAGAATTAAAGATCATTGCCCACATATGTGGCATGCTTCACCGTAAGACTCTCCCAGCTTGCACTGGGGAGTTTCCTTTCATGTAATCTGGAATTTGTAAAATGCACTAGTGCCACAAGCATCTAAAGTTTTTAAGCTGACTTTTATGCGTGGTTAGAGATGTGTGTGTTTGTACTATGACCTATATGAGTAGTAAAGAGTGCTGTAATGTGTGTGTCACTTCTGCCTTGACCATTTACCTTCTACCTACATGACATCCCTTTGACAACAAGTTTAGGCTAAGCTCTGACTATCTCTTCATGTCTAATATAGCATGTTGCCAGGTGAACTTTTTTCAAACGTCACTAAATGGCAGCCTGTTTAGGTTCACGAAGACTTGCCTTTCATGCGGCGTTACTGCACTTACTGTCCTGAACCCAAATACTTCACTTTGTGGTAGCAAGTTGGAGGGTGTCTGAGGATGTCTTGTAACCCATCTCTTGGACAGTGTGCACATACCTACATTTGAAAACTGGGGTAGATCTGATGGGTCAGGTGTTCCTAAGTTCCGTAAAAAGCACTTCCAGAAAGACTAAGCACCTTAAGAGTTTGACAGGCAAGGTATGCACTCAAGGTGTGGTGGAGGAAGTCCCATCTGCCATTATGTACAGTACATAAACTGAAATGCAGTGGATGGAAACGTCCACCACTTTTAGATAGAGAATGAAGGTGGCAAGCAAGCGCAAGTATGGCTAATGTGTCAGGACGTGAAATTTCATACAAATTTTACAAGTCCTGCAGGTATAGTAAATTGAAAAATCTACTCAACCTAACTATAATGTACTTCACTTCTGTCTGTGAATGTGAGCAAATGTGATGAGATAAGATTTAAAGGCATCTTTATTGCTCATTCACTTTTGTGAGCAATTAAGATACTTTAAAATGTTGTTATCTTGTCATATTTGCTCCACTTGCAGAGACCGAGGTTAAAAGTCAGTTTGTCTTCCCACTCGACAAAAAGGGCGAGTAGGACCTAAAAATTGGTCGTCCTGATTAAATCTGGCTCGCCATAGTAGGTGGTTTTTTCGAGCCCTATGTGTTCCTGGTTATTGGAGTCAGTAAAGATACAGTGACCCAATTATAATTAAGGAAGAAAAATAGTCTTGGATTATGATACTTATTTGGTTGAGAACTATTGAAAAGATTTGCCGAATTAGATGGTGCAGTTTGAAAAGTTTCATAGCTAGAAATGGACGAAGAGAGGTATGTATCAATGCACAGCTAAATAGCACATATTTACTGTTTATCTGACTGCTCAACTTTAGTCAGCTTCTCAGAATCTCATCTAGGATAGGGTATGGGCCGCTCCATTTGTCATGGAGGGCCCTTGGTGCCACAGGCTCAGAACACAACACCTGTTGCTCTGGTTGGAACTCCACCAGTGCAGCTTTTTGGTCATACCGCAGCTTCTGGAGCGGTTGGCTGGCTTTAAGATTTTTGGATGCCTATTCAATCTACTCTGCTGTCCAAGAACGTAGGCCTAATACATAGTTCACCTCATCTTGTTTAGGTTCATGGAGATGTCTCTCCCAATCTTCTTTTACAAGAGCAAATGGTCCCCTCACAGGACAACCAAACCGAAGTTCAAAGGGGGGAAACCATACTCCCTTCTGAGGCACCTCTCTGTAAGCAACGAACAGGCATGGCAAGAGGACATCCCATCTCCTTCTTAGTTTTTCAGGGATCCCCATGATCATGCCCTTTTAATGGCTTGTTGAATCTCTCAACAAGGCCATTGGTTTGTGGGTGGTAAGGTGTAGTGAATTTGAAGTCCACTCCACACTTATCCACATGTGCTTCAGGTATGCAGACATGAAGTTAGTACTGCTGTCTGACACCACCTCCTTAAGAAAACCTATCCTGGTGAAGACACCAATGAGGGCCTTGGATACTGCAGGATCTGTAGTAGTCCTAAGGGGAATTGCTTCAGGTACCTTGTAGCATAATCCACTACTACCAATATAAATGTGTTTCCTGAGGCTGTGGGTGGTTGCAATGGACCACCTTTTAACGGGAATCCCAAACCCTGGCAGTGGAATTAAGGGGGCCTTTGGGCATCTTCCTGTTTTGCCAAATTTTAGTCTGGCCCATGTGCCCAGCTAGGGGGATGTCACTGCCAATGTGAGTAAAACTCTCTTTACAGTTGAGGCACTATCACTCTCCTATTGGCACCAGATTTGGGACTCTGGCCTCGGTGTACAGGAGTCCTTCCTTCCAATAGACCTGTGAGAGCCACTGACATATCCCTTTTCATGTTCAGCAGCTCTCAAGAGTGGGAAAGACTTGCTGTCCAAGGCACAGCTGTTCCTTAAAGGGCCGCTCTTGGCCCAGGAGATCAACCTATTAAGGTCCAAGTTCCATGGACTCAGTTCCCTCCTGGACTGAAAAGTCCTCCTTCTTGGGAGAGGGGTCATGAGCTTGTTGCTGTGTAGCAGCAGGTCACCCAGTTGTCTTACCCTTCCTCTTGGGAGGTTGTGCATCCTTTCAGACTCTATCCCTCCTGTTTCACTCTGTGCTCAAGTTTGTTTTCTTGTCTTCACACACACTATCTCAGGGATTTGCAGCATGGGTGCATGTGTTTTATTCTCTACATCAGCCCATGCTGAGGTCTCCAGATCATTTCCAAGCAGACAGGCAGCTGAAAGTCTTAGATAAACCACTACCTGCTTCACGCCAGTAAACCCCCATTCTAAGGCCACCATAGTCATGGAAGGGACTATGGTGACACTGCCAGCATTGGTGACTGGATACGTTTTTCCACTCCGGTATTGTCTGGGGAAACCAGTGCATCTCTCAACATAGTGACACTGGCACCTGTATCCCTCAGACCTTCTTTCTTAGTCCCATTCACTAAGAGCTATTGTAATTGTAAGTACTTCTTTAAATTAGGGGTCCAGCGAACTAAAGTGGCCAACTCACCCTCCCCTTCCGAAACTAAGACAGCTTCACTGTTAACCCTGATTTGCTCTGGGCACACTGTTGTTCCCTTCAGGACATTTGACACACTATTGCTAACTAGTGGAGGACTAGGGACATTTTTGTTGGGACAGGTAGCATCTCCTTTTGGGTGTCCAACCTTCCTACAGTTGCAACATCAAGCCTTTAGGGGATCAACATTTTTACCCGTCTATCCACCAGTGAGCTGGGAAGGCTTCTTGTACCTACCCTCCTGAACAGGTTTTTGGGGGCCTTTAGAAGGCTATTTGTTTTTGTCTTGAGGGAGATCACTCCCTTTCCCCAGGGAAAGTTTTGTAACCCCTTTCTTTTGGATATCCCCAGTGGAAGTTTTGGACACCCTTGTCTTGACCCAATTGTCTGCCTCCTTTCCCAATTCTTGGGGAGAAATTAGACCTAGGTCCACAAGATACTAATGCAACTTTTCATTAGTGCAATTACTTACTGTATGTTCATCCAGTTGACCAACCATCTAGTGTTTTTACTGAGTAGTCCATGAAGTCAACCCAGGATTGGCTTTTATGTTTTTGTGAGTCCCCGCTGAATCTAATCCTATACTCTTCAGTTCAGATGAGAGTTCTAAGCCCTCAATCAGGGTGCCCTTCATGAGGTCATAGGACTCCGCATCTGGCACAATGAGGGTCAGTGGTCTGACTCTGCAGTTATCAGAGAACAGTTCCCAACATAAGGCCCCACAGTGAGACTTATTCACCCACCCCATTCCACAAGCTCTGTCAAAGGCTGTGAACCATTTGGTGATGTCATCACTTTCCTCATATTTGGGAACAATCCCTTTGGGGATTTTAGGGTCCTAAGACCTGTCTTTCTCCCTAAGTTTGATATTGCTACCACCATTAATGTGTGTGTGTGGGGGGTGGGGGGGGGGGGGGATGAGCCCATCTCTAATTTTTCTTTTTCCAGAGCCAGGAGTCTGGATTCTAGGTCTAATCTTTTGATCAACCTTACTAGAAGGTTGTCCTCTTCACTGAGAATGTCCTCTGTGATCCCAACTGACTCACTTCTGTGGGTTCTAGGTATTGAGTACTATCTTAATTTAACAGCAAATTTACACAGGGCATGCACTGTGTAATTTTGCTGTTAAATTAAAATACTACTTTGTATCAGTTACAGCCCTGATGAAGTTCTCTTCATGCTAACAAAACGCACTGGCTGATTTGAACACCACAAACGTTGTGAAAACAAAATAATTGGAAATAAATACTCTCTTTATACCACAAACATTGATGTTTTGGACTGCATTACTTGGCGCACGCCCAACCCCTGCCTTACTTAGAATCTGCTCCACAGAGGCACCACTCAACGGCTGGTGCCAGGGCTCGCTGCGCAAGGACTTTCGATTTGGTGGAAACTAGTGTGAAGTGCGGAACTACGAGCCTGCCATCAAAGAACCTCTAACTATTGAGTACTATCCTTGGAGTCAGGGTCTCAGAGGCCTTGCTCTTCCCATCTATAGTGTGTGTGTTTGTGTGTTGTCCTCCGCATCACTGGTTTCTTCTATTTCAGATCCGAGGGGGGAGCTTCCCTCTCGAAAGGGTGGTCCCTGGAATATTCTGCCAAGAGATTCTGGAGCTAGACCCTGGAAGGGCAGGACCCCAGGGGTATTTTCTTGAGTTTGCATCGAGATCTTAACTTTCCTAAGGTAACCATCTCAAGTTGGAGGTAAGGGGTGTTGTGGAGCTCTTGCACCCTATTCTCTATGTCAGCTATTACTGTAGTCCTGTTTGAGATCTTTTTTAAAGTGGTCAAAAACCTCTAGACGCTTTTAACCCTAATTACAGTGAGATTGAGACCACCAGAATGAATCTGTTCCCTGATGCTATTTTAGGGTCCAGGGGGCCAGTAATGTCAACCCCTACCCTTTCAAAGGGAACCCCAATCACTGGAAATGGGATTAAGGGGCGGGGGCTTTGATTGGTTACCTGCTTTACCACTGGCTTGGCAGGTAACACACAATTTACAAAGTTCCTTCCTCTTCTGGGACGTTTGGCCAGTAGGAGTGGCTGGCTAGCCTACTCCAAGTCTTGCTCTGGCTGAGATGCCCAGCTAGGGGGATGTCATAGGCCAATGAGAGAAAAAACCTCTATATACTGCTAAGGCACTACCACTCTCCTAGTGACACCAGGTTTGGGGTCTCTGGCCTGAGTGTTCAGGGGTCCCCCCTCCCAATAGGTCCTGTGGGAGGCACTGAAATCTCCATTTTTCCTGTGCAGCAGCCTGCTGTCTTGGGCTTTCAAAAGCAGTACAGGTCCTCTGTCCTTGGCACAGTTCTTCCCTAGAGGGTCCACGTGGCCCTAGAAGCTCTACCTCAGCCTAGTAGCTGAGCCAAGTTCATGGGGCTCCATTCCCTATGAGGCAGACAGATCTTCTCCCTGAATCTTCTGGCTTACTAGACTTCCTACCTTTTCTCTTTGAGGGTTGTAACACACTTTTAGACTCGATTCCTCTTTTTCACCCTGGGCTTTGCTCTGTGCTTGGGTTTTATTCACACCCATTCAGGGTTTTTCGCTATGGCTGCATGAGATCATAGCTCTACCTCAGCCTATGCAGAGGACTCAAGATCATTCCCCAGCAAAGATTCAAATTTAATTGCAGAGGACACAACCACCTTCTTTTGGCCAGTTACCCCTCTCCTGACTCCCGGGGTTCTGGGAACCTGGTCAGGTGCAGGACGAGTCGCTGGGCACGATTGTCAAGACTGGTGCAGGTAGGGTTTGGCGCCAATAGTCCTCAGCAATCTTCAGTTCCTGATTTTCTAGCGGCTCTTCTTTGTCCTCTCTTTCTGATTTCTCAAATCAGAGTTCCTGGTGTAGGGGTGCCCACTAAATACTTAATTTAGGGGTGTTAAGGGGAGTGACGGGAAGAAGCCAATGGGCTCCTTACCTTCAGGTTGTTTACACCCTCTAAATAACCACTTCCTGTGATGATTTGGCTTAACCCTGAGCCAGAGAGCCTAATTCCGCCAAAACTAAGATGATGGAATTCTAAAAGTCGTGTTCACATCAGGTAGCTCACCTTAGGGATGGTACTAGCCCGAGAGAAAGGAACATGCCTCCTGGCTAGCTGATTTTCCCACCTGTCCTGGTGCCACATGGGCCCGTGGTAGGGGGTGGCATTTCCCCTGTATGGGGAAGCCTTGGGTCGCATATTAAAGGCAGCAGAGGCCTTTAAAGCCTCCTGCCTTGATATGCTGATCACTTCACCATCCTGTTTGGAGGAGATGACAACACCTCCAGCTGGAGCAGGCATTGTTTCTGCCCTCCGAGAGTGTAGACTCTCACCTGCAGGGTGTCAGAAAACTGTCTGCAGCGGCAGGCTGTTCTACTCCAGTCAGCAAGCACACTAGTAGTCGGTAGGTTTTCAGGGGCAGCTCTAAGGTGCCCTCTGGGTGCACATATTAATAAATCCATCACTGGACTTATTGTGGGTTTATTAATACAAGATTTTTGATACCAAACATCTATAGTTTTAGTGAAGTCTTCATGTTGCATGGGGAACTCGTAATAACCAGTGTCCAGCACATGTATCTAAAATGGCTTCCCTGTTCACTTGTAATATCCAGGAATCAACTTAGACATCACAGGGGCATATCTGCTCATGTAGATATGTGCTCACATGTAGTATAGTGCACCCTGCCTTAGGTCTAATACTGCATGCAGTGTTTGTAGGCATGGCACACAAGAGGTGTACCATGTTGTGTCTTCAATTTGCTCTGCACCATGGCGCCCAGCCTGCAGTGACAGTTTGCGTGTTGGTGCATAGGGGTCTCTTAGGGTGGGACAATACATGCTACAGCCGTTAGGGACCCTCTTTAAGCTCATTGCCTTAGGCTAGATACCATGGGTACCATGTACTAGGCTATTACAAGGGCTGCTAAAGGTATTGCAAATTAGGGTAAACAATTTGACAGATTTAGGGTAAGAGATCTGAAACTGGGGACCTGGATAGCAGGAACACAAAAAGTGGTGGTGACCATGTCAAAAGGGGCACTTAAATACAAGTATGCCCCTATATTTTCTCAACTGTAAAGACTATTCTTCTGAACCAGATGAGGATCTCCAAAATATAGGCTGAATCAGGTTTTTAAGTATCCAGAAAACAAGAGTATTCCTCTGTCTAGTGAATAAGTGCTTAGGACACCTGTGACTGACGAGCCTCTTATATAAAGGAAAGAATTCGCTCATGCCTGATTGGTAGGTGATTAATACTTATTTTGGAACAAAAGTCCTCGGTATGACTTGGAAAAGCTGAGCTCCATGCTCAGTTTTTTAGGTCTCGCCTACGCAGTGCGCATGCACTGCATAGGAGGACCTTTAGCCGGCGTTCAGCTCTTTTTGGAAGCACATACTCGTGCTTGTGACGGCATTCAGCTTGCGTGAGTGCGCAGCGGCGCGCCACAAGCATGAGTATGTGCTTCCAAAAACAGCAGACTGCGCACGCACGCACCAGTCCCGGGCATGTCTCTCTCGCGCGCACATTGCACCCACTTTAAGCAGCACTGCCGGCGCCTCTGCTTTCCCCTGTAATCCAAACTTGTTTGTCTTGGGATCCGTCTCTCTTGGTACGGCATCTATGCTGCACAACGGCAGCATGATTTAATGCCACTCTGCCCACTTTGCGTAGTGTATGCCTTCCTTTCGATATCCTAAACCTCGCTGCTGTACTCTCCCTCAGCGGCAACTTTTTGTGCCTTATTTTAACACTCACTTTTTCTTCCTCCCTTGCTCCAGTGGGATCGCTAAAGTATGATTTACTGTCACTGCAAACCTAGGGCTGCGCCTTCCACTCGCTCTCTGCGGCTCTGGGATTTCCAACTTATTGCTTCTGTTTTATTTCACAAAAATGGTGCCATGTCCCTGTAGATGTGTGTCCGTACACAAAACCTGGCCTGGATCCAGGGGCAGTGTCGGCTATTCTGAACGGTTTACGTCAAATTAGAAAACCGCATTGGCTTTTGCAAGCTGCGGTTCACGTCACAAATATTAAACATCATTCTATTTGCCTAATAGTCCACAATATTAAAAGAACTTCTAAAAGCATTTGCCCCCCAAAAAATGCTGTCCATTACAGACATTTCCTGGAAAATATGGCATGCATCTGATTAATGTTTTAGTATGGAACCACCCCCTGCAGCCTTAGTGCTCCCCTGAACCCCTGCCACCCCTATGGCCTCAGTGCTCCCCTAACCTGTGGCCTACGGGTTCCCCGGACCCACTCCCTACAGCATCAGTGCTTGTTTTATTCTGTAAACGGGTCACTCGTAAGAAACGGATTTTGGCTTGCAGGGACTTATTTCTATATCTTACTTGGTTAACCGATTTGTTTTTTGTTTATGGCGTGCCTTAAGAACCAGAATAGACTTATTAATTGAAAACAATAACAATATCAACGTGCTTAAGCTCGGCCTATCCCTTACAGTTTAGCCTGGGAATAAAATTGATTATCTTTTATAGCATTTTTGTGTACTTTTAATTTATATCAGATTGCAAACACTTTGCTCCTGCGCTCTTTTAAAAATAGACTGGGGTTGGGGCTGGAACAGGCTGTCGTGAATATGTGCCAAAGTTTTTGAAAAAAACATGTGTCTATGCCAAACACAAGCAAACACCTGCACAAATTAAGCAATGGTAATCGGCCACAGACAACTCTAAAGCATCTCTGAATGCAAACATATTACCACCCTCAATCTCTCTTCACACGTGTTTCTGCCCACAACATATCTCTCAACCTTTTAATGTTTCGCTCCTCTTATATTAAATGCGATGGTTCTACTTATTCATTCCCTTGTGCCTTGAAGGTTTTCTTTTACTGTGAATAAAACAAATGCAAGACCTAGCCATGCACGAGTGAATCAAAAATGGAAATATTTCCAAGCACACACCACACGTGTGCTTGTTTTCTTAGCCTTACTTAAATATGCGTTTATATCCAATCTCTTACTGACTCTCACTCTCTCACTAAATAACTGACTCTCACTCTCACTGACTAACTGACTCTCTCACTCTAACTAACTGACTAACTAACTCTCTCACTAACTGACTCTCTCTCACTGACTTGCTCTCAAAAATCACTCTCACTAACTACCTAAATAACTGACTGAATAACCTTCACCCTCCTGTTATTTATGCCACCCCCATAACAAAAAAAAATTGGCATAGCCAATAGATCTCGCCTTTGGGACCTTATATGTTTTTAGCCATGCAACAGTTGATGTTATTGCACCACGGATATCGTGCTGCATAACTAAATACTTATAAGGTCCCAAAAGCGAGACATATATGTATTTCATCGAACTCTACAATTTGCAAGCCCACTGGAGGTGCTCTCAGTTTTAACTTTGTTTGATGACAGTGGATATGCTTGTACACTGCAAATGTGTGAAACATCTCTTTCATCCTTATGATTCCTGTGACTGTTGGTTTGACCTTAAAGTCCAGTCTCCAATGCAGCTGGTGAAGTTGTGTGGTCTTCTCTTCCCCAGTCCCATGGGCACTCTTTGCTTTCTTGAAATGGGCCTCTTAGTTTGGTGTTAAAACTGACACGACAGTACATACACACTCCTACTACATCTGATTAAATTCAAGAGACGTTTAGTTGGACCCTTTACGGATCTCTGAACTGTGTTCTAATTGGACATACGTTACCATATGCAGGCACGCACATATCCAGTGATGCAGTGTACAAGTTAGATTATTATGCAAGTACACTCCTTTCGTTCATTTCAGACTTAATCCTATCCCTTAGTTAATGATAGTATGAAATGATAAATATGGGATTATATCTTTTTTCCAGCTGAGCATTGCATCTGTAAACGCCAACCAGATTGTGTCTCTGTTCTTCGCACCAACACACTCCTAGATAGTTCCATCTGTCATCCACCTCCATCAACCACCAGTTATTTCTTTCTTAGTTAACAGTTTAGTGCTTTTTGAAACCACATGATCTAGCTATTCCTATTTACTAACCGAGTATTCAGATAGCTACTTGCAATTGAATGACTTAGTATGATGTACAAGAAATATTAAGCAGGAGTTTTCAGTCGTACATTTAATAAGGTAATGTCAAGCTCAAGCCAAAGGTGGTGTATATTTGAATAATGCTCACTCTCTGGCCTTATCCATATTATCCCGTTAAGAGTCCAAACATACAAATCATCCAAGATCACAGTTGGTAGACTGTAAAGTAATGCTGCCTCACTTTTAGCCTGTTATCGCCCCCCTAAGCAGTATTATCGAAAGGCGGACAGAAAGTGCAATAAAATGACTTGGGCCCAACATCATGGTCTTCATTCATCTGACCTGAGAGTTACTGCACAATGGTAGGTGAATAATATCCTCGTATTGTATTGTAATTGCATTTATATAGTGCGTACTACCCCTGACGATTCGTCAAACCGCTTTTCCGTACAGTAGCACGCTACTCCGAAACCCATAAAGGATTAGTGCTGAATTAGTATAGTGAAATATGAAAGTACTTTGAGTTGTGGATAGGTTAGTCAGTTATTTGGATTCAGAAGGATAGTGGAGGGATAGAAGAGGGAAAAAGGTGTGCATCTATATAGCTCTTGTTAGCCCTGGTGGAGTGTTGAAGCGCATTTTTCGGCGATTAGCACGCTACTCCAGAACCCATAAAGGATTAGTGGCGAGTTAGTATAATGAAATACGAAAGTAAATTGAGTGGTGGATATTAGTCAGTTATTTGGATAGAGAAGGATAGCGGAGGGTAGAAGAGGGAAAAAGGTTTCCATTTCTATAGCGCTTGTTACCCCTGATGGGGTGTTGAAGCACTTTTTTTTGCCAATTGTACGCTACTCCGGAACCCATAAGGATTAGTGGTGAATTAGTATAGTGAACTATAAAAGCAATTTGAGTGATGGATATTAATTTGTTATTTGGATTGACAAGGATAGCAGAGGGATAGAAGAGGGAAAAGGGTAGGCATTTATATAGTCCTTGTTACCTCTGATTTGGTGTTGAAGCACTTTTTTAACGAGTAGCACGATAGTCTGGAACCCATAGGGATTACTGGTGAATTAGTATAGTGAAATATAAAAGTAATCTGAGTGGTGAATATTAGTCAGTTATTTGGATTGAGAAGGATAGTGGAGGGATAGAAGAGGGAAAAAAGGTTTGTATTTATATAGTGCTTGCTACCCCGATGGTATGTTGAAGTCCTTTTTTCAGCGAGTAGCACACTACTCTGGAACCCATAAAGGATAAGTAGTATAGTGAAATATGACATTTGAGAAGTGGAAATGTTAGTCTGTTATTTTGATTGAAAAGGATAGTGGAGGAATAGAAGAGTGAAGGATTTAGACTTTTTTTGGGGGGAAGTCATAGCAGTAGTGGAAGGCTTGGGATAGGTAAAAAAGGATGTGGAGGTGGAAGAGTCAGAGGGAGGAGTTTAGCAAGGCTTGTTTTGGGGGATCAGTATAGTAAAAGAGGTGTCAGATGGTGCAAGGAGGGGTAGACTAGGGGAGAGTCTAGAAAGGGCTATTTTGGGGACCTTAGTAGTGGTGTTAGGTTTGAGATGAATGAGCGAGTGGCTTTAGAGGTATAGTGTAAGAAATAGGGTAGTGCATTGGCAAGAGTAGTAAAAAGAGGTTTGAGATGAGTCAGAGTTGAGGTAGAAGATATATGAGAGAGGTTTAGGGTGAGAAATAGGGTAGTGCATGGGATATGCTGAATTAGAACAAAGTAATAAATATATAGATCCATAAGTACATGGAAAGTTTATAGATGCATAAAGAAATTAAATATATGTAGATTAAAGATATTGATAGAGGTATAGGGTGAGAAATAGGGTAGTGCATTGAATGTGTTTTTTTTATATATGTAATTTTTGGGGGGAGGTAAGTAATAAATATATAGATCCAAGTGCATGGAAGATGCATAGATGCATAAAGGAAGTAAGTAGATGTAGCTTAAAGATGCATTTGATGGGGCGTGGTTTGCTGCTGAGCATGGCGGCCGCGTCTTAACGAAGCTCCCGTCGGGGACCCTCATTATCCTGACAGCATATGCGAAATATGGGGTGCTTGAGCCTTAATTCTTCCTCTGGTCTATTGATGAGACCCCGGGGAACACTTATTGCCGGCGGCAACGGTGCTAAGCCCAATGCTTTCCGCTCCGGCTTGAGGTCACGGATGCTGCACTGCGTGGGCCTGCTATGACGGAGCTGTGGCCTTTGTGAGAAGTCGGCTCTACATCTTTCCTCGCTGGTAGGCGACCGCTCAGTGTGGCGGCTGGAATGGGCGCTGTTATACCGGATTTCACACGACGGGACTCCCACCCGGGCCCTGCTTCAGGGGGGTTGGAGGGGGGTCTGCTGACTCCAGGAGCCCGAACGCCGCCCTCGGACCGCGGCTGAGACATCGTGGACCTGTGCGCCGCTAGTGGGGCGGCACTGGCCGACGGCTCTGGTTACTGCTTGCCGCCCGAGTTCCCACCTGCCTTCCTGCTTTGCCCGGACCCGGCGGCCCCCTTTCTAGAGCCGACCTCGCGGCCGTTGGCGCCCCGCTGTTGCCTGGTGGGCGTGCGACGCCACTGGGGCTTGGTGCCCGATGTGTCCCGGGCGGCGCATTGTGAGGACTGTTTGGCGTTGTCGTTGCTGCCCTGGGCCCCCGGCCAGCTGTACACCCTCCCTGACCCTGCTGCAGTAGTGAGGGAGGGTGGCCCGTGCACCGTATCCAGCCTGGGACAGAATCACCATGATGCAGTGTGTTCCTTGCCACAGTTGAGACACTACTAGCTGCCTGTCCCGTCTGGGGGTTGCGGCTTGTGGTGGCTGATCATTTTCCTGCTCTACCCGGCCCTGACTTCTTCATTCCGGTGCCTGCCTTGCGACACGCCGCTATTGCCTACTGTACCTGTTGCATCATTGGGGCTGGTGGCCGTGGGAGGGTTTCTACCTCCTCTTGAGCGCTGAGATCTGGGTCCTGGAGAGGCTGGCTGACATTGGGTGTGGTGTGCTCTGGGAGGGGCCCTGAATATCTCCGGAGTCTGAGGTGAGGTGGTCCCAGGGGGAGCTACTGGCTGTCGAGTCGGTCTCAGCTTGATCTCACCCCCTCCCCTGCACCGGGACTTGAGATCTCCTGGCCTTTTCTCCCACTGTGGCCCCCTTATAACCGAATAGACCTCCTGTTTTGCCCTCTCCTCCACCGGTACTCCCACAGGACATTTCCCTTGTGAACTTATTGCCACACGACGGTCGCCGCAATCGGGCGTCCAAGGGGAAGGCAGTCCTACGTGCCGCCCACAGATATGTCCACCCAGAGAGACGCTGATACGGACTCCCAGACCTCCTCCATTAGCTGTGTCCCGCCAATGGATGTGTCACCCCCCCCCCCCCCCCGACAAGCTGGACCTAATCCTTCTAGAGATCAAGGAGACGCGCCGGTCGCTTGAGCAGCAGTTGGGTACGCTTTCCACCGGCCTCTCTCTCCTGCGAGCTGATCATAATAAACTCAATGATACAGTCAAGGACCACTCAAAGACATTGTTAGACATCGTGCCGCAACATAAAGACCACGCTGGCCAGTTGTCGCGGATGCAAACTCAACTAAACACCCTCCGAGATCAAGATAGGGTCGAAGATGCAGAAGGGCGGGCTAGATGCCACAACATCCGCGTTATTGGCCTGCCGGAGGGCTCGGAGGGCCCGAATGCTACCCAGTTTGTCAAACAATGGCTAAAGGACTATGTAGCACGTGATGGCCTCTCGCCCTTCTTCTATGTGGAGCGGGCTCATCGAATCCCTACGGGCAGGCCAGCGGCTGGTAGACCGCCTAGACCTCTTATCGCTCGTATTCTCAACTATAGGGACCGTGACCATCTTCTGCAGAGAGCCCGTGAAAATGCCCCCATTCAATACGAAAACACCCGGATATCTCTCTACCCGGACTACACGGTGCAGGTACAGCGACATAGAGCCTCCTACCAGCCCCTCAAGCGGAAACTTCAGGCCCTTGCTCTAAAGTATGCCCTGTTGTTTCCTGCATGGCTACGTAAGGTCCCTATCTCTCTATATTGGGACAAGATGCTTGAAACGTTCAAAGCCATTGATAGCCTGACCCCTCCATCATCACAGAGCGGTCCCGGCCCCACCCCACATTCTGCATCCCCAAGAGGAGAACTGCTTGCTTTCTGATAGGGCCGTTCCCCCCCTTGTCACTCGGAAGACCTAGAGATCTATATATATGCCTGCTGTGAAATGATCTGTTATTTCATGTGTAGATACAAGCTTTATTCACATTACGCTGTAAGTTAGTGGACCCAGTGGCGTAGCTAGGGGTGGGGGCGGTCCGCCCCAGGCGGCACCAGTTTGGGGGCGGCGGCCGCACGGCACTGGTGGACCGTGGCGTCAGCTTTTAATTTATTTGGGTACACTTGCGCTGACAGTAGATTACAGCGCTCCGAGGTGTGCGACAGGCCACGCGGCGTACCGAGCAATAAGAAACCATTCCTTTCAGCCCCAGTCTCCATAAATTTCACGGTGCTTAGAAACGCACCAAATGGCACAATTGGTTCTTTACTAAGGTTAAGGGGTTCTGACATGGTGGGCCTAACCTGCAAAATCGTTAGTTTAACAGGTTTTACCCTGAAATTAATTAAGACTTGATTGGGTTTAGCAGGCCATCTCGGCAGCAGGTGCACAACACAACGAGCCATCTAATTGCTGACTTACTCGCGAGCTCCCGTGCCTCTGAGTAATAATTCCAAATAACATTAAGAGGGTGGTTTGCTTATGGGCAGCCTGGGGTAATTGGATTAGCAGAGGTTTCTCTTTCACTGCCTTGCTGTGGCGACCTGGGAAGCTACCCACCTCCCTTCACTCAAGTTCGGCACACCCCACAGCGCGCTGGTCTGGCCCTTGTCAATATCAATGCCTCCTTGACACTACTGTAAGCTCGCAGCTTCAAAGCTTCTGTCTGGGAGTAGCGCTGCCCTTCTGAAGGACAGCTTGAGGAGCTGTGTGTGTGCGTCATTGACTCGTCACAAGAGTGTGCTGGCTGCAGGCTTTTTTTAGAAGGTGGAGCGGCAGGTTTACTATGCAGATTCCCCTTGCACCACTCACACTAAAACTATCTAGAAAAGGAATTTCATTTGAAAATGCAAACACAGAAAATGTTACATCTGTGACGGTTTACTTAACGGTGTGTGATATGTTGCTCCTAAAACCCACACACACATTTAGGGGTGTAGTGCCAGTGTAGCAGATGCAGTGGCACCGGTCGGGACCCAGGAATTTGAGGGGCACATGCGCCACAATTTTGACCGCTTTTTACTACCCTACTAGGGAGTGTATACGTTTGTCATACTTGCATTCGGCCTGTGGTTCCCTACTTTAGTGAGATATTGAACAGTAACCAGGTGCTAACTGGGTTTCTGGTAATCTGTACAAGTTAAAAATAATGTAGCTCTTTTGCCTTGTCAAATGAGGATAATTGTACAATATTGCATGAATTTCATTAAAAAGTTGACAGGGCACCTGATTCCACTGACCTAAATAAGGTGTGTGATTGGTGGGATTCTAAGCCAGTAGGTGCAGTGGGACACTGGTAGGTAAACAAAACATGAATGTGGAGTTCTCAGTCTATGATTGGCTGGAAAATGCTGATGTAAGCATAGCATTCATCCTCATTAGTTTGATGTATTTATAGCATGGCAAAGTCGTAGATCGCAATCGGTCGTCCAAATCTCATTTTTAGTTAAAAAAAACTAATCTGCTCTACAAACGCTCCAAAACTTGTATCCACCTTTTCAAAATTGAAGGCACATTATTGCAACTTGTGGAGTATGGAGACTGCAAACCAACTATTCAAAGCAGGCTGCGGCCCATGATTAGATACAGGTTGTACTGATTTTCCTGTTATGTTAACGTTTTGCTTCCCCAGTGGCCCTCTTCGTGGCTGCAGACCCACCCATAATGTCTGACCGCAAATATTTCAAATGTTCCGTTAATGGATTGCAACTGCATCATTGTACTGTAGTTCGACGCTCATTGCAAGTGTTCTTGAATGGGGTTGTGTACAAAACGTGTAAAAACTGCAGTTGTACACCCTCATGGTGTAAACCCCCAGCAGAGGTGACAAGCATCGGATGGTATTTTGTCAGCCCTTCAAAAGTTGAAATAAATTGGTTCCTTTCCTTCAGAGTATGGGCGTCATTCTATTAGAGTGATTGTTTAGATAAGTTGTATTGCAATAAATTGCTTAATGGCAAGTTTACAATGATAATTTGTACGAGATGACCAGCGCAGGTCCAGGAATACCTGAGCCATTCGAAATTTTCTGGACAATTAAATCAGTTCTTATATATATTTATTTATTTATTTAAAGTTTTATATAGCGCGAACAAGATCTTTGCAGATATCAGAGCGCTTTACAGGGACAGGGGTAGGGTCGGGGAGAATAGATACAATATTGGGTACGGGGAGAATAGATACAATATTGGGTACAATATGATAGCATAGTAGAATAGGATAACAATCGAGTACATATATGAGAACCAGTAAACGATCAAATAACTAATAAAACAAAAAAAAAAGCGGTGCAGAGACTTAGATCCTGCAACAATAGAGATCAGGTGAACTTAGGCCGTAACGGATGGCTATTTCCTCTTTCTTAATGCTTGCAGGAACAAGGGGTAGGGGCAACAGGAAGGTAGTTGGAACCGACTATTAGGAACAAAATAGTAGTCGGTGGTAAGTGAAATAGCATAATAGGATATCAGTCATGTACAAATAAAATACAATAAGCAAACTGGCAACCAGTACTGCAGCAACGATACAGACGTCTCTGTTCCAGCATCAGAAGAGTTCAGGTGAACTTGGCCATAAGGATGGCTTTTACCTCTTTCTTAAAAAGTGCCGTGGAGGGGATATGCCTAGTTTCAGGCGGGAGTGAGTATATAAATGAGTTTCATTGGGGTTCACTGTGTGCAGTTGTAGTTTGTGTGGAACTTCTGAAAATGTGGCATGAGTCCGGCCTTCCTTGGCATATGTTGGACCCCCGTCCCCTCCCGCCCACCCGATTTTAAATATTTGACCATATTCATTCTTTACTTCCAATAATATTCTATTTGTTATGTTATGTTATGTTATGTTAAATAATTTATACCGCGCACGTACACCGAAACGGTTTCTTGGCGCTCATAACAGACACAACAGCCAGGGCCAGGGGATCATACTGTTCCAGCTTTGAAAAGAAAAGTTTTTAAGGTTCTCCTAAATGACTCATAGGTGGGGCAGTGACGAAAAGAAGAGGGGAGGGAATTCCAAAAGATGGGGCCGAGAGAAGAAAAGCGCAGGCCACCATGCTTCTTCCGACGGATAGATGGGATGCAGAGAAGATTATCAGCAGATGATCTTAAATTACGGGTGGGAAGGTATCTCCTTAGTTTAGAAGACACAAATTCAGGGGCGCGGTCGTGAAGAGATTTGAAGACGGTGCATCCGAGTTTAAAGGAGCACCGTTGGGCCACTGGGAGCCAATGAAGGCTCCTCAGAAGGGGGGAAACATGCTGGTGTTTAGGTTGGTGGAACACCAAGCGGGCCGCCTGATTCTGGATTAACTGAAGTTTATGAAGCTGATAAGCAGGAATCCCCACATACAGGAGATTAGCAAAGTCAACCCTGGAGATGACCAAAGCCAGTAAAACTAAAATGAGTGCCTCTCTGGTAAGAAAATGACAGATCTTACGGATCCTGCGCAGTTGAAAAAAACAGGATGATGTCACAGCCGAGATCTGGGGTTTCATAGATAGGTCCTCAGAGATGACCACTCCAAGGCTTTTCACAGTGCTGACCGGGCAGGGAGGGGTACCAAGGGAAGGAGGCCAATAATTGTCATCCCAAGGATTAGTAGGGCCACCCACCAGGACAAGTTCTGTTTTTGACGGATTCCACTTGAGCTGGCTGTGAGCCATCCAGTCGGAGATCAACAACATTGTGGTTTGAAAATTAGAGCGGGAAGAGGGTAGAGTGTCCAAGGGAAAGACCAACTGAAGGTCATCAGCATAATTATAGATAGTGGCAGGGGAGTGACGAAGGGAAACCATAAGTGGTTGCATATATAAATTAAAAAGAAGGGGAGAAAGGGCAGAACCTTGAGGGACACCACAGGTGAGAGAGGAAAAAGGAGCAGTGAAAGTAGACAGGTGGACTGCCTGCGAGCGGCCTTGCAAGAAGGACCGCACCCAGTCCAGAGCGATGCCCTGGATGCCGGCGTTTCTGACACGGTCGATCAGGATAGTATGATCGACCGTGTCAAATGCCGCCGAGAGATCCAACAAAATCAGGGCTTGGGAGAGGTTGTCATCAGCACCCGCTCTGAGGGTGTCCATGACAGCCGCAATCACCATCTCGGTGGAGTGGAGAGGGCGAAAGCCAGCCTGCTGGGGATCTAGGAAAAGAGAAGTCTCCACGAACGAGCTCAGGCACCTGGTGACATAGGTCTCTAAGATCTTTCCCAGAAAAGGGAGGAGGGAGATGGGCCTGTAATTACTTAGCACAAGTGGATCTGCGCCGGGTTTCTTTAAAATGGGTAATACCACGGCCTGCTTAAAGGCCTCTGGGACAACTCCAGATGTTAAAGAGGAGTTGAGGAGGGCCAAAGCTGGACCGGGACAGGCCATGAAAATTTCCTTCAGGATATGAGGGGGGCAACAATCCCTAGGAGAGCCGGAACAGACCTTATGAAGAAGGTTGTGAAAATCAGAAATAGAGATAAGAGGAAAAGAGGAGAATTCCTGAGGGTTTGCAGGAGGAAGGGGAAAGGATTTAGAAGGGGAAGGTGGAGAAATGTTAGTTTTAATGATGGAAATTTTGTCTTGGAAGAAGGCATTGAGCTCATCACACAAAGCCTGGGTAGGTACCAATGGAAGAGTAATACGGTCAGGGAGGGAGAGCTCATTGACAATTGAAAAAATGTCTTTTGTTTTAGAGGCCGACTCCAAGATTTTTGTGGAGAAATAGAGAGTCTTTGCCTCAAGTATCGAAGATTTATATTTACTCAGTAAAGAGGTAAAATCTTTCTTGAGTGAAGGGTCGTACTTGTGGCGCCAGCGACGTTCAGCTTGGCGGAGGGCAAGTTTGTCAGATTTAAGCTGGTCATTAAACCAGCGCTGGGCATCGTGGGGGCGCTGGACTTTTATGGTCTTTAGGGGAGCTACAGAATCAGCTGCTTCCTTCAGCCAGTGCTCGAGAGAGGAGGCTTGGTGGGATACTGAATCAGAATCTGAAGGGGCTGAAGCAGCCAAGAGAGAGAGAAGTTTTGGCAGGTTGGCATTTTTCCAATTGCGGGCCCTAATGTTCGTTGGACGAGGAGGGCGGTGAAAACTGGGAAGATCAACTGAAAAAGAAATGATATAATGATCCGACCAGGTACATGGAGTAATCAAAGGAGGGTCGATATCAAGATTAACCGACCAAACCTGATCAAGTGTGTGTCCCTTACAGTGGGTAGGACTAGAGATCAGTTGCTGGCAGTTCAGACTGCTGAGGGTTTCAGTGAAACGTTCAGACAGTCGACTTTCTTGAGGGTCATTGGGCCAGTAATTAAAATCACCCAGGATAAGAATCCTAGAGTGAATAATGAGAAGCTGGGAAACCATGTCCCCGACTGACTGGGAGAAAGAAGGCATGTAGGAGGGAGGTCTGTACATGAGCACACAGGTAAGGGAAGTGGTAACAGAACGAAGCTGTATAACAAGAGACTCGGTATCAGGAATAGAAGTGCAATCTAAAATTGAAAAGACATATTCCTTACGAATAATAGCGGCAACTCCGCCACCGATTTGCCCCCTGGGACGGTCAACATGTAATATATAGTACCCGTTAGGGATGGCAGCTAAAATGTCAGGCACTGAGTCCTCGGTCAGCCAGGTCTCAGACAGGAACAGAATATCTGTATCAGTATCATCTAATAGACGATAAATGTCCAATTGGTGTCTCACCAGGGAACGCGTATTTAAATAACGAATGGATAAAGTGCAAGACACGGGGGTTGGAGGGGAGGAAATAAGGGATACAGAAGGTAATGTAGAACTAGGTAAAGGGGCGAGGGAAGTGCTCGAGACGCGAGCAATGCCACACGCCTGGGCCCTCCTAATGGCTTCAGGCGGCAAAGGGACATTGTGGTTGAGGGAGTATAGGTCCTGCGAAGAATATGAGACTTTTCCGGCAAAGTGTAAGGCCGCAGAGCGCGATCGGCCGCGGACGGGCGCAGACGGGCAGGACTTTGGCTTGACTTCGGCGCGACAACGGCGCTCCCGCTGCGCTCGTCCGCTGCGCTTCCGCCGCGCTCGTCCGCTGCGCTTCCGCCATACCGTCATATTATGGATGAGGGACGTAAAACCACTAGACCGCTGACCTGCGCTGAATGCGTCAGGGCGGAAGTGGATCAAAGAAGGAGGCGGGGAATGGCGCTCACCAGTTCGACCCTCCGCGCAAACGGCACTCAGCCGGGGCGGAACGGGGTCTGGAGCGGAGATAACAGGTAGGTTGCTCAAAGGAGCCAAGCAATTGCAAATAGCGATTGAAAATGACACAAGTTTTAAAAAAAACACATACACAAGATTAATTGCGGAGGAGCCGCGTTAAAAGCTAGTAATCAGCAGTAAATGAATAGCAACACATTGGCAGCCTGAATCGCCGCGTCTGTCAACTGTGTCCCGCGTTTGGCCCCATTAAATACTCGAGGTCCAAAACCACTAGACCGCTGACCTGCGCTGAATGCGTCAGGGCGGAAGTGGATCAAAGAAGGAGGCGGGGAATGGCGCTCACCAGTTCGACCCTCCGCGCAAACGGCACTCAGCCGGGGCGGAACGGGGTCTGGAGCGGAGATAACAGGTAGGTTGCTCAAAGGAGCCAAGCAATTGCAAATAGCGATTGAAAATGACACAAGTTTTAAAAAAAACACATACACAAGATTAATTGCGGAGGAGCCGCGTTAAAAGCTAGTAATCAGCAGTAAATGAATAGCAACACATTGGCAGCCTGAATCGCCGCGTCTGTCTATTTGTGGATTCTGATGTCAGAGTTAGTGAACTGGACTTCCCATTTCCTTGGCGATTGTCCAGCGTACGATAGTGGGTTAATCCTTTCATGAGCGTCTTCTGTTTTTCAAGAGCCTACTGACCTGGAATTACATGGCATGGATTTTGAGGAGCAGTCCAACACATTTAATTTGTGGAGCGCAGTAAGCATTTTTACATGAGGAAAAAACCATATACCTTGTTGTCATTTGACATGATCGTTGATCAGTTTCTGTAAGGGAAATTACAGACTGACACGTCTCCCTGTATGGTAAAGTCTTTAATCGTTTTGACCTAGATCAGGACCCATGTTCCATTATTTCAATATGCTTATTCAGTTGCTAAATATTGATATTTTGGCGAATAAAAGAAACATCCCTTTTAATATTGACCCATCTCGTTATAATCCGGGTTTGATGACTTGGTGGACTATTTCATCCACTTTAGCGTCTGCGTTTCACCTGAGTGCCACAGGTTCAACTCCTGGTTGCTCATCCATCAGTTCTAGTGTTGATAAAACGCGTACCACTGATTTGGGAATTCATAAACGTGCAACGATACCACAGGGGTGAACCCACACTGCACTTTACAAATGCACCTTATGCAATACTAAACCCTTCTTTGTAGGTTGATGGTGGATTCATAATCAAAACCCGTTTCAAGGATGAATGGATAGATGCCATTCAGGGTTGATCTAGCCTCTTGGGCAATCAGGCAGTGTCCGACGGGGTGGTCCGTGTGTGGGACGGTTTTCTGACTTTTTGTGTGCCTGTTTTATGTTCTGGTGGGCCGGGTTTTTACTGCCAATTCCCCTGATATTAAAACAAACATTGCCTGCAGCAAGCTCAAGTCCATAGTCTTCCGTGCCTTGGAAAATGCTTATATAGCGTATATAGTAGTTAAAAACTGCCCCAGTTGGCAGATATAGGCCACTTTTTAGAAATGTAATTAATTAATAGGGGGCACTTTTACTTTGGTGCCTAGTTGTCTGTCCCAGTCCTACCCTGATGCCATTACAGTGTAAGCAATGTGACATGGGGGAGTCTCTAACTGAAACAGTGTGTGATAGAGGACAAAGACAGAGGTCCTCGGACCCCCCCACTGCATGGGACAACACCTGGTGGCTAACGGCCCTCAGCAGCCCGCCCACCCACACGGACCACACACAGGAACCTCGGAATCGAACTCAACTCCTCCCTCTCCATGACCCGACAGGTCAACGCCGTCGCCTCCACCTGCTTCAACACCCTGTGCATCCTTCGCAATTCCTTCAAATGAATCCTCCCTGAATCAAGAAAGACTGTCACCCACGCACTCATAACCAGCAGACTGGACTATGAAAGCGCCCTCTATGACGGAATCAACAAGTCTCTGCTCTGCAAACTCCAGACCATACAGAACACCGCAGCCAGACTCGTCCTCGGCATCCCTCAACAGCAACACATCACCCAACACCTGCGAGACCTCCACTGGCTCCCCGTCGAGAAGAGAGTAACCTTCAAAACACTCACCCGCGCCTACAAATGCCTCCATAACACTGGACCCCAGTACGTCAAAGAGAGAATCTCCTTCCACGTACCCAAGAGAAACCTCCGATCCGCCGAACTCACCGATATCCCACGTATCCGCAGAGCCAGAGTTTACTCGTATGAACTGACCATACCTGACCAACAGGAATACCTTGGGTGCCTTTATTGGTCAATATCATCTCTGGTACAATGCAACAGTAAATGCAATTGGTTAGCTACCTCAGGCAAGTGTCAGTGTTCTCTGTATATCCTCTCTCATGACGTATTACATTGACAGTGATATGTGCAGACCCTTGCGCCAAGTCCACACTCTACAAATATGTATCTTGGTGTCTTAAACGAGTTAAGTCCGTCCCACAAGAGGCACCTGGATAGAAAAGAGGAAGAGAGCTTGAGGCTGCTTGAAAGGAAGAGATAGGAGTGAGGGGGCCGGGCATAATGTGGCTCTGAGTGCCAACTGCATCCCCTGCTTTCTTTGAAAAGTGAAAAACACAGAGGGAGCTAGTGAAAGGTATAAAAGATGCGCCTTCCTACCTACTGTGTAGCCTTGGAATGTGTCCTGTATGTGCATGTAACTTGCATGATCGAGGTGACTATTAGCAGCGATACTACGTGTCTCTCGGACCTCTGCTCGCCGTCCTTTTTCCCCAGCACCTCCCCCCGCTACCTGCCATGGGCGGAAATCTGAGGGATAGCTCCGGGTGCCAGAAGCTCTAGCTACGCCTCTGAGTGGACCAGGAACTGGGAAGGGGTTCGGGGAAATTTTTTGTATTTGTATTAAAGTTTATAACGTTTAGTTTACACGATATTCATTGGTCCGCTAGGACTCTGCTACCTCGCTATTTTATTCGCGTGTATATCTCGTTTTTTCTACTCCTTAACTAATATATCACTATCAGGATATGTATTCTTGGATATTACTGTCCACATTATCATTTACATTTTGGAACTAATGTATGCACTCATGTTATATATTTTTCTTTCATTCTTAGCGCCCAATTGCTATGGAACAGCACCGCATTTATTATCCTATTTGAAAACTCAATAAAATTGTGTTAAAAAAGATGCATTCGATAAACTCTGGTTTTCAAGTGTTGTACTTAAAAATGTATTTAGAAAAAAACTAAGTATTCTACATGTTTACACAAAGCAATACACATGTATAGGTACATATAAACGTATATAATACTCTTTGTCCAAACCAAACGTATCATCACCTGCAATTTGCCAGTTATCGATATGTAATGTCCATCCAGACCTCGGTATTTCTTTGCTGGATGGTGCCCTCTTCTTATTTATTTATTTATTTAAGAAGCTTGTAAAGCGCACGGCTACCCCCAGAAGGGGGTGTCCCGGCGCTGTAGATTACTGATCATTAGAAGAACTATATTAAGCAGTAGTGAACAGCCAAGTCTTGAGTTTGCGACGGAACACTAGTTCCGACTCACAGAACCTTAGATCTAAAGGAAGAGTGTTCCACAGCTTGGCAGCAACTACTCCAAACGTTCTTCCCCCACACCTGGAGCGGCGGAATCTCGGTACCACTAAGAGACGCAAGCTGTTGGATCTCAAAGGTCTAGATGATAAGGATAATTTGAGTCTTTTTCTCAAATAGACCGGGCCCAAGTCATTAATGGCACGGAAAGCAAGGGTCAAGACTTTGAACTGTATGCGGCAGGAGATAGGTAACCAGTGTAGTTCTTTCCGATATGCTGCTACAGACCGACGAAGAGGGATATTTCCGATGAGTCTTGCCGCTGCATTTTGAACTACTTGTAACCTTTCAATGAGGTACAAGGGGGCACCGGCATAAAGACTATTTGAATAGTCAAGGTGTGACGTAATCAGAGCATGGACAATAGTTTTACGTGAATCCAAAGGAAGGTACGGACAGATCTTCTTGATCATGCGGAGTTTGCCAAAGCAAGCAGATGTAACCTTATTAATCTGGGCTTTGAGAGACATAGCATTATCAAATTGAAAGCCCAGATTACGGGCCGCCTGAACAGGGGTCGGGGGGGGATTCAAAATAGTAGGCCACCAAAGGGTCGCAGAGAGAGTAGTTTTTTGATTAAAAAACAGGACCTCCGTTTTATCCGTGTTCAAAACCAGGTGGTTAGAGGCCATCCAGGAACAGATGTTGCTAAGGCAGTTGCGGAAGTGTGAATGTACATTTAGCAAGCTAACACCATTGGAATCTGGATCTTTTAGGGTTAATGCTAGCGTTAATGCAAAATGAATAGTTAACTGCAGGTCAGCCACCTACTAGCTCTACTTGATTTTTTTCGATTTTTTTATGTAAATTAATTTTTCTGCATCAAACATAAAGACCACTTTACATGAGTTGGAACACGTGCTTGTACCTCAGTCTTCAATGACCATTAACCCAACCTCCATAAATCAACAAATGTAAAAGGAACCCCCCACAAATGCTTGCAACCAGCTTGTTATCCTAGCCCCCAACTCTTCATACACCTCTGCTGAGAGGAGTAGAGAAGATCATCTCTATTTCTTATTTTTGCATCCCGGCAGTAGAAACTATTCATTACTTTCATCACATTTTAATCCATTTGATAGACCCCCTGCTCCCATTCTGTACCGGCTTGTCACTCCTATATGTGTCTTAGACATGTAGATCAACAGTGCTTGCCACACCTCCACAGATGTTTCCTCCTAGCTTGACATATGACCTATGTGACACAGTTGTATATACATTATATTCAAAGGTGACAGCTTGCTCCTGGCATTGAAAGTCTAGTGGACAGAAACAGCTGGTATACCAGCGTGTATGTTTAAGACCTCATCTCCTCCTAGAGCAATGGCTTTAGATCTATTACATCTCGGCAGTGATCCCCTGGTATCAGAATACTCCTAATCTTTTTTGAGTGTGGCCAGGACCTCACCCTGGAGTTGAGGACCTAAGCATCATATAAGAAAATCTTTTCCCTGCTCCTACATCCTGTCCCAACATCACCATATGTGCTTCTGGTACATTACTTTCAACATATCTAACGCTAAGTACCATCCCGTCATGACTTTTTATGTTGGTTCTATATGTTGCACAATAAATCCATGTTGACCCACCTTATAATTAAGACCTTTCCTCTATAGTGATTTGTCTTCATAGTCACTACAGTGAGTAACTTGAACTTTTTCAGGGATAAATCTGGTAAGGTAGCTCTTGAGTATTCAGACTACAGTATTAAATTCAGACATAAACTTTCAAGATCACTAAATTGAATACAAAAAATTAAACGCCAAACATACCATACCAAAACTGAGGGGCAAATTCAAAGAGATAAAAGTGATCATGCAAGATAATGTCCAATCCTTTATTAGCATTTGTATAGAGCAGTATGCACGTTGTGCTGCTGGGCAAGAGAGAGTATATACTAGGGTGCATTATGGACAAAATTAGAACAGAAGAGAGTGGGGAACTCCTCCTCGCTGAGTCCCACGTTATTCAATCTTTACGTGAGACCGCTGGCTGAGGTAGTCAGGCAATGGGGTATGACCATGGTGTCATACGCCGATGACACCCAGCTAGCGGTTACGATCAGCGGGGATGCGGAAGTGGATGCCCCCAGATTCCAACAAGGACTTCGGGCGGTCGCCGGCTGGATGACGGCTAACTGTCTCCAGCTAAACGCTAGTAAAACCGAGGTGATGATTTTTGGCAAACGGGCGGAACTCTGGGGGGACAGGTGGTGGCCATCAGATCTCGGCCCCACTCCAACCCCGGTCTTTGAGCTTAAAAATCTTGGGGTTTGGCTGGACCCCACCCTCTCCTTCGTATGTCATACCAAACGTACGGCGGCCTGTTGTTTCGGCATCTTGCGGGGACTTCGTCCCGTACTTAAGTTCTTCGATGCCACCACGAGACAACTCGTGATCCAAGCCACAGTGATCTCCAGGCTGGATTACGCTAGTTCCCTCTTAGTGGGCCTGAACCAAGCGGAAATCGGTCGCCTTCAGCGTGTTCAGAACGCGGCAGCACGAGCGGTGGTGGGATTACCTAGATTCTGTCCCACCACTAATGCTCTTCGTTCGCTGCATTGGCTACCGATGGCACAGAGAATCCGTTTTAAAGTCCTCTGTGTCGCTTATAAAATTCTTAAGGGATCCCCGGCCGCGATCTTGTCCAAGCTCATGTCTCACTATGTCCCCGCTCGGTCTTTAAGATCTTCTGACCTTGAACTTGCTGTCGTCCCTCGTTTTAGGCTTTGCAGGGCTGGTGGACGATCTTTCCAAGTCCGCGCTGCTCTGCTCTGGAATACCCTGCCCCCGGCGATCCGCGCTCTTGGGGACTGTTTCTGTTTCCCTAGTGCTCTTTCTTTGTTCTGTGCTGTTTAGTTGTGTTATGTTGCTACCTTGTCGGGCGCCAGGACGCTCCTTCGCTGGAGCATCTGTGCGCCTAATAAATTCACATAACGTAACATAACATAACATAACTGGAAATTGAAATGTCGACTGCTGGCTGTTTTTCGCTGTTACCAGATAACATACTCTCATACTGGTTCAGTGTTTTGTTTTGATGGGTTTTGACAAAGGTTGCGCCTCTAAATTGTCTACCTCACTAGAAAAGGTGTGAAACTGCTTGCTAGACGCTGGCACAGTGACAGAGGCTTCAGCTGTACTACTTCCTAAACAGTGGTAAGGTCAGTTTGTATGTGAATCGTACAAACCTTTAGCGCTACTATACATGGAGTTTAAGATTTATGCTAAGATCCTGAGATTAGGCAATATTGGGCAGCAAAAAAATAATTCTAATCCATCCATGTTCATTTAATGTAGATGAAAATTACGTAACACTTGCGAGGTCTGTGCTTCAGTTCAATGTGCCAATTTTGGCAAAACTGTCTTTGTAAGGTCTCACTCTGGCCTAGTTTTATCATGTTCCCTATGACCAATTAGAAGGTCCTCAAAACATGTGGATGATCTCCATTTCAATGTGATTGTATATTATTGCAAAGGTAGGATATTTTATTTCTTTAAATGTTCACAATGGTCACGGAGGTCATAACATAAGAATAAGTCATTGAGAGAAAGTGAAAGCTGTACAAAAATAAACTATAGTTCTTTCGCAAATTATATCACCGTCTTATTGACAGAACCCAGAAACTCCTTTTCAGTGGCTATGTTTGGGATCGAAGAGTTTTGTAGGGTTCAAAATTAACCAGGGCAATTAATCTGTGTGGCAGATTCTGAAAAGTTTTTGACAATACTTATGTTGAAGCAGCCCACTCCAATATGTCTTGCCCTGTGTGAAATACATAGAGGCCAGCCTCTCCTAAAATTGCATACGTCCATGCAAGGAGAATTTGATAAACAAATAAGGACATAAAAATTATATTGAAACTAGAGGTCGTTATGGCTTTTGGATTGGCTGTATTTCCTCTTTAAAGATGCCCTTTGTTCCCAAGCTTTTCTACTAAGTGCTTTCATTGACAGTTTTAATACAAATGTTATCCTGACCAAGCACACACCGGATGTTTCAATTGACTAGTGCTAACAAGAACATCTAGTTCATGGAGGGTTAATTGCGTTGGACTTAATGAGATACTTCGTGCCTGCTCAGCTGAAAGGCACAAGCAGATGGAAGATGCTTGAAAATCCACACTTCTCCCCAATTGTTATATGTGGCTGATTGCCTTGTGGAGTCAAAGTTGGAGGGTGCTCTGAAATTAGACTTCAATAGTGGTGAGGCCCTTAGACTAGGGCTTAATTTACTAAAACATGAAACAATTAAAAAGCCCGGACAAGAACTAATGCTAGTCTGTAAGTTTCTAGGCAAAAAGTGAGAAAAACTGGTGCTTACCAATTGCAAGTTTTGAGATTGAAAAGACTCACAAGAGCTCCTAAATAAAGTGGACCAAATTTTCCTGAATTTCGACAACTCCTTTAGGGTAGAGCTCAAACACAGGATCCTACAGGAGAAACTTAACTATGCACCTCTCGCTGAATTTGCACCTATAACCCCCAACCTAGTTGCTAAACTACCCAATATCTCCAAATATGGCTCACCACAAGATACTTGCCCTCCCAGCATACTCAAGCTTGTCATAGGTCATAGCAACCAGCCTCACATACATCTTCAACACTGTTCTCCACAGGAGTCTTTCCATCCATCCCCCTAATAAAGAAACCTAGCCTGAACCCGGCCCACCCCACAACCTACTGCCCCATTTCCTGTCTTTCCCGCACGGCAAAAATCGTGGAGAAAATAGCGAATAAGCAGTTGGCCCAATTCATCCACAATAACAATCTGCTTGATCCAACTCAGTTTAATTTTAGACCGGGGCATAGTATGGTAACAGCTCTAATTAAAGCCACAGAGGACGTAAGGGCTACACTAGATAAAGGAGGCTCTGCAGCCTTTATCCTCCTTGACCTGTCTGCAGCCTTTGATACATTTGATCAGAAGATCCTGATCAACCGTTTAGCAGCACTAGGTGTTAAGGACATTGCGCTGTCCCTCCTGACCTCTTTCCTGTGTAATAGGAAACAGTTGGTGGCCCTGGGCTCCTATAAGTCCTCACCTTTGTGGAAGAGGGGCGGCGCAGTGGCCAGGGTGCCTGACTCCGGACTACAGGGTTCACAGTTTGATCCCCAGTGCCGTCGGCAGGTTAGCCCAGTACCATGTGACTCTGGGCAATAGCTCACTTAATCTTCCCGACAGCGCCCAGCGCCGGGACACCACTTCGGAGGTAGCTGTGCGCTTTACAAATACTGGTATTTTATTTTAATTTTTTTCACTCCCTTGCGGGTTCCCCCAGGGATTCTTGCTTAGCCCTACACTTTTTAACATCTACGTTTCTGAATTAGTCACTCTTATCAAAAGCTATGACTTTTCACTTACATCATACACTGATGACACTCAATTGTGTCAGCCTTCAGCGACAATCCCAAAATCTCTACACACTTCTAATAAGGTATGAGAGTAATCAGCTCATGGATGGGTGGCCACTGTCTGATGCTGAACTCAGGCTAAACAGAGGTGATAATATTTGGCAAGTTTTGTCCGGCCTGGTCTCACTCATGGTGGCGGGCTAGCTAGGCCCCCCCCCATTCCAGTAACCAAGCCAAGAACTTGGGTATACTAATTGATACAGCCTCAACTATGGTACTCCGGTATCCGTTGCAGTCTCTTCATCCTCTTACTGCCTCAGAATGACCAAAACAATCCGCCCCTACATTCATGCAGATAGCCAAAATACAGTTATCACCACTCTGGTACTATCCAACTAGACTATTTTAAAGGACTCTACATTAACATTCAGGAAAAGCAGACTAATAGACTCCAGATGGTACAAAACGCTGCAACTAGAATACTAGGATTGCTAAATTCCATTCAGATTCTCAAAGTAGGTCGTGTGTCAGGTTAAAGGCCAGGTATTGGTCGATGATAATTCTTTTTAGCCTGGACGTGAAAAAAAGAATGCAGGACGAACAAGGGGTAAAAAAACGAATTTACTTCTTGATCTGGCCCAGAAAGGAGAGACAACAGTGCGGGAAATCTGTATTAGAATTGTGGTAGAGTTTTTGTTCACTAAATTAGGCATTTTCAGAGGCTGTTCAGCCATAAGGTTTACTCAGCTAAAGAGAGGAAGCAGGCGTATTCTGTGTAAATATGAATTCTCGTGCATTTGTGTTTCTCTTTCTTCAAATACATATGCTGTCATAAAACTGTAAAAAAAAAAGAACTCAATAGGAAGAATTAACAAAAATAGAGTTTTTTAGATAACCTGTTTTGTATGTTTATGCAAAATTGAGGCCCTCACTGGGCCTTGAGTTGCACTTTATAAGAAACCTGATTTAATTGATTGAAAATTGAAGAGTGATAGGAAAAATATATAAAAGTCTACAAGTTAAGCATCATTAGCGTTAAGGAGCCCAATCATTTAAATGTCGATATCCTAACCTCCTTAATGCAGTGGATACTTAGTTATTTTTGTGTACTCGCTGTTGCAAACGTTTTGAATACCTTCACACTCCTTTTCCTGACAAAGGTTTCTATTATTGTTACTAAGTGGGCGGATCACCATTTAAAGGTGCTTATATAGAATAGCTTTGTTGATGTTATGAATGATACATGCGATCTCATCTTAGCATGTTTAGGTTCAGTCCACCTGGGCAAAAATAAGTAGTATGACATGCATAGTTTTTTTTTAGAGTTTCTCCCTTTACAGAAAAATAAAGCATGGTGAGCAACTGATTAGTTGGAATATGTAATTGTAACCTGTTTATTTCTTTCATACAGAGACATCAATCCCCACATTCCTCAGTACATTTCCTCTGTCCCGTGGTATATCGATCCTTCAAAAAGACCAACCTTGAAGCACCAGAGACCGCAAGAAGAGAGGCAGAGGGAGTTCACCTATTTAGGGGAATGGTATAAGAGAGGGGTCCAAGAGGTAATGCCACTTTCATTTCACGTACACACCAACAGCGTGCCCTTAAACAAATACAGAGAATGCCACACATTTTTGTTTCTCATTGTAGTGCATAGTGTCTGATTTCAGCAGCCTGAGGAAAAGTGATGTTTAGAAGTTAAAATTGTGGCTGTTCCACTATGGCAAACAATTACCAAATGTTTTGCAAGTTAAAAGGTCCTCTTGAAAATGTTGACTGGCTATGAGGAAGCCTTAGATCCTGTGTTTTGCAAAATGTTTATTGCGATGAGGAGTTTATTAAAGTATAATTTGTAACCTGGAGAAGGGAGCATCAAGTGATTTTAATTTAGTGTAGTTATAAGCGATCCCTACTTTGTCTTTTACGAAGTAGGTCTCATACCTGTAACTCGGTAAGATTGAATGAAATATTATTGCTCCACTCACTGGTTTGTTTATGCAATAAATAGTCCATATATTTATATCTAGATATACCCATATATATCAGTCTCTATCCATACCTTCTGCGGTGCTGCAATGGGATAGCTGTTTAAGTAGCTTCTTAGGTTTAATGTTATTTAGCTTTCATTGTTAGCCCTTAACATTGACCAGTGTTTAAACATAATTTGTGTGCAGCTGGTCAGCTTAATAAGCATTTTCTTAATGAAGTTAGTTGAGCATCCAATATCCAAAATATCTTATTTTGGTTCAACTATTACAAATATTTCATGAACAATGTTTTTTCATCTCATTCACCTCTAGGATAGTGAACATCTGGTATTTTTTTTTAACATCCTAATAATCAAATGTACAATTTTTTTTCGGCAGGCTGCCATCCCAACAAAATACCGTGAAGGTGCATGTCAAAACTGCGGAGCTATGACGCACAAAAAGAAAGACTGCTTTGAGGTAAGCTTCTGAGGGTAGATTAAAGGAGGGATTTGTTTCAACTATGCTTAATTTCATCTCCACCCTTCATAACTTTCTTTCCAAGGTATTGATATAAAAGATGTTTGGGCAACTGTATCCCTTGTTGAGCAAAGTAGCCAGTCATTTCTGCACCCTTCCTCGTAAAATGGTTAAAGCTTGAGAAATGATAGAGATTTTACATCTTATACATTACTATTCTCTTGTTGGGGAGGTTGCATTTTTTACATTACCATTCTCTTGTCAAGAAAGTGAGAGACTGGCACCAGGTTCTATGGGTCTGTGTTGGTGGCCTCAGCAAACCGGGTAAAAACCTTAAATCATGAAACTAAGAGATAAAAATCAGGGAACACAAAAGAGGGATTTTGTTTGTTTCTTTTTCATACACAAGTCCCATTTTTAGGTCTCGCCTATCGATGCAGCGCATGCGCTGCTCGACTTGGTGAGACCAATTGTTGTCAGTTTGGTGGGCGAAGGGGGACAGGAGATGTGCACGCGCCCGGACAGGCGATGTGCACATCTCCTCATGTACGGCTCGCGGCTTCACAGCAGATCGTAACCTGCAGCGTACACGCCCAGACAGGAGATGTGCACGCCTATGGTCCGCTGCTTCATCGCTCGTACGCATACAGCGGTGTTAACATCGTGCTCTGTGAAGTCTTTCAGCCACCCTCTCACCGGTCCTTGTTGTCCTGTGCAAGGGACGCTCTATGTGTGACAGGCAGTCTCAGCTGTGGACCCTGTGATGGGAGAGTTCTGTCACAGCCGGCCTCTTCACATCCATCCTCAATCATCAGAAACACATTACATTCACTACAACATACTATAAATGATGAACTAAGACTTAACATCTAGCAAGGGGGTTAAAAGCGTCAGCCATGTTTTAATATGTATCTATCATTAAAATCTAGTTATGTGACTCAGAAACGCCTTTAAGATTATTAATTACACCTTGCCGTCGGAAGAAGTGGCGCCTAAATCAGCCCTTGATTACTCTGAAGAGAGGAAGTGAAGGGATGTTTGGATCGGAATGCTATTTAAATGCTCCGCCACAAAACCAATTTGTGTGGTCAGTTCGAGAGGCGTCGCTCCTCCAGGTCCAGGCGTCTGTTTGAAGGTGACTTTTGTCACTGATGCTCTCTGGGTGCCCGCTGAGGCCACCGGGTTATAACTTGCACCATCACTAGGACCCGAGTAACTCCTCAACTAGACCTCGGCCATTCATAATCTTAATGAGTCAAGCCACCTCAGAGTTTGATACTAAAGCCATTGCTCACAAATGCTGGCTGTGTAAAGTTCGGTGTTAGGGACAGCAAAACGCTTGCGTGTTTTATGGAGATATAAAGTAAGGGATTGTTTTTCACAAGAAAAAATGTATTCGTGGAGAAGGGAAGTAAAAACATAAGTGCATTGTTACCTTTAACATAAACCTAGTCCATCAAATTTTTATACAACGCATGCAGCTGCACCCAGTGACTCGCTAAGTAATAAACATGCTGTACAAATTTCTACAGAAAAAGACGCAAAACGGACTACTTTGTTTTATTATGGTGAGGCGGGCAAATCCTTACCAAGTGCATTAATATTTGGCTTTGGAGTGGTGCACTACCCAGGTGGGCAGTTCAATACGTATGTTCACTTGTAGAGTTGTATCAAAAATCAATTCTTTATTTTCAAAGTCATCCGACAAAACAAAGTGGTGCGGGACAGCTCAGTTGTGCCCGTCTTAGTTGATACAACCAAGCGTCAGTTCCGCATGTTGCCAGTAGTCGCAGAACGAGTGTCTCCTCCTTGATAAGGGCCAAGATCCGTTGTTCTGAGAAAGCAGTACGCCTGGGTGTGTCCCGATCCGGTCAGAGGCAAGTGCAGGAGTTGTATGTGCACACCAACCCGAACTATTTTTGGATTTACCATACAGGGAATATAGCAGGGAAGTGCGGCTATCCCGGTCTGCCGTTCCTCGCATTGTTCCATTAATATTTGTCTGTTTACATCATGTATTATGTAATTTTAAAAGAATTACTTAAAGGCGTTTTTGTGCAATGGAAGGCAACTCTCAACAGCATACCACATCATTGTACTCCACCACATACCACCCCACAACAGAAAATACAATTCCACATAATAACACTCCAAAACACACAATCCCACTCCACATACTTCCAGTACATTCAATACCATGTAAATCCACAACACACCATGCCACATAATTCCAATCCACAAATCCACTTCGCACCACACAATTCCACACCACACAATTACACAACTAACTAATCCAAGCCAACCCACATAATTCTACAACACACCACATACATACACTCCATAGCACATAAGTAAAAGAAATGCCATTTACAATGCCAATAGACCCAACAAAAACCTATTACATAACTAAAAATCATTGCCATTTAGAGTGCCAATAGCTCAACAAATGCGAGACCTATTGCATTTCCAGTGCGTGTTTACTATAGTTGCATCGGGGTTGCTGTATCATATGAGACAATGCTTTTTTATTAGCACTACAAAAGAATCACATCCTTAAAATACTTATATATTTATGTGCGTATTGCCCAGGAAGAAGAGTCATGAGGACTCGAAACGCGTCGGCACAAGATGTTGGTTGTTACTGAACCTGCCTGCAGCCTTCATGAATAAAAGCACGTTACTCTATCTACCTGTGTGAGGCTCTTCCAAGCTTTGGAGAACTTGTGTGATTTGATATTAGCGGCCGGTCCAGGTCGCGGAGGAAGCCCAGCTGTAATGCAGCAATGATCGCGCCACCTGGTGTGATCAGCACAGAAGGTAGTGCCACGAAGGATTCAAGGTGCGGCAGTTGGAGGCATCAACTACCTCTCCCCACTGTGGTTTTATTTTTTGCACGATGCTTCAAGACGGACTCACTTGAGTAGAAGCAGCAACCACAAGTACCATAATACTTTGCAACCGGTAACACCCACTGAGGCGGGGACTATCAGAATAAAAATGGTTGCTGAAATCGGTCTTTTGCATACGTGCCATTGCCCAGGAAGAAGAGTCATGAGGACTCGAAACGCGTCGGCACAAGATGTTGGTTGTTACTGAAACTGCCTGCAGCCTTCATGAATAAAAGCACGTTACTCTATCTACCTGTGTGAGGCTCTTCCAAGCTTTGGCGAACTTGTGTGAATATATATATATATATATATATATATATATATATATATATACACACACATATATACATTTTACCAATTACATCTGGTGTCGGCGCGCCTCTCTGAAAAGAAGGGAAGCATGTTGTGGATTTAAATGCGGATGGCTCCGGTGCCGCTGCGCTGGCCCGCCCTGCAGGGTCTGAGGTTCACTGATCGGAGCACTTTCTGTGGTATTAATTTTGCTGTGAGCCAGGCCCGCCTTGCAAACCAAGTGTTAAAAGACGGATAAGCAACCAAGATGAAAAACGAAGGTGAGCAGGCAAGGGTTGTGAGATGGAATTTCCACTTGCTGATGAAAGTTGTGTAATATGCTTAGCACGAGTAGCCATGGACAATTAACAGGCTTTAAAAGGAAGTTTGCATCTACAAACAATCTTCTTTTTTTAAACATGGAGTAGCAACGGAGCAAGGAGTGTCAATAAAGTTTTGCCAGGCTACGTTTAAAGGAAAAAAAAAAAACGAATTCACCTGTTTGTAGTTCATTCTGCAAAAAGACATAAAGGCAGTGGTGAATATCACGCAGTGTGTCACAAGCAGAAACTTTTCCACCCGTGATCAAGCCTTGAAAGAGGAGAAACGCGTTGGGTTTACATGACCTGTTGGGCTTCGTGTATGAAATAAAAGCATTTTACCAATTACATCTGGTGTCGGCGCGCCTCTCTGAAAAGAAGGGAAGCATGTTGTGGATTTAAATGCGGATGGCTCCGGTGCCGCTGCGCTGGCCCGCCCTGCAGGGTCTGAGGTTCACTGATCGGAGCACTTTCTGTGGTATTAATTTTGCTGTGAGCCCGGCCCGCCTTGCAAACCAAGTGTTAAAAGACGGATAAGCAACCAAGATGAAAAACGAAGGTGAGCAGGCAAGGGTTGTGAGATGGAATTTCCACTTGCCGATGAAAGTTGTGTAATATGCTTAGCACGAGTAGCCATGGACAATTAACAGGCTTTAAAAGGAACTTTGCATCTACAAACAATCTTCTTTTTTTAAACATGGAGTAGCAACGGAGCAAGGAGTGTCAATAAAGTTTTGCCAGGCTACGTTTAAAGGAAAGAAAAAAACGAACTCACCTGTTTGTAGTTCATTCTGCAAAAAGACATAAAGGCAGTGGTGAATATCACGCAGTGTGTCACAAGCAGAAACTTTTCCACCCGTGATCAAGCCTTGAAAGAGGAGAAACGCGTTGGGTTTACATGACCTGTTGGGCTTTGTGTATGAAATAAAAGCATTTTACCAATTACATCTGGTGTCGGTGCGCCTCTCTGAAAAGAAGGGAAGCATGTTGTGGATTTAAATGCGGATGGCTCCGGTGCCGCTGCGCTGGCCCGCCCTGCAGGGTCTGAGGTTCACTGATCGGAGCACTTTCTGTGGTATTAATTTTGCTGTGAGCCCGGCCCGCCTTGCAAACCAAGTGTTAAAAGACGGATAAGCAACCAAGATGAAAAACGAAGGTGAGCAGGCAAGGGTTGTGAGATGGAATTTCCACTTGCTGATGAAAGTTGTGTAATATGCTTAGCACGAGTAGCCATGGACAATTAACAGGCTTTAAAAGGAACTTTGCATCTACAAACAATCTTCTTTTTTTAAACATGGAGTAGCAACGGAGCAAGGAGTGTCAATGTTTTGCCAGGCTACGTTTAAAGGAAAGAAAAAAACGAACTCACCTGTTTGTAGTTCATTCTGCAAAAAGACATAAAGGCAGTGGTGAATATCACGCAGTGTGTCACAAGCAGAAACTTTTCCACCCTTGATCAAGCCTTGAAAGAGGAGAAACGCGTTGGGTTTACATGACCTGTTGGGCTTAGTGTATGAAATAAACGCATTTTACCAATTACATCTGGTGTCGGCGCGCCTCTCTGAAAAGAAGGGAAGCATGTTGTGGATATATATATATATATATATATATATATATATATATATATATATATATATATATATATATATATATATATATATATATATATATATATATATATATATATATACATATACATATACATATACACACACACACACACACACACACACACCCCCCCCCCCCCCCAACAGAGTGTAGCCTCAAGCAGATAATTTGTTCACCTTCTTTTATTAATGACAACTCGCTGGCAGACACTCCAACAAGGTGAGGGCATCAGCATATTTCCATTTGCCAGACGCGTTTCAGGATTCCTTATCCCTTCTTCAGTGGCGGGAAAAGGAAGCAACGTTGCTCGTGCACCTTATGTAATCCACAACCTGCCTCAGTGGGCGTGGCCACGCTGCAGCCTTCTGGTTGATGTAGTGCTTATTATACATAATGTTTGTGTGTGTGTGTATCTGAAAGAGACACGCTAGTGATAAATTCCTTACCTTAGAATATCCCCAGGCGATGGACTGGATCCGGAAAGTTTTCGATAGGCGTCATCGTACGGCTCCGCGTGCGTCGTTGGCGTATTCACCGAGATGACGTCACTGGAGCTACTTAGATGCGCCCACGCACGCTGACGTCAGTTCTTTCTTTTTCTGCGCCAGCAAGCACAGATCCAGAGAGAGCGGTACCCCGTCACTTGTTGACTAAAGTATTTGTTTGATATAAGTTGTAAGTAAACGTACTCCTGGTGCATAGGGATGCCCGGTTTCAAACTTTACGAGTCCTGTCTGCGCACGATGTCGCTGACGGACCCGCACTGTGAGTCTCTTCTGCCTGGAGCGTGACCACGACACTGAGTCGTGTTCCCACTGCCAGGCCATGGGCCGAAAACTTTGCGGGAGCGGTCCTGAAAGCGGCTGGAGGACCGGAAATCGGCCCCACGTCGTTCCAGGCCCCGGTCCCATGGGAGATCAAGGGCCCAGTCGCAGAGCAAGCGCCGTCATTCGAAGTCTTCGCACTCTGAGTCAGGTAAGGCGAAGCACAAAAGTCGAAGAATCGTCGCCGCTCTTCGTCCTCCCCTCGCGGGACATGGCTGAGGGGGCAGGTGGCACCGCCCCTGCGGCTCCAACGGAGCCTGAACAGGTACCCTTGGCTTACCCACCTTTTCCGTGTCCATCGGCGACTCCAGCCAAATTGCAAGAGTTTGTATCTGCAATGACACGTATCTTCGCCCGTGCGGCCGAGTCAGATCGCCTTCGGGCCCCGCGAGCCCCACTGTTTTGTGTTTCTCGACGTCCCCGGCCCCAACGTCGTCGACGTCCAGAGGCCTCCATAGCTCCGGCCGGGGCTTCCCGTTCTTGCCGGTGGACCCTGTATGGCCCCCACCGACATCGACGTCGCCGACAGCAGCCGGCGCCGGCATCGACTTCTTTTCCGACGCCCAACCGGTGCCGGAGGGATGTCTTCCGACGCCGATCCTGGCACCAATGGAGGACTTGTACCCTTTTCTTCACCCACGTCCTCATCCACTTGTGGAGGAAGGGGAGGACTGGGAATGGTTTGAAGACCCTCTTGCAGCATAGTGCGAGTCCGTCCCCGACTGGGATGAGGAGGCCGGTGGCCTGGATTACACTCCGGTGCCTGGTTCACCTTCCCCTTCAGCTACTATGGAGGAGAGTGGTTCCTTTTCCACGGTGCTACTCGGTGCCACGCCGAGGCTCTTGGCCTTGAGCTCCCTACAGTGGCTGTCAGGACAAACCTACTGACTGAAGTGCTTCGGCCAGCCTCTTCTTCTACAGAACCGCTGTTGCCGTTTAATGGTGAACTTACTGATGTGCTTCTGGGCACTTGGTCCCGGCCCAACACAGGGGAGTGGGCCAACGCCATCGCCCGGCCCCGGGCGACCCTGCCTTCCTCACCCAGCACCCTACACCTGAGAGTTTGGTGGTTCAGGCCTCGACGTCCCCGAGTGCGTTTCCCTCTGTTCCACCAGGCAAGGAGTCCAAAAAATTGGAGCAGTTTGGCAAGAAGATTTATTCTTCCGCAAGTTCTTGACTTCGGTCTGTGAACACTGCCTGTCTCTTGGGCCACTATCCCCACTCTGTATGGGATGCGTTTAAGCAGGTGCTGCTTCAGTGTCCGGAGAAGGCCCAGACTGTTCTCTCCCGGAGCGGTTCTGGACATGGCGCAATTTCGGGTTTATCCTCCCGAACAGCGAGTCCAGGACATTCGGCTATGATTCCGATCTTTCAGCCCTCGTCCTGGGTTTCGGTCAAGAATACCTTGAGGCTGCTGGGACTCATGGCCTCCTGCATCCTGCTGACCAACCATGCCAGGTGGCACATGCAGGCTCTGCAGTGGGACCTAAAGTTTCAGTGGGTGCCGCATCAGGGAAACCTGTCCGACTCCGTCCAGATCCAGATCTCGGAGGGCACGGCACTACAATTGCAGTGGTAGCTCACGAATCGGCATTGGGTCAGCGGCATATCCCTCTCCCTTCCCCAACCGCAGCACACATGACGGACGGGTCCCTCCTGGGATGGGGCGACCACATGGGAGAGGCGGAGATCAGAGGCCTCTGGTCTCCGGTGGAGTCCCGGCTCCATATCAGCCTTCTGGAGCTTTGGGAAATCCTTCTTGCACTGAAGGCATTCCTTCCCTCTGTCAGGGGGAAGGTAGTGCAGGTGTTCACAGACAGCACCACCGCCATGTGGTATTGCAACAAACAGGGTGGGGTGGGGTTGTGGACCCTATGTCAGGAGGCACTGCGCCTCTGGACATGGCTGGAACGTCACAGCATTTCCTTGACGGTTTAACACCTGGCGGGTTCCTTGAATGCCAGTGCAGATGAACTCAGCTGCTGGTATTTGATGGCTCACGAATGGCACCTTTATTCGGAGGTGGCGCAAGGTCTCTTTCAACAGTGGGGAGAGCCTTGGTTAGATCTATTCGCCACCCAAGAGAACACGCAATGTCATCAGTTCTGCTCATTGGAATTTCCAAGGCGGCACTCGCTCGGCGACGCTTTTTGACGCGAGTGGAGTTGCTGTCTGTTTTACGCCTTTCCGCCTATACCACGTCTATCCAGAGTGCTGAAGAAGATAAGGCGCGACCAGGCCCAGTCATCCTTGTGGCTCCGGACTGGGCTCAAAGAGTTTGGTATCCCGAGCTATTCAGTATGAGCTTGGATCCCCGATCCGACTGCCTCTGGGGGAGGACCTTCTGTGCAGCAGCAGTGGACGGTTCTCTACCCGAACCTGCCCAGCCTCCACCTACATGTTTGGAGATTAACCAGCGACAGTTGACTCCATTTGACTTGCCTCCCGAAGTCTGTGATGTCATTCTGGCAGCCAGGCGTCCCTCCACTAAATCGGTATATGCCTGCAGGTGGAACAAATATGTGGCATGGTGCACAGCCAAGACAGTGGGTCCCCTTTCTGTCCCTCTTTCTGAGGTCCTTTTGTTCCTTCTTTCTCTGGCCCAACAGGGCTCTGCTCTGGGCACTATCAAGGACTAACCAAAGGGGGTGATGGACGAAGTGTTGAACATTGCAAGCACTCACCCCTTGTCAACTGATCTGGGTTTAATCCATCATCATTCTTTAGCTCACTCCGCCACCCCAGTTCAGGCATGGCCATATGCAAATCAGTCTAACCTTGTGCCTCATGGGAACAGTCCAGCACGAACTGCCAAGCCATGTCTTCCCTTGACCGGAAACAAGCATCCTGGGACCGGTTTCTGGCTAATCAGCCGTCCTCAGCCAGGCTAGCTAGAATCCAGTGGCAAAGTGAGCATGGGATCCACATCTGGGCATCCCCTGCCAACCTAGGGCGAACAAAGCAAAACCAAAGGGTATGATGGACGGAGTGTTGCACATTGCAAGCACTCACCCCCAGTCAACTGATCTGGGTTTAATCCATCATCATTCTTTAGCTCACTCCGCCACCCCAGTTCAGTCATTGCCATATGCAAATCAGTCTGACCCTATGCATCATGGGAACAGTCCAGCCCGAACTGCCAAGCCATGTCTTCCCTAGACCGAACACAAGCATCCTGGGACCGGTTTCTGGCTAATCGGCCGTCATCAGCCAGTTGACTGGGAGTGAGTGCTTGCAATGTTCAACACTCCGTCCATCATCCCCTTTGGTTTTGCACTAGCAAGGACTACCTTTCGGCCATTTCAGCCTTTCTGAGGCTTCCAGATCAGCCTTCTCTTTTCAAGTCCCCAGAGATCCTTTTTTTGATATTCAAGTTTTATTTATTTTAAAACATACAATCAATTAAGCAAAATCACGGATAGCAGATATTCATTTACATCATCAACATCTATGTGACCCTAATGCTGCACCCCACGGGGTGTATGTGAGAAGTTGGCCTGATATATGATGTTCACTAGTTCTAGTGACCACCTTGTATCAGTCCAAACAACCCTTATGGTGATTGGTTGTAAGTCAACCTTATAGACCAGCTATCCTAATGGTAGCATGGACAAAGCAGTCTTAGGCTAAACTCTTTTGGCATGTGAAGCCATCTGTTTTACCACAATATAACCCCTTGAATAACAGATGAAAGGACACCACACAGGTTGTTATGAAAATAAACAGTCTATTTATTAATAACAACACCTCTGAACTCTTTATGAGATCAGAGGGCTAAGCACATGACAATCTCTTACGAAAAATACGATAAGTTGCACGAAATCACAATGGTGCCCTAGGGGCACGACAAACCATATACTAAGTAAGTGGAATGTGAAAGTCAATAGTTCGAATGGAGCTGTCCAGAGGCTGTAGGATCGGTGGGACCACGCTACACTAACTTCAGGTAAGTAATAGGAGGCCCACGGAACGTGTGTGCAGAGTGTGAACTCACACGCGAGATGCGTAACGATGTCTATGGACAGTGCAGTTTAAAGAAAAGGTGAGTACGGACAGTCCTGACTAGTTAGAACAACAACGACTGGGGAACTGGACACTAGGACAGTTAAACTACCCTTGAGCACCGAAATGCTCTCGTTAACTCACCCACGGGCCGCGGGTGCATAGGGTTCAAAGTGCGTCGGGTTCTCGCGTTGAAGTCAATGGAATCTGAAAGAAAAGATGCTGCAGGCGACCAGGAGGAAGATGTCCGTTGCAATCCAAGGGTGGATTGTTGAAGAAGGAGACCTGAAAGCAGAGGGGACAATGTTCACAGTCACTAGCCAGTGACTGGAGTGGAACCAGGAAGGATCCAGATGTCGTCGTCGCGTTAAGGTGAAGAGTGGACGCTTGACTCTGCAGCCACGTGGACCAGGAGGTGTCTTCGACGACCAGGATGGAGGCACGAGCTGTCCCACGCAGGCTCTCGCTGTCGGCGGTGTTGGATCCGGGATTGGAGGCAACAGGCCTTGGCAAAGGCAACCCACGCGGTGAGGAGGAAAAGCGTCTGGGGCGGACTAGGAGAGTCCGGGGTGCCCCTCTTTTGGAAGGGAGCAAGGGCCAATCTGGAGCAACCAGATCAGCAGTGGAAATTCACAGGTTCGTCGTCTGGGAGGTCACTAGCCAGCCGGCAAGTGACCAGACAACGAGTCGAGCAGCAACAAAGCAGAAGGGCCCCACGCAAATCTCGTGGATGCTGGAGGGCTGAGCTTCGGTGCAGGGGCTGCTCGGGGTTGGGCCTTTTCAGTCCCCAAAGCACTTGGTCGAGTTTACCTCGGGAGTCGTGCTGGAAGCGAAGTGCAGTTTCTTCCAAGATGGCCGGTCCCATGTGTCTCGTCGCACCCACGGGTCTCAGCTTTGCTGCAGATGTGAGTTGAGGTCGGAGAGGTCTGGGAATCCGGGTCTCGTCGGGCTCTGAAGTCTGGATTCTTGAGGGAAGACGACAAAGGGAAGCCGCTGGACGCTTGGTGGTGCCTGCTTGGGCAGGGTGGACACTCCTTGTCCACAAGGGAGATTCTTCAGTCTTCTGTGGAGCAGAACGTCGAAGGCCAGAGTTTCTTCTTCTTAAATAGTTCAGGATAATCTAATTTGGAATGGGACCAGCTCCTACCTATATTCTCCTAAAGGGGGCTGCACTACTGACTAGGTCCCTCCCCTGGGTGGGACCAGGAAGGGGGGTGGTTACTCCCCCTATCCTTTGTCCGGTTTCCCGCCAGAGCTGGGGCTGGAGTGCCCCAGCAACTGGTTTGAACCGGTGTATGCACAGGGCACCTTGTGTGCCCGAGGCATGTCTCATTCCTTTCAAGCCTACCCTACCCAATACACACAATCCTGTCTGGGGTGGTGCTAGCACCTCCCAAGTCAGGAAACCCTTTGTCCAAGCCGCCCTCGCTGGAAAGACTCCCAGCAGCAGGAGGTCAGACTTGTGTCTGTGGTGGCAGCATCCATTTTGTGATGCCAAGGCTCGAGTTAACTTTAACCGGGGTTCTCAGTTACATACATGTCGTGTCCCTCTAGAAGGGTGGAATGCTACCCCCGTCGCCAGAATTGGCGAGGGGGTAGTATTCCAAACCGTATGACACCTTACTCGACATGTTTTGATAATGTTATACCAGAGTTGGCATTTAACCGCGAGGATTATAATGCACTTAAGAGTATATGGTATAGCGTTATCATGGAACAGCTATTAGGACTTGGTTTCGCAAGCTGCAAATGGGCTCAGCTCATGCCAGAGCACCATCTCACATAATTCCAAGCACTCTGCCTTCAGGATTGATAAGGCCTGCCATAGGAGTGACTGATAGGAATATATGTGTCCATTTTAGGGTTAGATATAGGTATACTATATCTATAGCAAAGGGTGTTTACACCACCTTGCCCCAGCTGTCATGCAGCCAGTTGTGTCAGATTTAGAAGGCCAGCCAGGGGAGGCATAATACATGCTTCAGCCCCTGGTAGGCCCTGGGTACACCTATGCCCTGGGTACAGGGACTGATAAGGTGGCCCAGTACCAATTGGTAAATGCACCTAAAGTACATGGTTGTCAATTTAGAGAGAGAACAGCTAGGCTGTGGGTCTGGTTAGCAGGCCCACAGTCAGGGAAAGTCGTAAACCAGTGAAGCAAAAAGCAAAAATCTGGGGTGACCATAGGATTGCAGACCCCACTCTCCTACAGTGTACAACCACAGGAAGACTTAAAGTGTCATTCGCTTTCTTCTACAGCGCCCAGCCATTTACCCCACACCCTTCGATATTTCTTGAGGCATCCACGCGCCACATATAGAGCTTTCTCTAGTGTCGCGCACCAGTGCACCCACCTGCGCCACTTTCCCAGAGCTGGTCGATCAGGACAACTCCATGCTGCCGCTATGTCACGCTTTGGCAACTATCATAGCTGTGTTAAAGAAGGTCTTATCGTTCCGGGACCCATTTAGCCCATCTGTGATCCCCAATAATGAATGTCGAGAGGCACTGTCCACCCCAAGACCTCTCTAAGTTCTCCTTCAATGGCTCTCAAGGTCTGCCAGCCGGGGACAGGTCCAGACCACGGGAAAAAATCTTCTGGGGCCTGTCCGCACCAAGCGCAGGACGCATCAGAACATAGGCCCGCCCGTTGAAGACATACCGGAGTTAGGTAAGCGTCTTGCAAGTAATATAATTGGATTAGTCTTAGTTTGGCGGAGGCGGTAATTGTTTTGGGTGCCATGAGCGCATCGCGCCAATCCACCTCATCCAGTGGCCCCACCCAATCTGCCCATTGGTCCTTCAGTCTGTTCAACGAGGTGGGAGTGTTGTTGATTAAAGTGCGGTATATACGAGAGATGCCCCCCTACCCCAAGACCTCAGTAGCGTCTGGGCCTCTGTGGGGCTGTATTCGAGAGCCGAGTGTCATCTATGATGTATATGTGAAGGGCGTGTCTTAACTGTAAATATTTACAAATTTGGGAGGGGTACAGGGAATAACGGGTGTGCATATCTTGGAAAGCATGTGGCCCCCCACCCAAACGTCCCCAAGCTGTGATATGCCTATGAAGTCCCAGGTTTTGAACCCCCGTAGACCACTCACTTCCCGGAGCCAAGCCCCTTGGCAGAGGGGGGTGCATAGGTCAATTTGCCGGTCCAGCCGGTTTGGCGCAGCGAACCCCGCCAAGCCAGGAATACCGAATGTGTCCTGTCTGGCAGCTGGAGCGGGACGGGTCCCCCATACAACATGGCCTGTACTTTGAAAAATCCCAGCTTGCACAACTCCAGCCGGTAGGCCAGGTCGGACCATCCCCTGTTGAACCAATCGTGAACCACCAGCAAACCTGTGGCTAGGAAGTAGAGGTACAGATGCGTCATACCCATGCCCCCGTCGAAAGAAGGGATCGGACATGTGGAGAGAGCTAGGCGCGACCTCCCGCCCCCACATAAAAATTTGGGAAGTAAGCCGTCCAACTCCTTAAACCAGGATCTGGGAAAACAGAACGGTGTGTTCTGGAGGGCATGGAGGAACCTGGGGAGGATCAACATTTTAAACCAGGCGACCTGGCCCAGAGGGTTCAGGGGCAGTGTCTTCCATTTCTGAAGGTCTTCTTTGGCCTTTTTGACCAGTGGGGTTACTTTGAGGGACCAGCGCAGTTCCGGGAGCAGGGTAATCCATATTCCCAGATTAGAATATTCGACTGCCAATAGTAACAGTCCCTTGACAGGTGAAGTGGGACCAGTATTGATTTCCCGGGGTTCAGTCGAAGGCCTGACGCTCGCCCAAACGCCTGCAACAACCGGAGACCATGCGGCCCGAGGAAGCGGGCTCAGCCAGAAAGAGCAGGACGTCTTCTGCGTAGAGCGCGATCTTGTCCGTTTCGGTGCCTGGCCACTCCCATACCTTAACATGGGTGTCAGCCCGCACCAGGGCCCCCAGGGGTTCCATTGCCAGGGCAAACAACAGGGGCGAAAGGGGGCAACCCAGCCGCGTGCCCCTAGCAATGGGAAAGGCCTTGGACAGGACGCCATTCACCAACACCCTTGCCCGCGGCTGCGCATAAAGTAATCGGACCAATGCCCGGATCTGGGGCCCGAATCCCATCTCGGACAGCACATCTTGGAGATATACCCAATCCACCGAATCGAAAGCTTTTTCAAAATCTATAAGGAGGTGGGCCAAATAGGGAGTGAGTAGGTGTCGGTGAGGCAAAGCCAGTTGTACCCTCCGGAGGCTGTAGCCGTTGGGCCAGGATGGTGGCATAAAGTTTGATTTCTGTATTGAGGAGGGATATGGGATGGTAATCCGTGCAGTGACAGGAGGGAAGCTGGGATTTCGGAAGGACCACAATAGTGGCAATGTCTGTCTCTGGCAGGAAGGAGCCCCGATCAAGGGCTTCCTGAAAAAGGCCAGCCATGTGGGGCACCAGTGTGTCACGGTAAACAGCATAATATTCTTGGGGGTCACCATCTGGTCCCGTAGTCTTGCCCAGTGGTGAGAGAAATGGCTTTCTCAATTTCTTTTCTAGAGATGGGGCGGTCTAGATCTTTTTTAGGCCGCCATTTCTAACCGGGGAGGATGACACAGCTCCTTTAAAGGAGAACACGGACTGATGATTCTGGAGTTTGTGCAGCATACAAACGCTGATAGTAGCTGACAAACGTGTGTGCCATCGCTGAGGGGGCGTTGCACACCGATCCCTGGTCGTCCACCTCTTCTGTAATTATACGGTTCGCCCTGGGAAAAATGGCCAGCCTGTGTAAAATCGTGCCATTGGTGAGGAAGTATTGCTCGAGCTCCTTCCCTACCGTCTTCTTAAATTCTTTGCCTTGGAGAAACCATGTATTCACCCTTCACGTTTGACGGGCCGAGAGAGGGGAACTCCCCGTACTGAGGTGCACCGGGGAGTGGTCTTAAATTCCCCTGGGTAGGATACGAGTATCTACAACTGTCGAGCAGTCAGTTGCAGGGAGAAAAATCATGTCTATGCGTGCCTGCGTGTGGTGGGCTGCAGAGGTATGAGTAAAATGGGTGGCACTTAGGTGCCACGTGCGCCACACATCGCAGAGGCCCCGTGACTCGAACCAAGACCTCAATTGTTTTGGTTGCGTAATGCGGACAGCGGAGGGAGGGCCCGTTGTGTCAAAGGCCAGATTGGAGACCGCGTTGAAGTCACCGCCCACAACCGTGACGCCCAGGGGGAGAGTGGTTAGGAGTGTGGAGGTCTGTGTCAGTGTAGAGGTAAGCATAGAGGGAGGCGAGTATAGGGACATAAATGGAGAGGGGAGCCGGCCAAAGAGCCGCACACCATCACATATGTGCCTTGAGGATCGTGGGTCACCCGGGACAGAACAAAGGGTAAGCTGCGTCTCATGAGGATGGCCACCCCACGGGAACCCCTGGAAAAGCCGGAGTGCCACACTCTGTCATACCTGTAACGGGCAAGAAAGGGGCAGTAGTTACCCAATAGATATGTCTCCTGGAGTATAAGGATGTCAATGTGGAGGTGTTGCACATAGTGCAGGACAGCGGTGCTCTTCAGCCTGTCCAGGAGACTGTTAACATTCCAGGACAGGACATGGAGGGAAGCCCTGGTCATAGTGTCGTCAGTCATGGCGGGTAGTGTCTGGTGCTAGGCCGCGCCACCCCGTTGGGCGGTGTGAGTGCAAGCTGGGGCCGATATGTGTGCGGTTGGACTCTCTATGTGGCGTTAATTGAGAAATTTGCTATTGTGGGTTAGGGATGCACTTGTCTCCTCTTAATTACCTATGTTTTAACCAAAACACCAAATGGTGCTGCGACCAACAAGGGACGTCACCCCCTGTGTACTGAAGTCCAAACTACATACAAGCTGTGTGGCTTGCAACAGTCGCGCACTGTTCACAAGGTGTGTTACCACAATTATACTCTTAAAAAAAAAATATTAGTTGCTCTTTTCAGTTTCACTGCTATAGTTTATAGTCCATTTTTCATTGCAATAAACCAATCATCATGATTATGTACATCATATTTACAATGAATCAACTGATGTTTGTACAAATTTCATTCTTGTACATATTACACAATTCAACAAGTTGGCTGTACAGCTAACATCTCCATAGGTGATGCCCAATGTATTTACAAACCAAATGGTTCCTTCCTCAGGGGCTAATCTGTTTGTTGATAAAGTGATCGTCCTTAAAGGTACCAAAACCTCAGAACATTCGATGCTGTAGCACTGAGATGGTGATCACTTGCACTCCCTTGTCTGTTGCGAGATGCCCAATGTGTTCAATATCGCTGTGATCTGTTAAATGTGCCAAATCTTGGCTCTACACTCTGATCTCCAAACCGCTTAATTGAGAAGCCACGGTAATTATGAAATGCTGAAAGTAAGCAATCATTGTATTTTTTGACATCAGGTTTTCTGATACTGAAGAAGAAAGGCAAACGGACACAACTAGTATAATGTATCGTCAACAAACCCAAAGTGATCCTGAATTTTTTATGGTAATCGGTCAATGCACGGCATCCAGGGGACTGGACTGCTGCTTGTTGGGCTATTAGAAGGACTACCGCTTTGCCTGGGAAACACCTGTGCTGGCCTACCTGTGTGCATCCCTTTGGTCTCTCCCAGTGATCTTGTGAGGCTTGTTGGCTTCTCAGGGCTGATGGGCAGAAGCGCGTGGTGAGCGCTTTCTTCCTGGTTGTACTGTGCTGGAAGCACGTGACAAGCGCTGGTGAAAGGGCCCTTGATGTGTGGAGCAGCAGGAGGTGAGAGATTGTTAAGGAAGTGCTCTCTCCCCTCCCCCTGGCAGCTGGTGAGTGTATGCATCCCCGGTGACATGCGGTGCCCTCCACAGTGAAAGTGCGTGGTGAGTGGTAGAGGTTGGAGCACCAGTTTGTGCAATTGCCAAGTGCGGGGGAAGCGCTCCGCTTTTAGGAGAACTGCTGCTGAGCCAGCATGCGTCCATAGGCTGGTGCTGAGTGCACCAAGTCGGAGTGCCCTGGCTGCGAAGAGCCGATGCGATAAAGCCACCGACCCCCATTTGCCCAGCAACCAGGAAGTACCTAATGCGGCTGCACCAGTGGGCGGGGCTTACCGGCACAATGAACAACACAGGAACATGAAGCCGTCCTGAGGTCGTACTTCTGTAGTAGGGGATCTCTGTGTATAGTCATAATCTAGTGAATAGTCCCGCCCATGTGCGAGGACCCCGGCAATCAAAAATAATCTCTTAAGTTGTCAGAAAATTGCAGAACTGCAAGACACTTAAGAGAGAATTTAAAGACAAATAATGCAGCCTATATCCACAGGCTACACTGTCCAGTACTTCAACTAGAAATTCCACCAAAAATCCACAAACAGCAAAGCCTGTCCAGATTTCCCTTGCTTTAACAGCAAAAAACCCTCTGGAATGATAGAGAGGAAGGTATGGACAGACAAGCCCCATAGGCTGCCATTATGTGGCTTAAATAGGATACTGTGCCTTTAAGAGAACTTTCCAGAACTTCTCCCAGTATCCCAGAATGCACAGCAGGTCCCTCTTACTTTCAGATCTTTTTGAAGGCGTAACGCGCCAGACCTGTAGCATTCCTTTCATGAACATCTCTCTCCATCGGGGAGGCGGGAGGGCGCTTTTGACTATAACAGAGATACCCCTAGTACAGAACTGGAGTTACAGGACAGAAACTACTCCTTCTGTAGTAGGGGATCTCTGTGTATAGTCATAATCTAGTGAATAGAATGGCAAGCCCATCCCCACACCAAAGCGGCGGTGGAGAAAAGAGGAATAACACCACTATTGTGCGAACAGATTTTGCAGCGAAGCCTGCCCAACCTGAGCGTCTGCCCTGGCATCAGTGTCCCGGCAGTAATGCTTAGCAAAGGTATGGACCGACTTCCAAGTGGCCGCCTTGCAGATTTCTGCAATTGGAACATTACGGAGCAGAGCTGTCGTGGCAGCTTTGCCCCTGGTGGAATGAGCCTTAGGTATACCCCCTAAGGTCTTAGCCTTTTGATAACACAATTGTATACAGGACACAATCCACCTAGAGATAGACTGCTTAGAGGTCGCAAGACCCGTCCTGACAGATCCATAATTGATAAACAATTGGTCTGACCTACGAATATCCTTGGTTTTATCCAGATAAAATTTCAACACCCTCCTAACATCCAGGGAATCCCCTATGCACTGCCATGAGGTTGTCAAACCGGATACGTGAGATGGTCCCGTCTGCTGCGGTAAGTGCAAGGTAACGCTCATTCCAGAACCTACTCCTGTAGTAATTTCACAACCCCCTATTTTACGAGGAGGGCTTATTAATGCCTGGTCGATGTGTAAAAATGCCTAGAACATTAATGACCTGATTACGGAGTTAAATTTAGACTGGCTCCTAATCACAGAAACTTGGCTTAAAGCTTGGTGTAATCCGGACCTAGCTGTGGCCCTCCCGCAGAATTTTTTGATACATCGTCTAGACAGGCCTCAGCAAAGAGGTGGGGGCTTAGCAATTATCTACAGTGACACATTGAAGTGTTCCACATATGAGTTACCAGACATTAAAGGGGCAGAGGCCATGGCTTTCTGCCTGGGTATCCATGATTCTTTTACCTTCTCTGGCGCCCTAATTTACCGTCCCCCTGGATCACCTACTGAGTTTTTAGAGACTCTAGGAGAAGTATTGAGCGACCTGGTGTCCAGGTTTGCTTATTTTACAGTCCTGGGGGACCTGAATCTCCATTTAGATTCTCCTAAAGAGCTGGGAGTAAGTTGTTTTATGGACATTATTAAGGTCCTGGGCCTTACCCTTCTCACCCTGGAACCCACACATTTAGCAGGGCATGTCCTAGATTGTATCTGCTCTAACTCAGAGAGACTAATAGTTAAACCCCCCTGTCCTCAAATATGGTCTGACCATGATTTAATTCCGTTTGATCTCCTCCTTAAACACAATACCCCAGTAAATAGTAGGAAAAAAAAAAATGCCGCAGGCAAACCAGTGTGGAGGAACCTACCTACAAGGTTAGATCTGACAGACAAGATAAAAGACAGCAAGCCTATTCCAACAGGTCATACTTCCACGGATTATCAGCAGTTTTGCGACTGGATAACCACAATGGGGAACTTTTTAGTCCCTACACGTAGGAAAAATGAAGGCTGTTTGGAAAGTAAAAAGAGGGCCCCATGGTTTTCGCTAGCCTTGAAAACGGAATTAGGTGAAGTGAGAGCATTGGAGCGGAGGTGGCGTAGGAACTACGAGGCTGTTGCTCGTGATACCTATAAGTCTGCCAGAAGACGTTATCATGTAGCAATTAAGCTAGCTAAAAAAGCTTACTATTTGCAAGCGATATCTACCCCTGGAAATGGCCAAAAAGAAATTTTTAAGATAGTAAACCATTTCATTAACCCGTCAGCCCTTTCGCATGAAATCCCCCAGTCCCAATCTCTCTGTAATGCCATTGCCAATTACTTTGAAGATAAGATCCTGGACATTGTGAAGGTATTTCCCCCTGTACCTTCCACTTTTAGCAATTTGGAAGGGACGGAGATAAGTAAGATATCTACGACCTCCCCTTGTTTGAACTCATTTGTTCAGATTTCTTTAGAGGAGACTAACAAAGCTATTTTAGCAAGCAAATCTGGATCCCCGTTTGACCCTTGCCCACCTTCGGCTTTGCAGGCCTTAGTGGAGACAGTTAACCCTATCATCAACAGCATCATCAATTCATCTTTGGCCACGGGAGAAATCCCCAGTGAATGGAAGCTTGCAGCGGTCAAGCCTCTGCAGAAAAAGTCCCTGCCTGACCCGACCACTCTTTCTAACCTGCGTCCTATTTCTCTACTCCCCCTGGTGTTTAAACTGACGGAAAAACTCGTTAATAACCAGCTTACGAATTTTCTGGAAGAGAATGACATCATGCACCCCAACCAATCAGGGTTTCGCTCAAAACATTCCACCGAGTCAGCCCTGCTGTTTACGGCAGAGACCCTACGAATGACTGTGGATCAGGGAAAGAAGGCCGTCTTGATTTTACTCGATCTATCAGCGGCCTTCGACACGGTCTCACACACCATCTTAGTGGACCGTTTAGTTAACGCAGGAATAGGAGGAGTGGCACTGGCTTGGTTCAGAAATTTTCTTAACAATAGGCACCAAGTCACGGTACTGGGCCAGTTTCAATCTGAAGCCAAAGTAGTCAGCTCATGGGTCCCCCATGGCTCTAGTATGAGCCCTGTACTTTTTAATCTGTACATGGTGCCCCTGATTGAGCTAATCGCTTCTTACCAGATTAGCACAATATCGTATGCTGACGACACACAGCTCCCGAGCCCATAGACCTCCGTAGTGGCACCCAGGAGATCACACCAACTTTTGGCCCTCCCAGGTTGCCCTGCAGGATGTTCCAGAAGGAGTAGTTTCTGTCCTGTAACTCCAGTTCTGTAGTAGGGGTATCTCTGTTATAGTCATAATCTAGTGAATAGTCCCGCCCATGTGCGAGGACCCCGGCAATCAAAAATAATCTCTTAAGTTGTCAGAAAATTGCAGAACTGCAAGACACTTAAGAGAGAATTTAAAGACAAATAATGCAGCCTATATCCACAGGCTACACTGTCCAGTACTTCAACTAGAAATTCCACCAAAAATCCACAAACAGCAAAGCCTGTCCATATTTCCCTTGCTTTAACAGCAAAAAAACCCTCTGGAATGATAGAGAGGAAGGAAGACAAGCCCCATAGGCTGCCATTATGTGGCTTAAATAGGATACTGTGCCTTTAAGAGAACTTTCCAGAACTTCTCCCAGAATGCACAGCAGGTCCCTCTTACTTTCAGTTCTTTTTTCCGGCTCCTGCTAACAGGACCCTGGTGCATTGATCTCTCCCTGTTTCAAGGGTTTATTGGATTTTTGTGCACTTTTTCGCTTTAAAAGTGTTTCAGTTGTATACTTGGTGTTTCCCTTCACTTCTGTGAATTTGTTCAGGCTTTTCAGGGCTCTAAAATGCCTGCTCTCTTCGACAAGTGCCCAGCATGTGGAAGGAAGAAGGCCAAGACTGATGCACACGACGTCTGCATACTCTGCCTCCCTGAAGCACATGTCCCTGAAGATTGTGACATCTGCCAGACCTTTTCTACAAGGACTCTGAGGGACAGGCTGAAGATTAGACTTCAAGGCCTGGAAGAGAGGCGACTGCAGGCTGCAGGTGGGTCTGGGCAGGCTGGGAAGGCTCCCTCTGCCCCTGCTGAGGCCTCAGGGGGGCTCCCCAGAGGCAAGAAGCCCAGCAAAAGATCCCGGTTTCCGTCGTTGTCGATGCGAGAAGGATGACGACGGGGTGTTCCCCTTCTCCCCGGGGCTCCGGGTCGAGACAGCGTGGACGGTCGACGTCGAGAGGCCTGGGTAGGCCGCCATCGTAGTCACCGCCGACGGCATCTTCGTCGACCGACAGGCACCGGCGCTCGCCGTCGAAGCGACACCGCCGGTCGCCGTCGAGCAGACGGTCGCCGTCGAGGGGATCCTCTACGTCGAGAACCGAGAGAAAACGGTTGACGCGGAGGAAAAGTCGGCGCTCGTCGTTGAGGTCTGACCGTTCGTCGTCGAGGTGGCGACGGTCGACGTCGAGAAGACGGCGTTCGACGCCGGAGTCGAGAGGTCGACGTTCGACGCCTGAAAAACGACGCGCGACGTCGAGCAGAAAGAGATCGGCGTCCCCGAGGGTTTCCGCCTCCCCTAAGCGGCGCAGAAGGGATTCTGACGCGAAAAGTCACGCTGTATCTGGGGAAGGACGCCGGAGGCGTCGCTCGCATTCTGGAGGGCCTGGTCGCAGTCTCCTCCCCCGAAGAAGTCACCGGGCTCGGTGTACTCGTCGGTCTATACACCACCTCGGCGTACCACTCCTCCTCCTCTACCTAAGGAGGCTCCTCCCAACAATCCGCCGCTGCCTCCACTTCCTCAACCTCCTCCTGCGGGGGAACCTCCACCACCGGTCCCACCTCATGGGCCCGCTCCTCGGCCGGAGGTACCTCCTGTCCTACCACCGAGATCGGTGTCACTGCCTCCGCTTCCGACACCGCCTAAGGGGACTCCAAAACCGAAACCCCAGGATAGGCCACAGAAGATGCCTCCACGGAAACCGGTGGAGCGCCCACGTACTGGGAGATCGCGCTCCCGTTCCAGGAGGAGGGAACGATCGCGCAACAGGTCATCCACACGGTCGAGACGGCGCCACAGGAGGTACAGGTCTCATTCCCGAACAAGGTCTTCAGGGACCAGGGACTATTCTCCGACCTTGTCGGATTCGCCAGAAACGAGGGTGTCACCAATTGATGACCTGGTGTCTTTTCAGGACGTACTGTTACGAGGTGCAGCGAAATTGGGCATTGCTTTGACGGTGCCCACGCCCAAGACATCGGTCATCTTCGAGACGCTGCACCAGAAGCATTTGTCTCGGCCGTTACTGCCACTGGTGCCGGGCCTGGAAGAACCGGCCATGGACCTTTTTCTCACCCCTGCGGTGCCCAAGGCGGCACCCTCGAGACTGCAGAAAAAATACCGGGCTCCGGACTCGGATCCGGCCTTTCTAAGGGTGGAGCCCCCTCCAGATTCGGTGATTGTGACGGCGGCTCGTAAGCAGCATGCCACTACTCCATCCTCCACAGTTCCGCCAGATAAGGAATCTAGGTGGTTGGATTCGTCTCGGAGAAAAGTTTGTGGGACGTCAGCGACTTCCATGAAGGCCGCTAGTGCCACGGCCTTGTTGGGACGGTATGACCGAGCCCTCTGGGACTCCCTACAACAGTTGTGGAACATCTGCCGCGTGACGACTTCCATGAGGTGTTGAATGAGGGGATGTTGGTGGCAAATCAGGTCATCAGTGCTGCAGCCGACTCTTCCCTGCTGGCGGCGCATGGTTTCTGCCATGGGATTAACCAGCGAAGACACGCCTGGCTCCGCCTCACGTCCCTAAAACCGGACGCACAACAAAGGGTTGCCAATCTGCCATTCTCTGGCGAAACCCTATTCGGAAAACACGCGGATGATGAAATGGCCCGCATAAAGGCGGAGGCCGAAACACTCACGGCGGTGGGTTTGGAAAAACCCAAGGAGACCAAGAAGTCGTACCGCCCGTTCCAACGGCGGTTCGGTGGCCAAGGCAGAGGGTGTGGCCAGTCTTCAGGGCATCAGCAGCAACAACAACAGCAGCAGTTGAGAAGACCGTTCCAGACGCGCCAGAGAGGTAGAGGCGGCCACCAGTCGGCAACAGCGACTAAAGGCCAGGCCGGGTCTAGGCCCTGAGCGCTTACTTCCCCTGCAACTGTTACCCACTCCGGTGGGGGGAAGCATTACATTTTTTCTGGCAGAGTGAAGAAAAATTACTCCGGACAAGTGGGTGCTGAATATTGTTTGCAATGGATACAGTCTTCGGATCACCAGCCCGCCTCCATCAATCCCACCGGTCAGCTCGCAGTTTCAGCTGCACGAGCACAAGGCGGAGGCAGATATCCTGTTAAGGAAAAGGGCGATAGAAGACGTACCTCGGTCTCAAAGAGGAAGAGGTCTGTACTCCCGGTTCTTTCTGGTTCGAAAAAAGGACAAGAACGAGTTCAGGCCCATTCTGGATTTGCGACAAGCAAACAAGTGGATTCGCAGAGAAAAGTTTTGCATGCTGTTGTTGCATCAGATTTATCCTCAGCTGCAACGGGGAGATAGATCTTCAAGATGCATACTTCCATGTGCCCATTGCACGCAAACACAGGAAGTTCCTGCGATTCCAAGTCGGCGCCAATCATTATCAATACACAGTACTGCCATTCGGACTGAAGTCTGCGCCGAGAACATTCTCAAAGTGCATGGCGGTGGTAGCGGCGCACCTAAGGAAGAACAAGGTGTTGGTCTACCCGTACCTGGACGATTGGTTGATCAAGGCCTCCTCCTTCTCGGAAGCGCAAGCTCACTTCCAGAAGACGTGCGTTCTACTGAACAAACTGGGGTTGCACATCAACATGTCCAAGTCGGTCCTGACTCCAGTCCAGTGCATACAGTACTTGGGAGCCTCCATCAATACGCTGTCAGCAAGCGTGTCTCCTTCGGAGGAGCGACGATTATCACTGCTTCGGAAGGCTCAGGCTCTTATGACCACTCCATCTACAACAGTGAGGACGGTGTCTTCTCTACTGGGATGGATGGCCTCGTGTATCTTCCTAACGCCTCATGCACGACTGCACATGAGACCGTTACAAGAGTCCTTGGAGGACCAGTGGGATCAGAGGAAAGGATCTTGGGACGACAGGATACGACTGTCTCTGCAGGCTCTTCAGTCCCTGAAGTGGTGGTGTTCGGCGGAGAATCTCCTGAGAGGGGTTCCATTCCACAAGGACATTCCCAATCAGACTATTGTGACGGATGCGTCTCTCCACGGCTGGGAGGCGCACTCCGCAGACTTACAGATTCAAGGGACGTGGTCCCTGATGGAGTCCACGTACCACATCAATTTCCTGGAACTCAGAGCTGTTCACTTGGCGCTGAAGGACTTTCTTCCGTCCTTCCAGAACAACTCCCTGCTTGTACAGACGGACAATACGACCACGATGTATTACCTCAACAAGCAGGGGGGCTCAAGATCGCGCACCCTGTCGCAGGAAGCACAGGCGCACTGGCTTCTGGCCAGAGGACTGACGATAACGGCTACCCATCTACCAGGTGTGCAGAATGTTCAGGCAGACGCACTGAGCAGACTGATTCAGGAAAACCACGAATAGGTCATAAACGACGAAGTACTAGGAGAAGTCTTCGCAAGGTGGGGAACTCCAGACGTAGATCTGTTCGCCACCGCCGAAAACAGCAAATGCCGAGACTTCGCCTCCAGGTACTACCAGCCGGGGACGCTGGGGAATGCGTTATGGATCAACTGGTCGAACAGCTTTCTGTACGCTTTTCCACCCATTCCCGTGATTCCGACGGTTCTCATCAAGCTGTCCCAGTCCAGGGCGCGGATGATACTCGTTGCCCCGGAATGGCCCAGACAGTGGTGGTTCACGGACCTGCTTCACCGGTCTCTCCTTCCTCACATGCGGCTGCCGTGCAGGCCGGACCTTCTCACGAAGTTCGGGGGGCAGATGTTGCACCCCAACCTCTCGTCTTTGAGTTTGGCGGCATGGCTCCTGAGATAGTGCAATATGGCCATTTGAATCTCCCTGCGGATTGTATAGACATACTGAAGGAGTCTAGGAGACCTTCCACTAGGACTTCTTATGCGTACAAGTGGAAGAGATTTTGTATCTGGTGCAAGTCCAAGAACTATGATCCGACGACATGTAAGGAAGATGTCATCCTTCCTTATCTTCTACAGTTGGCGCAGTCTGGCCTTAATGTCCATTCCATTAAGGTTCATCTCGCTGCATTGACTGCCTACAGGAAATGCCCTTCACAGACTTCCTTTTTCCAGATCCCTGTGATTAAAGATTTTCTGGAAGGCTTGAAGAAAGTGTTCCCTCCTGTCAGGCTTCCATCGCCTTTGTGGGAATTGAATGTGGTGCTGTCCAGATTGTTGAAGGAGCCTTTTGAACCTATTCATAAGGCTTCGTTGCAGCACCTGTCCTGGAAGGGGTCGTTCCTCGTGGCCATTACATCGGCCCGCAGGGTGAGTGAAATTCAGGCGTTGTGTTGCCAAGAACCTTCTACTGTATTTCATGCTGCTAAGGTTGTTATGCGTACTCTACCCTAAATTTCTTCCCAAGGTTATTTCTGATTTGCATGTCAACCAGACCATAACTTTGCCTACGTTTTTTCAGAATCCTTCATCTCCAGCGGAAAAGTCGTAGCATTCCCTGTAATGTAATGTAAGGTACACTTCTATAGCGCTACTACCACTCCAAGGAGTATCTTGGCGCTCAAACCAACTCAGGTGGAATAGGTTGGGGGGAAATAGAGGCAAACTTAGTTACAGTGTACTTTACACCAGTGCTCTACAAGCAACATCAGTGAGGGAGAAGATCCATGTTTTAAGTGCTTTCCTAAAATGGCTTTCATTAGGCATCGATCGGAGCTGCAACAGGAGTTTATTCCAGGCCTTGGAGCCTAAAAGGAAAAGAGATTTGCCACCTTTGGTTGCCAGCTTAAATCTGGGTATTACCAACAAGTTCTGATTTGCAGACCTCAGGCAGCGCATGGGCTGATATTGTTTGAACCCGTTGGACAGGTATCTAGGCCCTTGCTGTTGGAAAGCTCTGAAAGTAATCAGAAGGATCTTAAACAGGATTCGTTTACAGATCGGTAACCAATGAAGCGCCTTGAGCGCTGCCGAAGCAGATGACTTGCGGGGCCAGCGTAGCACTAAACGGGCAGTTGCGTGCTGGACCATCTGCAGCCTGTGGAGAACGGATTTATTTGCTCCCGCATACAGGCCGTTGCAGTAGTCCAGTCTAGATGTTATCAGAGCAACTGCTACCGTTTTCCTTGCTGACAGAGGGAGAAGATCAAAAAACTTCCTCAAAGATCTAATAATATGGAAGCAAGTGCCGGCCACAGCCACTGCTTGTTGTTTAAAAGACAGCTGCTCGTCGAATTTAATGCCCAGATTTCGGGCAGAAGAGATGGTATTAGGGGGGGGCTTCAGCATCATCAGGCCACCAGTCCTTCGGGGAAAACAGATTTTGAGAGCCAAACGGCAGAATTTCCGTCTTGCCGGAATTACATTTGAGGTGATTGTTATTCATCCACTCAAAAGTGGCCGATAGGCAGTTTTTCAAGTTTTCCGCGGCCCCAGGCAATTCTCTATCCAGGACCAGAATAAGCTGTGTGTCGTCAGCATACGATATTGTGCTAATCTGGTAAGAAGCGATTAGCTCAATCAGGGGCACCATGTACAGATTAAAAAGTACAGGGCTCAAACTAGAGCCCTGGGGGACCCCTGAGCTGACTACTTTGGCTTCAGATTGAAACTGGCCCAGTACCGTGACTTGGTGCCTATTGTTAAGAAAATTTCTAAACCAAGCCAGTGCCACTCCTCCTATTCCTGCGTTAACTAAACGGTCCACTAAGATGGTGTGTGAGACCGTGTCGAAGGCCGCTGATAGATCGAGTAAAATCAAGACGGCCTTCTTTCCCTGATCCACAGCCATTCGTAGGGTCTCTGCTGTAAACAGCAGGGCTGACTCGGTGGAATGTTTTGAGCGAAACCCTCATTGGTTGGGGTGCAAGATGTCATTCTCTTCCAGAAAATTCGTAAGCTGGTTATTAACGAGTTTTTCCGTCAGTTTAAACACCAGGGGGAGTAGAGAAATAGGACGCAGGTTAGAAAGAGTGGTCGGGTCAGGCAGGGACTTTTTCTGGAGAGGCTTGACCGCTGCAAGCTTCCATTCACTGGGGATTTCTCCCGTGGCCAAAGATGAATTGATGATGCTGTTGATGATAGGGTTAACTGTCTCCACTAAGGCCTGCAAAGCCGAAGGTGGGCAAGGGTCAAACGGGGATCCAGATTTGCTTGCTAAAATAGCTTTGTTAGTCTCCTCTAAAGAAATCTGAACAAATGAGTTCAAACAAGGGGAGGTCGTAGATATCTTACTTATCTCCGTCCCTTCCAAATTGCTAAAAGTGGAAGGCACAGGGGGAAATACCTTCACAATGTCCAGGATCTTATCTTCAAAGTAATTGGCAATGGCATTACAGAGAGATTGGGACTGGGGGATTTCATGCGAAAGGGCTGACTGGTTAATGAAATGATTTACTATCTTAAAAATTTCTTTTTGGCCATTTCCAGGGGTAGATATCGCTTGCAAATAGTAAGCTTTTTTAGCTAGCTTAATTGCTACATGATAACGTCTTCTGGCAGACTTATAGGTATCACGAGCAACAGCCTCGTAGTTCCTACGCCACCTCCGCTCCAATGCTCTCACTTCACCTAATTCCGTTTTCAAGGCTAGCGAAAACCATGGGGCACTCTTTTTACTTTCCAAACAGCCTTCATTTTTCCTACGTGTAGGGACTAAAAAGTTCCCCACCGTGGTTATCCAGTCACAAAACTGCTGATAATCCGTGGAAGTATGACCTGTTGGAATAGGCTTGCAGTCTTTTATCTTGTCTGCCAGATCTAACCTTGTAGGTAGGTTCCTCCACACTGGTTTGCCTGCGGCATTAGTTTTTTTCCTACTATTTACTGGGGTATTGTGTTTAAGGAGGAGATCAAACGGAATTAAATCGTGGTCAGACCATATTTGAGGACAGGGGGTTTTAACTATTAGTCTCTCTGAGTTAGAGCAGATACAATCTAGGACATGCCCTGCTAAATGTGTGGGTTCCAGGGTGAGAAGGGTAAGGCCCAGGACCTTAATAATGTCCATAAAACAACTTACTCCCGGCTCTATAGGAGAATCTAAATGGAGATTCAGGTCCCCCAGGACTGTAAAATAAGCAAACCTGGACACCAGGTCGCTCAATACTTCTCCTAGAGTCTCTAAAAACTCAGTAGGTGATCCAGGGGGACGATAAATTAGGGCACCAGAGAAGGTAAAAGAATCATGGATACCTAGGCAGAAAGCCATGGCCTCTGCCCCTTTAATGTCTGGTAACTCATATGTGGAACACTTCAATGTGTCGCGGTAGATAATTGCTAAGCCCCCACCTCTTTGCTGAGGCCTGTCTAGACGATGTATCAAAAAATTCTGCGGGAGGGCCACAGCTAGGTCCGGATTACACCAAGCTTTAAGCCAAGTTACTGTGATTAGGAGCCAGTCTAAATTTAACTCCGTAATCAGGTCATTAATGTTCTGCGCATTTTTACACATCGACCGGGCATTAATAAGCCCTCCTCGTAAAATAGGGGGTTGTGAAATTACTACAGGAGTAGGTTCTGGAATGAGCGTTACCTTGCACTTTCCGCAGCAGACGGGACCATCCCACGTATCCGGTTTGACAACCTCATGGCAGTGCATAGGGGATTCCCTGGATGTTAGGAGGGTGTTGAAATTTTATCTGGATAAAACCAAGGATATTCGTTGGTCAGACCAATTGTTTATCAATTATGGATCTGTCAGGACGGGTCTTGCGACCTCGAAGCAGTCTATCTCTAGGTGGATTGTGTCCTGTATACAATTGTGTTATCAAAAGGCTAAGACCTTAGGGGGTATACCTAAGGCTCATTCCACCAGGGGCAAAGCTGCCACGACAGCTCTGCTCCGTAATGTTCCAATTGCAGAAATCTGCAAGGCGGCCACTTGGAAGTCGGTCCATACCTTTGCTAAGCATTACTGCCTGGACACTGATGCCAGGGCAGACGCTCAGGTTGGGCAGGCTTCGCTGCAAAATCTGTTCGCACAATAGTGGTGTTATTCCTCTTTTCTCCACCGCCGCTTTGGTGTGGGGATGGGCTTGCCATTCTATTCACTAGATTATGACTATACACAGAGATCCCCTACTACAGAAGGAGTAGTTTCTGTCCTGTAACTCCAGTTCTGTAGTAGGGGTATCTCTGTTATAGTCATAAGCGCCCTCCCACCTCCCCGGTGGAGAGAGATGTTGAAAGGAATGCTACAGGTCTAGCGTGTTACGCCTTCAAAAAGATCTGAAAGTAAGAGGGACCTGCTGTGCATTCTGGGATACTGGGAGAAGTTCTGGAAAGTTCTCTTAAAGGCACAGTATCCTATTTAAGCCACATAATGGCAGCCTATGGGGCTTGTCTGTCCATACCTTCCTCTCTATCATTCCAGAGGTTTTTTTTGCTGTTAAAGCAAGGGAAATATGGACAGGCTTTGCTGTTTGTGGATTTTTGGTGGAATTTCTAGTTGAAGTACTGGACAGTGTAGCCTGCGGATATAGGCTGCATTATTTGTCTTTAAATTCTCTCTTAAGTGTCTTGCAGTTCTGCAATTTTCTGACCACTTAAGAGATTATTTTTGATTGCCGGAGTCCTCGCACATGGGCGGGACTATTCACTAGATTATGACTATAACAGAGATACCCCTACTACAGAACTGGAGTTACAGGACAGAAACTACTCCTTCTGGAACATCCTGCAGGGCAACCTGGGAGGGCCAAAAGTTGGTGTGATCTCCTGGGTGCCACTACGGAGGTCTATAGGCTCGGGAGAGTGTAAGACCGGACCCGGTGAGGTCATGGAAATTACCCGCCTGCCAAGTGAAGGAGCAGACCTGGGGAAAAAGTAGCAGTCTGGGAAGCCTTGGACGGCTCAGACCGCGCATGTAGAAACAAGCATTGGCCGCGCGGCCGTGAAAGTGACGTGGCCGCGAAAGTGATCGCACGCTGTGAGCGATGTGCTTAATGAGCAAGGCGAGGAAAGCCAGATGGCGCCTCTGCTCGTAAGCGCGCGCCCGCGAGCATAACCGCAAGCTTGAGGCCAGCAAAAGCATGCAGTAGCCTTTTCTCTCGCAAATGCAAGGCCTATTGCATTCCAAATGCTTGAAGGTATCGCTGAATCGCCCCCTTCTGTCTCCCCTGGCTCCTGAAGAGATTCCCCGTTTTCTACGAATTGAACAAACAAGCCGGTGGCCACAACTGTGCACGAGAGACCCTCCTGCAGTAAGAGAAACTCATTAAATAAAATAGGGCTTACTGACTAAAGAAGACGTACCATGTAACAACCGAAGTAAATGGGCCAGTCCCCATGTGGATAGTGGGGGTGGGATCTCATACTTTACACTTTACTACAGCAAACAACACATTACAGTATATATCAAGATGTACTTCAGGAGGAACTGTGTTGGGGTTAACACCAACTACACGTGTATGCTGGAATATATGTTTGAACATTTTTAGTACTTAATATTGTTATTAGATCAAGAGACACGAATGCTGGCACGGCAGTGCATTACAAAGCACATTGCGACGTTCTTTTCATGCCCCGGTTTCTGCCCCTTTCTTGCAGTTGTGCCTCATAGCGTTGTGTCTGTGTTTATCGTTTTGCAGTCCCTTTCAATTCAAGTCCTTTGATTAGCTGAAGGCAGTTTTTGAACAGATGACTGGTGCGATGGCCATTCATCCAGTGCTATCCCGGCATGCACTCTGATGCTAACAGCACCCAGCCAAAGTACCTTCACATCGTCTGGGTGAAAGCCTCGCCTCCCCCCACATACGGCTATATCAGGTAAACACTTATCCAGCATTGGAGTATCTTTCATAGTTTCACATGCCTGAATCATTCCCCGTCGCCGAGGCGGGAGTCCCGCGGTATATAAAAAGCAATGCCAAAGTAAATTATAGTAGTAGGCCCAAGAGAAAGGCCTGAGGCCTAAACTCCAGTAGCCTATCTACCTCATTATGCCAAAAAGACTAAGAATTTTGTCCCAGCCAATCAGCTTACAGCACCCTCTAGAACCCTCTCTGCAGAGCCAGTTCTCCTCAGATTTTCACTGCACGTCGTGTGGAAGGGAGTCTCCCTGAGTCTCTACTCAGTTTTTTCCATTCTTCAGGATGTCTGACAAGAAGGCCGTGTTTAGACCTTGCAGAACATGCGATAAGAAAAGAGTCCATGTTGATGATCAACATAAGGATTGTATTTATTGCCTCTATCCTAAGCATGAGAGCAACACATTTTTAAATCTGCCGCACCTTCCTTTCTAAGACCTTAAGGGACAGGGAGGCCAGAGTCAAATCTTCTTTGGCTGATGATGATGACAGAGCCTCAACCTCCAGTAAAAGAGCAAGATCACATGATGGCTCTTCAAGTGAGGGGAGAAAACATGTCAAGACCTCCCACTCCACTTCGAGATCTCCACAGAGATCTCCATCATCTTTATCTGAGGCTTCAGCTCTTAAGGACTCCAAGAAGCTTCAAACTGTGAGTAAAAGCTGCTCTGTCTCCTCAGCTTTTCCTATGACTACCATCTCTGTCACGTCTTCTGCTCCTTGGTCGACGGCGACAATTTCCACTACAGCTATCACCTCTCCTATCCTGTCAACTACGATTTCCATTGTGGCGAAGAAAACTATTGTCGACGATCCGTCGACGACAGCCTCGTCGTCGAAGTCTAAACACTCGTCAACGAAGGTACCGTCGACAAATCCTCCATCGCCGACGAAGACATCTAAGGTGCCGTCGACGACCACCGTCCCGTTGACGAAGAAGCCAAGCCCGTCAACGACAGTTCCCTCGACGACGTGTCCGTCGACGAAGAGTCCATCGACGGTAATCCTGTCGACGTCGAGTCCGTCGACGATGGTTCCGTCGACATCGATTCCGTCGACGATGGTCCCGTCGACGACACCTGCCTTCGAGAGCCCTATGGCAACAATTCAATCGCCAATGTCTCCATTGTCTAAAGAGCCACCGATGTCAATGGACACTGCTGCTATAAAGCCTCCAGTCACAGTTCAAGCATTTTCTACGCCGATTTCCTAAAAAGGCTTTTCAACTGACATCTTACCAAAGGCAAGAATGCTCCTATATTTCACTGCTTACGCCATCTCACCTCCTTGAGACTTATGCTCATGAAGAGGAGGATGATTATGATGATGATGATGACAATGAAGGAGCCTTTGGGATAGCTCACCATCCTTCGGAATTGAACATCAAGTGTCAAGATGATGAGGAGGATGACGGATACATGGAGCATTACTATCAAAAGGACATCGTGGTTCCTCATCGGACAGCATACCAGAGGCAGTCTCGGGCTTCAGAGTCCAGCCATCGACCACCGGGTCTCATCCAGGACTTACAAGCCATGTTGGCTGACTACAGACAATGCTTTCCACCACAGCAGGTTGTTTCTCCACTTCAACCTGCAGCAGTTCCGGACCCTATTCCTCAGCCTGAGATCCCTGCACCTAGGTCTCCGGTCACGGAACCTCAGCAACCTATTTTGCCCACTCAGACTCCAGACACTTCTTCGGATGAAGAAGTAGAAGAAGGCGAGCTACCAGTTAATCCTCCTGTGGATCCATGGGATTCTTATACTATCCCCATGCCATCTCCACCAACTCCACAGCCTTCAGATTTACCACCAGAAGACATAGGTGGGTTTCACAACCTTATGCAGCGGGCTGCAAGTAGGTTTCAGCTATCAGTGACAGTGGATCAGTCAGAGTGCTTTCTCCACGATTTTAAAGAAGAAACTAGGAAGGTGTCCAGGGCCATTCCTATTATAAAATACATATAGAAGGAGGGCATTAAGGTAATGAAAAATCCTGCTTCTGTGCCTACCGTGCTACCGCGGATTGACAAAAAATATGGTGCTCCTTTCGGTAGCCCTTCATGCCTTATTGGACACCCGCGGCCAGATTCGGTCATTTCGCAGGCCGCACGGCAAAGATCAAAAAACCCAGCCGCTCCCATCACTACGCCACCAGATAAAGAGGGACGTCGCTTGGACCTCATTGGTAAAAAAAATTCCACCATGACTGCTGCTTCAATCAGGGCAGCTAATTATTTGGCGATCATAGGACGTTATGATCGCCAAATGTGATCAGACATGGCTAGTCTGATTGATCTGATTCCAGAGGATAAGCGCCTCGAAAAGGAGCGTGCAGCAGCAGAAACCATCGACTGCGCTTTGGACATTGCAAATACAAATTTTAGACAACTGGCAGGGGCTGCAGTTCTCAGATGACAGGGTTGGCTAAAGGCTACCACCTTTCGGCCTGAGGTCCAACTAAAGATCTAGGATATGGCCTATGATGGCGAATCTTTGTTTGGGAAACATATCGACGAAGCCCTCAAGGCAATCAAAACTAACACGGATACCGCAAGATCCCTGGGTACCCTGCAGTACAAGCGGGGATCTTTTAGAGGCGCTAGAGGTCGTGGATACTCCTCTAGAGGAAACTATTACTCACAAAACAGACCATATCAGCCTCTATATCGGCAGAATTATCAATCCTCATACCGACACTCTGGAACGGCTAGTTTCTCTCGCCAAAGAGGCCGAGAACGCTCTAACAATCAAGGGCGAGATACTCACAGAAAACAGTGAGATCAGCCGTGCGACACCCATATTTCCTTTTCTCCCTGTGGGTGCGAAAATATCTGGCTTCCTACACCGGTGGCAACAGATTACATCTGACCGATGGTTGCTAGGCTTCGTTCAACATGGACACACCCTAGAGTTTGTCACCAAACCACCAACAACTCTGCCCAGGGGACCCCCTCCCTCTCGTCTTCACTTATTGTTCAAGGAGGTTCAGTCAATGTTCCTCAAGAATGCTATAGAAAAGGTCCCAGTTCATCAGAGGCGGACAGGCTTCTATTCCCGTTTTTTCCTCATAAAGAAGAAATCAGTCCTGGATCTGCGCAATCTCAACAGATATCTCAAGAAGATGGTGTTTTGCATGGTCACTCTTTCAGAGATTCTAAGCTGCCTGAACGAGGGGGATTTTATGGCTTCTTTGGACATGGAAGACGCATACTTTCACATCCCAACTCATCCGAAACATCAAAAGTATCTCCGTTTCACTGTGGCTGGCGCCCACTATCAGTTCAAAGTACTCCCATTTGGCCTCAGGTCGGCTCCAAGGATTTTTACGAAGTGTCTGGCTCCGGTAGCGGCAACATTACGCTCTTCGGGAATCCAGGTCTTCCCGTACTTGAACGATTGGCTAATCAAAGGTTCTTCAAAGAACAGGGTACGGAACGACATAACAACGTGTCGCAATCTCTTTGCGCCCCTGGGTCTCACTGTAAACACGGGCACATCTCAATTACTTCCAAGAAGGATTCTGCCTTTCCTGGGTGCTCGCCTGGAAACAATTCAATGCAAAGCATTCTTGTCTGAAGAAAGGCAACTCCGTCTGCAGAAATTAGCAATGCATGTGTCAAAAGGAATGTCACTTTCTGTTCGCTTCACTTCTGGGAATGTGTTCCTCAGCCATAAATCTAATCCCTCTAGCACGCCTGAAAATGTGACCTCTGCAACAGGAGCTACATCTTCAGTGGGAACAAGCGACAGGCTCCTTCGACGATATCATCAAAGTAACCCCACGCGTGGTGGTTGCTCTTCAATGGTGGGCGTAACTGTGCAATCTGGAGCAAGGGCTCACATTCTTGCAAACTCCTCCGGACTTTGTTCTGATGACAGATGCGTCCATGGAGGGATGGGGAGGTCATCTACAAGATTTACAAGTGCAGGGCAAATGGTCTAAACAGTCTGGAATTGAGAGCCATATTTCTGTCCTTACAGGCGTTCCTTCCCAGGATCGCAGGGTCTTCAGTCCTGGTCTGGACAGACAATACCACCAGCATGTTTTATGTGAACAAGCAGGGAGGAACAAGATCAGCTACGCTATCCAAGGAAGCTCAGGAGTTATGGGAATGGCTAACACTTCACAACATAACTCTCAGGGCAGAACATGTCAGAGGCTTGCACAATACCCTAGCGGACAAGCTCAGCAGATCCTTATCAGACTGCCACGAGTGGGAACTGGACAACACTCAGCTGGACAGAGTGTTCCAGGCATGGGGCAAGCCAACGTTGGATTTATTTGCAACACAGCAGAACAAGAAATGCCAGTATTACGCCAGCAGGTACCCTCAACAGGGATCAAGAGGGAATGCCCTGTCCATGCAATGGTCGGGGATTTGTGCTTATGCTTTCCTCCGATCCCGTTGATTCCAAGAGTTGCGCAAAATGAAGCTAGAGAGCTGCCGTTTCATTCTGATTGCTCCCAAGTGGCCCCGCCAGTATTGGTTTCAGGACCTTATGTTGCTATCCCAGGAACCTCCAATCAGATTTCTTCCGGCTCCAACACTGCTATCACGCAACGAGGGTCAGATACTTCACCCAGACCCTCTATCTCTGAAATTACACGCATGGGTCCTGACTTCCTAGAATTTAAACACCTCCAAATTCCTCAGGATTGCGGTGACATCTTGAAAAAGGCGCGAGCCCAGAGCACATTGAAGACTTATCGTCTTAAATGGAAGCGATTCTGCTCCTGGTGTATCTCAAACACTTTACACCCGATTGAAGCTCCTGCAGAAAGAATTCTTCCTTACCTTTTACATTTGGCTCGCTCTGGTCTTTCTTTCTCTTCAATAAAGGTCCATCTATCGGCTCTATCCAGGTTCAAGAAGGTAGCTAACATTCCCTCACTATGTTCTTCATCGTTAATAAAACAGTACATGAGAGGTCTTTTCCGGGCTTACCCTCCGGTTAAGCCTTCCCCACCATAGAGGGAACTCAATACGGTCCTCTCGCAACTGATGAAGCACCCATTCGAACCTATTCACAAAGCCGACCTTAAGTATCTAACATGGAAGGTCGCCCTACTTCTAGCTCTGACATCTGTCAGAAGAGTAAGAAAAATTCAGGCTTTCACTATAAAAGAACTCTTTTTGCATTTCTCTCAGGATTATGTCACTCTCCGAACTAATCCAACTTTTATACCCAAAGTGCCTTCTCAGTTCCATTTAAATGAGCCAGTGAAATTACTAGTTTTCTTCCCAAATCCTACAACTCCAGCAGAAAGAACACTGCATTCTTTATTCATCAAGCGATGTTTTAAGTTTTATCTTCAAAGGACAAAGAACTTCAGAAAATCAGATCAGTTATTCGTGGCTTATGGCCAAACTACGCTGGGGAAAGCGGTCACTAAAGCCACAATTTCCAGATGGATATCCTCCGCGATCCATTTTTGTCATGTCAAATCCAACTGGCCACTACAAAGAAATGTCAGATCTCACTCTACAAGAACTGTAGCGGCGTCATGGAAGAATGTCCACACGGTTACAAGACATTACTGCCTGCAATCGGCAAGTCGAGAAGATGGGGCAGTGGGTCAAGCGGTCTTACGTCCTCTGTTTCCATGTAAACAGCTTCAGGTAACCAGTTCATTCATTTTGTGGTTACGATATGCTTTTCAGTAGATATGTATATTATAAAGATGTGAGCATACTTCAAATTGCCTGCTTTTTATGTGTGATGTTATTCTTCCTGATTAATATTATATGGCGACTCTTTGGAATCCGGTCATGTTTTTTCTTTAACAATGTACTTGCTTCACACTTGTTGGTTAGTAAATATAATGGTTTTGGGAGTGTATTACTATCAGTCTCCCACCATCCACAACCGACTCTTACCTGGCATACTGCTTGCTACTCTGATTCAGGCATGTGAATCTATGAAAGATACCCCAATACTGGATAAGAAAACAAATTACTTACCTGTAACTTCAGTTATCCAATATTGTTGAAAACTTGTTTTCTTATGCACCGTGGTCATTGAACCTAGTGATTTTACTGCATCAGGTAAACTGATGGTGTCAGCGTCGTGTTGCAGCTATTTTAAGACATTCTGTCAATGATAATGTGCTCAAAGCACGAATGGGAATGTGTAGGCAATGAAATATGGCTGCAATAGTTTACGTATTTTATAGTTATGCAAAATGCTAGTTATTGAAATGACACTCGCAAGATGAAAAGTACAGTAAATGATGCACTGCTGTGGTACCATCCAACTTTGTGTCAGTTAGTTTGTGCAAAAGGCCGATAACAGCATTTACTGCCTAGAGATTAAATACCGCTGGCATAATCAGCCCTACTTCCGGCACTCTTCCCCAAACGAAGCATTTTACTCAATTACGTAAGTGCGATGTAGACTTCCTTGAATCATACAATTGAGATCACATCCTGTGCAGGCAAACCACTCAACTACATTTCAGTACTGGATGGATACCTTACTACTGCTGTTTAAAGAACGCAGTTTCATCTCTTCTGGCGTCTGTTGGAGCTGGACATGTAACGTTGCGCTTTATGAATGGTGTTAAATAAAGAACAAATGAATCCAGTAAATGCAAAGTCGTTTTGGGTGAAAGCCCTTCATTGGTTCTTTAATGCAGTGTCACTAGATATTTTCAATGGATTAACCCTACACACACAATTTTCTAGAATGAATCACGAGTGGTAGTGCACCGGTTACTTTGTATTACCCATAAGCTCTCTTTCAATTTGAGCTGCCTCTGTGACTGTCTGTTGCAGAAATAAGAGATACTGCTCGTGGTATGAAGGACTAATAGCGATATTGTTGCCTTAACCTAACATGTTTCAGCCAATTTCCATAAAAACAATTGACAGGGGCAAGCCAGCTAAATGCATTTTTTATACTTTTAAGCGCGCTACATGCTTTCTGTAAAAACGCTTTGTACAACATCAAGGGGAGAGGAGTTGGCTTAACGGCTAGGGCGCTCGACCTCGGACCTGGAGAACTGGGTTCGAGTCTCGGTAACGACGCCAAAACCTCCTGTGATTCTGGGCAAATCACTTAATCTCCCCGTGCCTAAAAATGAATGTGTGTCCTCATGTAACGTAACATGTAACGTAACTGGTGCTATGTAAAGCGCTCTGATACCCGATTCGGGTCTAGTTCGCGCTACATAAAACTCTTAAAAAAAAAATAAAAATGATGCCTTTTTGTTGCCTTTCTGTAAGAAAAACATGCCTGCATTAAAAAAAACAAGGCCGGGAGTTGTGTGCGTGCACGCGCTAAAATAAAATAAAAAAGTAATTAAAAAAAGCAAGCGAGTGGTGCGCGCGCTTACAAAAGTGAAAGCAGGCTGGCGAGTGGTGTGCGTGCACCATGACGAGAGAGGAAAGCCAGATGGCACCTCTGCTCGTCATTGTGCACGTAACCGCATGCTCTATGCCAGACAAAGCGTGTGGTCGGACTTTTAAAAGTCCACTTACTAAATGTCTCGCCAGAGCAGCGCATGAGCTGGCTGAGGCCAGACCTAAAAAGGAGCAATTTCCTGCACAAGGAGTATCATTTTACTAGGGACTTACAGTGGTTCCAAAGGGTGTGCCAATTCTGTTACAATCAGACCCTTTTACCTTGCTTCTGGGAAAGAGCTCTGGCATTGGGATCTGGTTAGCAGGGACCCAGTGCACATCAGTCGAAAAACATCAGTACCGGTGGCAAAAAGTAGGAGTGACTATGACAAAAAGGGGCACTGTCCTCCAAGCCCAGGCTGGGGAGCTCTGGTGCAGATGTGTTCTGTCTGGTGGTTCGGTGAGTTAGAGGCTCTCACAGTTCTTGGGGTACCTGCTGAAGAGTGAAAAGAACCACAGCAGGGCTACTCTTGGCGTGGAGCTGGCCTCTCTCAAAGTCCCTTAACCTGCAGGTAAGTTTTAGCGGCGATGGTGTTATGACTGAACACAAACAAGCCGTGGGGCTTGCAACTGGCTCCAGTACCTCGGGTATTGGTGCAAGGTGGCTCGTGGGGGTCCTGTCATCTCCAAACTTAGAAAGGCGATGGATCTGACCTCCTGGCGTATAAAGACCTCTTCTCTTGCTGGAGTGCTGCTCCCTCAGTGGGCACGGTGGCCGCAGAATGATCTACCCGGCACCTGCAGTCGGTGCCTGCTGGTGTAGGGGAGTGGCTTCTCCACTCCAAGGGAAATGTTGCTGGGTCAAGGCCTGCTGTCAGGGTAACTATCATATATTACCTGCAGTGTGTGTGCCATGTTGTATTTTCAAACACCATGTCACGCAGTCTGCAATGGCAGCCTGCATGCAATTTGTATGGGAGTCCCTTAGGAGGGTATAATACATAATGCAACCCTTAGGGGACCCTCTTTAGCATCCATACCCTATGGACGTACAGGGGTGTTAAAGTGAGTGCCAAATGTGTTACAATTAGGCCATTTGACCGTGTTTTTATAGAAGGAGACCTGGCACAAGGGCCTAGTCAGCAGGAACCCTTGGCACCTCCAGTTGAAAAACATCAGTACCAGTGGAAATAAAGTAGAGGTGGCCATGACAAAATGGGGCACGTTCCTTCAACTAGGAAAGTGACTTAGTACACATTGAACTGTTAAAATGAAAGATTACAGAAAACTACAATTGGAGGTGAGGGTCCTAGGGGAATTAATTAGTATTTCTAGACCTGCTTGTACCTTGTCCCCCAACTGAACAATATACAAATACACGAAAGGTAACAAGGGTCTTTTGTTAAGTGTTTAGGGCTTGGTACCGAATTATGGTGCTCAAGCTCTAAGATGCCAAATAGTCATCAAGAAAAAAGAACAAGAAAGACAGAAGGGGGGAGGAGCCAAGATGGCGGACGGGACGGACGTGTGAGCGCCCGGCTCCCCAAGCCGCCTGACTTCACATTGATATCCTGGAATCTATCCTTGCCTACGCCGTGCTAAGATGAGGACACGAACGCGCTGATAACATTCGCGTTCATTTGAGATCTCCGCCGGCCGTTTTGGATGAAAACTCGTGGACCTCGCCGGTCACCGGGGCTGCCCATGAATCCTGTGCCGATTGCCGCCGCTGGACACTGCTGCTCGTGACCGGTGGGACGGGCTGTGGAGGTACCGGTGTTTGGGACTGCGTGCCGACTGCGGTGAATAGACGGAGTTTATCCTGTCCTTTGTAGTGCGACTCCCGTTGGTTCAGGGGTGTGTGCTTGGGAGACTGGAGCCCTTCGTACTGTGCTTTCCACTTCTACGCTGCTCCTAACTTAGGCGGACTCCATCTTGCGGCGTCCTTTCAGTTGTGGACTGCCCGTACCCACGGGAGGCGAGGGGGCTCTCACTGTGCACAGCCCCCTGTACTGATAGCCTAGTGCCCTTCCGTGTTTGAACGATGGTTCTTTGACAACGGAGCCGCCCCCCTCCCTCCGGTGTGGACTCGCGGACGAGATGGTAATGGCGCCTGCCTTCCAGCATGGACAGAGGGCTGCTCCCTTATCCCCAGTTTGTGCGGACCTGCCTGCACTTGAGCCGGAGGCTGAACCGTATGCGTCACTGTGCAGAGCGGATCGGCTGGTGCTACAGAGTGACCTGACCTATGGTGATATCCTGGATGCCCTTGCAGACTTATGGGCAACATGGCGGCGCAATGCTCAAGAGCTGGGGGGGCAGATCGAGGAAGCTACGTTTTCCATACAGCGTCCGAGGTTGCCTGTCTCCCTGCTGCCTACGGACATTCCTACAATGGATACAATGTTGCGGCATGTGCGTACTGCTACAAAGTCTCCCCTTGCTCCGGGAACTGTGACTCTGCCAGAACAACTGCTATCAGAGCTCCGCTTATCGCCCCCCCAGTCGTTTGCCCCCTTCGAGGGTTTTGCCTCCGGAGCCTCCTTTCTACTTGGTTGGAGTGAGTGTCATCCTGCATGGCAGGGGGGGTTCGTCATTTTGGCCGCTGAATTTGTTGGTGACTGGGGACATTCGTCTTCTTCTCTTCTATTCCTTCCATGTCGAGAGTGGCCATCTTGCTCCTTTGTTCTGCCTGCACTGTATCCGTGGCGATGGTCATGCTTGGAGAGGTTTCATCGTTCTGGCCAGGGTTGAAGGTGCTCCTCGCCTTGGCTTTGCTTGACCGGCTGGCGGAGACCCGGACTGTACTGTATTTTATTATGCTGAATGTGTTGCATGTGCAGCTTTTCCCCATTTGAGATTGCGATTGCTAAATTCTGTTGTGTGTGTTGTGCCCCCTTACTTTACTGCCTACAAACTCGTGTACTCCTGGTGTCTCTGTGGAACTTTCCGCTACATTCGACGGATTTCCTGGTGACTCTTTGCGGCCATTTTGCGCTCCCACATTGCTCTTTGCCATCGACTACCCGGCTGGCGAGAACGGGAATGGGACTGTTTTGTACATGCCTCGAGCGCGCACTGCGTGATGACTTTCTCCGCCTGTATTAGTGTTGCTATTTACTACTGTACTGGGTGTTCAGGGAGGAAGGTTTTGTGGACTGCGATCTTCCTACCCCAGCCCTACTACTATGTCTCTTGCCCTAGGCGGCCAACAGCCTCGCCCTCAGCATTCATGGAGCCGTTGCTACAATGACTGGTTATCCTGGCCGACTGCGCCTATTCTGTGATGTTATCGATAAATTGTACTTTGCAACGCACTGATGCTTTGAATGCGCAGCTCCTTTTGCTTGATGGCGCTGTTTGGGAACGGTGGCGTCCATTTTGTCTAGGACCTTCTCCTTTATGTTGAGTACGGCCATTTGGTCTCTTTGTTTTCAGTGGGGGCGGGCCCTCTGGGGGAGTCATGTTCTGGGATACGGTTGCGGACGGGCCAGGGCTAGGGGGCATTTTTTCTATGGCCATGTGCTTGATTGGTGGGTGGGATTCGGGCTGGGGCGCTTCTTCATTATGTGTCGCTGTTCTCTGTGCTGACTTTCCCCACTCTCTCGTGTGCTTAGGGCTGTCCTGTTGTGTTCGGGGTGGACGATTTACTTGTGGCCGGGGTGACCGAGAGCATATAGATTTGGCCCTGGGGGACCCAGTTTGCACGACATTTTACTATGTTTCTTGCGTTGAATCTGCTGATTTTCCCCACTTCAGTTTGTAATTGCTATGTCATGTTCTTTACTCTTGCTGATGGGGGGGCGTACTTTGTGCTGGCCGGGGATCTGAGTGTGATTGATTCTGCCATTCTTTTGGACCTATCTCTTCCGCATCTACTGCTTTGCACGGCGTGACGGTTTTGTATGGCTGGGAGTCCGGGAGATCTGATATTGGGTGGGCTCCTCCCCACCTTCTCTTTTTCTGGGAGTTGTGGATTGGTTTATTCTTTTCTCACTCCCTATATTTCAAGTGTGAGGGGTTTTCTTTCCTTTTTCTTCAATTTTCTTTTTCTTCCCTTTTTTCTTGGTCTATATTTCGGGTTCTTTAATGGGCGACAGACACTTTGCCGGGGGCGGGGGTAGGCCGTAGCCTCCGCATTGGTGTAGGGTGGGGGGAGGGTTTTATTTTTCATTTAGTTTCTATGGGCCTTATTTTTCTATGTTTCTGCGCTTTCTTGCTCTGTTTCTGTACTGGGTCCGCGGTAGGGGTTGATGGGGAGGGGGTGGCGCTGTAGGTGGGGCGTAAATGCTGGCTAATTATCTTGTTGTTTTACTTTGCACCGCCATACTGTCTGTGGTCTTATTTTCCGTTGTTGTTCTCAATGATGATGCCACCTGCCTATGTTGTGATTCTAATGTGTGGACTCAGTTCCCCTTATCTCTTATTCTTTACTGATTTTTGTTCAGATTGGGAACGAACTTAAAATTAACCTTTAATGCTCCTTTTCCTCGGTGACATGATTCTATTCAGTGTAACGTTTATTAATTGTTGCTATGTCATCCGCTGCCGCTGAGGGAACGTATTGCTTGCGATTGTGCTTCAAAGTGTCGTGGCCGGCCTGACGGTTGTGGGCCCGTATTTGTTCCTTTTCATGCACAATAAAGGTTTTCAAAAAAAAAAAAAAAAAAAAAAAAAGAAAGACAGAAGGAGAGACTGGTGAGTAGTCTGCAGATGGTGGTCTACAGACAAGAAGAAAGAAACCCATCAGCCCACCAATTGGCGGAACTTCATCATCTGGGTTTTGTCACAGTGTCCGCTTGATTCAACCTCAATATATTTGTTGAGGTTTACTAGAACCGGAATGTGAAAGAGAGAGTTGGCAACCAGACAATGAGTGTTGTAAAGGGCTGAAAAATGGGGTTAGTTGCAGTGCTCAAAAAATGTGTAAACAAAGATGTTTTGTGAATTAAAAATGCCTGTTCTGATGTCTAGAGAAAATTTTTATTTTAGGCGAACATCAAGACGGCATGATTAAAAGCAGAGTGGATATAGTATGACAATATTACTATACATCAAAGATATTAATTGGTCGACATGTTTCAGCCCATCAGGGCTTTCATCAGGACCTATGGTATACACTACTGCAACACTTACCACTACTTGTGATAAAAGTATATTGTGGAGACCTACCAGAAGTGTAGTCTATTGTTTCACAGCCTCTCCTATGTATCAGAAACACAAAAAGAAAAGATATACACAAATCAAAACAGTTATCAAATAATTTTTGTTATTCTTGAAGTGTTTACATATATTTAATTCCGTTTGGAAAAAGTGTTGTACTCACCCAACATTGTAGGGAGGACAAGCCTCGCCTCACCTGGCGCTCGCTCAGGAAAAGGAGACCACGCACTGAGTAGACAAAAATATAAGGACATGTCTACATCAGTTTGTGACATGGAAAGATGTACCTTTATATAGCAAAATGCACACAGGTAGACAGAGCCCCAGGTCAATAGCAGCATATGAGCTAAGACTCTCCAATATTCATATGTTGATTTACATGAATTCCAGTAAGAACACATAAATCCCAAGAGTGAATTAGGGACCTATTGTAAATGGCAATCTCAGAAATCTGTCTGAAAACATTGTTGACAAAAAATCATTAAAGAGGATGTTTGCAAGCAAAAGAACACCTTCATTCGAATAGTGCCTTCACTTTCAAGTGGCTTGATTTTTGTCAAAATAGAAAACGCTCATAGCGCAAAGATAGACGTGTGGCTTGATCTTTGTCAGAATAGAAAACGCTCGAGGCGCAGGGTTAGGCGTGTAGGTTTGAAGGGGTGACGTCACGCAGCTCCCACTCACCTCTCCGTCGTTGCCTCGGTCTGTCGCTTGAGCCGAGGGGGAGGTGTTGGGACTGCGCGTCGCTTCCGCCTAAAAATGTTTGTAGCGGACTTGATAGAGAACTCAGGGCGCCTGTATGCGCATTGGTTGATCTTAGAGCTTGAGCACCATAATTCGGTACCAAGCCCTAAACACGTAAATAACCTTTCGTGTATTTGTAAAATGAAAGATTACCTCATTGAAAATTGGTCGGTATTGTACTGTTAAATGTAGTTTGAATATGGAAATGAAAGATGCAAGGTCTACATCTAAGATAATCTCCCTTCTGAAGGCAAACGCCTATGAAAATGTATGTATTGCTTTACCACTACCTCATTCTATTTTTCTGTTGTTTGAAAATGTCTAGAACTAAATATAATGTATAGTATGTCTATATATTATTTTCCCTTCTGTTTTAAATTCTGTTTCAATTATTTTTACCAGCACATTTACATCGCAAAGTTCTGTTGTGATGGGGATGTTGCTCACCATTTCATTTGATGCGGCCATGTTCCTCTTTTTGCACTGTAGGTTGGAGACCCCTGAAATATAGGCATACGTTATTTGTTATGTTCCAGTCAAATGAATTTGAATCTGTTTGTAACAATGGTATTTTTGTTCTTTTAGAGGCCTAGGAAAGTTGGGGCCAAATTCACTGGAACAAATATCGCACCAGATGAGCACTCTCAGCCACAGCTAATGTTTGACTATGATGGAAAGAGAGATCGCTGGAATGGCTATAACCCTGAGGAACACATGAAGATTGTGGAAGAGTATTCCAAAGTGGACCTGGTTTGTTCATTTTTTGCTTATTCAGGGTAGAGCTGGGATCCTATTTCCAGATGAAGATGATAGTTTGTGCCAACAAGTTTTGTTGAGGTTTCTTGTTACCTTCGACTTTTAATTGGATATGATATACAATGGGCTCATCTGTTGACTGTTAAGATCGTTTTTTGCCTCAACCCAAGTAGATTGAGTCTTGTGACGAGTCACTCGAAATTCTTTCCTTGAATGCATTTCAAAGTATTTGCTTTGCCATTCCTTGCAGCCTGCACGTTATGGGATAGACACTTCAGAACAGCTCAGAGATTACAGTAGGAAAATCTGAACCTCTCATATGTCTAGCACTGTAACTCTAAAAAAGAAAAAGGCTGATCTCTTTGGGTTTGTTTTGTAAGGGAATAGGGGGAAGAGATTTCAACATGCAGGAAAATATTAGTGCATCTGTGAGACATATGGTTTGAGGGGTGCAGGAGCGGGTCCTTGTAGGAGAGTAGGGTCTGCAATCCTATGATCACCCAGATTTTTGCTTTTTGCTTCACTGGTTTACGACTTTCCCTGGCTGTGGGCCTGCTAATCAGACCCACAGCCTAGCTGTTCTCTCTACTCCAAATTGTACCCAGGTACTGAATTGGCACTGGGCCCTCTCCAAGTCCCTGTACCCAGGGCTGAGGTGCACCCAGAAGTCTCCCAGGGGCTGCAGCATGTATCATGCCACCCCTGGGCTGACTAACTAAATCAGACACAACTGGCTGCTTGACAGCTGGGGAAAAGTGGTGTAATCACCCTTTGCTTTAGATATAGTATTCCTATATCTAAACCTAAATGGGCACACAGATCTCCTATCAGTCACTCCTATGGCAGGCCTTAACAATCCTGACGGCAGAGTGCTTGGAATCGTGTGAGATAGTGCTCTGGCATGAGCTGAGCCTGTCTGCGGCTTTCGGGATCCATCCCTTAGCCGATTCCATGATATCGCATACCATATACTCTTAAGTGCATTATAATCCTCGCGGTTATGTGCCAACTCTGGTATCGCTTTATCAAAACATGTCGAGTAAGGTGTCATACGAATTGGAATACTAACCCCTCGCCAATTCTGGCGACGGGGTTAGCATTCCACCCTTCTAGAGGGACACGACATGTATGTAACCTGTAACCCCGGTTAAAGTCAGACCGAGCCTTAGCTCCACAAAATGGATGCTGCCACCGAGACACAAGTCTGCCCTCCTGCTGCTGGGAGTCCTCCCAGCCCGGGAGGCAAGGACAAAGGGTTTCCTGCCAGGGGCGGTGCCAGCACCGTCCCAGACAGGATTTTGTGTATCCTAGGTAGGCAGGGCTTTAGAGGAAGGTGACTGCAAGTGGCACCCCGGTGCTCACTGTGCATAGGCCGGCTGGAACCAGTTCCAGGGGCACTCCAGCCCCTGATCTGGGGAAAGCCCGCCAAAGGAGAGGGGTGTAACCACCCCCCTCCTAGTCCCACCCATAGGGCAGGACTTAGTCGCGTGCCAGCCCCTTTTTGCAGGATAAAGGTAGGAACTGGCCCCCTTCCAAAGGAGATCAATCTTTGAATTCTGAATTGACCTTCTACACGAAGACCTCAAGACTCTTCCCAAGATTTCTCCCTTGTGACTAAGGAGTAGTCACCCTGCAGCAGCAGGCACCAACCAAGCATCGCGGTTTGTTGCCAGTCTCTCCTCCGGATCAAGATTGCTCCAGTACGACGAGAACCGGCTTCCCTGGCACCTCTGACCTCAACCTACATCATCAGCCCAGCTGTAATCCGTGGGTGCGACGAGACCTCGAGGGACCGGCCATCTTCAGAACTGCACAACGCATTGTCCAGCACGACCACCGAGTGACCCTCGACTGAGTGCTTTGGGGTAAGAGAAGCCCCGACCCTGAGCAGCTCCAGCACCGAAGTTCAGCCCCCCTGCATCCATGAGATCTGCGTGGGGCCCTTCTGCTCTTTGCTGCTCACCGCGTCCAGGTCACTTGCCCGTTGGCTAGTGGCCCTCTTACGACGCTTCACGACGACAAACACCACTGGTCTGGTTGCTCCAGACTGGCCCTTGCTTCCCTCCTTCAGAGAAGTACCCTGGACCCTCCTGGTCCACTCAAGACGCCATTTTAGGTCCACCGCGTGGGCCTTGCATTTGCCAAGACTTGTTGCCCAATCCTGGGTCCAGCGACGTCGACAGCAAGTACCTTCGTGGGACAGCTCGCACCTCCATCCTGGTCGCCGACAACGCCTCCTGGTCCGAGAGAATGCAGAGCCCAGCAGCGCCCACTCACCTGGCTGAGGTGACTTCGTCCGGTGCCATCCTGGTGCCCACCTAAATCACTGGCTAGTGATTCAGAACTTGGTCCCCTCTGCTTACAGGTTTCTTCTTCCCTGATCCAGGCTTGGATCACCACGAACTCCTTCACTGGCCGCCTGCCAGCAACTTCTTTCTTCAGGCTCCTGGATCTTCAACGAGGGTTTCCGACGCAACTTGAACCCTATGCAGCCGCAGCCCCATGGCTAGGTAAACTGAGTACTCCGGTGCTCCAGCATAGTCCAACACCCTAAGTGTTCGGATCCACCCTTGTTTTCGACCCACCTAGTCTGGTTCGCCCGAGAACAGTAACTTTGTGAAGTGCTAGTATCCATAGACTTGTTCCCGCATTACGCGTGAGAGTTCCCACTCTGCACACGGCGTCCCTAGGCCTCCTGCTTCTACTCTAAGGGTTCAGCATTGTAGGCCTAGCGTTTCTACAGTCTACAAAAGTATTACTTACCTGCTAGTAACTTCGCATTCCACTTCTTGTGTATAGAGTTTTTCGTGCCCCTCGGGCATTTGTGTAAATTGTGCGACTTTTAGTAATTCTTTAAGAGTTTTGTTGTGTGCTTAGCTCCCTGTCTCATAAAGAGCCAGGGTAGTCTTGTTATAAATAAATATACTTTATTTTTTATAACAACTTGTGTGGTGTCCTTTCACTTGGTGTTCAAGGGGTAATGTGATGGTAAAACAGCTGGCTTAACACGCCCTCTAGAGTCTTAGCCTTAGACTGCTCGTATCCTTGCTACTAGGATAGCTGGTCTATAAGGTTGACTTACAACCAATCATCAATAAGGGTTGTTTGGACTGATACAGAGTGCTCACTAGAATAGTGAACATTATATATCAGGCCAACTTCTCACATTGGTGAGCAGCGGTTGGGATTTGAGCTTGCTGTTGTTTTACCACACATATCCTAAGAATATCATTTGAAAGATCACATAAGTACTAAGGTATATATAACTTAGCTTAGAATACTCTGAGTTCTACTGAACCAGCTGTTGTAGCTCCTAGGGCCTAGCACACCCTAAACTACAACTCTAGCAAGGGATCAGTAGGTAAACATATAGTGTAGGTAAGTGCACCACTTACACCTCACTAGAAAAGCATGTCTACCCATGGAGAGTCTACTGAGACTCCCCTTGTGGATCTTGACCCTCCACAGGTCAAGTCAAGATATGCAGCTCTCAGTTTCCAGGAGATGAGACAAGTGTGTACCTCCAGGAAACTGAAACAGAGGTCTAACCCCACCATTCCCTTTCTGATAGGTCTCTTAGAGACATATGATGCGAGAAAGATTTCTCAGCTAGATGGGAATATGCCAGCCTTAGAGGGTACCACTGGGGATCCAGACCTCCACAACACTGTGAATGCAGTTGAGGAGGAGGATCCTGAGGAACTCTCTGGGGATGAGGCAGACAAGGGTCTTGAGGTAGTCAGAAGGCTAACTAGGGCCAACTTAGACTTGCTTGGGCTAGGATCTGGGGGACCCCCAGTACTGACCCTAAGTAGGCCTAACCTTGGAGTTAGGAGAGATAGATCTCTTTCTAGGGACTCCAATAGATCTCTGCACTCTAATGCCTCTTCTCAGAGGAGAAGGAACTCTCCCCAGAGGAGATTGACTTCCCCTCAGAGAATAGAGCATGAAGCCAGAATGAGACAGGCTGCTCTGAGGATTGAAAGGGAAGAACTTGCCCTGGCCAAAGAAAAGCTTGCCTTTGCTAGAGAGCAGCAGATGAGTGGGTTAGTTCCCACTGGTGGCAGCAATCTCCCAAGAGAAAAAGAGAAGGGTTTAGATACTTAACACCTGACAAAAATAGTGCTCCCCTTTAAGCAAGGGGATGACATCTAGAAATGGATGGCTGCTTTGGAGAGGGCCTGCACTGTGCAGGGCATTCCCCAGAGTCAGTGGGCAGCTATACTGTGGCTCTCCTTTGATGGCAAAGGTAGAGATAAGCTCCTCACTACAAGAGTGGAGGATGCTAACAATTACCAGGTCCTGAAGAATACACTGGTTGATGGGTTTGGTTTAACCACTGAGCAGTACAGGTTGCTGTTCAGAGACACCCAGAAAACTCAGTCTCAGGACTGGTCTGACTTTGTGGATTGTGCCACTAAGGCTTTGGAGGGCTGGTTGCTGGGTAGCAAGGTTACTGATTACACAGGGTTGTATAATCTCATGATGAGAGAACAGATTTTAAATAATTGTCAGAACCAGTTGTTGCACCAGCACCTTGTTGATTCAGATCTGACCTCTCCCCAAGAATTGGGAAAGAAGGCAGACAAATGGGTCAGAACAAGGATCAAGCAGAACCAGAACCAGAACCAGGGTGGTCAGAAGAAAGCAGACCAGAAGGGTAATACCAAGAGTGAACAAAATGACCAGAAGTCTTCAACAGGTCCCCAACAAACCAAAGAGGGTGGGGGTCAGGCTTCACAGCAGAAAAAGAAGACTCAAGAAGGCCAGTCAAAAAGGTGGTGCCAGTACTGTAAAAGTAAGTCTCACTGGTTTAGTGAGTGCACCAAAAGAGGAGGGCAAACTTCTACCACTACAGCCCCTAAGGCAACTGCACCCCCTAGTACAGTCAGTAGTGGTAGTGCACCTCCCAAGGGATTAGTTGGGTTAACCTTGGGAACTGAGGAGTCTGACAACTTAGTTGGCACACTCACTCAGGCTGTCCTTGTCTGTACAGGGGATATGGATATGTCCCCTGATGTAAGTCCCAATACTTTGGGCAAATACAGGCAGACACCTTTGATAAATGGCTAAATGGCTCAGGCCTATAGGGACACTTGTGCCAGTGTCACCATGGTGACACCTAACTTTGTGGACCCTGGACAGATCATGCCAGGTACTGATTTCCTGGTGACCAATGCCAGCAACGTCACTACCAGTCATAGTATGGCGATTGTTGCTTTCTCTTGGGGAGGGGTAAGTGGCCAAAAGAAAGTTGTGGTTAGTTCAGACCTCCCAGTGGATTGTTTGTTGTGCAATGATTTGGAGTCATCACTATGGTCAGAAGTGGAGCAGAGGACTCGCATGGAAATGTTAGGCTTGCCAGCACATGTGCTTGCTGTGACTAGGTCACAGGCCAGAAGATGCCCCACTGAACAGGTGCTGGATCCTGGAAGAATGGACCAGACACCTTCCAAGAAGAAGAGCAGTAGGGTTAAGGCATTGCCTTCCCCCTTGCCCCAGGTTGAGGATCAAGTCTCTGAGGAGGCTGATCTGAGAGAGCTGAGGGAAACTGAGCCTAAAGAGCTTGAACTTGATCAAGTTGAGTTTCTGGGCTCAGGGGGACCCTCCAGAGAAGACCTGGGGAAGGCACAGTTAGACTGCCCTTCCCTTGAACCCCTCAGACAGCAGGCTGCTGCTGAGGCTGCAGGGAATGCCACAGGTGCCCATAGGGTATACTGGGAAGATGGACTCCTGTACTCTGAGTCAAGAGACCCCAAGCCTGGTGCAACCAGGAGGCTGGTCATCCCCTTGTCTCAGAGGGGTTTCCGTCTCACCTTGGCCCATGAGATTCCCCTTGCAGGTCACTTAGGCCAGACAAAGACTTGGGACAGGCTTGTCTCACACTTTCACTGGCCTCACATGAGTGAGAATACCAAGGAGTTTTGTCGCTCCTGTGTCACTTGCCAAGCCAGTGGTAAGTCAGGTGGCACAACAAAGGCCCCCCTCATACCACTACCTGTGGTGGGGGTTCCCTTTGAAAGAGTGGGGATTGACATTGTTGGTCCAATGGAACCCCAGACAGCATCAGGGCACAAGTTTATACTGGTGGTGGTGGACCATGCCACCAGGTATCCTGAAGCTATTCCACTTAGGACCACTACAGCACCTGTAGTGGCAAGGGCCCTAGTTGGAGTGTTCTCCAGAGTGGGCTTCCCTAAGGAGGTTGTTTCTGACAGAGGTGCAAACTTCATGTCAGGATATCTGACTGCAATGTGGAAGGAATGTGGTGTCAACTACAAGTTCACCACACCCTATCATCCACAGTGCAATGGGCTTGTTGAGAGATTTAACAGGACCCTCAAAGGGATGATTCATGGACTACCTGAAAAGCTCAGGCGTAGATGGGATGTCCTGATACCCTGCCTCTTGTTTGCTTACAGAGAGGTCCCACAGAAGGGGGTTGGCTACAGCCCTTTTGAACTTCTGTATAGGCATCCTGTAAGAGGACCCCTGTGTTTGGTGAAGGAAGGATGGGAGAGACCTCTCAAAAAGCCTGCAACCAACATAATGGACTATGTACTTGGTCTCCGCTCCAGGATGGCTGAATACATGGAGAAGGCAACTAAAAACCTTGAGGCCAGCCAAGAACTCCAAAAAGCTTGGCATGACCACAAGGCTGTCCTGACTGTATACCAGCCTGGACAGAAGGTGTGGGTGCTGGAGCCAGTGGCCCCAGCAGCACTCAAAGACAAATGGTCTGGGCCCCACACCATCATTGAGCAAAAGGGAGAGGTCACCTACCTGGTGGACCTTGGAACCCCCAGGAGCCCCCTCAGGGTGCTCCATGTGAACAGGCTCAAGGCATATGTCGACAGGAAGGACATGAGCTTGCTCAAGGCCACAGATGAGGGACAGGAGGAAGAGAGTGACCCTCTCCCAGACCTGCTCACTCAGAATCCTGATGATGGATCAGTAGATGGTGTTGTCTTTTGTGGCAGCCTCTCTGAACCTCAGCAACAGGATTGTAGACAAGTTCTGCAATCCTTTAGACATATGTTCTCTCTGACACCCAGCCAAACTGATTGGTGTACCCATGAAGTGGACACTGGAGACAGTCTGCCTGTCAAGAGTAAAATCTACAGACAGCCTGATCATGTCAGAGACTGCATCAAGACAGAAGTGCAGAAAATGTTGGAGCTGGGAGTCATTGAGCCCTCAGATAGCCCTTGGGCTAGCCCAGTAGTTCTAGTGCCAAAGCCTCACACCCAGGGTGGTAAGAAAGAGATGAGGTTTTGCGTAGACTACAGAGGACTCAATGCAGTCACTAAGACTGATGCCCACCCAATACCAAGAGCAGATGAACTTATAGATAGATTGGCTTCTGCCAACTACTTAAGTACATTTGACCTGACAGCTGGGTATTGGCAAATCAGGTTAGCTGAGGAGGCCAAGCCCAAGACAGCATTTTCTACCCCTGGTGGGCATATCAGTTTGTGGTAATGCCCTTTGGTTTGAAAAATGCACCTGCCACCTTCCAAAGGCTGGTGAATCAAGTTCTCACTGGGTTGGATGACTTCTGTGCAGCATATCTTGATGATATAGCTGTCTTTAGTTCCACCTGGGAGGATCACCTGGTCCACCTGAGGAAAGTGTTAGAGGCACTGCAAAAGGCAGGTCTCACTATCAAGGCCACTAAGTGCCAGATAGGGCAGACACAGGTTGTGTACCTGGGCCACCTTGTAGGTGGAGGCCAGGTTCAACCCTTGGAGAGCAAGATACAGGCCATCAAGGACTGGGCTCCTCCAACCACCCAGACTCAGGTTCGAGCTTTCTTGGGCCTGACTGGGTACTATAGGAAATTTGTCAAGAATTATGGGTCCATTGTGACTCCACTTAATGACCTGACAAGTAAAAAGATGCCAAAGAAAGTTCAGTGGACAGCAAGCTGTCAGAAAGCATTCAATGACCTAAAGCAGGCCATGTGCACAGCACCTATCCTAAAGAGTCCAGATTACTCCAAGACCTTCATTGCCCAAACAGATGCTTCTGAGTTGGGTGTGGGAGCTGTTCTATCTCAGCTGAATTTTGATGGTAACGACCAGCCTATTGCTTTTATTAGCAGAAGGCTGACCCCCAGAGAGAAAAATTGGTCAGCTATTGAGAGGGAGGCCTTTGCTGTGGTGTGGGCCCTGAAAAAGTTGAGGTCATACTTGTTTGGCACTCACTTTAAGATTCAGACCGACCACAAGCCCCTCTTATGGCTAAATCAGATGAAGGGTGAAAACCCCAAACTACTTAGGTGGTCCATTTCCCTACAGGGGATGGATTTTACAGTGGAGCATAGACCTGGTACTGATCATGGCAATGCTGATGGGCTCTCCAGGTATTTCCACTTAGAGCAAGAAGACTCACCTGGTCAAGGTTAGCTTATTGTCCCAAAGTTTGGGGGGGGGTCATGTAGGAGAGTAGGGTCTGCAATCCTATGATCACCCAGATTTTTGCTTTTTGCTTCACTGGTTTACGACTTTCCCTGGCTGTGGGCCTGCTAATCAGACCCACAGCCTAGCTGTTCTCTCTACTCCAAATTGTACCCAGGTACTGAATTGGCACTGGGCCCTCTCCAAGTCCCTGTACCCAGGGCTGAGGTGCACCCAGAAGTCTCCCAGGGGCTGCAGCATGTATTATGCCACCCCTGGGCTGACTAACTAAATCAGACACAACTGGCTGCTTGACAGCTGGGGCAAAGTGGTGTAATCACCCTTTGCTTTAGATATAGTATTCCTATATCTAAACCTAAATGGGCACACAGATCTCCTATCAGTCACTCCTATGGCAGGCCTTAACAATCCTGAAGGCAGAGTGCTTGGAATCGTGTGAGATAGTGCTCTGGCATGAGCTGAGCCTGTCTGCGGCTTTCGGGATCCATCCCTTAGCCGATTCCATGATATCGCATACCATATACTCTTAAGTGCATTATAATCCTCGCGGTTATGTGCCAACTCTGGTATCGCTTTATCAAAACATGTCGAGTAAGGTGTCATACGAATTGGAATACTAACCCCTCGCCAATTCTGGCGACGGGGTTAGCATTCCACCCTTCTAGAGGGATACGACATGTATGTAACCTGTAACCCCGGTTAAAGTCAGACAGAGCCTTAGCTCCACAAAATGGATGCTGCCACCGAGACACAAGTCTGCCCTCCTGCTGCTGGGAGTCCTCCCAGCCCAGGAGGCAAGGACAAAGGGTTTCCTGCCAGGGGCGGTGCCAGCACCGTCCCAGACAGGATTTTGTGTTTCCTAGGTAGGCAGGGCTTTAGAGGAAGGTGACTGCAAGTGGCACCCCGGTGCTCACTGTGCATAGGCCGGCTGGAACCAGTTCCAGGGGCACTCCAGCCCCTGATCTGGGGAAAGCCCGCCAAAGGAGAGGGGTGTAACCACCCCCCTCCTAGTCCCACCCATAGGGCAGGATTTATTCGCGTGCCAGCCCCTTTTTGCAGGATAAAGGTAGGAACTGGCCCCCTTCCAAAGGAGATCAATCTTTGAATCCTGAACCTACCTTCTACACGAAGACCTCAAGACTCTTCCCAAGATTTCTCCCTTGTGACTAAGGAGTAGTCACCCTGCAGCAGCAGGCACCAACCAAGCATCGTGGTTTGTTGCCAGTCTCTCCTCCGGATCAAGACTGCTCCAGCACGACGAGAACCGGCTTCCCTGGCACCTCTGACCTCAACCTACATCATCAGCCCAGCTGTGATCCTTGGGTGCGAAGAGACCTCGAGGGACCGGCCATCTTCAGAACTGCACGACGCTTGTCCAGCACGACCACCGAGTGACCCTCGACTGAGTGCTTTGGGGTAAGAGAAGCCCCGACCCCGAGCAGCTCCAGCACCGAAGTTCAGCCCCCCTGCATCGACGAGATCTGCGTGGGGCCCTTCTGCTCTTTGCTGCTCACCGCGTTGTCCAGGTCACTTGCCCGTTGGCTAGTGGCCCTCTTACGACGCTTCACGACGACAAACACCGCTGGTCTGGTTGCTCCAGACTGGCCCTTGCTTCCCTCCTTCAGAGAAGTACCCTGGACCCTCCTGGTCCACTCAAGACGCCATTTTAGGTCCACCGCGTGGGCCTTGCATTTGCCAAGACTTGTTGCCCAATCCTGGGTCCAGCGACGTCGACAGCAAGTACCTTGGTGGGACAGCTCGCACCTCCATCCTGGTCGCCGACAACGCCTCCTGGTCCGAATGACTGCAGAGCCCAGCAGCGCCCACTCACCTGGCTGAGGTGACTTCGTCCGGTGCCATCCTGGTGCCCACCTAAATCACTGGCTAGTGATTCAGAACTTGGTCCCCTCCGCTTACAGGTTTCTTCTTCCCCTGATCCAGGCTTGGATCACCACGAACTCCTTCACTGGCCGCCTGCCAGCAACTTCTTTCTTCAGGCTCCTGGATCTTCAACGAGGGTTTCCGACGCAACTTGAACCCTATGCAGCCGCAGCCCCTGGGCTAGGTAAACTGAGTACTCCGGTGCTCCAGCATAGTCCAACACCCTAAGTGTTCGGATCCACCCTTGTTTTCGACCCACCTAGTCGGGTTCGCCCGAGAACAGTAACTTTGTGAAGTGCTAGTATCCATAGACTTGTTCCCGCATTACGCGTGAGAGTTCCCACTCTGCACACGGCGTCCCTAGGCCTCCTGCTTCTACTCTAAGGGTTCAGCATTGTAGGCCTAGCGTTTCTACAGTCTAGAAAAGTATTACTTACCTGCTAGTAACTTCGCATTCCACTTCTTGTGTATATGGTTTTTCGTGCCCCTCGGGCATTTGTGTAAATTGTGCGACTTTCAGTAATTCTTTAAGAGTTTTGTTGTGTGCTTAGCTCCCTGTCTCATAAAGAGCCAGGGTAGTCTTGTTATAAATAAATATACTTTATTTTTAATAACAACTTGTGTGGTGTCCTTTCACTTGGTGTTCAAGGGGTAATGTGATGGTAAAACAGCTGGCTTAACACGCCCTCTAGAGTCTTAGCCTTAGGCTGCTCGTATCCATGCTACTAGGATAGCTGGTCTATAAGGTTGACTTACAACCAATCATCAATAAGGGTTGTTTGGACTGATACAGAGTGCTCACTAGAATAGTGAACATTATGGCCCACATGCATCAATATCGGCTTTTGCGAGTTCTAAATTGCGAAAAATAACGATTCGCAATTTAGAATTCGCAAAAGCCTATGCATGAATTTTTTCTTATTTTTTTTGCAAATCGGTAAAAATCGCTATTTTTACCGAAATGCATAAAAAATGCGAATTTTAAATTGCGAATTCACAATTCCCATTCATTCCTATGGGCCAAAATGCCCATAGGAATGAATGGGAATTGCGAATTCGCAATGTGCAATTGCAATTCATCAATGCATTTCAAGGGTGGAGAGGGGGGTCAAAATGACCCCCCCCCTGCACCCATGAAATGTACTTTTCAGCATAAGTTACATACACACATGTCCTAAGGACATGTGTGTGTGTAACTTTACAGTTTAAAAAATGCATTTTTGTGCATTTTTAATCAATTTCGCAATTTACCACGAAGTTGAACTTCGTGGTAATTTGCACTTCCAATTTTAAAAAACGCATATTTTTCTGTAATGATGCATAGCATTTAAGAAATCGCACAATTGCGATTTCTTAAATGCTAACGCAATTTTAGAAATCGTAAAAAAGATGCGACTTCTAAAATGGCATGATGCATCCCAACAAGCACTTTTGCATTCGCAAACGGCAGATTTTAAGGAATCGCACCGTTTGCGACTACAAAAATGCTTGATGCATGTGGGCCTATATATCAGGCCAACTTCTCACAGTCCTAATATAAACCTTGGGGTTTTTATCTCCATGCCAGTGAATGCTTTAAATAGTCCCATATGCAGTGTACATTATTCAAGATGATTGGAACTGAAAGGATGTCGGGCACAGCAAATAAATGTAAAAAATTCTGGGCAAAGTAAGGGGGTCGTTGAGCACAACTGAACTAGGGATGTTGTTATCCCAGGCGGCAGATTCTCCAACGTTGGATCTTTTATATATTCACACATTTGAATCATACCCCGTCATCAGGCTGGGAATCCCGCTACATGTAAATAGCAGTATACAGTGTAAAATATATAGCAAACAGTATGTAATGTAAAATGGCCATAGGTCTTTAACAACATAGTATGTTCAGTAACACATCAACCTCATTTGAAGGACCAAAACTTCAGCCAATAAGGTGGAAGCTAAAGCATTCCCACTCCTCCTCCTCCCTCCCACCCCCTCCCTAGATGCCACCATAGCTCAGATGTTCTTCCGTGTGTGAGGGAGTCCTCTGTCAGAGCTCTGCTCTAACCTTGGGTTCTTTCAGATTATGCGGATGTGTTATTAAACACACTATGTTTCAGGCATATGGCCATTTTACAATATATACTGTGTATTCTATATTTTACACTGTGTACTACTATTTTAATGTACCAGAGATTCCCCATCCTGACGACGGGGAATAATTCAAGCATGTGAGTCTTTACAAGATACCAATGTTGGAGAGCTGGAGTTACACTTAAGTAAATCATTTCTTACCCGATCACTATGATGTTGCCACATACGTGGCCAAGCAGCCACAAACATTTCTGTGATGAGACCAAACATTTCCCACCTTCTGATGTTTAAAATTCAGAGATCGTGAAGAGCGTTCATCTTGGCTCCTCTTTCCATGAAGTGTCCAGTGCTTCAGTAGTTTTATGAATCTTTCATTCAACTCCCTTTCCCATAACTGTATTAGTTGTATAACCGTTTACCAAATCTGTGCTGCCACCTAGAGTGTTATAAGCGAGTGATAGAGAATAAGGGCTGCTTGTCTGTTAAATTTCCTGTAAACATACTAGATTGACACCCACTCTTGCACTGGAAGTATGATATACTTGCAGTATTTTTTGTGTTAAGTAATTACCTGGGTATAGTAATTTGACTTTTTATTTTTTACCTTATAATGCACTCTTCACAACCTGAAACAGTGTTAGTTTGTATCATTTCTTTAAGGACTTGTACACCCAGTAACCTAAATGAAAGCAATGACTAATCATTGTGTCTACTAATAGCTCTGGATAAGGAGCTCCTCTTATAAAATATGTTGTATCCTGACCTGGTGAAATTCATCATCTTGCAAGGAAAGTATGACAAGCTAGTTGTGCAACTACATAATATGGATGGAATATGTAGCACCTTTGGCTATGTGTCTGCTTCACACCAAGTGTTTTTCAAATGTTGCCCCTCTCCATTGCAGGCCAAGCGTACACTGAAAGCTCAGAAACTACAAGAGGAGTTGGCTTCAGGAAAGCTAGTGGAGCAAGCGGTGAGTAAAACGGACAAAAAAAGGAACAAAGTAACACACAATAATTTTTTCAGTACTGTCGGTACCTTTCGGTGGTGCAATTATTATATTGTGGGGAAAGGAAAAGGGGCATAGAGTAGTTCAAGGCAACAAAGGGACTGGTAGTGGGTGAACCCAAAGCGGGGACTGCATTTGTCTAATAATGTCAGCACCATATTCTATGCAGACATCAGAGGAGTTGTTGGTAATAAGCTGTTTCCTCTTCAGGACCCTGTATTGCTGTACAAGACCAGTTCTAGTAAGTGGGTAAAATGTTAAGGAGGGCTGTCAATCCACCAGATCAAATTCCTATAGGATTATTTAATTTTATGTGCAGTGATCAAAAATATCTGCAGTTATGAAAGCCATTACTGTTTAACATTCTCCTGAAATTGTGGGTACACGTTATTGTGTTTGAGCACTTCTGGACTCAATTATGTTTTAGTAATCAATTTTATTTAGCCCTGTGACAGCCACAAGACTGTGATTACTTCTGTTTTTGCAGTTACATAGGTACATATGTTTGGAACTCTCATCCCTTTTTGATGGTTCCAATGTTTTAAGCATGATGTTCTGTATCATGTTTCGCTTGCAAAAGAGCTTAGAATGAGCCAATTATCTTATATTCTACGGGGCACTCTAATAATAGAGACCAAGGCACATCACACAGATGCTTGTCTGTGTCATATGTAGGAGTTGATGGCTTCTGGTCTTCTGAGGAGCATTTTTCCCACAGCAGAATGTATTATTTTCTTCCTCCCCAAAGTCTTCTTTTTGGTCTTGGGTGGTTTATTTATCTCGTAACCCAAGCTCAACAATATTAATATACTACTTCTTGCTTCATTTATGGACATTTGTGTCACCTTTATTATTCTTGGCAAAATTAGACCTTATCACCCTGGCCCTTGATTTTAGGACAGCAGCTTAATTGCTGGCTCCTATCTCATATTGACGGAGAAGTACTTAGAAATACTTGTATTTTTCTCTCCCACAGGTCCTCTGAGGGTGACATTCATTAGTATGCCTTATGATTTCTGTCCTTGTGATTTATTTTTTGGTTAGTGTTTTTTGTAGTCACTCCCTTGAATTATTATTCAGTGCATTAACTGTTGTGTTTAAGATACCTTATCTTGGGCAATAAGCATACCCAAAAGATGAAGTGTGGTTGTCAGTTGACTTGCTCCCCTCTCGCAGCAAGTCTGTCAGGCATCTTAAAAGCGGTTTTTAGGGGTTTAAAGAACTGGTTTATACTAGGGTGGTAGCTGAATGTGTGCTGATCCCTAGGGGTAAGTAGTAAGCCCTGCTTTAAAGGATTCACTGATGTATTTAATATTGCCACTCTACAGTAAGACCCATAGTGTAACTGTGGATTTCTGCTCGACTTAATTGATAAGTGCATTCTACATGGCCTTCTTAAATTACATGGTGAGGCTTAGAAAAACTATAGACTGACACTTTGACAAGATCTAGGTTATTAGATAGACAAATAGGCCAGTATTTGGAATTGTGTGGTCATGGAATATTTTGTGCTTTCTGAAGAGGAGTCGCCAGTAGATCTGTCTCGCCATGCAAATTATTCTCCAGGTGTAGAATGTCTTCAAGAAACTGGGATATTTTACATTACCACCCAACTGCAAATTATGCCATTATATGTCTTGGCTAAGCTGTTCACTCGATTTTCAGTTGGTGAGATAAATGACATCCAAACTTTAGTTATATGTGTGAGAAAGTGTCTTTATATATACTGGACTATAATGAAGTACAGTGTGTATAGAGTCCACCAACCCCAAAGGTATAACAAAGGTTAAAGTCCGAACTGACCTTACTCTCAAAAGTGGTAGCTTGGTCGAGCAGTAAGGCAATACCAGAGGGCAGTGCAAAGCATTTGTTGTACACACTCAGTCAGCAAAGGATTTCACACACTCAAAGACTGAACTCCAGGCCAATTGTTTTCATATCCAAAGATATAGTTGTTTTATTTTTAGAACCAACAGGCATAAAAATATATTTTTCTAGGTATGAGTACTCTCATGTAATTACTTTGCAAGGAAGCAATAAAGTTTGTGAACACAATAGATATAGGGGTTGCTGAAGGCAACGCAGGTCTATACACACTTTAGCATGGATGGGTTTTCAGCAGTACAGTTGATTACCACACAGATTACTTTAGTAGTCCAGGACTAGATCCTAGATTCAGTCCTGGGGTCTAAACTGAAACCAATTTAGTAAAATCGTTTTAGTTACTGTAGTGAATGTTCATGAATATAAAGCTGTTTTAAAAGTTCCCACTTAGAAACTTTTCTAGGTATATCTGACAATGTTATCCAATGGGAGGAAATTCAGGTTGCAGGTAAAGTACGATCGAATTACTTTTGTAATTCAGTACTGGGCTTATGGGGCCAGCACTGGGGTCTCAACTTAAAACAGGTAGGTAATTGCATTTCAGTATTTAGTAGGATTTTTAAAGAATATTTCAAATTTTCAAAAGTAGACAGAAGAAATTTCAAAGAAAAGAATACAATGGATTCCTATGGAGAAAATACAGGTTACTGATAAACCAGTTAAGGATTAGTTTAGCGGTTCAGTACTGGGCTACAAGGTACAGTATTGGCTTCTCCCCTGATCACAAGTGAGTACTTCGGAATTCGGGTGATTTTATATGAATATTTTTAGTTTCCAAAACTTCACACTTAGAAGATTTTTCAAGTCAAACCAGTCAATGTTATCCATTGGCAGGTAAGTGAGTTACCGGTTTCCAGGTGGGTACTTGGCTGGTGAAGTCAGGGTTCTGGGCATAGACTCAGAGAACCCCCAGTGTCCGGTAAGTACAGTTAGTTCAACCCCAGCGGCACAGGGGCGGCCGGGTGCAGAGGTAGTTAGGCCCAATGATATCCAATGAGGGAAAGGGGCCTCTGGTTGGTGGCTGGGTCCCTGTCATGGGATGAGTACACCCCCTAGCCTGCTCCTCTCCTGTGGGGGCAGGAGCCTAGCTGGGATTGGGCAGGGCTCCTCATCTTCAAGATGGCCGAAGCCCGGGGTTCTGCTTCACCTCGTCTCACCCACCTGAGGGGTAGGGTTGGCACAGGCTGGCACCCCACCCCCCCTTCCTGACGTAGATTTTTAGGTCTCGCTGAAGCAATGCGTAAGCATTGTTCGACGTGATTCAAGTAAGCGGTCCGAAAAGTCTACCCAAGCTGCGGATTAGACACAGTTCATGTGAGACAGGCGCGTGCACAACGCTAGCCACATCACACACCACCATTTGTCTGTGCCTCTGCATCAGACTTCAAAGGTGACTTCAAAGGCTGCTGCTACCCCGCCCCCTGCTTCAGACTTCAAAGGAATGCGCTGCCCCGCCCCTGCAATGCCGAGAGCTTGTTTATAGAGAGCGACTCAGTTTTTCTTGGAACAAATCCACCCCTCTAGTTTTATTTCTTACACATTAAATTCCGAGCCCGATTTTTCCACGTTTTGCTTTCTTTTATTTAGTTTTATTTTAGGAGATTGTGGTAACACTTTTGATTAGTGGTTTTAAGTGACTGCAGTCTTATGGGGTTGCCTAGAGGAAGCACACACTTTTCTTTCCTAAACCATTGCCCGTTTTTCGCGGAGCAGTCCTGCTTTGCTCAAGTAACCTGCAAGCATTTTGTAGGCAAGTGCATTAATTGTGAGTATTCTGCATCCATGCTCTGGAGCTCGTGAGCATTGAGTATGGAATGCTTATCTTTCTTAGATTTTCCTCTTAAATTACTCCATCCAAATAACACTTGGGTAAAAAAAAATCCAAAGTTTGCAAAAGTGCAGATTTTCAGATGAAAACTATCCTCGTAAAAACGACAGGAAGGACTCTTAGTTCTTTGCAAGGACTGTGGTTACTTCACAGGAACAGAAATACATGGCCTTGCACACCACTACTTGTGATCCTGTGTCTAGTACCTGGGATACAGAAGCACTAATGGTCCTTTGATACCACAACACGTAGCAATGCCCGTAGAGTCAAGTCAATGGAATCAACCCAATCCATTCACACAACAACTTTCGTTCTCATAACATTTGTATCATTAAATTTTCTTGGAAAAAACCCAATAACATCTTCTCACAATAATTTCCTTATAATACACACCATCACACACCCTCACCCTCACAACCCTCACTCACCCTCACCCACCCCCCCACACCCCCATATCCCCACACCCCCACATCCCCACACCCCACATCCCCTCACATCCCCACATCCCCTCACATCCCCACATCCCCTCACCCTCAAATCCCCTCACCCTCACATCCCCTAGCCCTCCTTCACCCCCTCACCCCCTCACCCTCACACCCCCTCACCCTCATACACCCCCTCACCCTCATACACCCCCTCACCCACCCCCTCACCCTCACACCCCCCCTCACCCTCACTCTACCTCTCACCCATCCTCACTCACCCTCTCACCCACCCTCACCCACCCTCTCACCCACCCTCTCACCCTCTCACTCACCCTCTCACCCACCCTCACCCACCCTCACCCACCCTCACACACCCTCACACACCCTCACACACCCTCACACACCCTCACACACCCTCTCACACACCCTCAACAACCCTCACACCCCCTCACCCTCACACCCCCTCACCCTCATACCCCCTCACATACCCTCACCCCCACAGCCCCTCACACACCCCCTCACCCACACCGCCCCCACCCTCGCCCACCCCCACCCTCGCCCACCCTCACCCTCACACACCCTCTCACCCTCACACACCCTCACCCTCACACACCCTCATACACCCTCTCACCCCCACACACCCTCTCACCCCCACTCCCTCAACTTCACACACCCTCACCCTCACACCCCCTCACACCCCCTCACCCCCGTCACCCTCACCCACCCTCACCTGCCCTCTCACCCTCACACACCCTCTCACCCTCACACACCCTCTCACCCACCCTCACACCCCCTCACCCACCCTCACCCCCCCTCAATAAGCGCATAACAAAACACAACAAAACATAGCATAGCATAACAAAACATAGCATAACATAACAAAACATAACATAACAAAATATAGCATAACATAACAAAACATAGCATAACAACAAAACAAAGCATAGCATGACACAACATAGCATAACAAAACATAGCAAAATACAACAAAACATAGCATGGCATAACAAAACACAACAAAACATAGCTTACATAACAAAGCATAGCAAAACATAGCATAACAAAACACAACAAAGCTTAGCATAGCATAGCAAAACAAAGCTTAGCATATCATAGCATAACAAAACATAGCATAACAAAGCATAGCATAACAAAACATAGCAAAACAAAGCATAGCATAATCAAACACAACAAAACATAGCATAGTATAACAAAACAACATATCATAACAAAGCATAGCAAAACACAACAAAACATACCATAGCATAACAAAACATAGCATAACAAAACAAAGCATAGGATAGCAAAACTAAACCTAGCATAGCATAACAAAACAAAGCATGGGATAGCAAAACAAAACATAGCATAGCATAACATAACAAAACATAGCACAACAACACATAGCATAACAAAACATAGCAAAACATAGCATAGCTTAACAAAACACAACAAAACATAGCATAGCAAAACATAGCATAGCATACCAAACACAACAAAACATAGCATAGCATAACAAAACATAGCATAGCAAAACATAGCATAGCATAATAAAACACAACAAAACATAGCATAGCATAACAAAACATAGCATAGCAAAGCATAGCATAGCAAAACATAGCATAGCATAACAAATCACAGCATAGCATAGCATAACAAATCAAAGCATAGGATAGCAAAACATAGCATAGCATAACAAAACATAGGATAGCAAAACAAAACATAGCATAGTGTACAGCATCACAACAGCATCACTCAGGGGCACCACAACATCACTATGCGCTACCACAGCATAACTGAACGCCATAGCATCACTCGTTCACCATCACAACAAGTGGTGTGGCTCACTGGTTAGAGGCGGCAGGCCTGAAAGCAGAGAACGTCCCGGGACCAGGGTTCAATTCCCGGCACTGCAGGGTCGTGGACCAGGGTCAGCGGACTCGATAATTCTCGCCTCGGTGCCTACTCTAACCAGGGATCACACTCGGCAACTCTGGGCATTAAGCTTGCCTCATCTCTACAACGGCCCCCCACAGACGCCGGGGATGCCTGGTTTCACCTTGGAGATACCCAGAAGGGACCATCTCGCAGGGAAAGCCAGGACGGGTTCCCCAGCGGTCTTCAGCGCCGGGACGCTTACGGGCAGCTGTGCGCTTTACAAGTCCCACACATTTACATTTACATTACTCAGCGCCACCACAGCATCAATCTGTGCAACCATTCAACAACAACTGGTTCAAATATGTTCTCAATATTTCAAGCTTTATTACAAATGTAACAAAAAGATGTTAATATTTCACTTCTGTTCTTGGATTTTCGTCACAATGAAATACATTGAACATAATCTTCACAAAAGTTATTTACAAAAGTTTAAGCTATTGCCATTATAAATTACAATAACTTTTAGTTAAGTATTAATTAATAAAAAAAATTAAAAGCCAGTCAGTCAAGTAATCTTTATTTCGGTCGAGGACCTTAAAAGACGCAAAATACATAATACTCATATTTGTCATGATGCTTTTTTATTGAGTGTAACTCCATTAATTGCAAAAATACACAGATTACATTTCACAAAGGCTAAGAGGATAAAAAGAAGTTAAAAAGATTATATGATCAGGACGGAGATATCACACAGCGGGCAGGGCTAGGCAAAACATTGACCTCAAGACTAGTTCCTAATAAATGACCAGCGCCTTCGCCACATGGCATGTAAGTAACAAGAAACAGAAAATACAACTGGTTGGGAAGTATCACATTTAAAGATCCTGAGTGCCTGATGGTACTGCTTAAGCCCCAAATTTCTACATAATTGAATAAGCCATCGCTGTCTGAGATTCTTATAAGTTGGGCAGAAAAAGAGGACATGGGGCACAGACTCCTCCTTTGCACCACACGCCGGACATTCTAGCGATTTGTTATCAGACCATTTATGCGAGAAAACCCTAAGGGGTAGTGTGCCATGCCTGAATTGGTCGTAGAGTTTCCTTGCTTGGCTAGGGACAATCTCATCCAAGAAAGGTTCAAGTTTATACTCATCTTTGTGACTCAGAAAGTCTAGGGTTAGGGATCCCAGCGCAGAGTTGGTGACAACATCCTCCAGTTGTTGGTTACGATGGGGTTTCACCAAGTCTGCACGGGACACCTTCATACACGCTAACTCAGGCTTACTCCAGAGATCCAGGAAACCCAACCTCTTGCTCTCCTTTCTTATATGAGCAAACCATTGGATTTTTTCTGTTCTGGGGAGTCTCATAAGTTCTTTGACTTCCTCTCTGAAGTACCTCAATTCAGGGGTTACCCATAGTCTACGCCAGTATGCTAAAGGGCGAGGACCAATTACCTTGTCTATGGGTCTGATATCTAGGTCCATTCTTAGAGGGATAAGTGGAGTGCTAGCTGGAAGGGACAGCAGAGATCTCAAAAAGCAGTTTTCCGCCTTGAGGAGATCTTCAATTGGGCAGTGACCCCACAGTTCTGCCCCATACAGAATGGCTCCCCGGGCTTGAGCTTTATACATTTCCAGAACAGAAGCAACTGGTTTAGCTGTCGATTCCTGGTGCAATTTTAGAACACCCCCTGTCGACTGCACCAGCTTAAGTTTGGCCTTGGCTATCTGAGGGCCCCACTCCATAGTATCGCTGAGGTTGATGCCCAAATACTCGAATACAGTGACCCTGTCCAGAGCAGGGCCATTTAAAGAGGGACTGGAGCGGGTGATCTTTGGTGGATTACAGATCATGTACTTTGTTTTTGAGATGTTAATCTCCAACCCATTTTCTGACAAAAACTGACAAAACTATCTAGGGCACGCTGTATTCCAATCGGGGATTTGGACAAAAGGAGGGTGTCATCGACAAACATACGTGCCACTACCTGCTCACCACGTATCTTAGGTGCATCAATATCTTTGACCCCTTTGAGATGGGCAATTAAGGCATTAACAAAGAGACAAAAAATGGTGGGCGCCAGGACGCATCCCTGCCTCACTCCTCTGTTGACCACGAACCTAGGAGTCAAGGCACCCCGCTTGCCACTTCTAACCTGCGTAAAATTGTTAGAATGGAGTCTCTTGAGAATATTAAGGAGGTAGGTTGGAATCCCCATGTCCGCCAATACATCCCACAGAATATCCCGGGGTACCAGATCGAATGCCGTCTTAAGGTCAACGAAAATGAAGTAGAGGCTGCCACCCTCTACTTTAACCGTTTTCCAATATAATAGTTGCAATCTTAAAAGTTGGGCAACGGTAGATGTTTTTTACCTAAATCCGGCTTGGTAGGGGCTCAGTATCTCCGATTCCTCCATCCAAGTCTGGAGGCGATCTAGAATAATCCGTGCAAACAGTTTTTGACTCACGTCGATCAAGCTGATCGGGCGGTAGTTTGCAGGGATTAATGGACAGCCCTTTTTGAATACTAGGACAATTTCCGCCCCCAGCCAAGTTTCAGGTATGGGGAAGCCCTGACGTATGGCATTAAACACGAGACCGAAGTATGCAGTCCAAATCTCGGGTTGGTCTTTATAAAAGTCCCTGGTTATTTTATCAGTGCCAGGGGCTTTTTCTGGCGGGAGTCTTCTTATCGCACCCTCTACCTCAAAAGTGTGATCTTTATGTCTAGAGCTGGTTTAAAGTAATCAGTGCGGGGTCATCTAATCTACGTTGAAGATCATTGTGGGTATTCTGGGGGGTTCCCTGGCTCATACGAGATCGTGCTCCCATCGAATATAGCACCCCAAAGTGCTCCATCCATCTCTCTGGTGCAATACTCGGCTCATCTACAACATATCCATAACTACTGCCCGTTCTCACGATTGCCCAAAACTCCTGCATATTCTTATTACCCAGGGCACTTTTTATACTATCCCATCTATTGTTTTCCCATTGCTGCTTGCCCTCTGCAATAGCCTGCTTGTATTCCTGCCTCCTCAATTTGACTGGACTCCTGGAAGGGGCTTTAATTGACTCAATCAAAAGAGACTTCGCCATTTTACAGTTATCGTTAAACCATGATTGAGTCTTTTGGTTTGTTCTATGCCTAGTCACTACCGGGTTGAGTAAATCAGCCATTGCTGCCACCAACCCCAGATGTAATTTAGCAATTTTATTTGCCACCTATTCTTGTCCAAGCTCAATACAGCCACTAATCTCCATAAAGGTCTTACAGACAACTGAATATAAGGCACTCATTTTATCAAAAGATTGTTTCACCGCATGCCATTTAAGCCTTCTCCTATTTTTTGAGAGATTCAGTTCACAATTCTGGCTTGATTTACTCCCATTGGAGATACCAGTGTCAGGTAGTCTCAAATTTAGAACCAGAGCGTTATGGTCACTATCATGTTGGGATAAAATCTAAAAATCGGTGACTATGGGCCATGACCTTGTCTCGACCAGGATGTAATCTATCCGGGATGTTTGGCCAATGCGATTAATCGTGGCCTTTCCTTCACGATCGGACTGGGTACGGCTGTTGCAGGCTCTCATAGAATGGGCCATAGTTATCGAATTCAGTTGGACCGCCAGTGGTGACAAGGCTTTAATTGGAGTAATTTGGAGCTCCGTTATAGACCATTGCTCGTCTTCTTCTGTATTAATTGAGTTTCCAATGGCAGGTAAGGGCTCGTATTGACAATTAAAATCACCAGCAATAATCAGTTGGCTATTACCAGAAACGGTGGGAATACAAGTATCAAGCAGGGCTAGTGTTACAGATTCTTTCCCTATACTAACAGGACGAGAATACACATTAATAAAAGTCACCCTGAGATTGGATGGAAACTTAAGTGTGACACATTGAAGATCTATAGTTGGAGTGGGTAGTTGTGTCACCATGCAGCCCAAGTGTGATGCTACCAATATAGATAACCCCCCATAGGGTCTACCCCTTTCCCCCATCAATGCCAGATGTTTAAATGAAGCTAAACCCAGTCTTACTGTCTCCTCCCTTGCCCACGTCTCCTGAAGTAGGCATATATCATGTTGATCTATAAAAGACCCTCAATCAGGGCAAGCAATTTTGTTAGTTAGGCCTGCCACATTCCCAGACAGTATTTTAATTTTATCCATCTGCGAAATTCCCCCCCACCCCCCGGAGAATCCAAAGGGACAGGGGCTAAGGGAGCATAGGTAAACATGTGGGAACCACCAGATTCGTGTGGCCTCTTGCAGAGGGAGGTATCCGGTTTTTGTAGCTCCATACCCTCCCCCATATGAGCTACAGCCTGTCTCTGGGCCTGGGTTGGATCAAACAAAGACTCAGACGCCCGCATTCCAGATTTATAATTGTTAAAAACTTCCGGGCCTCTCAGTCAGTCTACGTCCTCTAAAGGGGCAAACTTATTTGCCACCAGAATATTGAATGAGGACGGGACGTTTGTGGGAATCATATAGGAACCCACACACCAGCTTCCACAGTCCCGGGGGGAATAGACTTCACCAACACTTCGGGAGGAGGGGTAAAAAGAGTCCAAAGAGAGGGCTCTGATGGCAGTTTGTTGGCCCAAAGGGCGGGATGGATAGAGTATCAATCTGCGAACGGTTTCAGGATACTTAAAATTAATAATCACACAGTCCAACTGGTTTTTTTTTTTTGTGGGACCTACCCAAGCCACCCTACGCACCATCAAAATCTCACCAACCCTATTATAGGGGAATTGTTTGTGTCTAGCCAACCAGAACAATATCTTATTTCTAAGGTCTAGTTGAGACTCATTTTGGCCGTATTTAAGTTCGGGAATTCCAGCCTAAATAACTGCATAAGGTGCTGCCGCTGGAGGTAGATTGATAGTTGGAAGGGACAGTTTTTGTGTTTCCCTATGTGGCCCCATCTCTATTACCCTCCGTGGTTATATTACCCATTTCCCCATTGTAAGTTGGGTTTGCCCCTATACACAGATTTTGTTTTGGGTCCTCCCTCGTTGGTTGGGATGGGTCCTTATCGGGGCTTGCCCAGCCAATTGAGGGATAGTCTTATCTATCCTTTCAGTAATAGAAGCTACCTCTTTAGAGTTTGCTGGAGCCGGGGCCGGAGTAATTACTGGGCAGAATTGGATTTGATGAGTCTCAGTAGGATTCTGGTGGATGTCAGCCCTTACTTGATGTCTGGGTAGTGAGTTGGTATTAGCGCTCTGTTGCTTGGTAGCCTGAATTTTATCCACACAAGCCACTACTTTTTGGACATGGGCATAAAGTGGGGCAATCTCTTCCTTCACAATGATCTTACATTGAGTAAGAAGATCTGATAATAATGCTTGGGCCCAAGATGGATATAGTTGGGATGCCAGAGACACGTCGTTACTGCCCAAGCAATTCTCTGATTTAGGACCATTTGAAGTACCTTCTGCATTGCCCTCCCCTGCCCTTTTCCCCTTAGACCCCCTAACTTTGCCCTGTTTTCTCTTCCTATCTCTCTTAGATGTTTTAAGTGTTTTGACAGTAGCCTCTCTAGCAGGTTCTGCCTTAGATGAGGACGTTAACACAGAGTCATACAAAGGGGGACATTCAATTACAGATGATCCAGAGGGGTTTAGAGCATTAGCTGAAGTCGATGTTACCAAGGGGGAGAAGTCAGGAGTAATAGATAAACGTCTTTCCGTAAGTTCAATTTCCGTAGTAACTACCCCAATCGCCTTTTGTAACATTAAGTCAATTGCTGTAGGCAAGGTTACTGAGGAAGTGTCTGGGTTAGTGCGAGGCCCTTTAACAGTACATGCACGCTTTATTTGGGTACGAGCAGGGGCATTAGTTGTAGGCATCGTAAAAACAATTTTACCTTAGTCCCAAGAGCAAGAGCCAAGAGGTGTGGCCCACCCCAGCCACCACCGGCCAGTGACCGGCAAGGACGGGCCCGCCCTTGGCCCGGGCTTCCCCCGGCGCTGCCCGCGCCCGTCCCGCAGGCCCTGCACTCCTCCTAAGCGCCTCCTGGTGCTTTCCCAAGGTGCTGGCGGCGTGCGCGCCACGAGTGCTGCCGGGTACTGTGGTCCCGACCCGGCAGCGGTGGCAAATGATGGTGGTGACGGCCGCAAGACTCCCGGACCCTCCTGGGATCAAAGGGGCAGGCGGCAAGGCAAGTAGCTGTAAAGCAGGGCACCCGGTCCACCGGGGCCCTGCACTCCTTATAAGCGCCTCCTAGCGCTTTCTCAAGGTGCTGGCGGCGTGCGCACCGCGAGTGCTGCCGGGTACTGTGGTCCTGACCCGGCAGCGGCGGCAAATGGCGGTGGTGACGGCCGCAAGACTTCCGGATCCTCCTGGGATTAAAGGCGGCAGGCGGCAAGGCAAGTAGCTGTAAAGCAGGGCTGTAATAGCCATTGTTATTTGTAATATCAATAAATGTAAGTCATGTAAATACAACACATATTGCATTACAAATGCTATACGTGTCACATTTGCGAAAGTTATAACTATTGGCATTGTTAATGACAAAGCTATTAATTTCGCTATTTTCAAAAACAAAACATAAATAAAATATTTGTCATTTACAATACCAATAGCTCAAACTTTCCTAATGCGAGACCTAATGCTTGTCCTGCCAGTCTTCCCTCCAGAGTGGGGGTCAGGACTGGTGGGGGCTGGTTGCTGGGTACAGCAAATGGTCTGGGGAAGCTCACAGAGGTGGCATGCCTTTGAAGCTTCCCCCTGCCCATCCTGGGGGAGGAGACCTAGCACCTCGCCCAGGATATGCATTGTTGCAGGCCCAGGAGAGCGGGGGCTCTCCTACCCAGGGATCCAGCAACATGTCAACTGTGTGGCAGCCTCTGCAGCCATTCAGCCCAGACGTGGATTGTAGGTTAGGTTTTCAGGGGGCATCTCTAAGATGCCCTCTGGTGCATTTTACATTAAATCCCACACTGGTATCAGTGCGGGTTTAATGTGCTGAGACGTTTGGTACCAAACTTGACAGTCTTCATTGTATTCGTAATGACAACCTCCCAGCACCATATACTCTTAATGGCATCACTGCACTTACAGTGCCCAGGAATGGCCCTGGGTACTGTAGGGGCACAGGGCTCATGCATCTGTGCCCACACCTCTGGAATAGGGCACCCAGCTAGAGGGGTGACTAAAGTATGCCAGGGCAGTGGGTTCTGTGGGCATGGCACACAGGGATGTGTGCCATGTCGACTCTTGTCTTAGTTCTGTACTTAGGCACGCAGCCTGCAAATGCAGTGTGTGGGTGTCAGGGTACAGGGCCCCTGAGGGTGGCACAATAAGTGCTGCAGCCTTCAGGGGCCTTCTCTGGTCACCATGCCCTGGGTACCATTTACTAGGGGCTGACAGGTGGCCAGAGATGCCAATTAGGTTTTAGGTTCAACACAGTTTTAGGGAAGGATCACAGGCCCTGGGTACCTGGTTGGCAGGAACCCAGGGCCCACTCAGTCAAAGCACATCAGCAGTTCAAAAAAAGTGGGGGCATACCAATGCAAGAAAGATGGCACTTTCTCACAATATGGATTCCAACTATTAAGATGGGGTCAAACATTGGTTCTTTGTTCTCCCTTATTTAACTCTCGGTTTTCTGTAACACAAAATAAATTAAATGAATGCTCTTCTCCAGTCTTTCTTATACCAAACTGGTGATTAATTTCATGAATTGTAGGTTTTGGAGTTTTTAAAAGCCGCATTACCAAGTAATTTGAAAATAAGATTTTTTTAATTCTTTTTGATTTTCTCTGCCTGATATGGTGCGGACATAGTCTGATTTGCCTTCCCAGAATGACCACGGTGGTGCCACATCCTGTTGGAGTATATAACATTGATTTGGGAGTGGTTACATGGGGTTGTTCTGCCATTTCCAAATGCAATAGATGGAGTGATCAGCCATCATTTGTCACTGATACTTGCATTGTCATGTGCTGATCACTTTATACTGTACCACTCGAGTGTCGCTCTTTAGAAGGCACATTCTTGATTCTTGAATCTACAGTTAATTTTATATTTCCCCCAATCCACTCATCTCAGAACTTTCTGCACTGGTCTTTCCCCAGCCTATACCTTCATGTCTCTTTTCCAGGTTTGTATGGTGCGTAAGACATCTGTATTGTAAGAATACACCTTTGGGAAAAGAAAACTGTTTTCATCAGTCTTCTCCCTGAATAGAGGATTGTTTCTTTGGCATATTCAGTAAGCTGCAATAATTATTAATTAGGTATGCCCACTAATAATCGAGAACATCCGAAAGCTCAGTCCTCCCTTGCGTACAGACCTGTAGAAAGTCTTTGTTTTGAATGCACTATTGCCATTGATTCACATTAGCTAGTCTATAAAGCCATAGGGTCTATAGGTGTATTCTCCAACCAAAAGATATTATCTAAATGAGGACTTCTCTTTCCATTAATGACAGTGGGATACCAGCAAAGCATTGCAAATCTTCTAAAAATCTATTTTGAATTTGCTTGAGGCTCAGACTCTCTTCACTCTTGACACCCCTACTATCAATGAGTTTCAGATATAAAAAATCTTTTAACACTGTATCCTCTTCAGTGTCCAGTATCTCTTTAGTAGTTTTGAGGTGGAGTAATGGGTTGGGCAAAATCTCCTAAATACTTGTACATAAAGTAATTGATATTTTTATGTTGGCAGCATTCATTCCAAGGACCCACTGTTTTGCAAAGATAGTATTTTCTTTGGAATGTTACCAATTATTCAACTGACAGAAGTGATGAGACTTCTTTCTTTTATTTACTTCAGAACTCTTCCAAGAAGCACTGGGGAGAAGACGACTTGAATTCACAGGTAGTAGCAATCATATACTAGAATCTACTGAATCTTTTTTTATTACCAGGAAGTTATGCATGTGAAATTTAATTATAAATATATTTTCTCTGATATGTGGGTTGGTAGTTTATATTTTTTCTCTAAATATGATTTACCTCACAGTTTTGGCCATAATGCATGCTAAAACAAGAGACCTAATGATGGGAAAATGAGAGAATAAACAATAGACCATATAATTTTACTTGAGCAGAGTAACAAATGTAATGACCGACAGGGCAGAGAAAACTGCGTTTAGCAGTGAAAAATGAACATTGAGAGAAGGAAAAGGTTAGCCTTTGTTTCGATTCCTGCAATAGAAAGCACGGATACTCCTGAAAAGTAATTGTACTTTTTCACAAAGCTGCAACATGTCATCGTGTTTCCATGTGAACCAGGAAACACAGAGAGAGAATTGAGGAGGTTGCCACAGAGAGAGAGATAGAGGATATTTTTAGATATATAGATACCCACATAGACAGAGATAGATATATAGGATGGAGAGAGTTACTAATAGACAAAGAATGTGCTTAAGGGACACAGGAACTTAATAACTGAGAGATATGTAGAGAATTAGGGGGGTATTTAGACAGAGAGAGGGAAAGACAAATGGAGCCAGAGAGTAATAGAAATGGAGAGTGAGATGTGGTGACAGATATAGAGATAGATGGAGCTACAAAGAAAGATAAAGTGAAAGATGGAGAGACATGGTTCTCCCCATGTCGTACCGGAATACAGATGTTCGTGTGATTAATAATGCACACAAATTTCA